>NC_009355.1:0-600000 GCF_000092065.1 Ostreococcus lucimarinus CCE9901
CCCTAAACCCTAAACCCTAAACCCTAAACCCTAAACCCTAAACCCTAAACCCTAAACCCTAAACCCTAAACCCTAAACCCTAAACCCTAAACCCTAAACCCTAAACCCTAAACCCTAAACCCTAAACCCTAAACCCTAAACCCTAAACCCTAAACCCTAAAAACCGAACCCTAGTCATCCAAACCCTCGTTTATCCCGCCCTCACTAACGTAGTCCTCAACCCAAAACCAGTATCACACATTTCCAAAAAACCCAAACCGCGGCCTACGCCCGCGTCGACGTAAAGGTCCGGGTCGCCGCCGTCACCCAGAGTGCCGCGAAACGCGCGCGTACATAGATGCAAATGCGTGTTTCATGCGTGTGCGCAAAATTCCAGCGTCGTCGACCGCCAGTGTAGTGGTTTCGGTGACCCCTTTACTCGCGCAACTTTCAGGGCGCCAAAAGCGTCATGTTCCAGAGACACTGCTAACCCAAGTTTCTAACCCTAGTTTCAGGGAGGCGCGTTCGAGGGGCGACGCGCTGGGAGACGACGCGGGACGACGACGGCGACGTGGGTGAATCGTTTTGCATTCGTATTTCTTTTATTTCTAGCCCGCGATCGTTCATTCGCGATCCCCGTGTGGTTCGCGCATGTGCATCTTCACCGCGGGAGGATCAATTCTAATTCTACACGTTACATTTCTAAAGCTTCATCGTTCATTTTCACTCCCGACGCGTGTCACACATGTGCATCTTCACGCGCGCGTCCCAGCGCGACGAGGAATCGCGCGTCTCGCTTCGCGTACAAACATTCGCGCGCATGCGCGGCGCATGTTCTCGCGTGCGTCGCTCGTGCGCGTGCGCTCACAAACACGTACGCTTGACGCAAGTCGCTCTCGATGAAGCCGCCGCGAAGAAACGAGAAGTAGCACACACTTAGCGTTTTTTAATTCCATAGTTTATGCGAGCTTGAGCAAAAAGTTCGGGTCGTTCGTCGACCCGGGGTACGTGTATAGTTGGACGTCGGGTACGCAGATGGAGACGCCGCCAATGTCGACGTCTGTCTTGAGCACGACGTCAATGTCGGTTTTTGGAACTTGGAAGTACGCACCGACGACGACACTGCAATCGACGCCACCAAAACTTGCGCTTGAGCAGCGTTTTGCCCTGTAAGCGTCGTCGTATTCGAAGTTGTCGTTGAACTTGGCGCTCAACGCAGAGCACGCTTGTGTGCCTTGATTGTTCACAGTCGCGGCCATGTCCGCACCGGCATACGCTCTCTGCTCGGCTTTCATTTTCGGACCACTGCAAACCATGCCAGGCATACATAATTGCGTGGTGATGTCATTAACAGTTAAGACGAGCCCAACTTGAGCATGTGCATGCAAGTTGGCGTTCAAGTAGGGCGTCAATTCTACCTGCGGATCTGGGAGCACGGCGTTCAACGTGCCGTCGGTCACTAGTATACCGACTTCCATTCCCGTGACATCGACGCTGTAAGAGAACTCACCTTTCGCTTCTGCCTGCAAGAAGTACGGCAACGAAAGGTCAGCGCCCAAAGACATCTTCATCGTGAATGGAGTGTACGGAACTGGCAATTCCACCTCGAATGAAGCAGACGTTGGCAAGCCTTTCACCAGATCAAGCACGTTGCCAGATTTGAATGCAGACGCTTGCGCCTCGACGGCGAATTCCACGTGAAGCTTCGTGAACAAAACTGCTTTCATCGTGAAATCCTTGAGGGCCTGCATCGCATCGATAAGTTCCTGCTTGGCGGCGTCTGCAGCGTCCTGCAGGACGGCATCGCCAAGCTGCGCGTGCATGTGTGGAAACTGCGTGATTGTATCTGGCTTTTCAAGCCAAGGATCTTCCAAGAGTGCGGTGCGTACTTTTGCGACTTGCAGCAAAACAAGGTGCTCGACTCTATCCAGAAACTGATCGTGTACATTTTCAGCGTACTTGAGATGCGCGCTGCTCGCGGCGTGCACAGCGCGAAGGTGTTCCGCATGCGTCTCGATCTCATCAGAAAGCAGCTTCCGGCCGCTGAGAGACTGCGTGACAGAGTTGAGCTTGGATTTCACAGTGTTTGCTGTGTCCTTCGCCGTATTTACGGAAGATTTCAGTGCGTCGATCGGACTCATCATAGAATCTTTAACTTCGTCCGCGGCGTCCAAGGCGCCGTCTCCAATTGATTGAAACAGAGGTTTGAAAAAAGCCATGAACGCGTCGAGTATCCCCGTCGCCACTTTTTTGGGGAATAAGAACTCACTTATTTCAAAGCCCATGGTCCAGGACGGATCTGGAAATCCAGCCGTGAGGGTTGCTGGCGCGAAAGGACTGTCACCAAGCTTTTTCGGCCACGGCATGTCGTAAGATAGATCGACCAATGAAGCGGGTAGAATCTCCTCAAGAGGCAGGGAGATGGTGAGCTCTGGTGTCCCACATTTGCCCCCGAGGTTCGCTTGCTCCTCGCTCGGAATGTGCGTTTCCTCTCTGCCAAGAGCGTCGCGGATCATCGCACGCACGCGGTTATGAGCCAAAACCGTCGAAAAATGGTCACTCTTGCCGTTCACCACTCGGGATCCAGCTTCTGCGCTGCTCGCACCGAGTGACGCAGTTTTGAGAGCGCCCGTTATCTGACTGAGGAACTCATCTGCGTCAGCCGGAAACGCTTCGCTGATGAGTTGGTTGACAACTTTGTTCACCGCGTTTGGAATGCTCTTGGAGACGTCCTCAATCTTACTCGCGATCTCGTTCGCCTTGTTCGGGATCGCGGTGGTGAGATCGTTGATGACGTCATTAATATCGTTGATGGTGGTGGTGACGGCAGACTCGGCGTTTTTAATCGCACCAACCGTAGAGTCATACGCGGCGGTGAGCGCCGGATCGACGATGCACTTCGTGTTCGAATCACGAGCCACAAAAAACGGCGCGCACGCATCGCATTTGCCAGTCGTAACGGTCGCGGCCTTCGTGCACCTGAATGACCATTTGTAAGGTATGTCCTGACACGCTCCGGGAGTGCATCCACCTCCGCAGCGTCTTTTGCATACCGTTCTACATCTATATCTTCTTCTTCTTCTTCTGCAGCGCACCGCTGTTCTGCAGCAAAAAGTAGGAGCACAAATTCGAGGGGCACAGATTCTGCGCGTCGCGCAGGTACCCTTGCTACCCGATGGAACATATCCGAGCGCGCACGCAGGAACAGTGGAGCAAGTTCCCTGGTACGAGCACGACCGAACCGCCAATTGCGGAACGGCGCAGTTCGCGGGAGCGCTACCACTGCTGATTGAACAGGCACCGAGCGTCGCCGATGCGTTTCCTGTCGCGGGTGATTCAAAATATTCAATCTCCTTCGATCCACCCAGAGAGGCTGCAGAAGCTGTCGAACGCCCGAAAAGCTTGTCGACGCGCATCCGCGTCACCGCGGCGTAGTACCGCGCGTAGCCCACTCCGACCGCTCCGACCGACGACACCACGTGGGCGGCGCTGACATCGGTGAAAAACTGACAAAACCCAAGCACAGCGACGCAAGCCGCGAGAAGCGCGCCGAACAACGCGCGCGCCCGACCCGAACGTCGCGAAACCGTGCGAACGCCCGCGCTCGTCGATGCCGACGCATCGGGAATCGCCCCATACTTCACTACCGAGACGCGCGCGATCGAGGCGCGTTCATCAGCCATCGTCGTCATGACTGCGCGCGACGAGACAATCCTTCGGCGCGGAGGTCACGCGACGCGCGCGCGCACCGAAGTCACGACCGACTCGCGTCGCCCAACAGTCTCGCCGACAAAAAGGGTGTTGACGCACATCACGAGCTATTCACATATATTAAGACGTTTTGCACTAATAAACGCGTAACGGCTATGATTTTTAAAACACGTCGATTGAATTGCGCGAGACGCGCGGGCGACGCCAATCCGCGACGTCGCGACGTCGCGAGCGGCGCAGCGATGGGTGGACGCCGATGTTTTTGCTCGCGATCCTCGCCCGTGGGCGTCGGGGCGCCCGCGCCCGCGCGGCGGCGGCGGCGGTGCGCGCGGGCATTCGGTGCGCGGGTGCTGTTCGTGTTGATGCTCAGTGGGTGCGGGCGCGCGTCGGGTGCGTCTGCGGCGCGCGGGCGGGCGGCGGCGGCGACGGCGGAGACGACGACGACGACGACGCCCAGGGTGCGGGCGAGCCGTGTCGACGTCTCGCACCAGCGCTCCGATCTCGGTGATTTCATAAGTGACTTGAGGGACAACATCAATCGCGTGGAAAATTTGTTCAACGCGGGTAAGAACGCGTTCAATCAAGTTGGCGCGGCGTTCGACGACTTGAGCAGGGACATACAATCCTTCCCAGGGAAAGTTAATGGTGTGAAGAATGAAGTTGGCAAGCTCGTCGGAACCATCGGTGATAAGGTTGAAGGTTTCTTGGAAGAAGTGTACGGAAAGCTCTTTCCGACAGACGCTGGTTCCATGGTGAACGATATCGCTGGTAAGTTTTCGCCAACGGCGTCTCTGGGAGAAGGTCGCGACGGACCGTATTTTGAAGATACATCCGCGATCGGTGGTCTCGTTCGAAGACTCAATCAAGACGTTCTCAGAGATGATCTTCGCCGCGTTCTGTATAACGATTACGCCTCACAACTTGGCGCCGCACATAAACGCGCAGCCGAGCTCGGCTGCTCAACCTTGCCCGCAAATACAACCGACGGGGAGGCGGCAAAACTTGGATGTACTTCCATCAAGAGTCTGAGCCAAGTATGCTACGACGCCCCGATGCGCGATTTGTTTCCTGAATCGGCATTTTCACAAGAATACGAGATGCCTTGGCCTAAGAAATTGGGAAGCTCTCCGTTTTCACCCGCGAAATTTGACGTTGGATTTCCAGTCGCCTCGTGGGAAACGTGCGCTGGCATAAACAAGTTCAACATTCCAACCAAAGTCGCCACAGATCTCATTAACGCGTTTCGACTCTTCTTTGGCGCCTTGTTTGATGGCATACAGGAAGGCGCGACGGAGGCGGCGACCGAGGCGAAGAACGCAATCATGGTTCCAGTCAACGCCATCGACGCGCAAATTGCAGTAATCAACAACCACTTGAAAACAGCGCAGGACCACATGAACAGTATTTCACGCGTGTTCGGTGGAAGGCGTTTGCTTTCCGAAGAAGATATCGCTGAACATCACCACGAACTTCGTCGACACACGGAGGCTTTGGCTGCTTCCATCGCACATGCCGATTTTGTGTACAAATCACAAATGCAACGCATCGAAGATCAAGTCTTGCTGGGTCTCGAACAAATCAGAGAAGTACTCATTCTCGATCCTTTGCTCCAGGATCCGAAGAAAATGGCCAATTTCCCGGATTACGGTGCCCTCTTGGAAAGGCGCGCAAGAAAAATGGGTGTTGAGCACGATACCGCTGAGCTTGGCGATGCGGTTGAGAAACTGCGATCTGCGCGACGAGCGCTCACGAGCGCAATGGCAGAACTTAAAAACACCGATCTCGATATCGGCGTCTCATCGGATCTCGAGCTCACGCTCGAGGCGACGCTCAAGGGCGATGCTTTCGTACAAGGTGATTTCTTCGAGTCCATCATGGAGAAGACCAAGAAGCCAATCGAGAATCCTACCGTGATAAGGAAACAAGTTATGGGCGCTTATGGCTTCTATGTCAACTTGGCTTTTGGCGTTGGCTTCAAGTTGCCGTACTTCGCAAAGGCTGACGCAGAGGCCAAGCTCCGATATGGACTTTCGATTCCTGATATGAAGATTGGAATCAAGAGCGAAAAAGGACAGTTCTCCGTCTACTTTAACCCTCCGCAGCCGCACCTCGACGAAGACGGGCTCGAAGCGTCTGTATCGGCGCACCTTCAAGTCGGCGCCGAGCTCGAGATACCAATGGTGCAAATCGAGTTGTGCTGGGCTGGAGCGATTTGCTCTGGTCCCGAAGTGTACTTCTCTCAAGGTGCTCAAGTCGGTCTGGACATGTTCGCAGCTGCCATGAACACCCCACCACCGTGTTTCGATGGTGAAACCACGCTTGCGACGTATTTCACCGATTTTGACTATCCAAGTAAGCCCGCTACGTGTTCGCTTACGGGTTCCGGTATGGCGGCGGGCGTTGGCGCGTACTATCAAGTACCAAAGCCTGATGCGCTCGTCAAACTCGTCACGACGATCAGTTCGCCGTGTGAAGTTGACGTCCCGGATGTCGTTCTTTACAAATCCAGCAAGGAGGACGGCTTTTTCGCTCAAGGGGAAATTTTCCCACCTCAATGCGGCGCTGACATCGAGGCTGGCTCGGAACCCCCGCCAGATAAGTGTGGGTAGAGTCAAACGAGAAACCTCTTTTTCATCCAACTCACCGGCCTCGCGTAGCAGCTTGCCCCGAGTAAAATACATACACAGAAGACATACATACGTGTTCCCAAACCAGACGCTCGGCCTCCGCCGTCAGTTGTTTCCGTCGCCGCGATGTCCGGTTGTTGCGTAGTCGCACTCGAGGTGGACGCTCGCGAGTGTCTCTTCGGCGGGTCCCGCCCGCGTTGTCTTTCGCCTCCTTTCCAGGCGAAAGACTGTTTTCGAAAAAGTTGAAAGTTGAAATTGACTGTTTGCGAAAAAGTTGAAAGTTGAAATTGACAAAAAAGACTGTTTTCCGAGCGTCAGCTCCTATACCGTCGCACCGTACGACGGTAGCACGGACGTACTTTTGATTGACGCCCGCTCGTCGCGCACCGCATCTTGAGGCGTCGAAACCGCCGAGAGTCGCCGCGCGATGGCGAAGAGAGCGCATGCAGAGAGCGCGCCCGCGACGCCGACGGTATCGGCGCGCGCGAGTGACCATCCGAGCGTCGCGCCACGCGTTTTGTAAACGCGTGCGGGCCAAGGTGTCGGTGTTACGGCACTTAGTGTTACGGACGACATGTATCATATCGATATCAGCTGTTCAGGCGAGGTTTCGTATGACAAAAGAGTGACGATCGGACCGACGGGCGATCCTTATTAAATATGGGAGTTCACAGTATTTACAGCGCGTACGTAAACCCTCGTTTGAATGCGCGTCAGCGCGGTGCGTCTTCGTCTGCGCGTCGCGTCGCCCGGGCGCGCCGCTGACGCGCGCGCGCGAGGGACGCGACGCATGACGCGCGCGAAGGATGCGATCGTCGTCGACGACGGGAACGACGACGACGACGACGACGACGACGACGACGTGCTCGCGGCGTCGACGCCCCGAGCGACGACGTTCGGGGAACGCGCGAACGCGCGCGTCCGCGCGTTTGACGATTTCACCGCGGCGTTCGTCGCGACCGAGTCGCTGGACGTGTCGGGGGGACCACGGGACGGCGCTCGGGGAAACGCCGCGGCGCGGTGGAGCGACGAAGCGTTCGCGCGCGCGATTCGGTGCGAATTGCGCGAACCGGACGCGAGCGATGGATTCAGACGCGCGCCCAGGGGCGAACATCTCGCCAGACTCGCGACGACGGCGACGTCTGCGCGACGAAGAGCGACGAAGCGCGAGGCGGCCATCGCGCGCGAGGCGGTTTCCATTTTACGCTTGTGTGATGTCGTCGCGCCGGCGACGGCGCTGAGTGCGTCGAACGCCGGTGGCGCGAACGGGTCGTCGGCGAAGAAGAAGCGACGGCGCGAAGTGGTGGATCTGAGCGAGGCGGACGCGCCAACGGTGGTGACGACGCGCGAAACGTGGACGCCGCTTGAGCACGCGATTCGAGGCGAAGAGGCCAGTGCGAGCGCACTGAGGTCGCCGGGCGCGGTGCGCGGGCGAGCCGAGCGCGATTGGAAATTTTTCAACCAACTTCTCGACGCGTCGACGACGACGAGCGACTCGACGCGCTCGCGCGGAGGCGACGCGTCGAAGACGAGGGGACGTCGTGGCGCCGTGGTGAGCGATTCAGACGACGATGATTCAGAAGCTAAGGCTGCGCGTGCGTACCGAGACGAAGATCTCGAGAGTGATGACGAAGACGAGACGAACGAGGAATACGCGCGCGTCGGAGCGCGGCTGTTGTTTTTGCACTCGTGCGCCGTCTTCTTTCGCGACGCGTACGCGCGCGTGTTCGCCGCTGAGTGTCACGGCGCACTTGGCGGAGAAGCGCGGAAACGCGCGGGAGAATTGGCGCAAAATGCACTCCTGTATAGACTTGTGGTGGACGTCGCGCCCACGGAGGGCGATCGAAGCGCGTGGTTTGCAAAGATGGTGGATGCGTCGTGCTTGGGGAGCGAGCGCGCTGCGCTCGTGGCGCCCAGCGACGCCGGCGGCGACGGCAACGAGGCGCCGAGCCAAGGGAAGATGAAGCGATGCAGCGTTTCGCGCGCGTCCTTAGCGCCTTCGACGAGCGCAGGCGCCGAGGATTGCGGGATGAATGAGGTTTCCTCCGCCGCGCGCGACGTGCTCGAGGCGCTGTCGAGTCTTCTCGACGCGTGCGAGTCCAGCGATGGTGCGAGCCGGAGGCACGTTAAGATTCGCGTGCAGCTCGAGGATGCCTATGCGGAGGCGTGGAAGTGCACGGGCAAGGCTCGACTCGAACTCGATGAAGCCAAGCGCGCGTTCATGCGCGAGATTAGACATCCAAAGAATCGATTGACTCGCGCGCGCGAAATTTTAGCGAGACGCGTCGACCGTCGACACGCCCCTGGGATAATCGAAGGTGGGATGGGAGGCGGCGGTGGTCGTGGCGCGGTGGATGTTTTCAACTACGTGGCGGAAGATGCGGTGCGTGCGATCAAGGCGCAGCAACACTCCGACGGCTCTGGAGATTACAGATCCGCGGCGGCGGCGCTCGGCGTCATCGTCGGCGCAACCGCGTACGGCGCTCTCGCTCTCGATCCATCTGCGAGTACGTTCAAACATTCCTTCGCGCGATGTGTCGACGCCTTCGATGTAGAAACCACTCGAAGCGGCGTCATCGATCGCGACGCGAGCGCGTCCCTGGCTTTGGCTTTGGCGTTCTCGTCAGAAGAATCGGTAGTGTAGACGTACGAATGCGCGATGGCCGCCGGCGGCGACTCGGAGATATAGTAAGTGACCGGACCGTGACCCCTTGGATCCGGCGATTCCAAAAAGTGAAGGGGTCCGTTTTGGAAGAGGAGTGGTGTCGAACCGCAGACGGCGGCGGTGCGGTGCGCGGCGAGAGGACTCACGAGAGAAGGATGACCGACATCATCTTGTAAAACAATCTGCTACGCTTGATATCTCCGACGGCCCTGCAACAGCGTCTCGCGCTTTCTTCGCTCTCGTTCGTGCTGCGCGCGAAAGTATTGCGCGAACCCGACGAGACGTTGCTTCACGCCTCGCACGACCGCCGGCGATGCCGCCCACTGCTTTCTATACATGCCATTCACCGCCACCACGTCTATTCGGCCGCTGCTCGCTCGACCTTCCACGGCGGCGTTTTTCGCGACGCCACCCCCGTCTCTCCTCGGCAACGCGTCGATTCGCGCAGACGACGTCGGCGCGCTAGGGGCGACTTGGAACGCGTCCCCGTCCCACGGAGGCCGCGCGGTGGACGAACAAAAACGACGACATACTTTTTCGCTTCGTCGACCGCGTCCTCGATCTTTCGCGTCCCAATCAACGTCGTCGTCGTCGTCGTCGCGCGCGTCGAAATCGTCGGCTAACGACTTCTTCGAATCTTCGGTTGCATCGTCCCCGCGCGCGCGTCGCCGTCGCGAGAGATATCGAGCGATCGTGCGATCGCTTACACTCTCGCCGTCGTGACCGAGCTTTATCAGCTCGGCGCGCACGTCGTCGACGGTGACGCGATAAAGCGACATCGCGCGCGCGAGTGCGGGCGTCCCAGCCACTCAATCTCCCGCCGTCACTTCGCATCGACGCGTCGTTCTCCGCGCGACATGCCGACGAAAGCGCAGTGCTGGGTCGTGTCGTACGCCCGCGTCCGCGACGGCGCGTCGCGATCGGCGTCCGCGGAGGGTCTGTTGACGATCCCGCAGCGACACAATCTCATGCTGTTGCACACGCATCCGGACGGTGCGAGGTTGGCGCACGCCGCGCACGTCGTCGGTCTTTCGCCGGGACGCAAGGTTCGGGTCGGTGACTACGAGTGCGAGCTTCTCATGCTCGCGCCTCACGGGGGGGGCGGTAATCCCGCGTACGCGGCGGCATTCGTGATGCCCGGTGAAATTCTTCCGACGATGAACGCCATGAATAAGGACGAAAGTTGGCTCACTTGGCTAGGTTTGGACGATGAATTCGACCAACACGAGCGCGTACAACTGCGGGCGCCTCAGTTACCGCATCCTGATGATCCACAGCCGTCCGGACCGGTGGCGTTCGGTTTCAGCGGCGCCGTCGCGTACGCGCCTGAACAAACTCAACGCGTGACGAGCTACCGGACGCCCCAGATGGCGCAAGAAGCGTATGAACGCGAGAGAATGCGCGAACCAAGCACTCACACGCAGCATCAGCCATCGCAGCGAGCGCCACCGGCGCATCTGCAGCAACCGCGGCTACCGCAGTATCAGCAACGCGTGGCGCCGCCGTCGACTGTAGAGAAGCGCGAGCAGCCGACGCCTGCCAACGAGGAGCAGCCGACGGTAATCCCGCGACAAACGCGAGTGTCTGTTTTCGAAGAAGAGTTTCTGGACGATCACGAGAGTTTCGAGCGTGAAGTGCGATTCGAGGAAGCTCCTGCGAACGACACAAACGATGCTCACGTCGCCCCAAAGCCAGCGACATCGTACGGTACTTCCGACGAGATGGAGACTTTGCGAAGGCAGCTCGCAGAGCTTGAGCGTTTGACTGGTGTGAGCGCGGACGACGCCGAGCGAGTTTTGAATGCAAATATGAAGGATGTGCGTACCATTGTTCCGGATGAGGTCGTTGAGACGGCGATTGAAGCACCGACGACCGTTGGGGCGGCTGCAGCACAAGTCGTTAAGCCGCGCCACGAGGCGACGGTTGAAGTACCGCCGACAGTTCCGGTCTCGTCAAATGTGTTTAAAGAAAAGGATGCGGGTTTCAAGAAACAGGCTATAAGCACGGACGAGGCCGCAGCGCATGTAAAGGCGTGCGCACCCGTTGTTCGAGCGTCGCCGCAAAAGAGCAACCCTCCCGCGACGACATCGGTTCCGAACGTCGCCGTGACTCCTGAGGAAATAGACGCAAACGACGCGTGGGCCGCAGCGATCGCGCGACGAAACCGATCCGTAGATGAAGAAAGCGATTCTAACGATTCGGATGTTGACGTCGGCGAAAGTACGAAGCGCGAGCCGGCTGCGAAGATCGTGCATCAAATTTCAAAGCAGCCAAACAGGGTATCGTATTCGCAAGCGCCCAAGCCTCGCGAGATGGGAGCGCCGCCGCAAAAAACGCGCGCCGTAGACGCTTCTTCGCCCATCGTAGCGGCTATGGCTGCTACCTTTGAGGACGCGCAGAAGAAGGAAGCAGTGTTCATCGAAGAGCCATACGTTACGGGATCGGTCTCGGCTCGAGCGAGCATTTTCGGCGAGCAGGCGTCGTTTCGCAAAGCGTAGCGAATGTTGTATTACAATTTTTTCTTGAGATTGTGTGGTCTTGTGTTGCTTGTATTTGTGACGCTCACAGCGCTGGGATAAGTGAATCCTTCGGGGTCGTTTCCCTCCAGAGCGCCATACCATTGTGCAAGTTCATCAAGATGCCAATATAGCAGAGCGGCGCGACGAGCGGTGGCATGAACGACGCCGCGGCGATGAAGTACGTAAAGGCGATGAAGACGCTCGAAAACTTCGTTTCGGCGCCGGTGAGGTAGGCGAAGCAAGCACCGAGAGAGACGTACTTGTGCAGCGGGTGGATGAGTAGAACGGCGAGAGGGCCGTTTGGTCCGCTCGAGGCTGCCTGCCACGCCGTCCACGTCGAGTTTTGGCAGATGAGCGCAGCCATGAGCATGGCCGGGCCGACGGTTGCCACCTTACGAATACCGTCGCACATGGAAGAACCAAGAACGTTGCGAATCTTGTTCGTCGCGGTCAGCAGATGCGCCCCGAGCGCGAGATGCCACACGGTCCAGTGGCGCGTCCAGATATCGGTGGCGCCGGCCGAACCGAAGTGCCAAATGCCGATCGCGGCGACGACGTAGAGAACACCGCAGTAAAGCCGGGGAATCTCATCGCCAATCTTAAATACGCCAGCAGATGCCATCAAAAAGTTGATGTATGGAGACGCGGCGGAGAAGAGCATGATGGCGGCGAGCGGCGCGAGCGGTCCCGCGGGCCCAGCCAATCCAGCAGCTTTCATCGCGGCTGCGTTACCGGCGCCGCCGAAGTGCAGTGCCTGCAGCGCGCTCGCGCTGAACACGAGCGGAGCTCCGTAGAGACCCAAACGCTGAACGACATCCTTCGCGCCACCGATCGACTGCACCTCCTTGATAGTGTCGTTGATCGGACCGGTGATGTCGTCGATGCCGACAGCCGCGTTTCTACTTCGAGAATGACGATTCGCGCGGGAAACTCGCCGTGGTTGCGTTGCGACGCGCGCGCGCAGCGTGACCTTGGAGGTGGTGTGCGAAGCAGTGAACATTTATTTTCCGAACGGGTTTTGATCGACGCGGCCGGCGTCGTGAAGTGTCGTCGCACGGCACCGTGCAATTACAATTACAATTAATCGGGAAACCGCCACGTCAGCTTTTGACAGTTTGACAACCCAAGGGGCGACGTTTCGTGTCACGACGCGACCATGGTTCACAAGATGACGCGCAAGTATGTACCAGGTGCGCCGAAAAGGTGTGAGTCACAATAGACTGATCGCACTCACGTTCGTCATCGTCGTCGTCGCCACTGTCGTTCTTTCCAGCGCGCCGCGGCGACCGTCACGCGGTGGCGTCGCGGTGGCGTCGACGTGCGCGTCGTCGTCGAGGCAACTGACGGACTGGCTGGAATACCATCGAGCCATCGGCGTGACGCGCTTCTACATTTTCGAAGAGGGAATGGGGACGACAGCAGGTCGATGGTCGCCCGACGTGTACGTTTTTAGCCGGAAAACAGCGGATGAAAACCAAAAGAACTCGCCTTCGCGATTCGCGAAGTGGTTGGCGCCCTACGCCTCGGGAAACTCTACGTGCGGTGCGAACGCGCTTTTCGTGCGCCAAACACTCAATCTTGAATTGGCTATCGCGCGAGCGAAGAAAGATGGCATCGAATGGCTGTTGCACGTTGACGTCGACGAGTTGGTGTACCCCGCGGGTTCGTCGACGCTCGACTTACGAGACGTGCTTGCGCGTCAAAGTCCACACATCGACCGCGTGGTGTTCCCGAACTACGAAGCGGTACCTGAACGCCCATCATACGAGCTTAACGAGCCAAATACATTCAAAAGTGTGACTTTATTCAAAAGGAATCACTTGCACATCGACACGGCGACGTACGCTCGATTCGCGCAGAGTGCGCGACGCGATAATCCAAACTTCTTTCTAGCGTACGCGAACGGTAAGTCTGCGTGTCGAGTGTCCTCTCCAGGACTTCGACCTAACGGTGCGCATCGATTTAAAACAAAAGGCGGTGGCAAAGAAGTGACGACGTCCGAAAGTGCCATCCTACACTACCCTTTTGTGAGCGCCGCGCGTGCGCGCGAACGAGCGCATCGATGCGACTGCACCGACGTCAAGGAATGCTCGATGTTGGCATTTGATCTCGTGCTTGCGAATAAGGTACGAGGTGAGGCGGCGGATTTCGAGTCGTGGTTTGACGAGCGAGTCGTGGAAAATAACTCGACTCGCCGCGAGGCGCTTCTCAAGGCGGGAGTCTACGCGCGGATTCACGCGCCGACTTTGCTCATAGGCAGAACTTGAAACTTCTGCGGTGTGTTGGATGTTTGAAAAGGCGCGTTAGTAGCTAGGTGGATCGATCGGTTCTTGGTTTTCGCTGGGATCGTGCAGCAAGACACGCTCCTCGATGCAGTCGTGCGTGCGAGGGGTGAGCTTAATGACTGTGTTCAGAGGAATCGAAAGCGTCGCGGCCTCGTCGCGATCGAGCCCGGCAAAGTAGGCGTAAATTAAACGCAACACGCCTTGATGCCCGACGATGAGCACGTCCTCGCGATAACTCTCGAGCTCTTGCACCAGAGGGTCCAGGCGTGCGATGACGTCCAAGTAGCTCTCACCGCGCGGATAGCGGTACGAGAGCTTATTCTGTCGTCTCAGCTCGTATTCGCGTGGATATGCGGCGCGAATTTCTTCGTACGTCATACCGTCGCAGACGCCGGCGTAAATCTCGTCGAGATTTCTCAGCACGCGCGGAGCCATTTGGATCCAATCTTTACCACCGCCTGTTTTCACTTTGTCGTGCTTGAGATGACGCGCAGTGAGCTTGGTGCGCTGCAAAGACGACGTCCAAAGCCTCACCGGTCGTGCTTCGCCGTTCTCTGGATCACGGGTAATCACTCGGTCGGCGAACTCTGCGAGTTTCTGCGCGTACGCCTCGCCCATCGGAGTGAGTCCAGAGTCACCACCGATTTTACCGTGCGAATTATACTCGCTCTGCCCGTGTCGCGACAAATAAATCGAACACGTTGTCGCGTGCATGTTCGAAAGAAACTGCGCCACGCGGCCGAGCAAGAACCCGTGGACTCGATTGAATTCGACTCGCCTTCCGCAATCTATGAGTTTTATGAAGCTTAAATCTACCTCATCGTCGCTGCCCATGGGCTCGTACTCTTTTTCGTAGTTGCGAACGCGCTGCATGAAGTCTTTGAACGCTTGTTCCTCTGTCATGACGCCGGAGTAATCGCAGTTGTTGATTTTTGCCATCCGAACGTTCTTTTCCACCACCGCTTCGTCGGTACATATCGACTCTATGAAAAGCACTTTCAGTGGTAGCGTACCGATTTGCTCGATCAACCATCTACGACGCTCTCGCGTGCTATTCGTCGCGTCAAAGATTGCGACGCGTCCGCTGTCGACGCCGCGCTGCTCGAGAAAGCTCATGCTATCTTCCTGGAACAGGAAGTCAATCATATCCTTCAGTGCTGCTCGCGCAAACTTCATTCGCTGCTCTTCATTCTCTTTGGTAAAGTAATCGGCCGTTTGACCGACGCCCGCATCTCGACGACGATATTCACCGACGTTGAACACGCGTGTGTTCGCACCGTGGAAAAATCGTAAATACTGACACAGTCGCTTCGCCATGTGCGTTTTACCTCGCGCCGGCAACCCTACCATAATCAACACGTGTTTTTCACCAATAATTCCCTGATCACCGTATTTTGGCGGCGGTATACTCTGCGGCGTAGGATTTTCCGCGGTAACAAACTGATCCTTGAAATCGCCGAATGTTTGCGGAAAACCGCCGGCGTACTTGGCTGTCGCACTGCGCTCCTCCGGCGCGCTTGTACTGGTTTGCTTCCCCATGACCGTACTCGTTTCGGTGTTTTCCGCCGACCCCGGTGTCACTACGAAGTTTGATCGCGCTTGCGGCGACGTTTCTTCTATGAGCGCGCTCGTGAACCGATGCACGGTCGGTGGCGACAACGAGGACGCCGGTAAAAACGAAGCCAACGACGCCGACTTCCCCCCTAGCCCTCGAGCTGCAACGAACCCTGGCGATGGTAACGCGCTGATTCCCTCACCCTCGCTCGTCGTCGTCGACTCGAAACTCGCGTCAGAGCTTCGCTTCCTCGCGTGTCCGCTCGCGCCGCTCCCAAACATCGCGCGTCCGACCTCGTCCTCGTCGTCGCCCGCTTTCGGCGACACCGCCTCAAGCATCGTCGTCAGCGCCGAGCTCAATCCCGCGAGCGGCGTCGCTCGTTTCGGCGCGACGGGCGGTCGCGGCGATTTGCTTCGCCGCGTCCCGTCGTCTTCGCTCGTGCGCGGCGGCGTCGTCGTCGACCCGGACAGCGCGCGCACTTCGCCGGCGTCGAACGACATCCTCCGCACCGCGTCTTCGCACACGGTCAAGCACTCGCTCGTCGCGCGCGTCGCCGAGCCATCGTCGGACGACATGAACGATGCGATGCGCAGCGCAATGCCGACCGGGGCGACGCCAGAACGCGCGGCGGGCGTTGACTTGGCGAATCGCATCGACCGACGGTGGAGACGACGCGCGAGCGACGCGCGAGGACGACGATGACGAGCGCGTCGACGTCGTCCAATCACTCGCTCCCGGCGCTGTGGCGACACGCGATGAAGAAGTGGGGACGTTGGCAGGGCTACGCGTGGAGCACGGTGGTCGTCGCGGGCGCCGCCGCGTACGCGATGTCGCTCGTCGTCGACGCGGGGGGCGAGAAAAGCAAAGTGAAGCGCGACGCAGACGGTGGCGACGCGAGTCGTGGCGAACGTAGACGTAGATAGCGGCAAAGTGGTTTAGGTGACATTAAAGAAGAATAAACAACGCGCGTGTAAAAATAATCAATCAGTCGCGGCGGCGGCGCTGCTGCCTCTGAATTTCGTTCATAGATCGAGATACCGAGTTCGTGGTGTCTATGCCTAAGCGCATTCCCGGCAGTTGAGCCTCGGGCATCATGCGCACTTGCTTAGGTCGATCTGACCGCCGATAGACGGCTGTCGTCGGAGCGGATTCGGGCAAACGAGCCGCGCAGCGACGACAAAAACGAGCGTCTGTCTCGTGCATGCTCAAGCCGCATTGCGGGCAGTCGCGATCATCGAACAGTCCTCTTCTCGAGATCGATTCGTCCAACTCGTCAAAGGTGCCTGACATCCTAATGAAGCCGTTTTCGTCCTCCTCCTCGTCCTCGTCCATCATCTTGCGCAAATTCTCCGCGCCACTTATCGCGGCGAGCTTGGCGAGCTGACCCGGGACGACGATTAAAGCGACGATGATAGATATCACCGTCGCCACGCGTCCTCCCGCAGTGACGACTTCGAACGGCTGACCGATCCCCGTGAGCGTTAGGATGGCCCAATACAACGTATCGTTCAAGTTGTGCACCATCGGGTTCGTGCCGACTTCCAAATCGTAGACAACGCCTGCGGCGATGACGAAGATGCACACAAACTCCGCACCGATACCGATAAGCTGCACGCCCATGCTGTCACTCTTCACTAATCCAAACAACACCGAATCCGTGGATCGGTCTAACAAACGCAACAAACGTAACACTCGAAGTAATCTCAAAAAGCGATAAAAAGGCGTGCTCCGATCGAGAACGTCGACGATGGCCAAAAGCGGTGGCACCGTGCTCGCCACGTCGACGACCGTCACCGGTTTCGTCCAAAACTTCAAGCTGAAATCTGCCGCGTACGCGCGCAGGCAAAGTTCGAATAAAAACAACAAGTTGTACGCATCCTCGATGGACGTCAGCGAATCCATCGAGATGATGCCCGTGTACCAGGGAATGTCCTCGCGGTACAGGATATCCCAGCCACCCAAACTCGACACGTTATACGTCTCCAACAAGAACGTCCCGAACACGATCCCACTCGAGATCACCGCCCACCACCCGCTGGCGTCCAAATCCGCCAGCGCCAATCGCAGCGCCTCCTTCGGAGTCAGGCGTTGTTTCCGCCTCGCCGGCGACGACTCCGCGAGCGTCGTCGTCGTCGTCGTCGCCTCCTCCGTCGCCTTCGACTGTCGCTGCGCCCGCGTCGCGGTCATCGCGCGCCTCGCGCGCGTCCCCCCGCGCCAGGCGCCCTCGTTCGCGCGCGCGCGCGAGAGAGAGTCGCGAATCGCCGCGCGCGTCGTCGTCGTCGTCGTCCCTCGCGTCGTCGTCGTCGTCGTCGTCGTCGCCCGCGTCGTCGTCGCGCGCGCGCGTCGAGTCGCGCCGTACGACGTCGACGCGCGCGTCGCGCATCTCGCGCATCTCGCGCATCTCGCGCCCGTCGCCGTCGCCGGCGCGCCCGTCGTCATCGTCTCGACCGTCGCCTCGACGTCGCCTCGAAGTGACGTCGGTCGTCCGTCCGTCCGTCCGTCCGCCCGCGCGACGCGCGCGGCGGGCGAAATCGCGCGCGCGCGGCGCCGCGCCGTGCGTCCGTCGACTCGAGATCGACGCCCGCGACGCGCGCCGACCGACGACGCCGACCGACGACGCCGGGCGGCGCGGTCGCCGCGACCCACTCCGCGGCGCGCGGCGTCCACGGCGCGTCGGCGGACGACCGGACCGCGCGACGGCGGCGGCGACCGACGGCCGGGGCGCGGGCCGTGGACGACGGGATCCGAACCAGGCCCAGACCCGCGGCGCGCGCGGGCCGGCCGAGCCTCGAGCGACGATCGCGGTGACGACGACGCGGCGAGCGTTTTCGAGCCCGCTCGAGGCGCGCGTCGACGATGGCGGCGCGCACGGGAAGAGATAATCAGCGATACAACGCGGTGAATCAACGATTGGTGGCTGGATGCATATGTCATCGACCCGCGACGAAGGTTCGCGTGGAAGATTCCGCCGACGCGGACGCGTTCGCGCGCGCGCGCGAGGACGGCGTCGAAGTCCTCATGCTCAACTCGAAGAAAGGCGCGAGAGTGGATGGAAGGGATTTGATCTTTCCAAAGGGTGGATGGGAACTCGATGAGACCGCATCCGAGGCCGCGGCGCGCGAGAGCATGGAAGAAGGCGGTGTCGCGGGGACGCTGAGCGCTTCGGAAAAGACGTACGAATTCGTGTCGAGGTCGAGGGTCAAGGCTGGATGCGCCGGAGACGAGGCCAAGTGCGTGGCGCACGTGTTCACCATGGAGGTGAAGTGCGAGTACGAGACGTGGCCTGAGGAAGGCGAGCGAACGAGGTATTGGCTCTCCCCGGACGAGGCGTGGAGACGATGTAAGCACGATTGGATGCGTCAGGCGCTCGCCGACCATCTCGCCGACGGGTTCGCGTTGGAAAAGAAGTTGTGACGTTGTGACGCGCCGCGTCTTTGTGATTGTACGATATAACGATATAACAGAAAACAAGATGAATAGTTGATGCGATTGCCTGCGTTTCGCGTTCGCGCGTGTTTTAGCCGTCGCGCGATGGCTCGCGGCTCGTCTGGCGCGTTCGCGTCGCGAGAAGCCGAACACTAAACGCGCGATCCGAGCGCTCGCGCGTCAGAACGCGTCGCGCGGTGTTCACGGGCGATGGCGTCCGTCCCAAATCGGCGACAAACGTCGAACGCAGTCGCCGCCGAACGATCGGAGCGTGGGCAGCGCGCGTCGACGAGCGGTGCGCGGCGAGGCGGTACGGACCCGGCGCTGGGTGTTGAGCCCAAGACTGCGGTTGAATCGAGCAATGCGACGGCGAGCGCGCCCGTGGATGGGCCGAAGTCCGCGGGTGAAGTCGCATCACCACCACCCGCGGTTGATGCGATTGGGGACGGAAAGGAGATGGACGATTCCACGTACGACGACGAAGCCGAGGGCGAAGACAAAGCCGGTGATGCGACAGAGGAGGAGGAGGAGGAGGAGGAGGAGGAGGAGGAGGAGGAGGAGGAGGACGAAGACGACGAGGAAGAGGACCAAGAAGAAGAAGACGACGAGGAAGAAGGCGAGGACGAGGAAGATGTGGCTGCGAACGATGGTCAGCAAAACGACGTCGCCAACTGCATCGGCGAGCACTGCTCCGACGCTATGAACGAGCAGATGTACCGCATCGTGGAAGACGTAGCGCTAAAAGCGGGGTTGGACGTGAACTCAAATGCAGCGGATGCGGAGAATGAGTTACTCGCGTTCGCAACTGGGGCAAGCGACGCCCCTCATACGATGCAGGAAGAAGCGACGGATGAGCGCGTGGCGGCGCTAACCATGACGGTGATGATCGGCATCGTGTTGCTGACGGTGATGTTGGGCGTGATGTTGAAGCACTACAAATCTCGATGGTTGAACTCGAGCGGTGCCGCTCTTCTACTCGGTATCGCCGTTGGATGCTTTGTGTTCCTTGGCTTGGAGCTATCTTATGAGACAATGCCCGAAAACATGCGCTACACCATCAAGGCCTTCGCCCAGTGCATGCGGTTCGATACAAAGTTCTTCTTCTTAGTGCTCCTTCCGCCTTTGATTTTTGAAGCCGGTTACACGTTGCATCCGACGACGTTTTTTCAAAATGCCGACGCGATCTCAATGTTTGCTTTCGTAGGATCGCTCACGAGCGCGATATCGACCGGCGTGTTGATGTACGTGGCGGGCTTACTGGGCTGGAGTTATGAGTTTTCGTTGAAGAGCGCCATGTTGTTTGGAGCGCTGATTAGCTCAACCGATCCAGTCACGACGCTTAGCATTTTCAGCGAATCACCGATATCCCCTGACGTGCACGCCATGATATTGGGCGAGAGTATTCTGAATGACGCCGTCACCATTGTGTATTTTGAGTCGCTCCTGCTTGGCATCGGCAACGCCGGCGATGTGACGGCGCTCGAGATGTTACAAACTGATGACGCTTTCACCCCGCTCATTTTACAAGCAATCGGCACATTCATGCTCGCTTTTGGGCAAGCGACTGCCGTTGGTGTTGGTATCGGGTGTTTCTCCGCCTTGCTGCACAAATACGTCAGCACGACGAGCTATTTCGAGGAAGGATGGGCCGTCGACTCGACGCTCGTGCTTTTGTTCCCGTACCTGAGTTATTCGCTCGCTGAATCTTTTGAGCTGAGCGGAATCGTATCCGTTCTATTCACGGGCATCATTATGGGTCGCTACACGCGTCCAAACCTCGCGCGAGCACCGCGCATGGTGACGATGTGCATTTTCAAAATTTTCAGCTTCCTTTCGGAGACGTTCGTGTTTGTATACATGGGGAGCGCGATGTACTCGTTCCGTGTCGAGCACGTAGTCACTGCGATAGTGGGACTGGTTGCATGCTATGTTGGACGCGCTGTGAACATATTCCCCGGATCTCTGTTACTGAACATGTCGTCGGCGAGGAAGAAGTCGCCAATTACACCGAATACGCAGTATCTCTTGTGGTTTTGCGGATTGAGAGGAGCCGTCGCCTTTGCGCTCGCCGTCAAGGCGCAGCGTGATCTTGGTGAACAAGGCCACGTCATGTTTGATGTGACACTCTTCATCGTGGCGTTCACGATAGTCATCCAGGGTGGTATGACACGTTGGGTCGTCGATTCGCTTCTCGAACCGACGACAGAAGCGCCCGCACAGCAAGACGAACCGAACAAGCTGAGGCGCAACAGAAGCCTGGGAAGCTTTTTTAGATACATGAACGACATCGCAGAAAAGGTCATCGCGCCCATCTTGCTCGCGAAACGAGAGGACGAGCACCTTGATGAGACCACATCTCTCTTGACGGGTGCGAGCGCAAGCGCGAGAGGGGCTCAACGCGAAGAGCTCGGCGAATCGCCGCGGTCGGCCAGACACAGCGGGCTGGCGAGCGAGACCGTGGAGGCTGCGGTGGACAACACATTCTCACGAGATAATAGTTAGCTAGCTTAGCACGCGCGCGTTCATAGCATCGAGACGCGTGTAATTCTTTCAAACAAACAGCAAAATTGACGAGCCAACTCTTGCCCGATGCTGACTCGGCAGACCGTGGAACATCATTCGAGCGCGCGAACGGTGTCTGCTCGTACGCACCTCGCGCGGCGGCGACGAGTACCATACGAAACAAAAAAACAGACACCCCACTGGTTTCGTACGCCTGGACGCGCCGTACATCCGTTCAAACGCGTGCTCTCGTCGTCAACGGCATCTAACGATTGCGCCCGACCGAATCGACGTTTCATCAGGATTCTGCGCGAGGCGAGTAAGGGAGCGATGGACAATATAGATAACGTGCGCGGTACGGCGGTGTTGGACTCACCGTCACTGAATAAAGGCACGGGATTCACATTTACGCAGCGTGAGCGTCTGGGCTTGCGCGGTTTGCTTCCGCGCAAGTACGAAACCGTCGAGATTCAGGTGAAACGCGCGTGGACGCAGTTGTGCGCGTTCGAGGAAGATATGAACAGGTATATCTTTCTCGAAAATTTGCACATGCAGAACGAGCGGTTGTTCTATCGCGTACTCGTGGAACATCTCGAAGACTTGATGCCGATCGTGTACACGCCCACCGTCGGCGAGGCGTGCATCAACTTTGACGCACTCTACCGTAATCGCTGCGGAATGTATTTTAGTCGGTTAGATTCCGGCGTGATGCGACGGATGCTTGATAATTGGCCTTCTCCCGAGACCGAAATCATCGTCGTCACGGATGGAGGCCGAGTGCTCGGTCTCGGCGATTTGGGCACAAATGGGATGGCCATCTCGGTTGGAAAAGTGAGTCTCTACGTTGCGAGTGGAGGCTTCGATCCGGCGAAGTCGATGCCGGTTTGCTTGGATTTGGGCACAAGCAACGTCGCTCTGCGCGCGCACGACTTCTATCTGGGTGCGGATGAACCCCGCCTTACGGGTGACGCGCATCTCGCCGTGGTGACAGAATTTTGTCTCGCCGTAAAAGATAAATGGCCGAATTGTCTGATTCAGTTTGAGGATTTCAAAACTGAAGACGCGTTTAGGATTCTCGATCACATGCGCCATAAGGTTTTATGCTTCAATGACGACATACAAGGAACCGGGGCGACCATTTTAGCAGGCCTCATCAACGCGCTTCGAGCGCAAGGAACGCCGACAAAAGACGCGCGAATAATATTTTTCGGCGCGGGTTCGTCGGCCATCGGAGTGTCGACGCAGATCATACAGCTACTGATGAGCGAGGGGTTGAGCGAGGAGGACGCGCGGCAGTCGATTTATCTAATGGACTCTAAAGGTTTAATCACTGACCAACGCGAGGATTTCGCAGGACTCTCGGATCAAAAGAAGCAGTTCGCGCAAGTCGGTGTCGAACCTTGCGACGACTTGGGCGCTCTGATTCAACGCGTAAAGCCGCATGCATTGTTTGGGTTGTCTGGTTTTGGTCCTGTGTTTACGCGGGAACACATCGAAATGCTGTGCGACCACATCGGCAAGCCCATCGTGTTTCCGCTCTCCAACCCGACAAGTAAGGCGGAAATCACCGCGCTTGACGCGTACACTTGGTCCAAGGGAAAGTGCTTATTTGCTGCGGGATCGCCGTTCGATCCAGTCGTGATCGATGGTAAGACGTACACGCCTGGTCAAGGGAACAATATGTTCATCTTTCCCGGCGTCGGCTTCGCCGCCGTGAGCATTCAAGCAGAATACGTTCCGGATTCCTTCTTTCTTTGTGCCGCGCGCGCGCTCGCCGCTATTGTCCCCGATGAGGACGTTCGCTCTGGCACCATTTATCCTTCTGTTTCTATAATCCGTGACATCTCTCGTCAAGTCGCCGTGGCCGTGGCGAATCACGCGTACGACGTCGGCGTGGCCAAGCTCTATCCGCGACCGGGCGACATGAACGCATTCATCGCCGAGCGCATGTACTTCCCCATGAACGACGGCGCGGTCTGAGCGTGTCAACATCGCGTGATTTCTGACGCCGCGATCGCGCGCCGTTGCGAAAGCAGCCCGTTCTCTTGTAAAAATCTTCATCATTTTCGCGCGCGCGCCGCTCGGCTGAAAAAGTCGGACAAACGGCGCCCTCTCGAGCCACCCCGGCTGCGTCGCGTGGCGTCAGAAATCGACTCCGCGAGAACGATGGGAGGCCTTTACGTCGTCAAGCGCGACGGTCGCGAAGAACCCGTGGCGTTCGACAAGATCACGGCGCGCATTAAAAAGCTCGCCTATGGCTTGTCCCAAGAGTTCTGCGATCCGGTGCGTCGACGACGCGCGCTCGATGCGATTACTACGACGGGTTCGTTTGAATCGTTGAATGATGGCCGGCTCAACGAATCGGCGCGGACGTGTCTCGCGCGAGCGTTGAAACGGTGATTCGGCGCTCGGAAGCGGTGCACGAAAACATCTTGCACGCGTCCATTGTTCGTCGACGCCCGTTGTTCGCTCGCGCGGCGCACGCGCCGCGCATGCATCACCTCGATCTCGCCTCTTCGCGACGTCGCGAGTTCGACAGGTGCAAAATTCAAAAAATTCAAATTGGCCTCTGATGGAATTTTTGAATTGACACCGCGTGGGGAAACGCGTCGACGGCGCGCGAACGCGATGTAACATCGCGAACGCGCGCTCGTGAACGAAAAACACACACTGACCGATCGCTTCATCGCTTTTTCGCCGTAGGTGATCGTCGCGCAAAAGGTGTGCATGGGCGTGTTTGCCGGCGTCACGACGAAGGAGTTGGATGAGCTCGCGGCGGAAACCGCGGCGTCGATGACTTCCAAGCACCCGGATTACGCGCAACTCGCGGCTCGCATCGCCGTGTCTAACTTGCACAAGACGACGAAGAAGTCATTCAGCGAGACAATGACGCAAATGTACGAGCACGTGAATGAGCGCAACGGCAAGTGGTCACCGTTGCTCGCGGACGACGTGTACGAAATCATCAAGGCGAACGCCGAACGTCTCGACGCGGAGATTGTGTACGATCGCGACTTCGAGTACGATTACTTCGGTTACAAGACTCTTGAGCGCTCGTATTTGTTGCGAATCGATGGTAAGGTGGTCGAACGCCCGCAGCACTTGCTCATGCGCGTGTCGATAGGCATCCACAAGGAGGATATTGAAAAGGCCGTCGACACGTATCACATGCTCAGCGAACGCTGGATGACGCACGCGTCGCCGACGCTGTTCAACGCTGGTACGCCGCGCCCGCAGCTTTCGTCTTGCTTCTTGATTGCCATGAAAGAAGACTCCATCGAAGGTATCTACGATACCTTGAAGGAGTGCGCGTGCATCTCCAAGTCCGCTGGCGGCATTGGTTTGTCCATTCACGACATTCGCGCCACGAGCTCTTATATTCGCGGCACGAACGGTACGTCCAACGGCATCATCCCGATGTTGCGTGTGTTCAACGACACGGCGCGTTACGTCGACCAAGGTGGCGGCAAGCGCAAGGGTGCTTTCGCCATCTACATCGAACCGTGGCACGCGGACATCTTCGACTGGCTTGACCTTCGCAAGAATCACGGCAAAGAAGAAGCGCGCGCTCGCGATCTCTTCTATGGGTTGTGGACGAACGACTTGTTCATGAAGCGCGTCGAGGCGAACGGCGATTGGACGTTGATGTGCCCGAATGAGTGCCCGGGCTTGGCCGATTGCTGGGGTGAGGAATTCGAAACCCTCTACCAAAAGTACGAAGCCGAAGGCAAGGGCAAGAAAACCATCAAGGCGCAACAGTTGTGGTTCGCGATTCTCGAGTCTCAGGTGGAAACTGGTAACCCGTACATGCTCTTCAAGGATGCGTGCAACCGCAAGTCCAACCAACAAAACCTCGGCACGATCAAGTCTTCCAACCTGTGCACCGAGATTGTGGAGTTCACGAGCCCGGAGGAAACGGCGGTCTGCAACTTGGCTTCCATCGCGCTCCCACGATTCGTTATCGAGAACAACCCGTCTTCGCCCACTGGTCGCACGGAGGTGAAGAAGCTCGTCGGTTCTCTGAAGGCGAAGGAACGTTATTTCGACCACGATAAGTTGTTCGAAATCACGCGAAAGGTTACGCGCAATCTGAACCGCATCATCGACGTCAACTACTACCCGGTGGAGACGGCGAAGCGCTCGAACATGCGTCATCGCCCCATTGGTCTCGGTGTGCAAGGTTTGGCGGATGTCTTCATCCTTCTTGGCTTGGCTTTCGACTCTCCGGAAGCGCAAAAGCTCAACGCTGAAATCTTCGAAACGATCTACTTCGCTGCGCTCACGGAATCCAACGCGCTTGCCGTCGTCGAAGGTCCCTATACGACGTACGAAGGGAGTCCGGTTTCAAAGGGCATCTTGCAACCCGACATGTGGGGTTTGACGCAAATGCCGGGCGGTGACCGTCACGACTGGGCTGGCCTGCGTGCGGCGATCGCGCAACACGGTGTTCGCAACTCGCTGCTCGTTGCCCCGATGCCGACCGCGTCTACTTCTCAAATTCTCGGCAACAACGAGTGCTTCGAACCGTACACGTCGAACATCTACGCGCGACGGGTGTTGTCCGGCGAGTTTACCGTCGTAAACCAGCACTTGCTTTCGGATTTGACCGAGCTTGGCTTGTGGGATCCCGAATTGAAGAACTCCTTGATCGCCAACAATGGTTCAGTCGCTGATTTGGAAATTCCGGAGAACCTCAAGGCCATTTACAAGACGGTTTGGGAAATCAAACAACGCATCCTCGTCGACATGGCGGCGGACCGCGGCGCCTTCATCGACCAGTCGCAGTCTTTCAACGTGCACATGAGCGATCCTAACAGCGGTAAGCTCACGTCGTTGCACTTCTACGCGTGGAAGAAGGGTTTGAAGACCGGTATGTACTACCTCAGATCTCGCGCGGCCGCGGACGCCATCAAGTTCACCGTCGACGTCAAGCAAAAGCAGGTGACCAAGGTTGACAAGGAAAACGAAGCGCCGGCGTCGCCGCGCAAGCCGACCAAGGCTGACCTTGATAAGATGTCGGAGGAAGAGAAGGAAGCCTACCTCGCCGCCAAGCTCCAATGCAGCTTGACGAACAAGGACGATTGCGTCATGTGCGGCGCGTAAACGCGGAAAATTGTCGCGAATTGCTTCACGATTTTGCGCGCGCGCTCTCGAGAGCTTAGTTGATTTAGGTTCGTTTTCTTCACCTCCTCGACGACGTCATCATCTCGTCTACTTCTAAATTGTAACGAATGGAAATGCATTAACCCACGTCCCACTCGCGTTTGACTTCTTGGCGCTCCGCGCGCGCCGCTCTGGATGCGAAAATCAACGACCGCCTCATCTCGCGCCTCGCGCCATGGACCCCAACGGGCGGGCGTTCTATCCCGGCGGTGGTGCCGTGCACTACGCCCACGCGGGCGCCGCGCACGATCATGCTTACGGCTCGGGCGTCGTCGCGCCTCACGCCCCCGGTCCCGTCGCGCTGCTTCCCGCGTTCGCGTTCGACGCGAGCACGACGCTGCAACCCGAGCTCTTGGACGAAGGTCATCTGCCACCGAGAATTACCTCGATCGCGTTCGATCTCGGCGAAGAGTTACTGTATTGCGGCACCGAAGACGGATGGTTGACCGCCATGTACGCTCCGACGCTCGGTCGACACGTCTCCGTCGAAGCGCACGCGCACGCCATCACGCAAGTCGTGCCGTTGGCGAGCGGAGCGCTGAGCCTGAGCGCGTCGAGCGTGACGTTTCACACGAGTGGGGGAGTGGAAACGCTGCGATGCGCGCAGTGCGACGGCGAAAGAAACGCGTTGAAAGCGATGGCGTATCAACATCCAAACGGGCGAATCGCGGGTAAGCTGTTCGTCGGGCGCGCGACGCCAGTCATCGAACAGTACGACATGACGAGAGGCGTGTTGTTGAAATCCGCCGAGACGAGTCAAGGCTGCGAGACCATGGATTGGGGGACCCAGCGCTCGTTGCTCGTCGTCGGACAGGTAAATGGTGAGCTTAGTTTTCGCGACGCGCGAAATAGCATGCGTCAAGAGCTAGTAGCCACGGCACACGGGTCCGGCACCGTCAAGTGCGTCACGGCGAAGGGAGATCTTGTCGTGACGTGCGGCACGACGCTCAGGGCTGGACAAGTGGTGTTGGACCAGTTCATTAAGGTGTTTGACGTGAGGTTCAACGCGAGATTAGTGAATCAGATACAATTTCCCGCAGGTCCAGTGTCGGTGGAATTTAATCACGGCTACGAGTCTCCGACGCTGAGCATAGCTGGCGCCACCGGCGCCGTGCGAACGCTCGATGTGACGAATCCTGCGGTGGCCCCGTTCAACTATCAAATCGACACGCATGGTGCTTCCATAGTCGGTCAAAGTGTGTGTTCGACCGGTGAGATGGTTGCGTTCAACGATGATTCAGGTTGGGTGCACATATACAGCTCGAACGAGGAACCGTACGTGAACAACGAGTCGTTTCCTACGGCGCCGGTGGACGAGGTCGTGCTGTCGCAGCAACGTTTCGAGCTTCCCGAGGAGTTATTAGCGTGTGGTCTCACCGCGGAAGAGGTGAACCCCGCCAAGGCTGAATACAAGTCGAATTCCAGTTTGCACGGCGCCAAAGTGATCGAGACGAAGAAGAAGGGCTTGCCAGAAATGTACGCGCGGGTGGAGTGCAATCGCTCGGCAATGACGGCAGAGAGGCGTTATGAGGAGTTTGACTTTTCAGCGTATAATAAGACGCGATTGCCGGGGTTGACGAACGACTTGGCGAATTGCTACGTTAACCCGGTGCTACAGATGTTGAATTTCGTGCCGGAGTTGCGTTCGAAGGTTGTCGGACACACGTGCGAACGGGAGTTTTGTTTGACGTGCGAAATGAGCTTTTTGTCGCACATGCTGAGCGCCTGCCCGCCAGGACTCGCGACGCAGCCTCTTAACTTTTTGCGCACGCTTCGCCAGGTGCGCGAAGCAGCGGCACTTGGTTTAATCGAAGGTCACGATGAGCTTGAAGCTCGCGCCGAGCATTCTCCCATTCGCCGCGTGCAGGCGTTTTTGCGATTTATTTTAGAGCAATTGAACAAGGAAGAATTGTCGAGACGGCAAGCGCTCGGCGATATCGCCCCGACGGGTCCCACAGCTTGTGAGTCAATTTTTGGAACGATTTCAAAAGAGACGCTCAAATGCACGCAATGCGCGGTGACCGCATCAAAGGAAATACGAAACTTTCAAGTGGATTTGCAGTACCCTTCGACGAGAGACGGTCAACGGCCGGCGTTCGTGGATTTGCTGAGCAAGTCACTCGCCGTTTCGCAAGAAATGCGCGCGTGGTGCGAAGGACACAAGGCATATACGCGCATGAAGCAAAACCGCTTGCCTCTGTCGCTGCCGACCGTGCTGTCCGTGAATCTCGGCATGGCTGACTTGAAGGATTTGCACTGGTGGGGCGTAGACACGCTCGCACCTCCGACGATGGACGCGTTCGGTGGCAAGGTTGAAGAACGATGGCTACCGCATTTCATTCAAGTCGTGCTGGATGTAGATAAGAAGACACTCGAAGCTAAACATGCGCTGGATCAGTCGCAGTTCCAAGACGTGGGGAACTCTGAAGTGTACGAGCTCACCGGACTCGTCGTGTTTAGTCGAAACATCGACGACGAAATCAAAAAGGGTTCTGATTTACGGCAGACCAAGACTTCCGATATTTCCGGTCATCTGGTGAGCTTCATCAAGGTAAAGCCACCGTACGTAGACGTCGCGGGCGACTTCACGGCGTCGCCAAGAAAGCCTGGAAGCACGCCGGGCGTTTCGCCACTCAACAAGTCGGATGTCACGGTGAAAACGAGCGCGACAGATGCGACTAGCCTGCCGCCCGCCGCGCCGACGACGAGTCCCAGTACACCAGCGACGGCTCGTACGTCGGCTCCAGGCACGCCCAACGAGTGGTTGCTGTTTAACGACTTCGTGGTCAGTCAAGTTTCCAGGGACGAAGTCACACAACTGTACGGACAGCTGAAAGTTCCATGCCTTTGCATGTACACAAAGGTTGAGAAGCCCGCGCCGCTACCGCTACCGCCGTCGCCGATAACCTTTGAGCTGTACAGGAAAATTACACTGGATATGTCTGTTCCTCGAGGGATGCCGTTTGTGCCGTTCTCGTGCGTCGGCGAAGATACGCCCGGTCCGGGAGTCTTGCTCGGCATCGACGCCGAGTTTGTCTCGCTCGCGCCGCCGATCATGTCCACTCGCGACGACGGCACCGAGTATGAATCGGTGCCCGCACGGCTTGGATTGGCGCGTGTTTCAGTCGTGCGCGGTCACGGGGATAAAAAGTTGACGCCTATAATCGACGACTACATTCGCGCGGTCGAGCCCGTGCACGATTACTTGACGCGATTCAGTGGTTTGGTACCAGGCGATTTGGATCCAGCGACGAGTCGGCATTTCATCACGCAGCTGAAGCACGCGTACCTGAAACTTCGTTATTTGATCGACGCCGGATGCATTTTCGTTGGGCATGGCTTGAAACAGGATTTCAAGATGATTAACATCGTCGTCCCTCCCGAGCAAGTCATCGACACCGTAGAACTTTTCCATTTCAAGCGCCAGCGCAAGTTATCGCTCAAGTTTCTGGCGACGTACTTGCTCGGCGAAGACATTCAAGGTGAAACACACGACTCCATCGAAGACGCGCGTACTGCGGTGAAGCTTTACGAGAAGTATCTCGATCTGCAAGCTCGAGGCGAGTTTGAATCAGAGCTTTTGGAAATTTATCGCTTCGGCAAGAAGTACGGCTTCAAGGGAGAGTCGAAGGACGACGACGTTTCCAAAGCGAACGAGGGCTTGATGAGTGCTGAGTCATGGGCGAATTTGCAGCAGGATATGTCCGCGCTCGGTATGTCGGACGACGGTGGTGTATCCTTGCTAGAGTTTGCGCAACCGCAGCAAAGGGCTACTCGATTCGGCGTGGAGCGGGCGCAAATGGCACCACCGTTCATGTCGCAAATGGCGCCGGCGCAAATGAGCGAAATGGTGGTGGGATTCGGCAACGCACCACCGATGCCGACAAACTCTCAGCGCGGGATGCCCGGCGGTCCGCCGCCGTTGCCTCCATTACGTGCGCCGATGCCGCCGCCGTTTCCTCCGCCCAACCAACGGCAATGGGGATGAAAACGAACAGGACGATGTACAATTGAAATGTAATCTAATGCAACCAGTCCGCAACCGGTACGTTTGATATCGCCGGCGAGCGTTTTCTCCTCTCGCTTCCTCCTCCTTTTGGATAGAGCGACACTGCGCGACTGACGGCGTGAGTGCGAAAAGACCGCGCGATAGATCGACGACATCGAGACGTCGTGAGTCGGCGACGGCGCGGATGACTTTACCGGCGCGCGCGTCCACGTCAACGTTCGTGCGCGGAGCGGCGACGACGAGCGATGGGAACGCGGTGCGTCAAGCGAGATACATCGGGGCGCGACGACGATCGTCGCGCGCGCGGGCGGTGATGCCGGAGACGCTGGAAGCGTTGCCAACGTCGCCGACGACGGCGGGCGCCGCGTTGGGACTGGCGGGCGCCGCGTTGGGCGCCGCGGCGGCGTTGCGAGGACGACTCGGCGGTGGCGCGCGCGGCGGTAACAGTAACGCGCAAGCCGACCGAAGTAGCCGAACGGCGATGACGCGAGGGACGGGAGAATCAGACGAGAGCAAGGGAAGGCGGTATCTCATTGCGCCGCCGCCGCTGTTTCCACTCGTACCGGCGTTCGCGCGGCAGACGTACAGGTACGAGGTCGACCCGGGACGGATGTGGTTTTTCGAGCAAAAGCAAGGGATCGGGTTGGGGTTGAATGTGAGCGTAAACGTGCGAATGACTGTGATCAAATTGAAAACCGGCGGGTTGTGGGTGCACGCGCCGGTGGCGCCGACGGCGGAGATGGTCGCGCTGTTGGACGAGCTCGACGCCCCCGTTGAGCACGTGGTTTTGCCCACGACTTTGTTCGAGCACAAAATTTTCGTCGGGCCGTTTCAGCGCAAGTACCCGAAGGCGCAGTGCTGGATCGTCCCACAGCAGTGGAGTTGGCCGATAAATTTACCCCCGCAGTTTTTCGGCATCAACAAGACCGGAACTTTAGGACAAGATCGTCCGCCGTGGGACGACGAGTTTGAGTACGAGCTCTTATCACCGCCCGCTCTCGGCGTTGCGTCGTACGTCTCGTTTATCGAAGCGGCGTTTTTGCACAAGCCATCAAAGACGCTGCTCGTTACGGACGCCGTGGTGTACGTGAGCGAGAACATCCCCGACTGCATTCCAGATAGAGATTTAGAAGAGAGCGGGGACGACGATAACTTCACAATCAGCGCGTTGAAGTTTTTGAACTTGTTCGACATAAAGACCAAGGCCCTGAGTCGCACGACGACGTCTAAGGACATGAGTCGATTGGAATTACTGCGTTTGGGTTGGCAGCGAAACGCGTTGCAGGCGTTGTACTTTGGCCCGAATGACTTGCTCTCCCCAGAGAAAAGTTGGCGCGATATTACGAATCGTTTGATCGTCGCCCCGGTTGTAGGTACGCTGGTGTACGAGAACGTTCCCGAGCCTGTCAACGAGTGGGCGAGACGCGTCGCGAAGTGGGACTTTAATCGCATCGTCCCGTGCCACTTTGACGCTCCCATTCGTGCGGGGCCTCGGGAATTCTCCGCCGCTTTTTCGTTCTTGCCGTCTTCTCGACCAGAAAAGGCGAAAGGGCGCGGAGGTGGTAAGTACTATCCCAACGAAGACATGATCCTACTTCGCGGCGTCGCAGACTTTCTCCTCAACACGGGAGTGATTTTCACAAACGAAACGCGCCCGAAGCGTCCGAATATGTAATGCTTTCACCCCAATTTCGCCGCCGTTGACCATCGCGCGATCTCGCGAAATAGTAACGCTTGACCGCGAGAAGGCATCGAATTCTTTCTAGAAAATGTTTGCGTATGTGCGCGTTAAAATTAAAGCGCGGCTAGGCTATCGATCGCCCAGTTCAAGTAGGCTCTGAATTGACGCGCTGCTGGGTAGCTCATGTCTCGTGGGACACCGATTCGGTCTCGCAGGTAAGCCAACGACGCGATGGTCGGAGCCGCGGAAAAGGACGAGGCGCCGCTCACCGCGACGGGCGCGGGTGCGGCCGCGTCGAAATCATGGTCAAGCATCGCGTGCACGACGATTCGAAGCGCTTCGTCGACAGCAGGTATGTGCTGTTCCCCGGGTCGAGCGTTCGGGTCGGACAACGGCGCCGAGTAAGCGGGCTGGCCCGCTTCGCCGCAACCGCGCGCGGCGAATCGAACGACGTTTTCGCGATTGCCGATGACGCGCAGGGCAGCCTCGACGCGAGCTGCGCGAGGATCATCGACGCCCCACCAAGGTTCTAAACTGTTTTCGTCCAATGGTCCGAGAGGCAAACGCCAATTGACGCCATCGACGCCGTCGATGGCGTCGCGTGCTTCGGCGTTGTCGCCGTTTTCGGCGCATCCTCCCAGCTGCGGCGGCAAATCGTGCGCGGTGGTGTAGTAATCACTCTTGATGCCCGCGTACGATTTGCGTTGCGATATCGCGGCGAACCATCTGTCGACGTTCGGCCATCGACCGCCGTTTCCTTCAATCTTCACGCCCTTGTAGTACAAGATGCTCGCCGCCATGCGTTCGAGAAACGGCGCGAACGCGATGTCGACGAGGGTGAACTCTTCTCCCATAAAGTACGCCCCTCCACCGTTCGCCGCGAGCTCTGCGTCAACCTCGTCCAAAACTTGACAGTACTCGCTTTGCGCCGTGGCGTCCGACCACGAACTCGTGATCCATTGCATCCATCTCGAAAAGAGCGTTCGTTCCAGTCGCATGAGCTTCGTCGCTCGAGAACCTTCGGCGCTCCCCGGGGCGTACGGTAGCAAGCTCTTGTGCTCGGTAAACTCCTGTTCGATCACTTGCGCGATCACGCTCGATTCCGTGATCGTCTGACCGTCGAGTTCAATCACTGGCAGCGCCCCGGACGGCACCTTGGCCGTAAAACTGCGCGGCTTCGCGCCGTAACAGCGCATGTTGATGCGTTCGAGCGCGTACGGGATCCGCTTCTCCTCCAGCTGCATCCAAATCTTTTGAGAATACGGGCACCACGACGCGCTGTCGCGATACAATTTCAACCTCGGCGTTCCCTCCGCGTCGAACGTCCGCGTTTCCGCGCGCGCGTCCGCGCGCTCCGCGTCCGTCGTCTCGCGTCTCCCCTCCGCCGCCGCCTCCAGCTCGCGCCACGTCGCCGTCGCGTCCTCGCGCGCCTCGAACGTCGTTCCTCCCATCGTCGCTCGTCCGTCGTCGTCGCCTTTCTCGCCGCGCGTCGCTCGTCGCCACGCCGTTCGCGCGCGCGTCCACGCGTCGCGCGCGTCCTTCGCGCTCGCCGTCGCGCGCGTCGCGCGCCGACGTCTCGCCGCGCGCGCGTTCGTCGACGGCGCGCGCGCGCTCCGCGCCGTCGCCGCGCTCGACATCCGCGCGCGGCGTCGCGCACTCGCGCGTCGCGCGCGCCGTCGGCTCGCCAGCGGATAACGCGCAGAGGGACCCTCGACGGGAGAGCGCGACGCGATGATGCGACCGCGAGCGCGCCCTGCCGCGTCTGCGCAGCGCGCGTCGACGCGCGCGATTGGATCGCGCGCGATTGGATCGCGCGCGATCGGATCGCGAACGACGCGCGCGCGACGCGCGACGCCGACGCGGGCGCTGCGAAACTTTGACTACCCCGAGGCGCTGCTGTTCGACTGCGACGGCGTGCTGTGCGAGACCGAGCGCGATGGGCACCGGGTGACGTTTAATAAAACGTTCAAAGAGTTCGGGCTCGATCACGAGTGGGACGTGGCGCTGTACGGGGAGCTGCTGAAGATTGGGGGCGGGAAGGAGCGCATGACGCACTACTTTGACGGCGTCCCGGACGCGGAGCCGTGGAAGAGCGTCACCGACCCAGAGGCGCGGAAGGAGTTGGTGAAAAAGCTACACCTGAGAAAAACGGAAATGTTCTTGGAGCTCGTGAACGAGGGCGCGCTGCCGTTGCGACCGGGTGTGAAGAGAATGGTCGCGGAGGCGTTGGAACACGGCGCCAAGGTGGCGGTGTGCTCGACGTCGAACGAAAAGGCGGTGCAAGGGATCGTGAACACGATGCTGCCTGAATATGCCGATCGTATGCCCGTGTTCGCGGGGGACGTCGTGCCGAAGAAGAAGCCGAGCCCAGATATTTACAACTTGGCGGCGAAGACGCTCGGCGTCGATCCGGCGCGATGCGTCGTCGTGGAAGACACCCACATTGGATGCACCGCGGCCAAGGCGGCGGGTATGCGGTGCTGCGTGACGAAGAGCATTTACAGCGAAGACGAGGATTTCTCTCGCGCCGACGCTGTGTTCGATTGCTTGGGCGACGAAGGCGACGAGCGCGTCAAGTTTCACCAGTTGACGACTCCCGGTGACTTTTGGTAAGAGAAATCCGCGCCGAAGTTTCACGCACGCCAATTGACACCTTTCTTTTCAAATCACAGGCTCAATCCGCCCTTGCCTGTGGACTACGACGGCAACTGGTACAACGCGGACAAGGAAGAGGACCCAGACGACGGGCTGACTCCGGAGGAACGCGCCATCTTAGCCGACTTGCAGTAGATTGAATATTATATTAACAACGCCCACTCACTAAGGCCAAACTATCGGTAACTCTGGATGCTTCGCCACGGCCCCGGGTTTAATATCTTTGAGCCAGCTATCGTAAGACCACGCGTCTTCGTCGTGCGGCACGCGGCGGAGCTGATCCGTGTCCAATCGTCGAGCGCCGTCGGCGAAGTAGCACACGCTGAGCGCGTATCGAGGGACGCAATCTTCCGGTTGCGGTGGGCTCCAGTGAAGGCACCACCCGTGGTGTGCGGTAAGGTCACCTAAATCGAGCTCGTCGTACGTGTCAATTTCGTACCGCCCTTCGAGATCTTCCATGCCTTCCAAAGTGCGCCAATACGGAAGTGAAAAATCTCGATGCGAACGGTTCGCAAAGTGCAACGCGGCGTCATCCTCTTCGAGCGACCTCAGTGGAATCCAAAGTGTGACGAAGTCGTTCGTGTCGAGTGGTACCATATTTAAATCCGAGTGCCAGTTCGTTTCAGCCATGCCCGGCTCTTTTACGAAAATGCACGATTGGTAAATTCGAGCTCTTTCGCACCCCATGAGTTCGGCGGCGATTTTTGCAAATCGCTTGCTCATTATGTACTCACGCGCCGCGCTAGTTTGCTCTCTGTGCAGATTGAACGTTTGTAAAAATCCCACGTCCTCCTGCGAGTGCTTCTTCAGCGCGCGCTTCGCGTCTTCCACGTCTCGCAACTCGCGAGCGTCGACTTGCGGGCACAGCACCGACACTCGATGTCGGTACGCCTCCATGCGTCGCGACATAATCTCGCCGCTCAGCGCCTTCACCATAGGTATCATTTCCATAGCGTCCACCGCGCCTCGTATGCACGTGTGCCCCTCTCGCTCGTATCGCAGGCACTCCTCGAGCGTCGTCCCGCGTCCGCCGTCGTCAAATAACGTCGTCGTCCCGCGTCCACCGTCGTCAAAATTTTTCGTCGACGCATTCGCTGATACCGCTCGCAAATCATCGGAAGCGCGCACGGCGCGCTCGCGCGACGGTTCACCTTTGCTCGTCGTCGCCTTCGACGACGCCGCGCGCGCGCCGTCGTTCGTTCTTTCACCGCGACCGCCGCCACCGTTAGGCGGCGGCTTCGACGTCGACGCGCGTTTTTGTCGTCCTTCCGCGGGCGGCTTGGCCCAATCGGGCGCGTCGCTTCGATTCGAACGTCCACCTCGGCCGGGGCGAGGCGCGCGACCGCCGCGCCCGGCCGCGGCGACGATGACGATGGCGTGGTGCAGCATGGAGCGCTTTCCAGGAGTCGACGAGTGACGCGACGAGCGCGACGCGATGATGAATCAATCTTCTTCTAACTATTCGAGGCTGGCTATGATGCTACACGACGGCCGATGATGGACCGTCCTCTGACATGCTCGAATGCAACGACGCGTCGGCGTCTGCGTCGGCGGCAAAAAGCGCGATGGCGGAGCGATTCCAAAACACGCCGCTTTGCGCGTGCACGACGCCCCACACGTACGGTATTAAAAAGTACGGCGCGTTCACTTCGTCTTCGACGTACGCGAAACGCATGGGGTGGAAATCATGCACGGAACAATCGCGATCGCACGCGTTTTGGTTTCGCTTTTGCGGACTCGGCGTCAACGACGTCTCCGAAATCACGCGCTTGAGACGTCTGACGGAAATCGGGCTATCAGTCTCACGATTCTGTGCCGATTCGACGGCGTCTTTGTAATGCTGCAGCACGGTCTCAATGTTTTGCACGTACTCCGCGAACACCTCGTGCGTTCGATACGTCGTGAGCAATTCTTCGCGGTGCATGAGCGCGTAGACAATCTCCGGGTTGTGTTCGAGTGAATCGAGATCGGTGGCGAGACAGTTTAGTATCTCGAAAATGACCCGAATAAAGTCCTCGCACACGTCCGCGTCGGAAAAGGGCTCGCGTAAACCATCGCTAGACAAAGCATTTTCGCGAGTGATTTTGAAGTACCTGCGCGTGAACAACGCCAGAGTATTCACCAGGCGTTGCGCCGCGTAACCAGAAATGTCGCGCGTGACGCATGCCATGTTGGCGATGCTGCCGAGTGCGTTCAACATTTTTGAAACTGTGGCAGTTTTTGCGACGTTGTACTTTATCGTGCGTGAAAGGACGACAACTATTAAACTTGCGAGCGAACTGTTTTGTAGGATGCGTTCCTTGTACCAATTTGACGACGCGATCGTCTCCGTCTGCATCATCCTGTTGAACCGCACGTCCTGAGACAGGATCAAAAATATCGTGACAATCAACTGCGACACGTGTGCAAGTTTGTTTGATTCCGCTTCGTACAGCTCTTTGAGTAGCCCTTGTACAAACCTCGACGTCGCCGCACTCGAGCTCAAATGTGAAACGAACCGTGAGTTTGTGGATAGCGTCACGTACGAAAGCAACAAGCCGACGTCGGTACACAAGGATGCGCTCAGAGCAACAGCGAGCCGCTCAAAGTCCACCAACTCCGAGGGTCTTTTGTTCGACGCCACGGACGAACGCGACGAGATGTCCTTCATATTTTTTACCGCAATGCGAAACGGATTCTCGTCGCGGTTGCCGAAAGCGCCGTGCGTACACAACGCCAGGAATAAATTTGCGCACTCGTCCGCGAGAGGAGATCGAGAAGTGTGCGCGCACTTGATGACGACGTGAGACCCCGTATTATCGGTGACGTCTTTGTTCGGCTTACTGCGCATGGAAAGCATCGAACTTAGCACGCTCGCCATGCCGCGCGTGATTCCATTAGCTTCGGCGTTCTCTCTGTTGACCGCGCCTTCGTAAATATCACCGATGTTTGGTGGTCGCTCGATGACGCGACGCAACAGCGCGCACATCAGCACGCCCGTGCGCCTGCTGTCGCTTGAACCGATCGCCGCGATCCTGCGAGCGAGTGGATGCCCGATTTCTCTCGCCTCGGCGTCGTCGAGATTGAACGTGAGTTGCGACGACGTCGCGACGAGCAAAAGCCGCGCGCACGCAACATGCAACGCCATCGCCTGCGCTGTGACGTGTTTGCCGCATAGAACATCTACACACGCTCGCAGTAAGTCGTCAAACGGCGAAGTGTTCTCCAAAGACGCGTTCGGTCCTCCGCCGGTTTCCCAGCGCTCGTCTCGCGCAAACGTAGCGGCGAGCGCGCGCACTCGCTCGCTGCGCCCACCCCCGAGCGCGGCGACGCCACCAAATCCGCCATCACCCTCACTCGCGAATTCGATGAAATACTTGATGAATATCGACACCAACAAGGTGACGTTTATCGCGCTCACCGGCGTCGAGCGCGCGTTTCCGCTCGCCACGCTCAGTTGCCTCGCCGCGTGTTTCGCCAACTTATACAACCCACCATTTCGCGCGTTATTCACGAACAACGCCCGTCCATACGGCCGCAGTATTTCATCTAGCGTCCTCTCGCTCACCGACGTCATCGGTTCACTCACCGCGTTCCCTATCTCGTACCAAAACACATCCGTAATCTCCGGCGTCGCGTCTCGCGTCTCGCACATCGCCTTTAGACTCCGTCGGAGTTCCCCGTACGTCCCGCTCACCGACGCCGTGGACGCGCGCGTCGTCGCGCGCGTCGTCGATCGGCCTCCCTCTCGTTCGCGTCTCGTCGCCGACGTCGTCGTCGTCGTCGTCGTCGTCGTCGCATCTTCCGCGCGTCGCGCACGATGATGTCTGCCACCTCGGTCGTTGTCGTTCGCGCGTTCGCGCGCGTCCGCCGCGTCGTCCGTCGCGTCGAGCGTCTCCCATTGATCGCCCTCGTCGTCGCCGCGCGTCGGCGTCGACGCCGCGCTCCCCATGACGCGCGTCGCTCTGCGGCGTCGGGCGACGACCACGCGTCGCGCGGCGCTACACGTCGACGCGCGCGCGCGAACGCGCGAACGCGACGCGACGCGTCGAGCGTCGACGCGACGCGCGCGCGCGAATCGTGCGCGCGCGCGGTACGGCGCGAGAGACGCGCTCGAACGCGCCGTCGCGCGCGTTTAAAAATTTGCAAATTTGCAGCGCGCGCGAAAGCCGATGACTGCGCCGCGCGATGACGCGGCGAACGCGATGCGAGACACGGTGATGGCGACGGTGTCGTCATCGGTGACGTTCGCGCTGTCCGCGATCGCGACGCAGAGGATCGGGCTGATTTTAAACGTCGGGTGTTACGGCGGCGCGCTCGGCGGCGCGCTGAGCGCGGCGTGCGCGAGCGCGAGCGCGGCGGCGAGCGGACACGCGGCGAGAGAGACGGTGAATTTATATAGCGATGATAAAAGTCGGCGAGGCAAAAGATGCTCGAAATCTCGGCGACGGTCGAGTTGGAACGCGGCGATGGGGGTGGACGAGGACGAAGTCGCGCGAGACGTCGGCGTCGGGCTCGCGACGTTTATGGCGCTGAGTCGAGGCAATTTGGGAAGGATTTTACCGAGCGACGTCTCTCGCGTGGGCGCGAACGCGTACAAGAGTATCGCCGCGCGTGGCAGCGATTACGCGAGCGAAGGACAGAAAAAAACGCTGCAAAAGTGGTTTAAAAAATTTGGCTGTCATCACTGCGGAAGCTCGAAAGGCAAGGTCATCGGCGACCACATGCCGCCGAACAAGACCGCGTTCGGTAGCGGGGCGCGCGCGGCGGCGAATCGAGGCGCGTCCACGACCAGACGCGTGTTCAACTTCATTCGCGGCGTGCCTTTGCAGCGTTTCTATCCTCAATGTGAGTCGTGCTCGGCGTTACAGAGCATCGCCGTGCGCACCGGCGCGACGAAACTCGTCTCGCACGCCGTCGGCGTTAGGTACGCCGTCTTCGCCGGCGCCGCCGTCGGCGTCTCGACGTTGCACTTCGGGACAATCAAAACCTGGGTGGACGATAAAGTTAAGCGCATCAACGGCGTCGTGCGCGCGTGAGCCGCGGACGAACGCCGATAGTATTGGTCATAGCAAATCATAGGTCACCAGCCGCCGGCGCCCTTCGCCGCTCTCGCCGCACTCTCGCGCGTCTCGCGGTCCCGAGCGTCGCGCGCGACATCGAGACGCGAGAAACGCGCGCGAAGGACGCGTTCGCGGCGATCGCGCGCGCGTCATGGTCGCTCCGGGATGGCAAAACAAGAAGAAGAAAACCTTGAAGGCGCGCGACAGCAAAAACTCGAAGGCGCTGAAATTGAAACGAGGGACGAAAGCCAAACACGACGCGATGAAGAAGCGCGTGAGCGGTAAAGCGCGGACGGGGAAAGCGGCGAGGCACGCGCTGCGGAACGAACGGCGCGCGGCGAGAAACGCGATAGATGATGCGGCGAAGAAGGCGAGCATGGAGAACCAAGACGTCGTGATGAAGTAGACCGCAGACCGAGTCGCGTCCGCGAGGGAGCGTCGGAGATTGTAATAGTACGTATTTGAAGAGAAATTAATTAAATCACGTTCGTGTGTTTGAATGTGCGAGTCAAATCGAAAACCGCGCGCTGCTATCTAGAACGTCTTCGACGAACGGAAAAACAACGGCGCTCTGTCAGACGATTTCAGGGGTGACTGTGTCGTCTCCAGACGCTGCAGCGGCGGCTTGCGCGGTCATGAGCTTGAAGACCCGACTCGCGAAAACAGATGGCTTCTCGATGGAGAAACCAGACGTCAGCAAAGCGGTGTCGAACAAGAGTTGGCAGTTGTCTGCGGCTTCGGCGACGCCGGATTCCTTCATCTTTTTCAACTGAGCGATGACGGGAGAAGCGGGGTTGATTTCCATCGTCTTCTTGCCCTTCATGTAATCTTGCGCGCGGTTATCACCCATGGCTTGGGCTTTCATGATGCGCTCCATGTTCGCGGACCAGCCGAATTTGGAAGTCACTAAGACGCACGGGGTGTCTGTGAGACGGTTTGACACCTCAACCTTTTCGACTTGTTCGCCGAGCGTGGCCTTCATCCAGTCCGTGAGATCTTTGTACTCTTCCGCGAGCGCTTCGCGCGCGGCTTTGTCTGCATCGTCCTCATCACCGAGATCAAGCGCTTCCTTGGAAGCGTCGACGATGGGCTTTTCCTTGAACGTCGCCAAGTTGGCCATGGCGACTTCATCAATCGGATCGAGCAAGTATAAGACTTCGAAGCCCTTTTGCTTGAGCTTTTCGAGGAACGGAGAAGCTTCAGCGGCGTCCTTGTTGTCTGCAGCGACAAAATAGATGCTGTTTTGGCCCTCCGGCATGTCGTTCAAGTAGTCGTCCAAGCCTCGCAACTCGCCGTCGTCGCCGCTCTTCGACGTGGTGAAGCGCAAGAGTTCAGCCAAATCCTTGCGGTTGTCCGTGTCTTCGATGACGCCCAACTTCAGATTACGTCCAAAGTTTTCCCAGAACGTGTCGTAATCGTCACCTTCACGCGCGGCGATGTCACGAAGCATGTCAAAAGTCTTGCGAATCAAGCGCTTGCGAATGACGCGAACGATGCGAGATTCTTGAAGGATTTCGCGAGAGACGTTGAGAGGCAAGTCGGAAGAATCGACGACGCCTCGAACGAAGGTGAGGTATCGCGGCAACAACGACTCGTCAAACTCGTCGGAGATGAACACGCGTCGAACGAAGAGTTTAATAGCCTTCGATTTGGACATCATGTCCTGTTGCTCGAACGGCGCCATGCCTGGGATGAACAAGATGGAGCGGAATTCGATGTCGCCCTCCACGGCGAAATGCGAGTGCGCGAGCGGGTCGAGGAACTCTTTGAACGTGGATTTGAAGAACTCGTTATACGACTCTTGCTCGACATCCTTGGGCGAACGAACCCAGATGGGCTTATCGTTGTTGGCCGTCGTCCACTCTTCCACTTGCTCGAACTCCTTCTTCTTCACGGGTTTGGGTTCCGGCTCGGTGAACTCCTCGCCCTTGGCCTCGGCTTCGATCTTCTTCTTCTCCCACGCTTCCTTCAAAGCATCGGTAGAAGCCTTGTCTTCGACTTCCTTTTCCTTGGTCGTCTTCGCCCAGACATCGATGGGGAAAGAGATGAACTCGCTGTACGTCTTCACGAGCGACGACAGCTTTTCCCCTGTGGAGAATTCCTCGCATCCTTCCTTGAGGTGCAAGACGATTTTTGTCCCGCGCGCGATGGCTTCTTCGCTCTCCTTCACGGTGTACGAGCTGGCGTTGATCTCGGACTCCCACACCCACGTCTTGTCGTCGTCACCCGACGCCGCCTTGGAGTACACGGTGATTTTATCAGCCACCAAAAACGCCGAATAAAAGCCGACGCCGAATTTACCGATCAAGTTTTCCCCGTCGCTTCGGCTCTGCAACATTTCCATAAACTTGGCCGTTCCCGAGCGCGCGATCGTCCCGAGCGACGACACGAGATCTTCTTTGTTCATCCCAATCCCCGTGTCCTCGATCGTCAGCGTTTTCGCCTCGGGATCTCCCTTAATCTTAATTCTCAACTCCTCGTTCCCTCCCATGGCGTTCGGGTCCGAGAGCGCGGAGAATCGAAGCTTGTCGCACGCGTCGCTCGCGTTCGACACGAGCTCGCGCAAGAACACATCCTTATTGCTGTACAACGAGTTCACGATCAAATCCATCAATCGGTGCACCTGCGCGCGCGCGAGCACCGCGATCGTCAGTCTCGCCGAAGTTCCCTCCGTTCCCTCTCGCGTCTTCTAGAAGGCCTTCTAGAAGGCTCTCTTCCGTCGCGCGCGCGACGCCCTCGCGCGCCTCCGTCTTCGCCACCACTCGCGCGCCGTCTCGCGTCGTGCGCGCACCTCGGCTTGATACTCAAACGTCTCTTCCGTCGCCGCCGCGCGCGTCGTCGTCAGCGCGCGCGCGCGTCGCGGCGTCGCCGTCCGCATCGCCGCCGCCGCCTCGACGTTCGTCGTCGTCTTCGTCGTCGTCTTCGTCGTCGTCGCGCGTCGTCGTGTGCGCGCCGTGCCGCACTTTGCGTCGGATTGGATTGGTTTCGTCGCGGCGGCATGGGCGCCGTCGGGCGATTCACGGGCGCGCCGCTGGCGCGCGTGATGTGCGCGATGACGCTCGCGACGTCGGTCGCCGCGCGCGCGATGCACGGCGCGCGCGCGGCGACGGTGATCGAGCGCGCGCTGTCGAGGACGCGCGGACGAGGACGCTGGGGCGACGCGCGCGCGCTCGCGGCGATGGTCGGACGCGAGTGGGGGTTTTGTCACGGCGCCGCGGAGCTCGTGATCGGGATGACGCTGCTGAGCGAGCTCGGTCGAGCGGTCGAGCGGGCGTGCGGCACGCGGAGGTTCGCGGGGGCGACGTTGGCGGCGCGGTGCGCGATGGAGATCGTGTCGAGGGTCGCGTGGCGCGCGCGAGGGGTCGGGAACGACGTGTCGGGGCCGTACGGCGTGGTGTTCGCGCTGTTGGCGATGTATGGACGGGAGATTCCGGCGACGGCGACGTACGCGGCGGGCGTCGGCCCGCTGAGCTTCGCGTTGAGCGATAAATCGTTGACCTATTTCAGCGCTCTGTGCCTGGCGCTCGGTCGAGGGATCGTCAGCGCGAGATTGGCGCTCATAGGAACGTTCGCGGGGTACGTCGTCACGGATGGCATCGGCCTCGATCACCGCGCGTTGGCGGCGCCGGAGTGGGTGGCGAGCCTGTGCAGAGGCTTCGGCGCGCCCGGGCCAATCATCCGCGTTCGCGCGAGTAGTCGACCGCGAGGGCGCGGTGGTGACGGCGCGGTCGGCGTCGAACCGAGCGCGGAGAACATTCAATTGCTCGTGTCCATGGGATTCGATGAAGCCGCCGCCGCTCGAGCGTTGCGCCGGGCGAACGACGACGTGCAGCGCGCGACGAACATTTTACTCACGGCGTGAGCGCGCGCGCCGTGCGTAATATCGCGCGCGCCGTGCGCTCATCGCATGTAATATCTGTATGTCTAGTAGAATTCGTTGTTGTTACACGCCGCGCGCCCGTCGTCGCAAAATCTAAAACTGCGCGATTCTCGGCAAGAGCGACGGCATCGCCGCGTGTCGTCGATAGTTCCCCGTCAACGCCAATCCGCGCGCGCCGAATCCCCCCCCCCCTCGCACGCTTTCGCAGCACGTCGTCGCCAACGCTTCTTCCCCGCTCGCCGCGAACGTCGTCGCGGTGTCTCCGCCTCCGCGCTCCCGCGCCCCCGTGTGCACGCCTTGCTTTTGCTTGTGTTTCGGCGACTTCGTGCACACCACGAACAGCCTCCCGCGCCGTCGCACGATCCTGCACGCCTCGCACAGTTTCTTTATCGCCGTTCGAACCTATCGCGTCGCGCGTCGTCGTCGGCGTCAGTCGTCGCGTCGGTCCCGTCGTCGAGCGAGGCGTAGGTCACGCCGAGCGTCGCGTCGCGTCGCGTCGTCGCGTCGTCGCGTCGTCGGTCGCGCGCGCGACCGCGACCGCGTCGTCCGCGACGTCGTCCGCGACGTCGTCCGCCATCTCGCGCCATCTCGCGCACCTTCATCGCGTCGAGGCGACGATCGCGCCGCAGTGCGGGACGCCGCGACGTCGCGCGGCGACGCCATGGCGCGCGAAAACGTCTTCCACGTCGAAAAGCACGCCAACGACGCGCTGCACAACCCGCCGAAGCGAGGGCGGACGCACACGGTGCGAGAGATCGAGGCCGCGGCGCGCGCGCTCGGACGCGCGACGACGAAGGACGACGACGGCGACGGCGACGGCGATGGCGACGGCGTCGCCGCGGGCGACGTCGTCGTCGTCGATGGATGCGTCGTGCGCGTCGACGCGACGCGAAAACGATCGACGAAGACGACGCGCGCGCGCGAGTCCGCGCTCGCGACGAGCGGGGCGCTGGGTAAGGGCAAACGAAGAGCGCTCGCGGAGGAGGACAGGTGGAAGACGATGTCGCGCATCGAGAGCGGCGGGACGGCCGGCGCGGCGGCGCTTCGAGAGGCGAGGCGAGCGACGTTGGGACTGTCGCGCGGAGTTCGTGGGGAACGGGGCGACGACGACGGACCGGTCGTCGTGCCGGAGGGAGATTTACGCTTCGTCGACGGTTGGGCGGTCGGACGTCTGGACGGCGCGGCGGAAGGTTCGGAGACAGTAACGGGCGCGAGATCGCTCGATAGATCGCCCGACGGCGTCGCGGTGAAGTCGAAATCGATCGATGTATCGTTCGGACGCGCGAAGAAGAAGCGGCGAGACGCGGGACGAGTCGCGGAGACGACGACGACGAGTCGACGCGTCGGCGGTTTATCGTTCGACGTCGAAGAAGATTAGCGCGTAGAGCATGGCTCAGCCATCAACCACTAGGATCGCTGGGATATAGTAATAGAGCTAGTACAGCAATTGCGAAATGCTTACATGACGACGCACTGGTCGCCGTTTGCCGGCGACGCATCGTTCGGATTATCCGGGATGGGTGCGTCCAGAGGCGCCGCGCTAGAATTCCGCGAGTTGCGGTAACATTCGGGCGGTTTGAATTCTACGCTCTTGACCGGGGCAGACTTGACTACGACTGGCGCTGCTTTCGGCAAATCGCGCGGCGCTGGAACGAGCGCTGGGGCCTGATTTACCACCGCCGCCGGCGCCGACGTGGACTCGCCGCGCGCCGCCGACGCAGTCGCGACTTCGACGTCCAATCCATCAATCGCTAATTTCTCACACTTCTCCGCCGCCTGTCTGACGAGTCTTTCGACCGCGTCCTCTACTTTCGCCTCTACTTTCGCCTCGCTCTGTGTGCCTCTCTCTTCCTCATCAATCACTTTCAAAAAGTCGAGGCGAGTGCCGCCGACGTCTTCGGCGCCGCTGAACCGCCCAGTCCTCGTCCCACTATCGACGCCGAAGCCACCGCCGAACGCGTCCACGGGCGTGTTCGGCATCGATTTCGCTTTCCTCTGCGCCTCTAGTCTCGATCGCGCGCTGCTAACGCGAGCCATCGCCGCTTCGGTGGCTTTGCCTATGTCGTCAAAGTCCCGTCGGTTTCGCTCTTTCACCGTCGGCGACGCGCGGGCGGACTGCGACATCGAACGATGAATCGAATTTCTCTCGCTGAGACGTCTTATCGCGTCTTGCGTTCCTCCAGCGCGGCGTTTGCGCGCGCTATATCACGCTCGGTGCGATGGCTCAGGTAAAGCAAAGCCGTCGGTAGCGCGCAAAGGGTGCACAACGCGAGCAATGGAGACGATAACACGAAGCCTTTGAGTGCGTCGCGCAACGGCTTTAAGACCTCGGTCGTGGTTGAGTGCAAGAGCTCGAACTCCATGCACACCGCCGAGTCGCGAACTGCGGCGGGGCGCGCGGAAGCGAAGCGCCGAGAAGAGTGAGACATAGCGCGGACGAATGAATATGAAAATATGAAAACTACCTATACCTACAGTTTACTCAAACCCACTGCAGCGGCCGGTAGGACCTTGTACGGGTTCATGATCCCGAACGGATCGAGCGCGCGTTTCATCGTCGCCATGAGTTCGACGGCTTTGGCGTCTTTACTATAGTGAATTTCTTCCGCCTTCATCACCCCTAACCCGTGCTCAGCGCTGACACTTCCCCGTTCATCGCGCGTGTACTCGTACACGAACGGCTCAATCGCACGTTCGATGGCGTCGTCGTATTCCGCGCACGACACATTCAAATGCAAATTTCCGTCTCCCGCGTGCCCGTATCCGAGCACCTTCACCCGCGATCCGAACATCGGACGTAAACGATCGCGCAATACGACGACTAAATTGTACATGCGAGCCGTCGGCAGTGAAAGGTCGTATTTGTACACCGCGCCCGCGTACTTGAGCGCCACCGATATGCGTTCGCGAAGAGTCCACAACGCGAAGGCGTGCTTCTCGTCTCTACCCACGACGCCATCGACGACGATGCGCTGACTCTTGACGACGTTCAAAAATGCGTCGAGTTTAGCGGTATCGTGTTTCGCATCGCTACCGCTGGTCTCGATGACGACGTAAAACTCGCACGGCTTCCCGGGTAGAGGGTCTCGCGTGCCGCTGAGTTGGGCCAAGACCAAGTCCAAACTTTCTCGGTCGAAAAACTCGTACGCGCTCAGAATTTCCCCGAGGAGCCCTCGAGCGAGCTTGAGCATCTCAACGCACTTCGCGAACGATTCCAAGCCGAACAAAGCCACGTTTACGCTCCGCGGCGCGCGCGGCGTGGAAATCGCCACCTTTGTCACCACGCCGAGCGTTCCTTCGGCGCCGATGAAGAGTTGCTTCAAATCGTACCCCGTGTTGTCTTTCCGCAGCGTGCGAACGAGGTCCAGTACATCCCCGTTCGGTAAAACGACCTCCAACCCGAGCACGCTTCCCCGTAAGCTGCCGTATCGCAACAATCTCAAACCGCCCGCGTTGGTCGACACGCACCCGCCCATTTGACACTTCCCTTTCGCCCCTAAATCGAGAGGCACCGTCATCCCTCGCGCGCGCACCGCGCTCTCCAGCTCCTCTAACACCACTCCCGCCTCGCACACCGCGCATCCCGCGTCTTCGTCGATGGAGACGATATCTCGCATGCGCTCCAGCGACACCACGACTTCGTCTCGCGTCGGCGTCCCGCCGCCCACCAACCCCGTGTTCCCTCCCTGCGGCACCACCGCGATCCTCCGCGCGTGGCAGTGACGCATGACTTTCGAAACTTCTTCCGTCGTTCGCGGCAGCACCACCACCGCGCTCGCGCCGACGTATTTCCCCATCCAGTCGACGCTGTACTTTTTCACATCTTCCGCGCGCGTCAACACGCGCGTCGCGTCGCCGCCGAGCGCGTCGACGAACGCGTCCGCGTCGCTCGCGCGCACGACACTGAACGGCCACTGTCGCGCGCGCGCGTCGCTCGCGCCGGCGCCGCCCATGGACGCCGACGCGACACTCTGTGACGCGACACCCGGTCTGGCCGACGCCGATGCCGCTCGAACTCGTCGACGCGGACACGCAGGTGGCGGGAAATCACGCGCACGGACGCATGGCGAAACAATCGCCGTGCGGGACGTGGTTTTACAAGCCCCACGTCGCGGGCGACGCGCGGAGCGCGGTAGAGTTTGCGTTTTACGCCGACGTTTCGAGAGAGGCGAAACTCGACGACGACGACGACGACGACGACGCGGTGCCGCGCGAGCGCGTCGATGACGCGGTGCCGACGCCGAAGACGCCTGATGACGCGAACGACGCCGCGCGCGCGCTGCGAGCGTTCGTGTGCGCGCGGATACCGAGGTGTCCGGCGTCGCGCGCGAGCAAGACGCGAGGACGAAACGAGACGTTCGGGACGAGCGATGGGTTCGGGGATGGGTTAGACGTGGATGGGTACCTGAGATTGAAGAATTTGACGTTCGGATACGCGCGACCGTGCGTGATCGATCTGAAGATCGGCGTTCGAACGTGGGATGGGAAGCACAGCGCGGAGTATTTGGAGAAGCGAGCGAAATCAGAGGCGGGGACGACGCACGAGACGCTCGGTTTCAAGGTGTGCGGCGCGCAGACGTACGACGCGAGTGGTGCGCTGCAAAGGTTGTCGAGGGATGAATGTAAACGCATACGCATGAGCGAGGCGCTGACGAAGGAGACGTTGGAAAATTTCGTGCGCGATCCCGCGACCGGGGAGAGGAACGCGTGGTTTTGGCCGGCGCTTTTGAAGCAGTTGTTAAGCGAACCGCTCAGAGCCCTGTCGTATCGATTAGTCGGTACATCGTTGCTCGTCGTGTACGAAAGTGGGAGCTTGGCGCCGTCAGAAATCGCGGGCGCGGTGTGCGTTCCAGAATCGAAATTGGAGGCTAGGTACATCGACTTTTGCCACGCCGTGCGTAAATGCGACGGCGAAGACGTGGATCATAATTTCGAGGGTGGGTTGAAACTGTTCCAGAGATTCGTCGAATCGATGTAGAAGTGCTAGAAACGATTAGCTAGACGTAGGTTATGTATCACGGGAGGTCACCGATCGCCTTAAACGCCTCTGACACGCGGATAAACATCCTCGTCGCCGATTTTCGTTCGCTCTCCGCCTTGTGCGTGTGCTTATCGGGATGCCACAACAGCGCGGCTCGGCGGTACGCCTTGGCTATTTCTTGCTTTGATGCATTCACGGCGACGCCCAGAGTTTTGTAGTGCTCGACTTGCACGTTACGTTCGCGTTGGATCTCAAAAACTCGCTGCGAGCGCTCGCGTTGGCGCTCGCGCTGCTCGTGTTCAAACCTGGCGCGACTCGCTTCTCTCTCGCGAGCCCAGTCTTTGCATACGCTGTGATCGGACGCGCGACAACCACATATCGAGCAAAAGCACACGATTTCTGGATTGTTTGCTTCGGTCTGCGGGAAGACGAGTTTGAATCCGGGGCACTCCGTGCACGTCTGACAGCCGACGCGTTCGGCGCCGGAGACGGCGTCGCATGTCGATTCGCAAACTGTTTCCTCTCGCTCTAGCGCAATCTGCACGCGCTCACCTAGTAGTCGCACGCGATGGCGTCGAGCGCAAGCTTCATCTTCCTTGCGAGTCTTTTCGATGCGTTCAAGACGCTCACGCTTGCGAAATTCCTTTTCGTTGCAATGGTTACTCGACTCACATCCACAACGTGCACATCGAGTGCCATCGCGGGCGAGCACCACTGCATTGTACAAAGCCGTGTATTCTTCATTGTTCGCGTCGTGATTCGGCAACGGCGCGCGCTTCCATGAAGAAAATTTCGCGAAGGACGTGCACGCTTTGTCGCAAATCTTGCACGGACCGCGAAGCACACCTTCAGCGTCGGCGTCGCCCATCTCACCGCACGGTTCTTTAACCTTGAACAAATCGGCGAGAGAATCAACCTTTAACCCTGGCGGCTTGATCATTTTCACTTCCGTCGCTCGCCGTTTCGTCGCACCCGCGAGAACGATCTTCTCTGCGTTACGCTGTTGCTGGCGTGCAAATTGCTCTTCTTCCCATCTTTCGGCCCAGAGTTCATCTGCATCTTCGACTTCAGCAGCGTCCGTCACGGAGTCGGCGTGTTCGCGCTCGAATGCTTTAAACATGTTCATACTATCTGCCATTCGCAGGTCGTCGTCCTGCTCGTCGGTATCTTCGCCGGCGACGACGCGCAATAATCGTGACATTAGCGATGACTCTTCCTCCTCTTCCTCCTCCTCCTCCTCCTCCTCCTTTTCTCTACGATTGGACATGGGCATAGAAACACCAACTGTGCTCGTCGCCGCATGCTTCATCGATACTTCGCTATCGACGTTGCGAATCGCGGTTTTTACCGGCCCGAGACGTTCGCACGTCGCCACTTCGACGCGAATGTCGCGCATCACGCGCTCGAGACGCGACAACAGCGACTTGGCTTCCTCGATCGACTGTTTTATCGTCAAACAGACGGAATCAGTATCCTCAAAGTCAGCAGGCGCGGGCGATGGCGTCGCCGTCGGCGGTCCCGCCGGTTTCGTTGGCGCCGGTTTCGTCCGCGGCGCGCGCGAGCGTTCGCACGCTTTCAACCCGTCTCGCGCCGTTTGTGACGTCGGGTCGAGCTTCAACGCGAGTTCGAATGATCTCTTGGCCACATCGGTGTTCCCCATCGCCAACGCCGCCGCGCCCACGCGCGTCCTCGCCTTGGCGTAATGCCCGTCGATGTCCACCGCGCGCTCGGCGTCGCTCAGCGCCTGCGAATACTTGCCCATCTTCAAAAAGCACGCGCTACGATTGGAGTAACTCTTCGCATCCCCAGCCCTGCACTCGATCGCCCGCGTGTAGTGCCCCACCGCCCGTTCGAACCGACCGTCGTCGAACGCGTCGTTCCCTCTCTCGCGCCAATCCGCGTTCTCGTCCACGGCGTGCTCCGCGCTCGCGCACCCGCACCTCGAGCAATTCGTCAGCGTCAAATCGTTGTGCGGATGCGCTCGCGTCTCCCCCGCGCTCGACGCGTCTCGCGCGTACTCATTCGTGCGTTTCAAGTACCCCCCCGCGCACGCCGCGCCGCACCGCAGGCACTCGCCCCGGCACTTCCCGAACAGGTCCCGCGTCGTCTCGCGATTCGGTTCCAAGTGCGCCTCCGCGCGTCGTCCCGCGCGCGCGTCCATCACCGCGCGCCTCGCGCTCGCGCTCGATCGCGTCGGTCGCGTCGATCGCTCGGCTCGCGTCGATCGCTCGCGTCGCGTCGGTCGCGTCGGTCGCGTCGATCACTCGCGCGGCGTCCATCGCTCGCGAGGCGTTTTCGCCGTTTCTTTCCCATCGCGCGCGCGGTCGATCGGTCGACGACGTCAGCGTCAGCCCTATCGCGCGCGTCGCGATCGTCGCGCCGCACACGCGCGCGAGCGCGGTGGAAATCTCGGGTCTCGCGCGTCGACGCGCGCGCGAACGATGCGCGGCGTCGCGGTGGCGCCGACGCGGTGCGCGACGCGCGCGCGCGGCGACGCGACGCGCGGCACGGCGACGCGCGCGGGACGCGCGACGCGACGGGGACGCGCGATGGCGCGGACGGGCGACGACGAGGCGGCGAACGCGAAGGCGAGCGCGAGCGCGGGGAAGAAGTGCGCGGCGGTCGTCGCGGGATGCGCGATGGCGCTCGCGATGGCGAGCGCGCGGGTCGCGGTGGCGGATTCGCTGCCGGATGAAGTCGACGTCAAGGTGCTGTGCGACGCGGCGTGCGAAAAGCGGTTGGAGAGTCAAGAGTTTAAGACGACGAAGAGCGGGCTGAGGTACAAGGAAATCAAGGAAGGCGACGGGATGGAACCGCCGGTTGGGTTCCAGGTCGTCGTGGATTACATCGCCATGGATGAAAAGGGACGAATTTTCGATAACAGCTTGGCCAAGGGCAAGCCGAACGATATTCGCGTCGTCGACTGCGTGGGTTCGGGCGATTTTGATTCCTGCACCGTGATTCCGGGCATGGACGAGGGGCTGCTGACGATGAAGTCTGGTGGTGTTCGTAGGTTGTACATTCCGGGCGAGCTGTCGTTTCCGAAAGGGTTGGCGAGCGCGCCGGGTCGACCAAAGGTGCCGCCGTTTTCGCCAGTCGTCTTCGACGTCAATCTCTTGTACATCCCGGGTTTCGATTAGGAGGTTTCGCGTCATAATAACAAACATCAAAGTCAACATTACTCTCATATAAATTCGTTCCTATATGAAAAAAGTCGTGCCCTAATAGTCCTCACCCCTCGTCAACACTTCGACGCCCGAGGACGGCTTCAACAAAATCGTGTGCTCGTACTGAGCGACGTACGACCCCTTGATGTCGCAAAGTGGCGGGTAAGGTTGGACGATGCCGTTATCGCACAGATTCTTTAGCGCCATTGAATAGCGCTGCTCACCGATACGATCTAAGTATCGCTTACAGAACGCCAACGTGCCAAAGTTTCGATCGATGACGCCGAGGAGTTGCTTGGCGCGAGGAAGACGAAGCGGCACGTGACCGACGTCAAAGTTCTTCATGTAGTGACTGCATTCGCCATCCTCGATGACGTAACTGCGAGAGAAATAAACGTAAGCGCACGCGGTCAGTGAAAGTCGAGAAGCAAGCGAGGAATGTCAAGACCAATGGAGGCTGCGCGAACACTGGGAAGTCTCGCCGGGCGAGGTAGCGCGCAGTACTATGATATCTTGGTGTTCGATGTACGATCTCGGTGACGAGCTGGCCCGGAAAAACTCCAGACACTATGAAGACCATGACGGGTGTCACGAGTGACGGTCTTCGCCGTTTTAAATTCACCGAAATCGAAGAAAAAAAGAAACGAGCGAGCGAGCGAGCGAGCGAGCGAGCGAGCACGTACCCTCTCCCCGTGGTTCCAAAGGTTTCGATGGCGTAATACTCGCCCTCTTCCATCTTCGTTTGAACGCCACCTTTCACGATCGGGACACTTTTCCCGGCGTGAATCCTGTACGGATCGATGGAGTGCCCGTTCAAGTTGCTGCAGCACTTCACCTGGTACTCCTTGCCGTGAATTTCCACCGTGTGCGACTCCATGACTTCTTGCACCGCCTCACCGATATCGCACAACCGCACGTCGATCCCGGCCGATCTGATCCCGGTTTCTGTCGCCTCGTTCACCGCCTTCAACAGCGGGTCGTACATGTCGTTGAACGTCTTCGTGAACGCGCAGTCGATGATGCGTCCTTTCACTTGAACCCCAAAGTCGAATTTGATGACGTCGTCCTTATCGATCACGCTCTCGCACCCCCCGTTCGGCGTCCAATGCGCGGCGACGTGATTTTTCGAGCAACCCGTCGGAAACGCCACCCCAGCCTCCAGCCCGCGCTCCTCGATCAGCTTCCGCACGCTATTTTCCAACGTCTCGCACACGTCGATGTACTTCATCCCGGGTTTCACCCAATCGGAAATGTATTGCCGCACCTCTCGATGCACCTCCGCGCACTGCCGCGCCTCGTTGTACAGATTCTCTTCCAACCTCTCCAACTCTCGCTTCTCCTCGTCCGTCTCGCGCCACAGATTATGCTCGCGATGCGGCAATATCTCCCCCGCCGGATACTTCGCCCCCGGGTACAGCTCGCGCACGGGCGTCGACGGCGGCCTCGTCTGTTTCTTCCCGCTCGGGTACACCTTATTCGACGTCACCGCCGCCGCCGATTTCTTCTTCTTTTTCTTCTTCTTCTTCTTCTTCGTCGTCGCCGTCGTCGCCTCCCCGTCCTCGCGCGTCGCGTCGTCGCCGTCGTCGCCCGCGTCGTCGTCGTCGTCGTCGTCGTTCGCGCCGTCGTCGTCGCGCGTCATCCGCAGCGCCTCGACGTCGTCCGCGAGCGCCTCGACGTCGTCGCGCTCGGGCGCGCCGTCGCCGTCGCCGTCGTCGCCCATCGTCGCGGTCGCGCGCGTCGCGACGTGCGGTCGATCGTCACTCGGCGTCGCGCGTCGCCATGAACCGCGCCGAGCGACGCGCGCTGGCGAGGGCGCGCGAAAAGCGCGCGACCGCGGGCGTCGAGCGCGCGCGCGGCGCGTCGAGCGCGAGCGCGAGCGCGAGCGCGAGCGACGACGAAGACGTCCGAGTCGACGCCGACGTCGAGGTCGACCGTCGCGCGAGCGGCGCGGGCGCGACGACGGTGCGACGACGACGCGGGAACGGGGCGGCGGTGAGATCGGAAGGCGCGAAACGAGCGACGCGCGCGAGCGACGACGGCGCCAAGGGTGGGTTCCTGGCGAACGTTTCGTGGACGCACGTCTTCTTTTTGTTGCTGTTCGTCGCGCCGACGGCGTTCGTGTGCTTGGACTACGTGTTTAATATCACGCCGCCGCCTGGGCGGGCGTACGGGACGCTGACACCCGAGGGGAGGATGTATCGAGATAAGATAAAGGCGTTTTATTCCGAGTACGCGCCGGAGAAGGCGACGGCGGCGAACATGGAAAAGTTGATGGTGGCGTACAAGGGGAGAGAACGCGCGCTGTATAATACGATTCGGAAAAAGTACGCGCGGGAAAAGCGCAAGCGACACGATCAGAGGTACGACGAGGATTGATGGACGCGATGCAATATAAATTAATATTCGCTGAAACAACGCGCGCGTCTCGTCGGCGCAACTCGCACTCAGTGATCGTCGTGATCGTGGTCGTGGGGATGCGCCGGCGCGCCGCTCAGGAGAAATTTCGTGTTGGAGAAATCCTGCAGCAGCGGATTGTACCCGCTTCCGGTGACCGTGGCCGCGACGTCGGCGTAGTCCGTCATGAACTTTTTCGTCGTCACTATTGTACACAGCCGCGCGTTGGCGCGATGGGTGTTTTGACTTGACGTCGCGAAGTCGATCGCTCGCAACGTGTCAAAGCACGTCGGAAAGAAGACGTCAGCCGATCCCGCCAGTCGCTCGGGCAAGAGATATGTGTCGTGATCGTCGGTTTGCCCGCCCACGCGCTGAGTTGCGACGAGAGGCGCGTTCACGCCTTCGATGCGCACGTTTGGTAGGGTGTCGAAATCCGCCGCGATGAAACGATGGTTCGGGCGCTTGGCGTGCAACGTCTCCATGAGTTGCATCGAGCCAGTGGGAACGAACCATGTTTCGTCCCCGCTCGACGCCAAAGAAGTAAGCGCGCGACGAATCGAGTGCATGAACCCGCGTGGGTTGTACGCGCCACCATCACCGTCCACGGCTAAGTCTGCGGTCAAATCGATCGCCTGCAACGTTCTCTGAATCAACGCATCCGCGAGCGGTGCCTCGCGTTGCGCGAGCTCGCCGGTCGTCAAATTTCTCACTATTTCCGTTTGCATCCATTCACCTTCACCGCGTTTAGGCCGCCACACCCTGTCGTGTGGTAGGTTATCCAACACCTCGAGCGCGATGACGAAACAGGTCTCCTCGTTCGTCGCGCCCCACGTTTGGAGACTCGTCGCGTCGCCCACCGTCGCGTCGTGGACGTCATTCGCGTGTCCCGAACGCCGCACGCGGTTGAGCTGGTCATCACACAGCCTTTTACTAATATCAATCGACGTATACCTCATCTTTTCGTACACTTTCGGCGCCTCTCTTTTCACCGCGTCTAAAAATCCACTCGCAAACGTACCCGCGCCGCCGCCGATTTCGTACACACGCAACGGCTCCAACGCCTCGTCATCGCCGCAATCGCCCCGATGCGTCTCTAATACATATCGCACCAACGCATCGGCGTAATGTGGGGCGAAGATCTCTCCCGGCGTCAACCATTGCGCGCCTAAACGCGCGTATCGCCGGTTGAGCTCGCCAAAGTAATCATCTTGTCCCCGTAGCGCCTTGAAATCGATCGCGCCTTCGTCCATCGTCCCCACGGGCGCGCTCGTTTTGCGATCATTGGTAAAGTACCCTTTGTTCGGCGCGTACAGCGCGTCGTGGAGGTGCTCGCGCAGCAGCGTGCGCTTCGCCTCGGACGGTTTCGTCTCGTTCGACGGTTTCGACCGACGCGACGACGTCGACGCCTCGCGCGACGCGTCGTTCGCGAGAAAGACGTCCGAACGCGCGCCGCGCGCGAGCAGAGATGTGATTTCTCGCGCTCGGCGCGCGCGACGCGCGAGCATCGCGCGCGGTGGCGACGACGACGGCGTCGATGACCAGTCGCGCGTCGCGCACTGGGGGCGTCGCGCTCGAGCGACGACGTCGACGAAGATTCGATCGACGATCGTGCGCGTCCGTGGAACGAATGAATGGTTCGTGCGAATGATGACAACACTAAAGCTTCGAGCGGCGAATCTCCATCTTCGCTATGGTTTCTAAGTGCACCTCATCCGGCCCGTCGGCGAGGCGGAGGGTGCGGGCGCCGGCGTAGAGACGGGCAAGAGGAGTGTCCTGACTCACGCCGGCACCGCCGTGGATTTGGATGGCGGCGTCGATGACGGAAAGCGCTGCGGCCGGTGCGGCCACTTTACAGGCAGCCACGGCGCCTCGAGCGAGTTTGATACCTCGCGCGTCGAGTTCGTGCGCGGCTTGCAGCGTGAGCAATCGAGCGCCGTCCAGCGTGACGCGACATTGACCGAGTCTTTGGAGTACTGCCCCGTTTTCCGCGAGTGGTTTGCCGAAGGCGACTCGAGATTTTGCTCTCGCGCTTGCGAGTTCCAACGCGCGCTCACCCATGCCGATCAATCGCATGCAATGATGTAATCGTCCCGGACCCAGACGACCCTGGGCGATTTCAAAACCGCGCCCTTCGCCGAGTAATATGCTCGCCGCGGCGTCGACGCGCACATTGGTGAACGTCACCTCGGCGTGTCCGTGCGGGGCATCGTCGTACCCGAAAACGGTCAACGGACGAACGACGCGCACGCCCGGGGCATCCATCGGACACAGCACCATGCTCTGTTGGCGATGCTTCGCCACGCCCGATCCATCTTTTGCGGTTTTGCCCATGAAAATAATAACCTTACACCTCGGATCGCACGCCCCCGAGGTCCACCATTTGCGTCCGTTCAAGACGTAATCTGATCCTTCGCGCGCGATGGCGCTCTCGATGTTCGTCGCGTCCGAGCTCGCGACTGCGGGCTCGGTCATGGCGAAGCACGATCGTATTTCACCGGTGAGCAACGGGCGCAACCATCGCTCTTGCTGCTCTACCGAGCCGTATCGCAACAAAACCTCCATATTGCCCGTATCAGGCGCAGAACAATTGAATGCCTCGCTCGCCCAAACACTCGCGCCCATGACTTCGGCGAGATACGCGTATTCGAGATTCGTCAGTCCTGGACCCGCGAACAGCGTCGACTCTTCGCCGTCGTTGGGGCGAATTTTCAATAGCGCCGCGCTGTCGAGGGGCAGCCACAAGTTCCACAACCCAGCGCTTTTAGCCGCAGTCTTCAATGATTCCACCGCGGGCGATACGCTCCATCGTTCAGGCGTGATGGCGTGCGCCTCGAGTTCTTCCTCCGCCTTGTACACGTGCGCGTGCATGAAGTGCTTGAGCTTGTTCAGCAACGACGCCGCTTTGGCGCTCGGCTCAAATCCTACCGCGGTAGCTGACGTCGTTTCCGAGCGATGCGCGAGATCGTTGACACCCCGCGGCACGTTCGCACCCTTAACCACCAATAACGCGCGCCTGGCGAAGACGTCTACGAGCTGTCCCATTTCGTGCGCGTTTGCACTCGACGCGTTGCCTTGCATCGCGCGCGCGCGCACCCCAGCGAGAATCGCAGCTCCTCGAAACAATGAAAGCGCGATATAAAACGGCCACGTCGTCGAGGCGCCTTCCGTCATAGGGTTCGGAAGCCCGCTTGCGCGCGACCAAGAGCGCACGTACGCGCCGACGTCTGGTACGCCTCGCGGTAAATTCGCGGGGTCCAGCGTAGGGTAGAGCTCCAACCCGGGAGGCAAATAATAAGGCAAACAATTGAACGCCACATCCGCGTATGGCGCACCCAGAGTGCTCAATTCCCAATCTAAAACCGCCAAAACGTCGACTTGGTCGTCGCCGTTCGAGCGCGCGCGACTCAGGACCAAGTTGTCCAATCGAAAGTCGCCGTGCACCAACCGCCCGCTAATCTCTTTCGCCGGCGCGTTCGAGCGCAGCCAAGCGATCAAAGTCATCATGGATTCTTCTGCGTGTACGCCGACCCCCGGTCCCACGCTCGCTTCGTACTGTTTCGCCCACCGTTCCGTCTGTCGCTCGCCGTAGCGCTCGGCTTTACCGAAATCGCCCAACCCCACCGCGCGCGGGTCCACCGCGTGCAGCGTCCCGAGCGTTCGCGCCATCTTCTCGTACACCGCTCCGCGACGACGCTCCGAGCATTCCTCCATGCGCGGTTGCAAATAAATATCCCCATCGACGTAAGACATGACGTAAAAGGCCTCGCCCAGCACGCGCGCGTCCTCGCACAGCGCGAGCGCGTCGGGCGTCGGCACGTTCGTCGTACGCAGCGCCCGCATCACGGCGTATTCGCGCTCGACCGCGTGCGCGGACTTCAGCAACGTTCCCGCCGGTTTCTTTCGCACGACGTACGTCCCGCAGACGTCACCGCGGCGCGTCAGCGCGAGGATCTTATACGTCGGGTTCGACTGTCCGTGCGCAAACTGGTCGACGTCGAGCGACGCGCACGCGCGAGGGAACCCGGGTACGCGCGCGCGACAGAAGCGCAGAAGCGCGGTCTCGTCGATCGGGTGGCGACATTTCCCCATCGCGCGCGTCGAAGTATGGGAACCGCGTTGGAGCGTGGTTTGGTTTTGCTTGTTATTACTCGCGACGGCGACGGCCGCTACGAAAGTCTTGGTTGGCGCGCGAGCGGCGTGCATAGATAAGTGTGAAGAGATATCAATCGTCTTCTTCTTGGAGCAAGAGATAGTAGGCGAACGCGCACAAGCCGATGAAGGCGAACGGCGCGGCGCCGGCGCCGTATTCTTGCTTTTTGACGTTGCGGAACGAGTTGCGATCGAGCGCGCCAGAATACTTCTTGCGCTGCGCCGGCGCCGCCGCGGGCTTGGGCTTTGCGGTAGCCTTCACCTTGGACCCGGATTTCTTCGCCGCGTACGATTTCTTCGCCGTCGATCGCTTGCTCTTGGCGGCGTACGGAGACGGCGCGTCGCGGTTGCGGAACGCTTCGAGTTCAGCCTCCTTCTCCTCGGGCGTCTTTGATCGAAGCGCCTCCATGCGCTCACGCTGCGCGTCACGTCTCGCGCGCGCCGCCGCGGTCTCTTCTTTCGCTTGGCGCGCTCTGGCTTGCAACAGTTCGCGTTGCGCCGCCCGTCGAGCCTCCACCGCCGCCATCGCCGCGGCGTCTCTCTCCTTAATCTGCGCCCGCAACTTCGCTTGCCTCTCGGAATCTCTCGATTGCACCTCCGCTTGTACCTTGGCCAACCGCGCCGCGTTTTCCTCGCGCTTCTGTTGCGCCCTCAACGTCGCGTCGCTCGGCCCGTTCGCGCTCGGCGCGCTCGTCTTCGTCTTCGTCTTCGTCTTCGTCTTCGTCGATCCCCCATCGTTCGCGTCCGCGCCCGCCCCGACGAGCGCGCGCCAATTCCACGATTCAAACTCCTTCAAATCCTTATCGTCCTCAAGCGCCGGCGCGACGGATTCTTCCGAGTCCTCCACCGCCCTCGCGTACAGCGTCGCCGCGTCGAGCGTCTCCGCGCTCGCGTCCCCCCCCGCCTCCTCCGCGCGCGCGTCCCCGACGCTCGACATCGCCAGCGCCGCGCTCGCGACGACCGCCGCGACGTCCCGCATCGTCCATCGCGCCTTTTCGTCCTCCCACCGTCCCGCGCGCGTCACCGCGCGTCGCGTCTCGTCGGCATTCGCATTCGCGTTCGCGTTCGATCGATGAATCCGACGCGTCGATTTCGTCGTTCGTCGCGCGCCGGACGCGCGTCCCGCGTCGGCGACGCCGCGCGTCGTCGCGCGCGTCGTCGCCCGCATCCCGATCGTCGCTCGCCCTCGCGCGTCGCGACGCGTCGGCCGATGTCGTCACCGGACGCGATCGTTCGCCGTTCGAGCGCGGTCGGTCGGTCGTTCGGTCGCGCGCGCGCGTCGCGTCGCGTCGTCCGTCGCGCGCGCGGGCGATCGCGCGCGGCGATCGGCGCGACGCGACGCGCGCGACCGCTCGCGATCACGCGTCGCGCGTCGCGCGCCGCGCGCGAATCTCGAGCCGGCGCCGTCGCGCCGGCGCGGCGTCCGGCGCGCGCGCGCGTCGCGACGACGCGACGTACGCGACGTTGGCGCACGCGAGGAGGGCGAGCGCGGCGTACGCGGCGCCCTTGCCCGGCGGGCGCGCCCGCGCGAGGACGTACCCGAACGTCGCGCCGTCCGTCGCGCGCGCGCGACGACGTGACGACGCGACGACGCGACGACGCACGACGCGACGCGACGACGCGACGCGCGATGGCGACGGCGCGCGCGCGACGCGCGAGCGCGTCCGCGTGGCGCGTCGCGGCGCTCGCGTGCGCGCTCGCGTGCGCGGCGTGCGGCGCGTACGCGGCGAGCGCGCGCGACGCGAGTTCGTTGTTCGACGGCGTCGCGAGGCGACGGCGCGGACGACGCGGGACGGCGCGCGACGGCGACGGCGCGGACGACGACGACGGCGACGACGACGCGCGAGTTCCCGCGTCGTCGACGGTGTGGACGCGGCGCGCGCTGTCGGTGCTGGTGCCGCTGCGCGGCGTCGCGCGGCGGTGGTTGTTGGGCGAGGGCGCGCGCGCGAGCGGCGCGTTCGTCGATCCGTCGCTGCCGATATACGTCGCGGGCGCGACGTCGTGCCGAGCGCTGGAGCGAAGGCTGGGGAAAGAGCTGTGGGTGTGGTTCGTCGACGCGATCGGGATCGGGCGGGCGAGCGCGGGGCGGGCGAGGTTGACGAGCGTGCTGCGAGACGCGAGGACGACGGAGGCGTTGGACGAGACGTTCGATGAATTAGCGAAGAGGTACCCGCGAGGACGATGCGAGGATGACGACGATGAGGGCGACGCGCGCGCGGTGAGCCTGAGCGCGGAGGGGCTGATTAAGTTTAGCGACGGGATACGCGGGTCGATTCGGAACGTCATGGCGCTTCGACCGGAAGCCGTGGCGATTCAGCCCGCGAGCGCGAGCGAGCACGCCTTCTTGCGGGATAACTTTGATTTATTGTTCCCGTCCACCGATCCCTTGGATCGGTCGACGTTTCACGCGCTGGCGAAGCTCATTTTAGTGCGCCGCATCGTCAAGGCGTTGGTCACGGATTTCGGCGGCGTCGAACGCATTCGACGCGGACTCGCCGAGCCGCTCGTCATCGACGTCCAAGTCGTCGTCGAGGGCGACGTGGTGTTTCGCGTGCACACGGTCGCGCCGAAAAGTGACGCCGTGAGCGGCGTGGGACAGCGTTTAGGGGTAATTTCCGAATAGCCGAGCGTCGCGCTCGACGCGGCGAAGTAGAAAAAAGTTGTGATGAGTCCGTCGCGCGCGCCATCCGCCGCCGCGCGCGACCGCGCGCGCGAGGCGCGCGACGCGTCCATCGGCGCGCGCGTCGCGTCGCGCATCTCGGATCTCGACGCCAGGACGTCGCGCGGTGTCTCGTCCGCGTCGAGTGTCAACGGACTCGGTTTGTTTAGTGTTGCGACGCCGCACGCGCCGCGGACGCGCGCGATGTCGCCGAGCAAGCTCAGGGTGAACACGCAGCGTCTACATCGCGCGTATTCGAGCGGAGATTTAGGCCGCCGGCCGAAATTCGCCACCAACGTCGCGGTGCTGCTGCTGACAAACGTCGGGCTTTTGTCATTCTTCTTGGGCGGCGTGTACTTTGTGCTGTCGGGATGGGACCAAACCGCGACGCTGTGCGTCGTCGGGTACGTGTGCTGTGGTTTGGCGTTGGCGATACCGTCGATGACATTCTCGAAGTCGTTGGATGACGAGAAGGTGGCGTGCGATGACGATGAGGCCAAGCGCGACGAAGACTCGAGGGTGTTGTACCGCGTCTTCGCGGGCGTGCTCAACGTCGCGGGTTTAATTTTAGGAATTCTCGGGTCGTTACTGTACAGTCCTGGATTTTGTAAGTGGGCAACGAGTGGGCGATTCGATCCGTACGTGAATGATGCTGATTTCGAGACGTTGACCGATCGAGCGAACGTGATTTGGGCGATTTCATTTCTGCTGTTCCCAATCGGCAGCGGGCTCTTCTTGTACGACAGAAAACGGACGTTGGAAAAGAGAGCTGCGTTGAAGCAGCGCCGCGCGCCTGGATATTTTTCGCAAGAGCTGTATTTATACACGTGGATTGAGATCGCGCTCGTCGTATTCGCCGTCGGCGGCATGCTGTTTTGCTTTGACGACAACGAAGGCCTCCTCGTGGGCTCGCTCGTCCTCTTTTTTATAGGAGGCGGGATCAAGGCTGGTTTGATGTTCCACGAATTGAGGATGTTCTTTGGTGGCACGTGCGATGCAATGCGTGAGGATCGCGACTCCGACGATTCAGACGAGCGATCGCCGCTGATTGGGGATAGGGATAACATGTCGGACACGTCGTCCTTGCTCGGCGACGCCTGATTTATTTAAGAGCTAGAGTATCCATTAGACGACTTGAAGTAAGATTCTAGTACGATTTAGGCTACAAACGGACGACTATTCTTGTTTCGAGCCGTCAGCACCTCGACCCCATCGGACGTGATGAGCAGCGTGTGCTCGTACTGCGCGCTTCGCGCTCCGTTCGTCGTCACCGCCGTCCATCCATCCGGCCAGTGCACGACTTTGTGCGACGATGACTCGTTAAACATGGGCTCGATCGTGAACGTCATTCCTTCCTTCATCACACCGATCGCCTTATTGCGAGCGTAGTGTGGAACGTTCGGGGCGCAGTGGAAAAGCTGGCCGATGCCGTGCCCGCAAAAGTCCTTCACGCTCGCGTATCCGCCTCGGGAAGCTTCCTCGGCGATGATTTCGCCAAGGTCTCTGAATCGTCGACCGGGTCGGCAGTACGCGATGGCCTTTTCCAGGGCTTTGCGCGTGCAGTCCATGAGCTTCTGCGCCGCTTTCGACTTGGCTCCGCCCTTGCCGACGTAATACGTTTCATTCAAATCGCCGTGGTATCCGTTCAGGCGAACCGTGATGTCCAAATTGACGATGTCGCCGTCCTCGAGAGGGCGCGCGTCGGGAATGCCGTGACACACGACCTCGTTCACGGATGTGCACAGCGACTTTGGAAAACCCATGTAGTTGAGCGGCGACGGATACGCGCCGTTTCCAACCGTCACCGCGTGACATATACGATCGAGCTCCTCCGTCGTGACGCCGGGCTCGAGCGCCCACGCCACTGTATCCATCACGTGTCGCGCCAAAGAACACGCCGCGCGCATCGCCTGTCGAGCCTCATGCGGCTTTACCTCTACGGTGCTTTGGAATCGTGACCCAAACTCCTCTTCCGGCCATCCAGAACTGGCGTAATCGGGAGGATTCAACCCGCTCGGGTACGATCGTTTCGCGGTCGTCTTTCGCGGTCGTAGCTTCCCCGTCCACGCGAACGTGGGCATCTTCCCTGACCTCGAGCTTCGCTTCGCGCCCGCGCTTTGCACGTGAAACGTAAAATCATTTTTGTCCCCGTCCCACCAATCCATCGTTTTTCGCACTTCATCCAACGTTCGCCACTTCCCCGCCCGCGCCGCCTCGAGTCGAGCCGCCGTCTCCCTCGCGCGCGCGTCCTCGTTTCCACCCGCCGTCTCCGCGACCTCCCTCGACGCCTCGACGTCCGACCCCCAGGACTCATCGCTGTCGCATCCTTCGTCGTCGCTCGAGTCCACCGCGCGGATTTCGTGCTCCGTCGTTCCGCGCAGCTCGACCGAGCCGCCGCGCGCGCTAAAGCGCGCGTCCTCGCCCTCGAACACGTGCACGAACGACACGCTCTCGTGGACGTCGGGAATCAACCGCGCGATGACGAACGAAGGTCCGGAGTCGCATCGCGCGCGCACGGTGACGCGCTTCGCGCCCTCGCGCGCGGAGAGCAGCGTCACGCCCGTGCACTCGAAGGACGTCTCGCACGCGCCGCCGAGCGTGCGGTGACGGAAATACCGCGGCGCGTCGTCGTCGACTCGAAGCGCGAACGACATGATCGAACGTCGACTCGCGGACGCGACGTTCGCGCGGCGTCCAGGCGTCGATCGAGCGCGTCGACGTTCGCGACGGCGCGGGACGCGGAGTGTCGCCTCGAACCTCTCTCTACTCACACAAAACGCTACGCTACGCGCCCGCGCGACGCCCGCGCGACGCCCCACCGTCGAACGACGCGCACCTCGTTCGTCACCGCGCCCCGTTCGAGGCGCGTCGTCACGACGTCGCCTCGCGCGTCGTCTCCGGCGCGTCGCCGTTCCACCTCGCCCACCGTTGAAAATTATACGCCTGCACGTTCGCGTTCGCCGTGTGACACGCGAGCAGGATGTGATTCCTCGGCTGCACCCTCCACGCGAACCGCATGAACAGCCCGGAGTACACCACCAGCGCGCCCGTCATCGGTCCGCTGATCATCGACTCCGGCTTCTTCGTGTCCGCCAAGCCCTGCGCCCGTCGCGCGGCGTCGCGCCGCCGTCGTCAGTCGCCGCGTCCGTCGCTTCGCGTCCGTCGCTTCGCGTCGTCGTCGTCGTCGTCGTCGTCGTCGTCGTCGTCGTCGTCGTCCCGGTCGTCGTCGTCGTCCCGGTCGTCGTCGTCGTCCCGGTCGTCGTTCGACGCGCGTCGTCCGTCGTCGTCCGACGCGCGTCGCGCCGTCGTCCGATGCGCGGCGACGGACGCACCGCGAGCACGAACCCCCAGTTCGCGACGGGCCCCCAGAAGTGGGTCGTCCTCGGCCCCGTGGGGCTGTTGATGAAGGCGCGCACGCTCATGGCGCGGCACTGTGCGGCGATGCCGACGCCGGCGAACGACCGCGACGTCGTGCGCGTGCGCGCGACGCCGCGCTCGAGCGGGTGCGACGTCGTCCGGTGGAGCGCGTGCGGAGACATCGCGTGCGCGGCGCGGCGCGGCGCGGTGGTCGCGGTGCGCGCGACGCGACGCTCGAGACGGAACGCGAACGAAGCGAATCGACCAAAGACTGACGACGCGCGCCGACGACGACGACGCGCAGCGGGATGGATTCGACGCGACGGAGCCGGGGATGGAGTGCGCGACGTTCGATGCGTCGCGCGAGGGAAACGCGCGAGCGTCGGAGGCGCTGAGACACGGATTGGAGGCGGCGAAGAGCGCGCGGCGGTTGGACGCGAGCGGGACGACGACGCACCGGTTCGGGGAGACGCGCGCGGGAGGAAACGATGGCGCGAACGCGGAGAAAAGCGCGCGGGCGCTCGATTGGTCCGCGGTGGGGGCGATGGGGTGCGGCGAACGGTGCGCGCTGGCGATGTGCGCGACGGATGGGACGTGCGAGGCGTTCGCGCCGCCGGAGACGGAGGCGACGAGCGCGTGGAGGCGAGCGGTTCGTTTGAGCGACGCGTGGGGCGACGCGTGCGCGAGCGATGGGTACGCGCGAGCGCGCGATGACGTCGTGGGCGTCGTCGCCGAGGTAGGGCTAGAGGTGAAGCGGGATGAGGATTGTTTCGAGCGCGCGGCGGAAGTCGCCGCGAGACGCGCCGCTGAAGACGCGAGCGGCTCGGATGCGAAGCGAGTGAAGGAAGAAGATCCGAAACCGATGGATTCGACGACGGTCGACGGCGACGAAATTTACGTATACGGCGCGCTTCGTCAGGGCGTGGGCGTGGAAGTGTCTTCTAGCGCGGACGTGGCGCCAGAGCTTTGGCGCGTCGGCTCCGTCGTTTCGGCAAACTTCAACGCCGCGCCGCGAGCGCGCGTAGAATACGACGACGACAAGGTGCGCGGGGAGTTTTTAGTATGGGCAAATGAAGACGTCTGGGGGAGTGGTGTCGCAACGATTCCCGCGCAGGATCGATTCGCCGTGCGCAAGGTGCGACCGACGAGGATGACGTGCGTCGCGCGGCCGGTTCCGCCTCGCGACGATGTGCGAGCGAGCGATTTACGCGCCGGCGAAATCATCGAGGTCATGCACGAAATTCCGTCCACATGGCGGTTAGCGCAGGTGATCAAGGTTGGGAAGGACGTCACGGTGAAGTTTAGTCTCGCGAAAAATTCCGCCGAAGCGCTCGTGCCCGTGAGCGCGTGTCGTCGTCGGCGAACGTGGACCGGCGTTCGCGGCGGATGGATCGCCGCGAAGGACGACGTACGCTTACCGCTGCGCGCATTCGAGTACGAAAAGAATGACGAGACGGCGATGGGAGGCGATGAAGTCGAAATGGTCGATACACCGCAGGTTGCCATAGGCGACGACGCAAAGCAAACGCGCGTGGCGATGGATGAGTTTTTTCGTTTGCGAACTTCGGAAAAGACGTATAACGGATCCGCGAAATTTGACGACGAAGACGCTCGCTTGTGCGAACGGATTTTCGACTCGGTGGGTTTATCGACACGCGCGCGACGCGACGCAAAGGTGGAAATACGTAAGCTCTTGACGACGACTCCTGAGGTCGACCCCGGGTTTGAACTGCCGAAATCATCGAAGACGCACGTGCACGTGCAGTTGACGTACGACGACGCTCCGATGCTCAAAGCCGAGCTTTTGCAGTTCATGTCTTGCGCGTGGATGGCGATACCGTGCGCCGATGGTGCCACGCTAACGTACCATCACATGCTCGCGTGCGGTACAAAAAGTGGCCATGTCGTCATTTTTCTCGTCGGCGACGACGCGACGGTGCGCATCGTCGCGACGCGGCGAGTCGCGGCAAAAGCCTGGATCACGAGTTTGGCGTGCAGTAAAGATGATTCAACGAAAGAAATCACGCTTTTCATCGGATGCAGCGACGGCGCGATCGTACGCGCCACAGGTGACGTCACCGCCGCGCAAATCGCGCTGGCGCGCACCCCAGTCGTCGACGAATGCGACTTGTTTGCGACGTTCGCCGTGCTCGATCCCGCCGACGGCTGTGCGGTGACGTGCATGTCTGCTTCTGGCGGCTGTCTCATCGCGGGTAAGACGAATGGTGACATCTTCGCGTGCGATTTCAGGCGACCGAATAGAGCGCGGAAACGCCGTGTGTCGCTCGAACCAATCGCCGGCGCGTGCTGGTCGCGCGACGCCGCCACCGGCGCCTCGCTCGCGCACGTCGTGAGCGGCGCCACCCATCTCATCCTCGACGTTTTTCACGACAGCCGAGACGACGCGAACGCGGTTTTCATCGCCACTCGCGCCGACCTTCCCTCGCAGTCCAGCGTCGGCGATCGTCGCAAGCGCGTCGACGCCGTCCGCGCCGTGGAAGCTTCCTTCGGCGCCGCCGCGTCGCCCGCCGCCGATGCCGTCGCTCGATGCGACGCCTACGTTCGCGTCGACGCTCTTCGCACGAAGGACAGTTTTTTTGAAGCGAAATTCTGGCGAGGCGAAATCGTGCGCACGCGCGGCGGCGCGGCGGCGTAGCGAATGTTAGACACTCGGCGCTCTGTAGAGAAACAGAAATGTTCCACCGCACACGCCCGCGCGCGCGCGCCGCGACCGCGCGCGATGCCGCGCGAAAACGACGACGTCAACACCGCCGACGCCTCGCCGAGCGCGGCCGCGTTCTTCGCCGACGACGAGCGCTACGTCCCGCGCGCGGCGTTGCTTCGCGCGTCACGAATTGGCGAGCGTTTGCGCGCCACGTGGAGCGCGCGGCGCATCGCGGGCGACGCCGCGCCCGAAACCATCGTCGTCGTCACCTCCGGTGGCACCACCGCGCCGCTGGAGCGGGCGCAGGTGCGGTGCGTGGATAATTTCAGCAGCGGCGCGCGCGGGGCGAGGTTGGTGGAGGAACTGTTGCGAAGAGGCGACTGCGACGTGGTGATGCTGCAGCGCGAGGGATCGTGCGCGCCGCACGAGCGCATGGTGAATGAATCACTGGTGAATGATTCGCGCGCGCGCGAAATTGGGCGCGCGCCGCACGCGTTGGATGCGTTTGAGATGGTGAAAGATGGCGCCGCCGACGAATTTCTGGGCGCGACGCGCATTCGCGCTCGGGACGCGGGCGGGACGAATAGTTGTGGTGTGTTGACTCAAGCGCTTCGTGGTGTCGAGGCAGAGTCCGAGAGGTTGATCGTGGTGCGATTTAAGACGTTATATGAGTATTTAACTTCGCTTAAGGCGACGTGCGAGGCGGTCGGGGACGAGGCGAAGGCGCGCGGCGGACGCGCCGTCGTCGTCCTCGCGGCGGCGGTGAGCGATTTTTACGTTCCGTGGTGCGATTTACCCGAACATAAGATTCAAAGCTCGGCGCACAGTGCGGCTGGGTTAGAGCTGACGCTGAAACCGGTGCCCAAGATGCTCGGGATGATCAAACACGAGTGGTGTCCCGAGGCTTTCGCCGTAGGCTTCAAGCTCGAAACCGACGTCGATTTACTCGCCGACAAGGCGCGCAAATCCCTCGAACGCTACCGTCTGGACGCCGTCGTCGCCAACGAGCTCACGACACGTTACGACTACGTCACCGTATTCGCCGCCGACGGTTCGTCCAAGAAACTCGAGCGCGACCCGAATCCGCGACCGCCGACTTTGGGTCTCGGCTACGGCGCCGCGTCGCTCGACGGTCAAATCGTCGACGAACTCTTGCGTTTAGCCACCGCGCGACATCCGTAAAACGACGTCCACGGCGCGTTTCAAACATTCCGGTCACGCGTCGTTCCATCCTTCCGCTCGATCGCCGTCATCGACCCCCATCGTCGCTCGCTCGCCTCGCCGCTCGCCGCGCCGCGTCCGCACAAACCGTCGCCCGTTCGCGACGATCGCGATGACCGCGTCGAGCATGGACGTCGACGCCGACGCGTCGACCAAAGAAAACGTCGAACCGAGCGACGCGAACGCGCGTCGCGCGGACGTCGCGCACCGGGTACGCGTCGTCGACGGTGCACGCGACGCGACGTCGCGTCGTCGAGATCGATCGCGACGCGCGGCGCGTCGTCGTCGAACGCTTTTCGATCGAGCGCGCGCGATGACGGCGGACTGACGACGCGTTCGACGGACACAGCTCGCGGGATGCGTGCGCGACGTGCAGAAATCGGTAGAGGCGAAGGGCGAGGCGAGATTCGTCGCGAGAGCGCTGCGAGAGGTGCGAGACGGCGACGCGCGAGGCGAGGCGAGGCGAAGACGCGAGGCGGACGCGGAAGAAACGACCGAGCGATGACTGACGGTGCGCGCGCGCGCGGTGGATGACGTAGACGGCGATGGTGCGACGAGAGCTCACGAGCGAGAACGTGCGCGCGTTCGTGGGCGCGGTTTTGCCGGAGGAGAGCGCGGCGCGAGCGGCGCTCTTGGCTCGATGCGAGACCAAAGCGGCGGGAAGACAGACGAGAGGGAAGAGCGCGGGGACGAAGGGCAAGGGCGGCGAAAGCGATGATGCGGTGGTAGACTTAAGCGACGTTGCGCCGTGTGCGCTTCCAGAGGCGGAGGTGTACGCGTACTTGGTAGTTTTGATGCACTTGATTGACGGCGAGCGAGGCGAGGACGCGCTCGAGTGCGCGCGAGAGGCGGTCGATAGAATCAAGCAGTTTAACCGTCGATCGATGGATGTGCTCGCGGCGAGAGTGTACTTTTACTACTCACTCGCGTACGAGAGATTTGGATCGCTCGAAGACGCGCGCGCGACGCTTCTGGCGCTGTATCGGACGTCGGCGCTGCGCCTGGACGAAATCGGCCAAGAAACTTTGGTCAACTTGCTGTTGCGCAACTACTTGCACTACAACCTTTACGACCACGCGGAAAAGCTTCGATCGAGGGTGACGCTGCCGCAATCGCGATCGATTCAACAGCAGTGCCGTTACGCGTACTACCTCGGTCGCATTCGCGCCGTGCAGTTGGAATACAGCGAGGCGAAGGAGTACCTGACGCAGGCGTACCAAAAAGCGCCGACGGGGGCGAAGGGGTTCCGTCTCGAGCTGTTGAAGTGGATCACCATCGTTCGAATGCTTTTGGGAGAGATTCCCGAGCGAAAGGAGCTGACTCAGCCGGAGATGCGCGCGGCCTTGGCACCGTATTTCGATCTCGTCCAGGCGGTGCGCATGGGCGACTTGACCGCGTTTCAACGCGCGGCGGAGACGCACGGGACGACGTTTACCGAAGACAAGTTGTCCAACTTGATCAACCGCTTGCGCGCGAATGTCATTCGAACCGGGCTCACGCGTATTAACACTGCGTACTCCAAGATTTCCCTCGCCGACGTGGCCGAGAAGCTCGGTTTGCCGAGCGTGGAGGACGCGGAATCCGTCGTCGCGAAGGCGATTCGCGACGGCAACGTCGACGCCGTCATCGATCATTCGGCCAAGGTGATGTATAGTAAGGAGACCACAGACGTCTACAGCACGCAAGAACCGCAAAGTGCGTTCCACGTGCGCATCGCGTTTTGCTTGGACACGCACAACGAAGCCGTCAAGGCGATGCGTTACCCGCCCAAGGAGAAGGCGAAAACCGCCGACGCGCTCGCGTCGCGCGGCGTCGACAACGACGCCTCAGGATTAGATCTCGCGGATTTCGACGACGACTACGACGATATGGACTTCTTCTAGACTCTCTAACGATTTAATTACCAACACCGACGCGCGACGTGCGAAAAAACGCCCTCACTTCCGTCCCTTCTTCCCCTTCTTGCCGGAGCGCGCCTTCTCCGCTTTCTTCCCCTGCCCCGGCGCCGGCCCCGCCGCGCCCGCCACCTGCTTCAGGTATTCCTCGAACACCCTGTGTTGCGTCATAAACCTCGGATTCGTCCCCGGCTTCCCGTTTTCTCCTCGCTCCGGGTGCGCCTTGACCGCCGCCGCGATCGCCCGCAGCAGCTTCCCTCGCGTGTTCAGTTCCTCCCTCACGAAGCTCCCGTCGTCTCGCTTCCACTCCACGCGCACGCGTCCGCGGCACCAAAAATCTCTCGAGTACGCCTTATCCTCCAGCTCGCACCGCATCCCGAGCGCGCGCTCGCACGCGTCCGCCACCTCGAGCGCGTGCGGGTGCTCGACCGCGTCCTCGCGCGCGATGCGCCGTCCCTTCGCCACCGACCGCGCGGCGTCGATGTACGGCGGGTACACGACGACGCGCTCGTCGTGCTTCCAGATCATCGGCGCCTTGCTCGCCATGGCGTCGCGCGCGGGCGTTCGGAGCGCGCCGCACTGTGCGGCCGGGACGCCGACCGGATGGCGCCCGCGTCGCGCGCGAGCCGTCGATGACGCGCGCGTCCGACGCGCCGGACGCGTCGGCGCCTCGGCGCTCGCGCGCGGACGACGCCGTCGCCGGCGTCGTCGCCGGCGCGGCGTGCGTCGCGGCGGGACATCCGTTCGACACGGTGAAAGTGTTCGTGCAAAAGAACCGCGGACACACGACTGGAAGCGCCATCGCGGCGCTGTACCGCGCGCGAGGCGCGCGAGGACTGTACGCGGGCGTCGCGGCGCCCCTGGTCGGGGCGTCGCTCGAGACGGGGGCGAACTACGCGTGCTTTCACGAGGCGCGCGAGGCGGCGCTCGCGGGCGCGAGCGGCGCGGGCGCGGGCGCGCGGTTGGCGGCGAGCGCGTTCGCGGGCGCCCTCGCGGGAGGGCTCATGACCCCATTTCTGACGCCGTTCGAGCTGGTGAAGTGTCGAGCGCAGGTCGGGGACGGAGGCGGGAGCGCGCGGGCGGTGGCGCTCGACGTCTGGCGAACGCGCGGCGCGCTCGGATTGTTTCGCGGCGTCTCGCACACCGCGGCGCGCGAGATTCCGTCGGGAGCGGTGTATTTCGCGACGTATGAGATTTTCCGAACGATTTTCCCGCGCGCGCGCGGCGCGAGCGACGTCGGCGGCGACGTGACGCGCGCCGCGTTCGAGACGCGAGACGCGCGGGGCTTGCTCGTCGAGGCGCTCGCCGCGGCTTCGTGTGGCGGCGCCGCGGGCGTCGTCACCTGGCTCATCGTCCTTCCGTTGGATAACGCGAAGACTATTTACCAGTGCGAGCGTCCCGGCGGCGCGCGCGACTTACCGCCGCTGGCGCTCCTTCGCGCTTTGGTCGCCGAGCGCGGCGTCTCCGGGCTCTGGCGCGGCGCCGCGCCCGTCGTCGCGCGCGCGTTTCCCGCCAACGCCGCGCAGTGGCTCGCGTGGGAGTTCGCGTCTCGCGCTCTGCGCGCCGACCGGCTCGAGCGCTCGTAGCTCGCTCGCAGTTCCGATCGTCGCGCCGGATCGGGCGCCCGTCCTCGTCGCGCGCGCCGACCGCCGACTTTCGTCGGGGGAACTTAAATCGCCAATTCATCATTCGCCGCACACGTCGACGCCATGTCCGCGCCCTCGCCCGCGCGCGACGCCGACGACGCGCGCTCGCCCGTCGCCGTGACGCCCGAACCGACGACGACGTCGCGCGACGCCGCCGCCGACGACGCCGACGACGCGCGCGCGCGAACGCCGACGACGCTCGCGGCGAGTTTCGACGCGATGACGCTGCGCGATCGCACGAACGACGCGACGACGAGGGAAACGAAACACGCGCGCGCGTCGTCGCTCGGCGGGAAGAGGTGCGCGATCGATCGCGACGGGACACGACGACGCGCGATGATTGATGATTGATGATGAATGATGAATGATGAATGAATGATTCGTCGACGACGCGCGCGGCGACTGACGACGACGCGCGAACGCCGGACAGATTCCACTCGCCCACGGACAGCGCGCTGAGCCCGGCGTCGAAATTCGTCGCGCGCAAGGCGCACCACGCGACGATCGCGATCGCGGATAAATCGCGCGCGGCGCCGCGTCCGGGCGTCGAAAACGCGAGCGAGGCGCCGCCGCGGTCGCGCTTCGCGCCCTCGTGATCGAACCGCCGCGACGGGCGCGGTCATTCTTTCCGACGCGTCGATCGATCGATCCGCGCGTCTTGTACATCACACGCACATTATCTTTTCACGAGATCGCGTGATCGCGCCGTCGTCGTCCCGCGCGTCGGCGCCGCGCGCGTCCTCGCGTCTTCGCGTCTCGTCCGCGTCGACGCCGCGGGTTCGCTGTTTCCCCCGACGCGTTTCGATGGCGCCAGTCGATCGCGCGCGGCGCGTCGACGGCGAGCGTTCGGCGGACGCGCGCGCGGCGCGAACGCGAACGCGAACGCGAACGTCGAACGACGTCGACGTCGATCGCGACGTCGATCGCGACGCCGCGTCGCGCGCATTCGTTCAACGCGCGCGTGCATTCATTCATTCGACGCGCGCGTTGAATTCATTGAATTCATCGCGAACGCGAACGCGACGCGATGCCGTACCTGGGCGGCGCGGTGGCGGCGAACGTGAACGACGACGACGCGCTGGACGCGCGCCTGCACGCGAACGTCGCGATGCGACACGGCGGGGCGAGCCCGCTGAGGGTGGTGAAGTGCGTCGGCGAAGCGAAGCGCGCGAAGCGAAGGAAATCGAGCGAACGAAAGCGCGAAGCGACGCGACGACGCGAAGGGCGCGCGCGAGGTGACTGACGAGCGCACGTCGCGCGCGGTGTCGCAGGTTTCGAAGCGATCGGCGAGGGATGCGAGCGAGAGGGCTGTGGACCAAGGTGCGAGTGGTGGTGATTCTCAATCAATTGCTCGGACGCGTGCGGCGGGGCGAGAAGTTTGAAAAGCTGCACGATAAGGATAAGCTTCTGATCGAGTTCGTGGGGGTGACGGGGAGGGATATTAGGGATGAGATTCGCCGCGTGCAGGAAAAGTTTAGCGCGCCGACGAAGAGAAAGACGCTGTTGGCTTTGACGCTCAGGCAAAAGGTTTATCTCGCGCTCACGGAGCCGTCGTCGGGAAGGCTGGCCTTGTCGATCAGTGCGTTGATGTTTACGTTGATTTTCGTGTCGATCAGCTCTTTCATCGCGAGTACAATGCCGGAGCACTCGGGGAAGGCGAGTTTGGACATCATAGAGATGGTGTGTCAGCTGATCTTTTCTCTCGAGTACGCGCTGAAGATATGTTGCGCGCCAAAGCGGTGGATGGCGGTGAAGGACCCGCTCAACTTGATCGACCTGGCGTCCATTATTCCGTGGTACGCCGAGATAGCGATTTCAGGCTTGCAATTTGGTTACGAGGGAGCGGAAAGCTCATCGTCGACATCCAGTGCGCGAGTTTTGCGAATCTTTAGACTGTTTCGCGTCATCAAGGTGTTCCGACTCGGTAGTCGGGCGAAGAAAATCCAAGTGGTCTTGATCGCCGTGCAAGACAGCGCGGACATGTTCGTCGTGCTAGGGTTTCTACTTGCTTTAGGACTGGTGATGTTCAGTGCGTTGATATACTTTGCCGAAAACGGACAAAGCCCGCCGACGAACGCGTGGGACGCCAACGAAGGCGACGAGTTTGATTCCATTCCGAGCGCGTTTTGGTGGTGCATGGTTACTTTGATGACCGTGGGCTACGGTGATGCCGTGCCGACGACGATTTGGGGTAAATCTGTCGCGGCGATCACGATGTTAGGTTCCGTGGTGATCACCGCGCTCCCGATTTCTGTCATCGGCGCCAACTTCACGCAGCAGTGGCTCGCGTTCAAGGCGAAGGAGCATCGCAAAGTTGTCAGGCTGAACATCAAAGATCATTCAGAGCTGCTGCTCAAAGAGATGTACGCATACTCACAAGTGGTCAGCGCTTTGAGCGATCACATCAGCGCGATTCAGAACGCCATCATCCGCGAAGTTGGCGTCGTTCGCAAATTGCTCGACGACGTTCTGCAGATGGCGCCAACGTCTTCACAGGAGGAGGTCACGATACTTGCTCGCACGGTGGATTATCGTTTCAGCAAAATAGAAGACATGAAGGAGGAGCTAGAAGAATTAGTTGAGACTTATGACCTGGTGTCACACACGGAGTTTTCAGTTTCACTGCAAGAACTTAAGGCGATCGGGAACAAGATGCGAAAACTGGAGGAAACGGGCAGCTTGTTGGACGATGATGTAGAAACATTGGTGCAATCCACGTCGGCATTGCGCTCGCAGCTTGCCCGCGTGAAAGAAATTTTGGATCACACGCGAAGCAACACTCCGATGACCAAGGCCGCGGAATTAGCGAGTGAGCCCGCACGGAGCGGGCTCTAGTCTAGGAAAGCGAGCGTGAGTGGCGTCGCCAGATGGTCCGCGAGTTGAGAGATTGTGATGATTATCTACTACTTATAGCTAAAAACGTGCGCCGATATCCACGCATGGACTAAGCCTAGGAAGAGGTCGCGTCGGCGTCTGCGAGATCGACCAAACCTAAGAAGTGTTCGCTTCCTCTCAGTAGCGGCGCGTCGACGAGTCTCATCGTAAATTTCATGGGACGCTTCTTCGTGTCGACATCCACCATCTTCAACCTACCGCAATAGACGTACTCGCACCCTTCCATGCGACAAAAAAGATGTAAAGGCCAGTCTACGTATTTTGGTGCCGCTTCTTCGCCGTTCTCTGCGCGTGTCATGGCGTCTTCCACGCTCTCCTCTTCTAGCGTCGACGTCTTCATAATCGACTTGATGACGGGTGAATCCTCATCTTGTCTCGGTTGCGCGAACCACGTGATTCGCGACCCCGCGCGAGTGAAGACGTTATCATACGCGTTTCCGTGCTTGTCTCCGACGTTCACGTATAGCGCGACGCAATTTTTCCATTCTTGTATTCCACTCATCTTGGAAAATTTTGGATTGCTCACCGGACTCAACGCGTGAACTACCGCCGCCTTCAACGCCCCCCGGTCGCTCTCAGGTGGATGGATCGGTTCACCTAGATAATTTGCGTACACATCCCAGAGATTTGCGTTCAACGCACGCAGGGAGTTCGCGCTCGGCGCCTCGCGTTTGCTCGAAGAGAAATATTTCTTCGTCGTCGCACTCGAGGACGTTTGCGTCATCTTCGCGCGCTTGCGCGCCGAAACACCGTCGCCGAGATCATCGTTGACGTCGAAGGTCGTGTAAACCGGGGCTGGGAGCCGACGGACGCGCCCTGAGCGACGTAAATCAGCCTCGTTTGTGGGTTGCTTGGGACGAGGGCCGCGAGGCTTTGCCGGCGTCGGGCGCTCGGCGTGGAGCGCGGCGTGCGCGGGATTTGACGCGATCAGACGCTCGAGGATAGATTTATTGCGCGCGATGCGCGCCTCGCGCTGACGCTCGAATTCGTTCATCGCGCGCGTGCGTATGTTGTTGCTGGCGCTCTCTCACAGTGACAACGCCCTACGGGCTAGAGATATTTTGGTTGACCAAAATATTTTGGTTGACGCGGCCTAAGCCGCGGGCGTCGGAAGCGCGACGCAAGAGAGCATGCCGAATCGATCACCGTAGATATATCTGTTTCGAGATACTTCAATCACGGAGCACAGCGCGCTAGTGGAGCGCTTCAGAGGTGGCGCGCACATTGCGACAGGCGACCAGCTCGAGCGGCGTCCTTGTAGACGCGCTGTGGAGAGGTTCCAGCACGCAAATGAACAGTCTGTAGATGCTGAGAGTAATGGCTTCATCTCCATGTCTCTGACTCCCTTACCGGAGCTTCCCGCATTCACAGAATTCGTCCGTTTCGGTCTTCCACTCCCCTCGGTCGTCAGGCACGTCACCGCTCCGACGTGCGCTCGAGACTTGCTCACGCAGCGCCACGCCTGACGAACATCGTTCACGAGTTCGCCCCCGGACCAAAGGCACAGCTCGCCGTCGCTGGAACCAGATGCGATTATACCCACGGGCTCACGACCACGAGTTTCGTCCTGAAGTACGCAGAGCGAGGTGACGTCACCCAAGTGCCCGCTCAGACGAATGTCGCCCCCGGTGTCGCCATCGAGACGCAACACTCGCACTAAACCGTCCGCACCCGCGCTGGCGGTAGAGTCTGACCCTCGCAAAGGTGCCAAATACGTCACTCTGCCTTGATGCGCGTGTGCCAGCGACACTGGCCCTGCTGTGGCGTAACGAGGATCCCAAGCGCGCACCACGCCCGCGGCATCGCCAGTGAGAATGCTGCCGACGGCACCGCCGCGCGCGTCGCGAGTGGCAAAGGCAGTGACGCCACCAACGTGGCCTTTAATCACGCTCACTGCACGCGTTGCATCGCTTTGTCTAGCGTCCCAGAGTTTCACGGTGCCATCGTTTCCCGCCGATGCGGTGAGCGGCGCAGACGATATTACTTGATTCACCACCGGAGACACGAAGGATACGGTTTCTCCTCTGTGCGCGTCCGGAACGATGGATATACGCGTGCCCGTCACCGAATCCCACGTCTCAATCACCCCATCACGGCGACCGCAGAACGCATGCGCGCTACGCGGTATAAACGTCAGCGCAGAGAGCGGTGATGCGTGAATTTGCGGACTGTGCGAACGCGTCGTGACGCCTGAATCCGGAGCGAAGAAAGCGACGTCACCTCGGCCACTTCCAAGAGCCACCAAGGACGAGACAACACCAGACTGCACAGTCATCGCCGTAATGGCTGATCGATCCCATATCTGTGCTTCAATAACGTCCGAAGGACAACAATCTTGCACGGGTGCGTACGAATGTAAGGCTCTGTCGTTTGCGCCAAAGTGGAATGCGCTCGATTGTCGCAACTTTTCCACCCAAGACTCGAATGAAATCGTGGAGTACGCCGACGCCGACAGAGCTCTGCCAACACTAACGTCGACTTCAACGGAACACATTTTCTCAAAATCAAATCTCACCATGACTTCGTTCAATAACGCAGAGGATTGGTCCGAAGTCAGTCCGACGAGGGCAAAGCACCGAACCAGATCACTTGTCCTGGTTTCGGCGTCGGTACCGTGTAACCATGCGACGTCTGTATTGACGGCAAATAAACCGCACCAAAGATTGACAGCATCCCATCGTGCGGCTCCCTTTAACCAAAGCGTGCGGGTATTCGAAGGCTGATAAGTGCGTACGATGCGGATGGCGTGCGCCAGCGACGTGGCATCGCCGGCAGCATCGGCGCGCAGAACGGCTGCGCTGATCGCGATTGAAACAATATTGAAACGCCTGGTACCGGAGATCAAATGCCTTTTGACACCAGTGAGAAGAGCGATGTAGTTGAGAGTTGCGGCGTGCTCCGCCAAGGCGGCCGCCACGACGTCGTCGTGATTGGTGAAAATTGGATACACGAGCGCCGTCGCCTCGTCGACGTCGTCATCGTCATTGGATGGCTGCAAATCTTGCGGGACCTCGACCGTATCGATCGCCTCATCGTCGTCAAGCACATCCAAATCATCACGGTGCGAACGGATGTAGTCAGCCAATGATGCCGCATCTTTCTTTGTCAGCGTGTTGTAATACCAGTCAAAGTTGACCGCCTTGTCAGCGTTCTCGGCGACTTGTATCGCTTTTGCTAGGGCGCGTTCTTCGGGCAACGCGTCGGACCCCATTCGACGTCGCACTCTATCTTTTAACCATCCCCATGTTGCTCGCTTTAGCGTCGAATTGGTTGACGATCGAGCATCTCGGACGGGAACATCGTTGAATTTGTCGACGTTTTCGCCGCCGAGCGAAGGAGAAGAGTCCATAAACTTTGCCTCGATCTTTTGATAAATCGAAAGCGAGCGCATAGACTTTGCGCTTTGCTGGGCGTCATCGAAATTCGAAATATGAAGACGCGGTATCAAAAGCGAGTCCGTCGACCGAGACTCGATAGAAGCGGGTAAAACCAACGAGTCGCCTGTCAGCTGTGTCGAACGAAATTTCGCGCGTCTCTTCCTGCCGATGTCTCCTGCTACAGATTTTCCAAGCCTGGACAGCGACGAAGCGTCGTCTAGCAAGGACAAGAACGCATTTGTTTCCAAAATCTGATCCGTGAACGCACCGCGCCAACGACTGATTTCGTGCCTATAATCGTGTTTCTTGAGTTGCGCCGCCCCGCTGGCGTCCTGCACGACGTAACGATGAAGAGAATCGAGCTGAAGTAACTCGTACCAAAAATCGGTGAAAACCGCAGTCACACGCATGTTGACGTCCGCATCCCAGTTGACGAACATGCTCGCATCGAGCTCGTCCGTATCAACGATACCAGGCTTGATTATCTTTCGCACGCGTTCGATGAAATCTCGCAACATGCTCTCTTGAGGCAGGAGAATTTGCTCGCCGCCGTCTCGCATCGATCCCGTGTCTAAATCTACCACCGTAACACCCTCGAGCGCGCGTTCATCCACGTCGACGTCGTGCGTGGCTCCCATGATAAACGGCATGGGCGCATCCAAGTAATCAACCATTGAAATCGGCAAGCAGGGAATGTACACGTGTCTCCACACGAGCGGATGCGCGAGCCCGCTCAGGGCTTCGGCGCACTTGACCAACAAGCTCACCTGCTTGCTTCGCAACAGCAACCGACGCTCGCACGCGATCGCCGCGACACACTTGAACACAGTTCGCACGGGCAAACACCGCATCAGCGGCTCTTTACCGTCCGCAAACGCCTCGCGCGCGCCGTGATCCGCCGCCCCCCGCGGCGGCACCGTCACCAACGCGCCGCCGATTGGAAACAAAACCGCGCGATCGCGTCGCCACATCAACCTATCCACCACCATCTCCGCGATCACGGACAGAACCGGTAGGTGCCCTCGCCCTGGCTTTCTAAAGTAAGCCTCGAACACGTGCTCCAACGCCTCCATCCACGCGTCCAGGCACGGCATTCGCGACACCAAACACACGCACGCCCGCGCGCGCGTCGCCCCCGCCGTCTCCCCGCTCATCGTCCTCAGGCTCCGCTCCGGCGTCGCCGCCACGAACGACACGCACGCGACGTATATCCTATCCCCGTTTTCATCCGTCAGTATCGTCGGGTACCGAGTCGGATGTTCGTCGTCCGCGCGTTCGTCGTCGCCGTACGCGTCGACGCCTCGCGGCAGCGCCAGCGTCGCCAACTGCGCCGGGTACCGCGCGCTCGCCCGCGGGCACTCATCGAGCACGCCGGCGTGATACACCGTCCGCGTCCACTCGCGCGCGTCCGCCGTCGCCGCCGCCGTCGTCGCCGTCGCCGTTCCGCTCGCGATACCGTTGCTCGACGTCCCGACCCCTCGCGCGCGCGCGCGCCGCATCGCGCGCGGGTTCGGCGGCAACCCGCACACGACGAACGCGTCCACGCACGCGCCCGTCGTCGCGCGCGCGCGCCGCGCGTCGCCGTCGCCGTCCTCGTCGCCGTCGTCGCTCGCGCGCGTCATTCGTCGACGCGTCGACGAATGACGACGCGCGCTCCGGACGACGGCGACGCGCGACGCGGTCGCTCGACGACGGGCGCGTCGTCGGACGCCTTCGTCGAGGGCGACGCGTTCGAGTACGCGCGCCGGACGACGGCGAACACGACGGGGCAGCTGACGTGGCCCGCCGCGCGCGCGCTCGCGGCGTTTCTCGACGCGAGCGACGCGCTGCGGCGCGCGCGCGAGGTGCTCGAACTCGGCAGCGGTAACGGTTGGCTCGGCCTCGCGGTGCTGCGCGCGCGCGGCGCGCGCGACGTGCGAGTGACGATGACGGAGACGACGGAAGGCGGCGCGCTGCGATGGCTCGAGGCGCGGGCGCGGGCGAACGCGGCGTGGGGACGGATCGAGGGCGACGACGGCGCGCGCGCGCGGTGTCGAGCGTTGAATTGGAACGCGTTTTCGTCCGACGCGGCGGCGAGCGACGCGGGCGACGCGGGCGACGGCGAGGAAGGCGCGAACGCGGACGCGAGGGGCTCGGCGAGGACGGAGGACGAGACGCCGCTCACGGCGGATTCGCCCGAACTCGCCGACGTCGACGTCGTGCTCGGCGCGGATTTAGTGTACGACGACGCCGGTGTCGTCGCGCTTCCGCGCGTCGTCAAGGCGTTGCTCTCGCGCGCGCGGTCGGGTGCGGTGTTTTATTACGCGCACACCAAGCACAGATACGACGGGATGGATTTGGATTTTTTCGCGAACGTCTCGGCGAACGGGTTGACGTGCGAAGAGGTTCGCCCGCGCGGCGCCCCGAGTCCACCGCCGAGCCCACCGCCGTTCGAATCGTTATTTCCCGATCAGCGCATCGCTATTTATCGCATCGCGCTCGCGTAGTTTTGTATTAGTAGTTTGTAGTCGCGAGCGCAGCCGCCGCGCGAGCGCAGCCGCCGCGCCGTCACAACATGGCGCTCGCCGCGCGCCGCGCGCCGCCGCGCGCGCTGGTCGCGCCTCGCGCGCGCGCGCGCCTCGCGCGCGCGAGCGTCCGCGCCTCGCGCGCGCCCGCGGTCGACGACGACGCGCGGTTCGGGCGGCGTCGCGACGCGCTCGCGCTCGGTGACGTCGTGGAGGTGCGTCTCGTGCGTCGACCGGGCGCGAGCGCGGGCGACGCGGCGACGGCGGTGGGAGAGATTTCAGATTTCGTGACGAACTCGAGCTTTCACGCGGACGGGATCAAGGTGCGGCTGAAGAGCGGGGAGATTGGGCGGGTGACGCGCGCGCGCTGGGACGACGAAGACGACGAAGACGAAGTCCACGAGGACGAGGACGAGTACGAGGACGAGGACGAAGACGAGGACGAGGACGCGCGTCAAACGTCATCGAGCGCGGCGACGACGTCGAACGGTGGTGAACGCGCGGGTGAGGCGCTTCGGACGGCGTACGTGTCCGGCGTCTCAAAGTCGTCGTCGGCGGCGGACGTCAAAGCGTTGGCTTCGGGATTACCGGGCGTCAAGAACGTGCGCGTGCCCGTGCGAGGAGGGTCGCACATGGGGTACATGTTCATCGAGTGCGCGGACGGCGATGGCATGCGAGGCGTGATCGAGGCTCTGCACGGACGGGAATTCCACGGCAAGGCGCTGGTCGCCGAGCGCGCGAAGGAGGATCCGAAACCGAAAAAGAAAAAGCCCAAGACCGATGCAGCGAGCGCGAAACTGAAAACGAAGAAGACAAAAACGCGCGCTGAGCTCGAGGCCGAAGCCGCGGCGCGCCGCATCCTCGACGCTCGCGCGCAAATGGAAGCCGACGCGCTCCTGGAACTCGAGCGCGCCAAACGCCGGCGAGAGCGCGAGCTCGAGGTCCGCGAGCGCGAGCTCGAGGTTCAGCGCGCGCTCGATCTCGACCGCGAACGTCGCGCAAGAAACCTTCTCGAGCGGCGCGCCGCCGCCGCTCAGGCTCGCGCCGAGCGCGCTCGAGCCGCCGCCGACGCTCGCGAATCCGCGCTCTCCGCCGCGCGCGCGCTCGGCGACGTCCGCATCGATCCGTCCTGGCGTCCTCGCGCCGACGCTCTTCGCGAAACTCTCGCCCGTTTACGCGTCGACGCCGACGATGGTCGACCCTCGCGCTCTTAGCGCCGTAGCCCTTCGTTGTAGCTTGTAGCGGTTGTAGCGGCGAGCCTTTCGCCTCGAGAGATTTCGCCAAATCATGGTCGAGCCGCGTTTTTCGCCAAGTGATGGTAAAAACGGACCTCGCGGGACGGGGTCGCCTCCCGCGCGCTCGCATCCGCCTTTTCACGACGCACGCGAGAGAAGAGTACGTCACGACCGCCGACGCGCGCGCGCGAACGCAATCGAACCATTCGCGTCGCCTCGCGCGCGCTCGTGAAGCGACGCGTGGCGCGACCGACGCACCGACCGCCGCGACGCACCGGGCCAAACCCCGAGCGCGCCGCGATCGCGCATCGCGCGTGAAACCTCTCGCGCGAGCGCGAGCGCGCGAACAAGAGACTGACGATCGACGCGCGCGTTTCGTTTTCATCATTCACAGTGTCTCATCGCAAGTTTGAACGTACGTGGCGACGCGAGGCGCGGCACGATGATCTCGGGACGCGATCGCGCAAAGCCCTAGCGGCGAAGGTGACCTCGCGCGACTCGACTCGGTGATGCGACGCGAACGATGACTGACGAAGACGTGTTGTGTGTGAAATATAGACCCGCGTTACGGTAACCTCGGTTTCTTGCCGAAGAAGCGCTCGAAGCGCAGCCGGGGTAAGGTCAAGTCGTTCCCGAAGGATGACGCGAGCAAGCCGCCGCACCTCACCGCGTTCATGGGCTTCAAGGCTGGCATGACGCACATCGTTCGCGATGTCGATAAGCCCGGCTCGAAGATGCACAAGAAGGAAACGTGCGAATCGGTGACGATCATCGAGTGCCCGGAACTCATCGTGGTTGGCCTCGTCGGTTACGTGCGCACGCCGAAGGGCTTGCGCGGGAAGAAGACGGTGTGGGCCGAACACTTGAACGATGAAGTCCGCCGTCGATTCTACAAGAACTGGTTCAAGTCCAAGAAGAAGGCGTTCACCAAGTACACGAAGAACTACACCAACGGTTCCATCGACAAGGACTTGGACGAGCTCAAGAAGTCTTGCGACGTCATTCGCGTCATCGCGCACACGCAAGTGCGCAAGGTTTCAGGCTTGAAGCAAAAGAAGGCTCACATTATGGAGATTCAAGTTAACGGTGGTGACGTCGCCGCCAAGGTTGACTTTGGCTACGCTCTCTTCGAAAAGGCTGTGCCGGTCGACACCGTGTTCCAGCAAGACGAAATGATTGATCTCATCGGCGTCACGAAGGGTAAGGGTTACGAAGGCGTCGTCACCCGTTGGGGCGTCACCCGACTTCCGCGCAAGACCCACAGAGGTTTGCGTAAGGTTGGTTGCATCGGTGCGTGGCACCCGTCGCGTGTTTCCTACACGGTTGCCCGTGCGGGTCAACACGGTTACCATCACCGTACGGAAATCAACAAGAAGGTGTACAAGATCGGCAAGGCTGGTCAAGACAGCTTCGGTGCGAGTACGTTCCACGACCCGACGGAGAAGGAAATCACCCCGATGGGTGGCTTCGCGCACTACGGTATCGTCAAGCACGACTACGTCATGATCAAGGGTGGTGTCGTCGGCCCGCGCAAGCGCTTGATCACGATGCGTCAATCTCTCTTCAAGCAAACGCGTCGCGTCGCCACGGAGAAGATTACGCTCAAGTTCATCGACACCTCGTCCAAGTTCGGTCACGGTCGCTTCCAAACCTCCGAAGAGAAGGCGAAGGTTTTCGGTACGACGAAGCAAGCGTAAGCTTCTTTGTCGTTCGCAATCGCTGGTTAGTCACGTTTGTTTTAATGTCGAAGACGCATTTTTAGCTAAACATAATAAACTCCGAGGTCCCGGTCGGCGTCTCTGCGAACGCGCTTAAGTCGTTACGGTGGCTGATTCTCGAAGATTACAAAATCTTGTTCAAGGTCTTAGTGACGGTCTCTTTCAACGCCGCGCGGTCGGGCTTGTAGAGGAGGTTCTGGTACACGAAGAAACCCGAGAAGAGGATCCCGACGAGTTCGAGAAGGTCCGGGATGAGCGGCAACGAGTCCACCGCGCGAAGCGTACCGTTCGCCGCGACGAGACCGACGAACCCGTACACACTGAGCGTCACGATCGCCGGCTTTTCATCCGACTCCTCCCACTTCTCCGAGAGCGTGTCCGTGACTTCTCTCAACTTGTCTTGCAAGTCGTCCGCCGCGGCTCTGCGCGCCACGAATCGCGCGGGTCGCGCCGCGCGAGACTTCATCGTCATTCGCGTCGTCGTCGGCGCCTTCGCCGTGATTCTCGTCGCAAGCATCGTCGTCGGCTTTATCTATCCTTCGTTCGCCATCGCGCGCGCATCGTCAGTCGTTTTTCGCCTCCATCCGCGACCGCGTCTCGCCGCAATCCAATCAATCAATCTTTCGCCCGCGCCAACGTCACGCCCGATCGATCGTCCGCATCGCGTCCACCCGCGTCGTTTTTCGCGCGTTCGCTCGCGTCGTTCGCGCGCGTCTCGCCGCGATCGTTCGCGCGTCGCGCGCGCGCGTCGCTTCTTCGTCGTCGCTCGACGCACCGCGTGGATCAGTGGCGCTCGCGCGTGTCGTCGCCATCGTATCTTTCCCGTCCGCGCGGGTCTCGCGGGGGTCGTTCGCGAGTCACGAACGGCGAAACCGGGGACTCCTCGAATTATACACACGGAACACACGCGTCGTCCGCGGTCGGTCGACCCATCGCGCGCCGCGCACCGCGACGCGCGCGCGCGCGCGATCCGCGCGCGGACGAACGGGTCGTCGCGATCGCGATCGCGCGCGCGCCGGCGTCGCGACGCGATCGCGGACGCGCGCGGCGAAGAAGCGCGATCGATCGGCGCGCGGTGGTTAGCGAGGCGGCCGGGAGGCGATGGACGTGGACGCGCTGACGGACGATCTCGCGCGCGCGATGGGCGCCGCGCGCGCGTCGACGGCGGGCGGGAACGATGGAACGTCGCGGGCGGCGCGCTGCGTGCGCGGGGTGGCGGGATGCCTGACGAGGAAGATGAGCGTCGGCGAGGCGGTGCGCGCGTGCGCGGCGCCGGCGGCGAAGGTGTTGGCGCACCGAGCGCTGCGAGACGTCGGACGACGGGTCGATGAGGCGACGTTGAGGGATATCGAGAGGTTGTGCGAGGGGACGATCGCGTGGGCGTGCGAGGAGGGACGAGCGGTGACGATCTCGGAGGTGTTGCACGAGCTCGAGTTGCGGCTGAGCGACTTTGAGGCGAGCCTCGCGGCGGGATGGAGAGGGATCGAGTTCAGCGCGAGTAATCCCGAGAGTCCGGCGCACGCAGACGTGGATGATCGGCGCATGGATGTGTTTCATAGCGTCGCCGCGACGAAGAATAGGGCGTCTGAACGCGGGCGCGTGATCGACGAGTGGCGCGACGAGTTGTTGGAAAAGCTCGAGCCCGAGGAAAACTTGAAGAGCATAATCAAACCGAGGCTTTTGCTGCGCGCGTACGAGTTACTGAGCGATCGTAAGGTGGTGAACGACGACGCGGTCGAAGACATGGTGAATAAACGATTCGATAAATGGACGGAGATGTGGCGTTTGCACGTGCAGCATCAGCGACGAGAAACCGGTTCCGCGCCGGACCACGAAGGATTTAAAGACTATTTGTACTCGTTCTTGGGAACAAAGCTCCCTGCGTTCGCGAACGGCGTTCACAAGAGCTCATTCAAGGTTCAACTCGTGCGCGAGACAGAGACAGAGAAGTTGGCGAAAGCGACCGCGGAACTCGAGCGCTCCGCGCGACCACCGAGCGACGTGACGAAGCTCAAGCACACGCTTGAACACGCAATTCAAGCCCTTCGCGCGGCTGAAACGTCCAACGACGTGTGCGCTCTTCTCACGACGCGATGGATGCGAGAAGCACTCGTCGATGCGCCGACTTTTTCTCAACCAGCTAAAAAGTCCTCCAAAAACGTCGACAGCGGCGGTCAAATGATGAAGGATTGGCAGAGAGAGGAGGGATTCGTGCTACGATTTTCCAACCGGCACGGTGGAGCGTCGAGTGGAAATGCAGCTGGGTTTAAGAATATTTCCGACGACGCGTGGAAGGAGTCCTACGTATCCACGGGACCGTTTCGCGTGCACTTTATGCGCGCGTGCGCCGAAATCGAAGCCGCGCTTCAAGACTGCTCGACGTGCAACTTGCACAACGTATCCGCGGATGAAAAGCGTGAGGCGTGCGTGAAAGGGGCCGCGCGTGTCATGTTTGTCGCATCTCGAACGATGCGCAGTGGCGATGGGCTGGATTTCGTTCACAACTTGTTCGGCCCGCCGCCCGAGTTTAGCGTCTCTCTCGTGGATCCGGGAAAGACGAAGAAGATTGTTGCCGAAAATTCATCGATCGGCACGCCGATCGTCGTCGAAGTCACGAGTGATATCGTCACCATTCGGTGCGTCGACGTGTTCGTCATCGTCAAACACTGCTTCGCCGACGAAACGAACGCATCGAACGCTCGTTCCGCGCGACGGGCGACCGAGGCGTCGGATTCTTTACGACCGTGGGCGTGCGTCGCCCTCGAGACGACGCAATCCCTTCGCACCGCCTCCGACGGCTCCCTCAAGCTCGTCAAGCAGCGCATCGCCGTGGACAAAAACATTCCTCAGCCCGTGCTGGACGCCTTCCTCGCCGTATCTCTCGATTCCGCGGACGTCGTCCGCGCTTCGCGACCGCCGCTTCGGCTTCGCGTCTCCGCCGCCGCCTTCGCGTGACGCCTTCGCGTCTCCGCCGCGACGATCGCGACGATCGCGTTCGTCTCGCGTCGTCGATGCCATCCCACTCGACCCATAGTCTGCGTTTCTCAATCTCACGCATCGGTCTCCCCGCGCTCGTCGCGCTCGTCCGCGTCGCTCGCGCTCGCCCTCGGCCCCCCAGGCCTGGGCTCGCCGCCGTCGTTCGGCCGAGGATCGGGATTGGCGCGATTGTCGTCGTCGCAATTACACCGCGCGCGACCGCGCGCGAACGCGCCGCGCGCGCTCGAGCGCTCGAACGCGCGCGGGAAGGCGTCGCGCGCGTCGCGAGCGTCGCGATGCTCGCGCGCGACGTCGCGCGCGACGTCGCGCGCGCGACGCGCGACGCGCGCGAAGACCTGGCGTTCGGAAGCGCGGCGACGATGCGGTTCACGCGCGCGCCGACGAGCGCGCGAGGGACGAGCGAGGCGGTGCGAGCGTCGCCGACGCAAGCGCGGATCGCGGCGGAGGCGCGGGAGCGCGGCGAGGGACGGACGCGGTCGCCGTCGCCGGCGAAACGGTCGCGAAAGGGAAAACCGAGGAGCACGAGGACGGGCGCGGTGAGCGCGAGGACGCGATTGGCGTTCTCTCCGGAGGCGGCGGTGGCGATGCTTCGAGGGATGAATCGACGCGCTGGGAAGGGGGCGAACGGCGGCGGAGGAGAGGCGAACGCGAGCGCGAATGAGCGAGGGAAGAGAACGAAGACGGAGACGAAGAAGAAACCGCCGCGGAGAAAGTTGGTTCGGTCGGAAAGTTTCAAGTACTTGAACGAGGCGGGCGAGCTGGAAGCGGTGGAGGGCGCGCCGAATGGGCGCGATGGCGGTAAAAACGATGGTGGCGGCGCCGGTCTCGCGGGTGCGAATGGAAACGGTTACAAGACGACGGCGAGCGGCGCGAAGCGAGGCAGAGGCGAACAGCCGCTGCCGTCGACGAGTGGTGGTGGCGCGGGATCAAAGACGAAGAAGCAAACGTTACGTGCGAAGTCAGAGACCAGGCGCGTATCGCTTGATCCGCGCGGTCGAGCGAAAAACAAGCCGTTTGAAAACAACACGCTGTACCAGCCTGGAAACGTCATCGTGGGTTTACATCTCAACACGCGCGGAGGTAAGGAATGGTACACGAACAAGCAATTGGTTGGATCGTGCAAGCCGGGCTCGTTGTTAGAAATATCATCAAAGTCCTTGACGGCGCCGACAAAGGCGGCGATTTCTAGCGCGTTGCGCGACGAAGCCAACGGAGAGAAAGTCGAGAAATTTGTTCGCGTCAAGGTCATGTCGCATTACTTAGACGTGAGTGGCTGGACGCTCACGACGGTGCAAGTAGTGCCGCTACGCTGGAATAGACATGGGCCGAAGCACATACTTCCGTTGTGCGCTGCCGCCGGCGTGGAGCTCGTTTTCAACTTGACCGAAGAGGCGGCGTACGGATGCTTGCGCGTTTTCAGGTTTCCAATAGGCTCAAATGGTCATCTCAGCGAGCTGCGCAAGAGCACGAAGGGTGCGACGTCACCGTCTACGCTCGATTCGGAGCGCGTTGTGCGACCGAGCACACCGCCGAGAATGCGAACACCATCGCCGAAGAAGCGAAAGAACCGGGCTCACGGTGGATCCTCGGATCGAACGAGCGATCCGTCGAACGCCGCCGCCGCCGCCGCCGCCGCTGAGGCTCTGGAAGCGCAAGAGGAAGACGAAGACGAGGAAGACGCTGAAGAAGACGGAGACGGAGACGGAGACGAAGACGAGGAAGACGCTGAAGAAGACGGAGACGGAGACGGAGACGAAGACGAAGACGAAGACGAAGAGTTGGGCGAAGCGTTCATCCCAGAAAATGGATTGCACAGCGAACTTCCATCCAGTTTGCCCGTCATCAAGCCCGTTTTGGGCACGCCATTCTGGGATCAACCGCGCAACGCAACGAACGCAGAAGTCGAGTTGGGTGCGCCAGTGCTTACGATCGGTGAAATCGGTGGCATCGAACAGCGTCACATTGAGACCCCGCGCAAACGGACAGTCGACTCGCCGCTCTTCGACAACGGCCGAGCGCAACTGCGAGAGTTTTACGACCGATTTCACGAACGCGCCACCATTGACGCTGCGCGACCGTACAGAGAACACGTGGTGACGACCGACACATACGTCCCTAGCGGATCGCCCTTGACGATGTCACTGCCGCAATCGCAGGTTCACAACATGCCGCCTGTAGCCGCGCAGCGCTTCGTCAGTCCCACCGTGTACTACCTCCCGGTCCCGATTTCTCCGCACGGAGCGTCGGGAACCATCACTGAAACCATCGTTGGGGGCATGCGCTTACGCATCACTCAGGAACCGATCGAAGGATGGGCGCGGCACGACGTAGTCGCCGAGACGGCGAACAATCCCCATCCGCAGCTTCGCACGGAATCGGATGCCTTCTCCGATGTTCACCGCGAGCGTCAGCGTGTCAACGCCAAGCGTGGAGTCCCGAAAGCACGCGCGAAGCAAATGCGCGTTCAAGATGATGATGACAACCTTCTCGCCGCCAACCTACTCATGCTCAAGACATCCGTCGCCGGACAAAAGCGCAAGCCGCCGACGCCGAGCAAACCGAGCGCCAAGCGAGCGAAATCGCAAAAAGTCGACTCTGCGCGGAAATCGAGATGATTCATTCTGCGCGCGCTCGAACTCTACTCCTGTACTCGCAACTTCTGTATCAAATTCACCGCGCGCCCTTACGGCGCCGATCGATTGTAACAACCCCGCATTCACGCAACCGCGCTTCGTCTTCGAGCGCTCCGCGCCCGACCAGTCGCGACTCACCCGGAGGGGCTCGAGAAAGATTAGAAGAATGCTGCCAACTCGTCAGAACGCGTCGAACGAAAACGCGTCGACGCGCCGCGACCGCCGCGACCGCCGCGAGCGAACGAACCGCGAAGCGCCGACGCGAATGCGTCCATGTCGACCGCCTCGACCACCGCGCGCGCGCCGTTCGCGCGTGGTTGGAATTTATGAATAAAATTCTGATTAAACATCTTCTATGATGCGCCTCCATTCAAAGCCGCCGCTGACGCCACTCGATCTTCGCGAGAGTTCTTGGAGTTAAGTTGTTGCTCCCACATATCCCTGTACAAGCCACGCTGTTTCCCGTGCAGCGTGACGTGATCGCCACTCTCGACGATTTCGCCCTCCTTCAAGACGAGAATGTTATCGCTATCCATAACTGTACTCAGACGATGCGCGATGACGAGATTTGTTCTTCCTTGCGCCGCAAAGTTGATAGCGACCATGATTTGCTTCTCAGTGTGCGTATCTAAGCTCGATGTCGCTTCATCGTAGACCATGATTGGTGGATTCTTCAACAACGCTCGCGCGATGGCGACGCGTTGCTTCTCGCCGCCGCTGAGCCTCAAACCTCGTTCGCCGACGAGAGTGTTGTACCCTAAAGGTTGGCGCCTGACAAAATCATCGAATTGGGCGTGCTCCGCAGCCGCCGTGACCTCATCCGTCGTGGCGACTTCCCCCGTGCCAAGCTTGCCGAAGCCAATGTTGTACTCGATGGTGTCGTTGAACAAGACGCAGTCTTGCGGGACGATGCCGATGTGCAACCGCACGCTTCGCTGCGTGCATCGCTTGATGTCTTGACCAGCTATACGTATAACACCACCTTGTATGTCGTAAAGGCGGTAGATGAGTTTGCTTATCGTACTTTTTCCAGCGCCGGATCGTCCGACGAGCGCCACCTTTGTGCCGGGCTCGACGATGAACGATACGCGATTGAGAATAAGCCTCTCGTTAGGATTATACGCAAAAGTAACGTTCTCAAACTCCACTCTGGCGTCAGCTTTAGATTTAAGAACGAGCACTTTCGAATCTTGCAAGTCTTCCACTTCTTGGTGTTCTCTGAGAAGTTTGAACATTGACTCCACGTCGACCATGCACTGCTTTATCATGCGATAATACGTCCCTAGGAAATTCAGTGGCACGTACAGCTGCAAAATGTACGTATTCACTAGAACAAAGTCACCGACGGTCATCTTTCCCTCCACGACTCGCTTCGCCGCCAGAGCGAGAGATGCGGTAATACCGACGGTGATGATGAGCGCTTGACCGAGGTTCAATCCGGCGAGAGACTGCGTCGTCTTTAACGTCGCCTTTTGCGTCGAGCGCAAGGCTTCGTCGTAGGTGTGAGTGATGTGCGGCTCAGCGCAAAACAATTTGATGGTTTCGAAATTCAGAAGCGAATCCGTCGCCTTCTGGTTGAACGCGTCGTCCGCAAGAACCATTTCTCTCCTAAACTTGTTTCGCCACTCCGTAAACGGAACGGTGAAGCCGATGTACGCCGCGATCACGCCGACGGTGATGACGGCAAAGCACCATTCGTATTGCGAAAACAAATACGCACACACCAAGCCAACCTCTAAGAAGATCGGCGCGATCTGAAACGAAATATATCGCAACAAGTTCGCGAACGACTCCGAACCTCGCGCGCACGCCCGAATCACCGCCCCCGTCTTTCTATTGATGTGAAATCTCAGACTCAGATCCATGACGTGCGTGAACACTCGAAGCGATATTCCACGACTCGCGTGCGCCGCGACGTACGCGAAGCAATTATCCTTCAGCTCTGCGCACAAATTCGCCCCGAACCGCAGCGCGCCGTAAATCAAAATCGGCTGCAAGTACCCGTTCTCCCCCTTCGCAATCTTATCCACCGCCGCCTTCAGCGCGATCGGCGACGCGACGTTCGCCACTTTGGACGCCAACAAAAATATCACGCTCGCCGTGAACATCACTTTGAGCAACGGTTGATCCTTCGGCCACAGGTACGGCAGCAGATGTCGCAGGTCTTCCTTGTGTCGCCTCCAAAACGACTCCTCCGCCTCGCTCTTCTTCGTCGATCCCCCGTTCGCCGCCTCGGACGCGCTCGGCGCGCGCGTTCCATCGTTCTTCGTCGCCGCGGCGACGTTCACGATCACCGCGCTCGCGGTCGTCGTCGACATGTCGCCGACGACACCCGGTCGCCGACGTCAGCGCGTCGTTATCCTCCGCGCTCGCGCGTCGACGCGCGCGCGACGCGGCGCGCGCGCGGCGGGGGAGAGGAGATTCGCGTTCGCGCGCCTCGCGCCTCGCGCGCGATGGACGGACGCGTTCGCGCGCGTCCGCGTCGTCGAGTGCGACGGCGAACGCGATGCGACGCGTCGACGTCGCAAAACCGCGCGCGCGGCGCCGCGCGCGATGACGAAACCGTCGCGCGAGCGCGCGCGCACGTCGAAGGCGACGCCGGCGGCGTCCGCGCGCGGCGTCGGGGCGACGACGACGACGACGAAGGCGAAGGCGAAGGCGAAGCGCGCCGCCGACGGTGGGCGAGGCGACGGCGCGGCGCGCGACGACGCGAAACGGGGACGCGACGCGCGCGCGAGCGGTGAGGAAGGGGCGAAAGCGAACGATGACGATGGGTTCGACGTCGACGCGCTGTTCGGGGACGCGAAGAAGCGCGCGGTGAAGATGAATTCGGGCGCGCGAGAGGCGGCGGCTGCGGCGGAGGCGCCGCGCGTGCGCGTGCTGCTCCCGGGACAGAAGAAACCGAAACAGAAGAGAGATAAGCCAGAGTTTACGCCCGTAGATAAACCGCGAAGGTATGAGGACGGTTTGCCGGTGTATAAATCGTACGGGGATTTCAGCGACATGAAGGCGGGGCAGTGCGACGACGGGAACGGGAAGAAACGGGGACCGAACGGCGAACCGGGCGGAGATTGTCCTTTCGACTGCTGGTGTTGCTTCTGAGCGTCGCGAGTTGAGAGTCATTCGCTCGCGCGAGTTTCGGTCGCGCGTCGCGTGTAATGCATTGAAGAAAATTGTATAACATCGTCTCTCGCTCCCTCGCCACGAGTTTATTATTAATGTTAATCGGAAACCTTTTGGTTTTCTTTCCACACGACGTAGAGCGTGCTCGGGACGATTATTAACGCGCCGAGCAAAGTGCTCGAGGCCGGGACTTCGCCGAACAGTAAGAAACCGACCGTGGCGGAGAGGATGAGTTCGGTGTATCTAAACGGCGCGAGCGCGCTCGCGTCCACCATGCTGAAGGATTTCAGCAGGCAGTACAGCAACCCATTCGCCCCGGCGCCGAGAACCGCCATGAGTCCGTACTGCAACGTCGTTGGCGGTACCCAGGACGTGAGCGCGGGGTAGGCGACGATGAGCGTCGTGAACAAGGCGGTGTAGAAAATCATCGCCCAAAAGCTTTCTTTGCCGACGAAGACTTTGTTCAACACGTCCAACGACGCGAACATGGTGGCGCTGAGCAAGACGACGAGCCACATCGGGTTGAACACGGCTCCTCCCGGTTGCATTACGACCATGACGCCCGCGAAACCGACCAAAGTGCCGATCCATCTCGTGGCGTCCACCTTTTCCTTTAAAAACACGCGCGCGAGCACGAGCGTGAACAACGGAATGGTAAAATTCAGTGTCGTCACCACCGCGATGGGGGCGATGGTCAAACCTTTAACGTATAAAAATATACCACCCGCCAACAGTGCCGAACGCGCGATGTGCAGCGGCACTCGATCGGTCGCGAACGATTCCTTCCCTCCCGCCGCCATCACCGGCACCATCGTCAACGTCGCGAACAAAAATCGCAGAAACACCACCTGCGCCACGCCGAGATTCGCACCGGTAAACTTCATGATCACGTCGTTCCCGACTCCGATCAACTGATGGGCGAAGAACCACGCGATGCCGACGAGGAACGCGCTCGGCGCGTTCGCGTTCGCTTCGTCGCTCGCCGCCGCCGTCGCGTTCGTCGCGCTCGCGCGCACCGCGCGCCGCATCCTCCCTCCCTCGCGCGTCACCACCACCGACGCGCGTCGCATCTCGTCGTCGTCGCGCGCGAGGGCGCTCGGACGCGCTCGCACGCCGCCCGCGCTCGGAACGCGCGCGCGCGCGCTTTGCTGACTCAACCTCTCGCGCGCGCTTTTCGCGGTCGCCACCGACGGCGCCCTCGCGCGCGCGCCCGCGCGCGTCGCGCCGAGCGCGCCGCTCGTCATCATTCGTCGTCCGAGCGCGCGCGCGCGCCTTTGCGCTCGAAGGACGTCGCGCGTCGACGCGCGCGCGCGTCGAGGTTTGTCCCACTCACCGACGCGCGCGCGACGCTCGATCGAGCGCGATGCTCGCCGCGCGCGGGAACGCGCGCGGCGTCCGCGTCGTCGACGCGCGCTCGAGCCGCTCGCGCTCGAGCCGCTCGCGCGCGGCGAGGCGCGCGGTCGTCGCGGTCGATCCGTCGCGCTTGGACGGTGTCCCGAACGCGCGCGGAATCGTCCCGGGAATGGGCAGCGGCGCGCGCGAGTGGCGACGCATACACGCCGAACTGCGCGAAAAGTATAAGATGAAGACGGTGTCGGCGAAGGAGTGCGTGCAGATGATGGCGCGACAGAGGGCGGTGTTGCTGGACGTGCGGTTCCAGCCGGATTACGAGCAGTGGTCGGTGCCGGGAAGCGTCAGCGTGCCGTACGTCTCGGGAGGGATCCTGGCGAAGATGCGCCTGCCGGGATTTAAAAAGGTGAACGCGAATTTCGTGGAGGACGTCGAACGCGCGCTGCCCGATAAGACGACGAAGATTATTCTGTGCGATATTTGGGGCGGGTCGCTGGAGACGCAACCGCCGGAGAATAAATCCTTCACCGATCCCACCAAAGGCGCGGGGTCGCTTCCGGGGGCGTTCGAGCTGTATCAGGCCGGGTATAATAATCTGTACCACCTGCGCGGTGGGGTGAACCAGTACTACGAGGATTGCGAAAAGGACAAGAGTTTGCCAGAGCCCGATCCCAAGACGTGGCCGGGAAATCTCGAGTGGTTCGGCTATAGGCAATTCAACGGCAAGGATCGCGCGCGCGGTCAGCGCGACGACTGATGGTCGTCGTCGATATTAATCGCCATTCTTCGTCATCGTTGTAACGCACGCACGCGCGCGCGCGCGTCAACCGCGAAATCATCGTCCGAGTCGGTCAACCGCCCGCGCGAGCCAAGCCGGCGCGCGACCGACCGTCGTCACAATCGCGCTCCCCGACGCACGCGCGATGACGGCGACGAAGGAAAAGGCCATCATCAAGGCGGCGGACATGCCGGACGTGCGTGTCGGCGATCGCGACGCGCGCCGACGCGCCGACGCGCCGACGCGCCGACGCGACAAAGTCAACGAGAACGATGACGACGACGAACGCGACGACTGACGACGCGAACGCGCGCAGGACATCCAAGACGACGCGGTGACGGTGTCCATGGAGGCGATGGAAAAGTTCAACGTCGAGAAGGACATCGCGGCGCACGTGAAGAAGGAATTCGATAGAAAGCACGGCCCGACGTGGCACTGCGTCGTGGGGAGAAATTTTGGAAGTTACGTCACGCACGAGAGCGGACACTTCATCTATTACTACATAGCCAACGTCGCGTTTTTGTTGTTTAAAGCGGGCTAGCGATGCGGTGCGAGGTACGGTGAGCGATGCCGCGCGATGCGCGCGTGAGGAGGGTGCGAGACGAGGACGAAGACTAGAAGGACGAAACGATGGGACGCGACGTTGTGACAAAATGATTACCAAACTTTAGATGAACCGTATAATTACAGGACGAATTTGCGGCGACAATGTCTCGTGCCGTCGGTGTCGGTGCTTCGAACGTACTCGTACTCGCCGTGCTTGCTGTCGAAGGTGCCCTTTTGTACGGACATCAGTCGAAGCGTGAATCGCGGTCCGAGCTCTTGCAATCGGGCCTGAATCATCGTGTTTACGGGCGGTGGCTTCTCCGCATCTTCATCCTCGTCGCTATCTTCATCAGCACTATCTTCATCGTCTTCTTCTTCGCTATTATCGTCGTCATCCATCTCTATGCTCTTTCTCTTTTTGGATGAGCGCTTCCCTCTACCCTCCTTCATAGAATCGCGCACGTGATCGGGAACCTCCGCGGTCGCTAAGTGTCCCGCGTGCGGTAACCGACGACCCTTCTTTTCTTCAAACACGTAGCGATGATGTCTGAAGAATATGAAATCGCGTTGATTGTGAAACGTCACCACGCGTCGGCCTTTGAATTCGGGCTTTTGCGGAAACACCGACGCAAACATTCTCGACACTCGGTGCCCTAATCGCGTGCTAAAGTTGTTTAAAATCAACTCCGGGTAATGACTCGTTGCCCTCCCGTGACCTTTGATCTCCTTCGACAACTTGAGAGAAGAGAGCTTGTACAAGCACGTTGGTCCTTCGGGAAGGTGGACGTGCAACATCCCGTTTACTCTCGCGCCTTTGCTAAATTTTTTATTCTCGTTAAACACCAACACATCCGTGAACCCTCTCGCCGTGCCATGCTTCACGATCTCTTTGACCTGATAATTCCTTCGCGCGTAGTAATACGCGTTCGGGATCACCGTGAACAAATTCTCCAAAAACTTGAACATGTCCCCGCTCGGCTTTCGGCTCGTCGTTATGATAATTTTCGGCGACGTCGCCTGACTGAAATACGACGCAAACTCATCCTCTGCGTCCTGTTCGACCACGTCCACGTCGTTTAAATCATCAATATGCGTCGCATCGCGCACTCTTTGATTCTCTATCGTCTTCGGGATCTGTCTCGGCGCCGGTTCTTCGCCCGCCTCGAGCGCGGCGGCTTCGGCTTTCTGTCGCGTCTCCCTGCGTTGCTTCTTCGCCACCGCGCGTTCGTGTCGAAGTTTGCCGTACACCTCGCTTCTTCGCTGTTTATTCTTTATTCCAGACGTCAGCGATCCGACCGTCTCCGCGCCGTCATCGTCCCTGCGCGTCGCGTCGCGTCGTCGTCGTCGTCAGTCGTCGCGTCGTGGCGGCGGCGGCGCATTCAACGCGCGCGCATCGCGCGTCGAGGACAGTGCGCGGGCGCGCGCGAACGCACCCGGTGAAACGTTTAGTCTTCTTCTTCACCGCGGCGACGCGACCCATGGCGAGGCGCGCGAGCGAGACGCGGCGCAGTGAAGCGCGAGCGAGACGCGGCGCAGTGAAGCGCGAGCGCGTCGAGGCGTGGTTTCTCGAGGTTGCAATCAGTCGCAAAGGCGGCGGCGTCGCGCTAAAGGCTAGTAAACTAAGACTAAATGAGCGCATCGACGCCGTTTCCAAGCTCGTCGTCCGCGGCGACGTCGACGAGGAGGCGAGAGGCGAGATCGTCGTCGTCGTCGAACGCCGAAGCGCCTCGAATGTGCTTCGAGCGCGCGATTTCCGTCGGCCAATCGATGCAGAGCGCGACGCGAGTCATGATGCCAGCGTGCGTGGCGGTACCGACGACACCTCCGATGGCCAAACCCATGGCACCGTAGCCCTTGTACGCGAGCCAAGCGCTCAGGGGCAAGCCGACGACGTAATACGCGAAGAGCACGATGGGAGTGGCAAACGCTTGACGTCCGGCGCCTCGCAGAACGCTCGTGCTGACGCAACACACGGCGTCGAAAAAGACGTAGAAAGCGAGTGGAACCATCAGTTTCGATACGAGCGCGCGAACGTCATGGTCAGACGTGAACGCGGCGCCCCATCGCTCGCGCGAGAGATACACCGTCGCGGAAACCGCGACTTCGACGACGACGATCAAGCGCAACGCCACGGATGCGGCGAGCTTTGCGCGCGACGCATCTTTCGCGCCAACCTCGTTCGAAACTCGCGTCGCCGTCGCGGCGCCGAAACCAACGGCCACCATGAACGCGAACGCGTTCGTCGCCTGGTAAATCGACATCGCCGAAATCGCGACGCTCGGATTTCGCAATTTCCCCGCCGCGAGCACGATGAACTCGCTCGCCCACCACTCGCTCATTAACAAAACTCCGGGCACGCCCAGCTTCAGAAACAACACCAACCCCTCGCGGTCGAACATCGTCCTAAAGCACACCCTCGACGCGCACGCGTCTCTGCGCTCCGCCAAAGCCTCGTCGCGTTCGCGAAACCATCCGTTCCGATTTCTTCTCAACCGCGCGTACGTCGCGTTCGCCGCGAACACCAAACTCGTGCTCACGCTCGTCGCGTACGCCGGCCCGACCGCACCGAACCCCATCCTTCGAAAGCACAGGCACGCCGGCGCGTGTAACGCCGTCGCCGCGACGCCCGCGCACGCGATGGGCCGCGTCGACCCCTGCGCCTGCAACCACGCCTGCGCGCACGCGTTCGCCGCGTACGCGAACAACCCCGGGCGCAATCCGCGCAAGTACGCCGCGCAGCTCCTCGCGATCGCCGCGTCGAAATGCCACGCCGACAGCCCCCCCTCGACGAACCGCCAGCCGATCGCCGTCGCCGTCGCCGTCGCCGCGCAGCACGCGAGCGCGCGCTGCGCCCACGCCCACGCCTCGCCGCCGCGCCCCTGACCGTACGCCTGCCCCCCCAGCGTCACCAGCGCGCTCACCAGCCCCACGACGACGGCGTTTCCCGTGACGTTCGCGATCGTGCTCGCGAGCGCCGCCCCCGCGAGCTCCGCCGTCGTCGCCGCGTCCGCGCCGACGAAGCCGAGCGAGATCAAGTCCCGCGCGCGGTTGCACAGCGACGCCAGCGTCACGGGCACCGCCAGCGCGACGTGCGCGCGCGCCTCCGCCGCGGCGCCGTCGACGTCGACGCCCATCGTCACCGCGCGCGCGCGTGTGCGCAAACAGTGACGCGATGTTTACGGACGGCGACTCGCAAACACCCGGGTGTGAGGGGGGGGGACGAAACGAGACGTCGAACGCATCGACGACGCGCAATCGTCGACGCGCGCGACCGAACGAACGCGCGAACGCGCGAACGCGCGCGCGCGAAGACGGACGGACGCGAACGCGGGGCGTCGACGCGCGCGATGCATCTCAGGGCGCTCGCGATCGACGCGCTCGGACTCGTCGCGCCGCGATCGGTGGCGATTCAGGATTGGCGATTGCTGATTTCGTTGCAGGCGCTGCGGGGACTGGTGGCGTTTTACGTGCTGTACTCGCTGATCAACGGGAAGACGTACCTGCAGCAAGAGGTGCCGCACGGAACGATATCGAACATCGGGACGTCGACGGAGTATTTCGATGGACTCGTGGATAAGCACGCGTTTCACGCGCCGGGCGACGGCGCGACGACGACGGTGACGGCGTCGAACGGGGTCTCGCGAACGTTTGATTTGATGCCGTGCAGCGATGCGACGGCGATCGACGCGGCGTACAAGTTTAATCGGTCGTTTGGGTTCGAGTTCGATCACTTGATGTGCGCGTTTCTCGACTCGGACGAACTCGTGAGGGAGTTCCCGAGCGGCGGGATTTTCGTCACGACGCACGTGTACTACAAACTCGTCTACCGAAATTACCTCTCCGGCGGTTCGGCCGCGACGTGCGCGGCGGATACCTCGGGTCTCACGGTCGGGAGTAACCCGATCTTCACGAACGAAGGCGTACCTCTTACGGTCCCTTTGCGGAAAAAGCTCGGCGACGTCTGTTACTACTCCAAGGAGTTTTCGTACCTACCGGTCGCGCCCGAGGCCATAGAAATCAGGATTGATCACACGTACGACACCGCTTCGGGCGTAAAAGCCGGCACGAATCCTCCGGTTTACGTTCGACGCGCTGGAAGCGACGTGGACATCAAGACATTCGCCGCCGGCGAGTCTGTCCGTCTCACCGTGGAAGAGATTCTCGAAGCCGTCGGCGTCGATTTGGACAAGCGTTACGCCGAAATCGATTCCGTGAATGAGTTGTTCGGCCAAGGAGTCGATGCTGCGAACACTCCAAAAATCAGGACGGGCGGTATGCGCGTCATCGCCAAGATGCTCTACTACAACTACAACCTCGACGGCAAAAGAAGCGCGACGGGCTCTCACGAACCGTACGCCGTGCTCGAGTTGACTCCTCGCCTGGCGTGGACAACTTTGGGCCAAGACGTCACTCATCGCGTTCCCAGCGAAGGTGAGCTCGCAGAACCCGTGAGTTTCGGCAGCGGGAACTCGGGACGACCGAAAGATAATTACTATTCCGACTGGGAACGTTACGGTATTTACGTGGAAGTTTCCTCCGCCGGCATCATCGCCACCTTCAACTTGGTGTACTTTGTGAATGTGCTCGTTTCGGGTCTCGTGCTCTTCGGCGTGTCCCAGATCCTGTGCATCCTCATGGCGACAACGTGCTTTGGCGCGAGATCGAAGATGTATTCTCGCATGCTGTACGAGCGCACGCACTTTGAACGCAACATCGCAGCCTACGGCGTTCAAGCAATCATCGCCGCTCAAATATTCAAGAACAGCGGCAAAACCGACGCGCTCACGGTCGATGATCTCACCGACCTACTCGAGTCGGCGTTCTCCCAATCGAAGGATGCGGAGAAGGGTGCAAACGTCGTCGTCGATGCGAAGCGTGCGTTTTCGCGCGACGAGTTGAAGCAAATGGCGTACTACATCATTCGCTCCGGCAACTTTGAAGCGGTCGAGAAATACACAGAAAAACGCCTTCACCTCGGCGTCGACGAAGTCCACGACAAGACGATCAACATGAACGAGTTCATCGATCTCGCCACCAGCGGCGCGATCGACGTCCCGCTCGTCAAGTCTATAATCCACTCCAACGGAGTTGGCCAAATCGAGGACTCGACGCCGTCGCCAGCCGCGGCGGCGTGACCGCCCTCGGCGGCTTGAGAGACAAGGCATCGTCTCTCGTGTACATCATCAGCAGTCGCGCAAGACTCAAGCAAGACTCAAGCAAGACTCAAGCACGACTCAAGCAAGACTCAAGTATGCGACGCAACGCTCGCGCAGCGAACACTTGTTCAATAAGCATTTAATTTACTGTATACGCAGCACACGTAACGACGGCGCCGCGCCACGCGCCACATGTTCGCGCGCGCGCGCGCGGCACCGCGCGGCGACGTCGTCGTCGTCGTCGATCGCGCGGTGCGAACGACGCGACGACCGGCGTCGATTCGCGCGGCGAGCGGCGACGCGAACGCGATGGCCCCGTCGACGATTTTAGTCAACGACGCGAATGGACTGAGAATCCCGCGCGTCGGGCTGGGAACGTGGAAAGCGCGCCCGAACGAGGTGCGCGATGCGGTGCGCGATGCGCTCGGGGCGGGGTACGCGCACGTCGATTGCGCGGCGGCGTACGCGAACGAGAGCGAAGTCGGCGAGGCGCTGCGAGAGGCGTTCGAGCGCGGCGACGCGAAGAGAGAAGACGTCTTCGTGACGAGCAAACTGTGGAACGATCGACGACGGCCGAGGGACGTTCGAGAGGCGTTGATGACGACGCTGAACGATTTAGGGGTGGGATATTTGGATTTGTACCTGATTCATTGGCCGGTGGCGTGGAAACGAGGCACCGTGCTGCAGCCAGACGCGGAGGCGTCCATCGCGGAGTGCTGGAGCGAGCTCGAACGGTGCGTCGCAGACGGGTTGGTACGACACATTGGAGTGAGTAATTTTAACGAAGCGCAGCTCGCCGCGTTGTGTGATGATCCCAGGACGAAGATCCAGCCGGCGTGTAACCAAATCGAGTCGCATCCACTGTGGAGCAACGACTCGTTGGTCAAGTATTCGCAGTCGAAAGGGTTGACTGTGACGGCGTATTCGCCCTTGGCGCAGGGAGGGGAGTTGTTTGAGAACGAAATTCTCGTTGGATTGGCGAAAAAGTACGGTGTGACCCCGGCGCAGGTGGTGCTGAGGTGGAACGTGCAGCGCGACGTCGTCGTCATTCCCAAGTCGACTTCGGCGAAGCGCATCGCGAGCAACGCTGATTTGTTCGGCTTCGAACTGAGCGACGAAGACATGGATGCGATGAAGGTATTAGACGTCATGAAGAGCTGCGCGACGGCGCCATGGAGCGAATTCGCACCCGTTGCGTCTAGAAATAGATTTCTTCGCCCGCTCGGTCGCGCGATCTCATGGTTGCCTTTCAAGTTTATCGCAATGGACGTGCAACGCATGGGTCGAAGCGGATTCATTTCGTTGAGGGCGCCTTGGAAGTAAACAAGGCCGTGTCTTTAGATGGCGATAGTCGTTGGCTAGATAAATTTTGTGATTGATACAAAAATGTTCTACTTCCTCCGCCGCCGCCGACGACGACGACGCTCGGTCACTTCAAGGCGTCTTGTGCACGACGTTTCCAGTAAACGGACACACAAACCCTTGTCCCGGTCGGAGGCTCGTCGGCAACGACGCCGCGGGATTGTTCAACTGCGCGCGCTCCCACGCCTCCACCCATGATCTATCGTCACCGCCGGATCCTTCGCGACTCGGCGGTCGAGGCGGGAGAAACGCTCTAGGCGTCTGCGCCGCCTCCTCTTCCTCTTCCAGCGCACACCGCGGCGGTGGCGTCATTTCCGACGTCGACAGCGGCGATAACTCGTACGACAACGGCGACAGTCCGTCGCCATCGTCCGGTGAGTCCGGCGCGAGTATCTCCCGCCTCGGCGATTTCATCCGCGTCTGCGACCCCGAAATCGTCGCCGCCGTCGACGCCCTCTCCGTCTCCAACGCTCGCACCCGCGCTCGCAGCGTCTCCATCTCCTCCTCCATCGTCCGCCGCGCCCGTTCGTGCCGCGCCGTCACTTCTCGCAGCAGCGTCTTATATCCCGCGCGCAGCGCCTCGACCGACTTCGCGTCGTCCAGCGCCGCGTCGACGCCTCGTCCTCGCTCGAACCGCGCCGCCGTCGTCGCCGTCGCGCCGACCGTCGGCACCGCCTTCGCGCGCCACGCGACGACGCCTCGCGCGTCGCTCGCCTCGCGCGTCCCGTCGTCGTCGTCGTCGTCGCGCGAATTCGCGTCGTCGCGAAACGTCATCGCCGCGCCGCGCGCGCGCGTCGCCGCCGCCGCCGCCGCGCCGCCCTCGCGCGCGCCGCCGCGCGTCATCGCGCTCAGCGCCTCGGCGCGCGCGCGCCAGAACGCGCTCGTCGCGCCGTCGCGCGTCATGCTCTCGCGACAGCTCGCGCGCGATTCGAACGCCCGTCGTCGCCCGCGCCGCACACGATGACGCCCGCGCGACGGCGGCGCGTCGTCGTGTTCGGAGACTCGCTCACGCAGCGTTCGTTCGAGCCGCACGGGTTCGGCGCGGCGCTGGTGCGCGACGGCGACGCGAAGACGATGGATTCGAACGCGCGATGTCGCGACGACGACGCGCGCGACGACTGACGCGCGCGACGACGACGGCAGGCGAATCGGTACGCGCGCACGTGCGATGTGTTCAATCGCGGGTACGGGGGGTACAACTCGCGATGGTGCGCGCGCGAGGACGTCCTGGACGGGGCGTTCGCGGCGGACGCGCGGCGCGAGGGGCGGACGTTTCTGGCGACGGTGATGCTGGGGACGAACGACGCGACGCGAATGCGCGACGCGACGGCGGAGCGAACGAACAGGGTGAGGGTGGAGTTGGAGGAGTACGCGAAAAACATGCGAACGATCATCGCGCGGGCGGTGGAGACGTCGGAGATCGTGGTGGCGATGACGCCGCCGGCGGTGGACGAACGACGACGCGTCGAGGCGCAACGCGAAAGATGGGGGGAGGACTGGGTCGGAGGACCGTTCGAGGATCATCGACCGGACGTCGAGGCGTACGGGAAGGCGCTCGTGGACGTGGTGCGCGAATTTCAGGAACGTCGACATCGCGTCTACGCGTTGGATTTGTACGCGGAGACGCGCGCGGCGATGGAGCGCGGCGCGGTTTTGTTTGAAGACGGCGTGCACTTCGGCGAGGACGGACAACGATTCGTGACGGAGAAGTTATTTCAAGTTTTAGATAGTTTGGATGCGGATCCTTCGGTGCCAGACTTTCCGTACGGGCACGAGATTCGAAACCCAGAGCGTGCGGCGATGAGCGCGGAAGAAGTGTTTGACGATCACGAAGCGAGACGTCCGAAAGAAGCGCTGGAACCTTGAATTGCAAGAGAATGTAATGTATATACTATAGTACAGTGTACTGTGCGCGATGCGAGAAACAAAATCACAAAATCGCGTTTGTCGGTTTATGGTGTGCGACTTTACGACTCGTCGGCGCTGTCTTCGACCGATCTCATGATCACGCCTTCTTCGACCGAGATGACGTCTTCAAACTTCGGTCGCGTGTTCTCCGGTGCTTTCGCTTGGACCTGCTGCTCAATCACGTCGGTTTTATCGTTCACCTCCGGGGCGTTCGTCTTGAGAACGCGAGCACGCACCTCCTTGGGCGCGCGTTCAACTTTTTTCACCTTCTTCGTCGCGAGAGTCGCGAGATTCGCGCGCTTGTCCGATCGCTTCATCATCTTGAGCGTATCCGCCATGAGCGCGACGTGCAAGCCATCCGTAGCGGCCATTTTCATGAGTCGTCCCTTTCCAGGATCGTGCGCCAAGTGATTCGCCGCGACCTGTCGGGACGTCGGCGTGCGGTAATAACGGCCATCCGAGCCCATTTCCCACGCGAGCACTTGGTCCGTCAAGCACGCGTCGAGGACTTCTTGTAACTCGGTTTGGATCTTCGGATCGTACACACGCGTGATGACCTCGACGCGTCGAAGTAGATTACGACGCATCAAATCCGCGGACCCCATGTAGAACTCGGGTGATCCGTTGTTTTCAAATCGGAACACGCGGTGATGCTCGAGAAAACGCCCGACAATGGAGACGACTCGAATGTTTTCTGAGACGCCGGGGATGCCCGGTCTAACGCGGCAGATGCCTCGAATGATGAGATGAATCTTCACACCTGCCTGCGAAGCGCGATACAGCGCGGCGCATATTACCGCGTCGTCAAGGCCATTCATTTTAGCGATGATGGACGCCGGCTTTCCTTTGAGAGCGTTCTCTGCTTCGCGTTCAATCATCTCCACGAATTCATTTTGCATGCGCAACGGGGCGACGATGAGCTTGTTGAACCGTTCTTGGTAGTGATGGCCCATGAGAAACTTGAACAAGTTACTCACATCATCGCCAAGCTGGTCGTCACGCGACAACAAACCGAAATCCGTGTAGATACCCGCCGTCGATGGGTTGTAGTTGCCGGTACCGATGTGCACGTACTTGACCAACTTTTTACCTTCGCGACGCACGACAAGCGACGCCTTCGAGTGCGTCTTGACCCCCTTGACACCGTACGCAACGTTGCATCCGGCGGTTTCTAAGCGCTGCGCAAAACCCACGTTTCTTGCTTCGTCGAAACGCGCCTTGAGCTCGACGAGCACGGCTACTTGCTTACCGTTTTCAGCCGCCTTGATCAAGGCTCTGACGATGGGCGAATTGTCGCTCGTGCGATAAAGCGTAGACTTGATTGAAAGCACATCCGGATCTCGCGCGGCTTCTTCGATGAACGCCTGCGTTGATGTAGCGAAAGAGACGTACGGGTGATGCACGAGGATGTCTCCCTCAGAAATCGCGCTGAAAATGGTGCCTTCGCTTCCGCGAATTTGTTCCAAACGTGGATGCGTTCGCGGCGACCACGGTGGGTAAAGCATCTCGATATCCATGCCAAAATTTACCGGTAATGAATCGATTGTACCGAAACCGAGTGGCGCGCGATGAGGTACGGTAATGACGTCCGTGAGCGTGATGCCGTCGAGAGAGTCGATCAATTTATCTCGAATGTACTCGGGCATCGTGTCCTGGACTTCGAGGCGAACAAAAGACGCAAACCGACGCTCTCGCACCTCGTCTGCCATCATCTCGAGCAAATCTTCGGCTTCGTCTTCATTACGCTCTATGTCGGCATTGCGCGTGACGCGAAACACGTGCGTATCACGAATATTGCATCCTCTGAAGAGTTTCTCCATGTTCGCTTCGATAAGCTGCTCGAGCGGCAAAAATCGCTGTTCGCTGGAATCTTTGCTATCGCCGACTCGAATCCAACGCTCGAGCGCGGCGGGAACGCTCACGATGGCAAACTTTTCCTGCTTGAACGCATCTTCGAGTTCGACCGCGATGGAAAGCGAGAGGGAACCGAGAAACGGAAACGGGTGGCACGGATCTATGGCGCGAGGATCGAGCACCGGTTCGATTTGAGCCTCGAAATAGTCTCCGAGTTTCGTTCTCAAGTCCTTACTCAGATCATCGTATTGCTCCAAGTAGATATTGTGCGCCTTCAAAGCTGGAACGATGTGATCCTCCAACAAAGCCGCTTGTGCGTCCACTTGTCGCTCCACCTCCGCCGCGACGTTTTGCAACGTCTCCTGCGGCGTCCACACCTCCCGTCCGCGCTGCTTTACCAAGTTCTCCAAACCCGCCGCCGCCTGTCGCTTGATCGCGCCGACGCGCTTCGCGAAGAACTCATCCAGATTTCTCGCGCTGATCGCCACGAATCGCAACCTTTCAAATATCGGCACCTCTTCGTTCGCCGCCATCGCGAGCACTCGCCAGTTAAACGCCAACCACGACATCTCCGCGTTAAACACCGGATCGCTCTTCACCAGCGTCTCCACGTCGTACTCGCTCAGCGCATCCTTATCTTCCTCCATTCCTTCCTGCGCGAACGGCGGCGTCACCGTGCGCATGGCGGCGATCGATTCGTTGAACACGTCTCGCAGCTCTCGCGCGTCGACGACGCTCTTCTCGTGCAATTCTTCACCATTCGCGGCGATCGCTCGCGTCTCCCCTCGCACCGCGCGCTTGCTCCCTCGACGCACCGCCGCGACGCGCCCACCGCTCGCGCGCGCGTCGCCCGCCGCGCTCGCGCGCGCGTCGCGTCGCACGAAGACGATCTCGCGCGCGACCTCGTCGCGTCGACAGTTCGTCGAAACGACGCCTCGTCGCGCGCGCGCGCCCGGCGTCGCGCGCGCGCGCGGCGCGCCCGGCGTCGCGCGCGCGACGACGCTCGCGCGCATCGCTCGCGTCGCCGCGGCGTCGCGGCGCGCGTCACCGCGGCGTCGAAGAATGCCATCGCGTCGAATCCGCGTCGGCGCGTCCGCGACGCCGCAGTGACGCGCGCGGGGCGGCTTCGCGCGCGCGCGCGCGCGCGCCGGTCGAGCGTCGCGCGACGCGCGTCGCGCTCGACGCCGACGCGGATTCGACGCGCGCGGCGCGCGAGATGCCGCGCGCGAGGGCGAAAGACGGCGCGCGCGTCGTTCGCGCGATTTCGACGGCGCGCGACGCGGCGCGCGACGCGCGCGCGCGCGCGCGCGATGGACGACGATGGACGTCGACGCGCGCGCGCGCGGGCGCGGAGGCGTCGACGTCGGCGCTCGGGAGCGGGCTGGACTTTCGAGCGCTGACGCGCGCGGGCGAGACGGCGAGCGCGGCGTACGCGAGGCTGTGCGCCGAGGGCGTCGTGCGCGAAGACGAGGCGCAGAGACACGCGCTGAAAGCGCTGGACGTCGTCGGAGGGCGCGCGAGAGGGACGCGGCGGAGGGAAGGACTCGGCGCGGTGGGCGCGGGGGGAGGGTGGTCGTTCGCGGGGTGGCTCGGCGGCGACGCGAGCGCGAAACGCGAGGTCGAAGCCGGAGAGGGGGGGGCGTACGTGCACGGGGGACCGGGAAGCGGGAAAACGTTTGTGATGGATTTGTTTTACGCCACGCTGGACGGTGAACACGGCGTGGAGAAGCGTCGGGAGCATTTTCACTCGTTTATGCTCGAGACGCACACGCAGTTGCACAAGTTGAAGGACTCGGATAAGAACATGGACACCGTGGGTCAATACGCGTCGGCGTTGGCGAGAAAGATGCGCGTGCTGTGCTTGGACGAGTTTCAAATCGTCGACGTCGCGGACGCGATGATCATCAAGCGTCTGCTGGAAAATCTCTGGGCCGAGGGCGTGCTGGTGGTGACGACGAGCAACAGACATCCGGATGAGTTGTACAAGAATGGGTTGAATCGCGCGCAGTTTTTGCCGTGCATAGCGGAAATTAAAAGACGATGCATCGTGCACGAGATGGCGAGCGATCGCGATTATCGTCTCACTGGACGCGCACGGAGTGAGGAGGACCAAGCGATGTGGAAATCCGGCGGCGACGAAGCCGAGCGCGAGCGTTGGCTGGTCGAACGCTTGCAAGTGCTCGCGGGCGAGCGCTCGTTCAAACCGCTACAAATAGCGATCGGTGGACGCCTCGTGCACGTCCGGCGCGCGGGTGGTGGCATCGCTCACTTTGATTTTAACGAGTTGTGTGACAGCGCTCTGGGCGCCGCCGATTACACCGCCCTCGCGAGCATCTTCAACTCCATAGGCGTCGGGCACGTGCCGACTTTGAGCTCAGACAGACTCGATCTGGTGCGAAGATTCATTACATTCATAGATGTCATGTACGAGCATAAGGTGAAACTCCTCGTGAGTGCGGATGCGTCGCCTGAAGAGCTGTACCGCGCGAGCGCCGGCGACGGATCTCGCAAAAACGCCGCCCGCGACGAAGAGTTCGCGTGGGACCGCGCAGCGAGTCGACTCGCGGAGATGCAGTCGAAAGAGTTTCAAGAGGCACCTTGGAATCCAAAAGCTGGGAGCTGGTTGCTCGAACAGGCGCGCGTCACCGAAGTCGTTCCAGCGCAGGTTCTGCGCTCCTTGTGGCAACGCTACGACCGCAACCGAGACAACGTTTTGGACGAAACCGAGCTCGAGTGTTTGGTGGGCGACTTGAACCAGCTGCGAAGTGGACACAGGCACGTGTCCGAAGAACAATTAGACGCCGTGATGTCCATCGTGCGTGGATCGAAAAATTTGCGCGAAAATCGATACATGACGTACGAAGAATTCACGCGATACGGGCACGCCGCCATGCTCGAATGCATGCGCGACCGCTAGCGAGCGATGCCGCTAAACTTCACATTTATCATATTCATTATTTCACGCGTAGTTAGTACAACATCTTCACATCTTCGAACGCGTGGCGCTCAGGGCTTCCTTTAAATCCCGCGGCACCGGCGTGGGTCTCCGCGTTTCCGCGTCCACGGACACGTACGTCACCAATCCATCGAAGCACGCGCCCCCATCCACCGTTCCGACGTACTCCACGTCAAAGGACGTCGTTCCCCACCGAGGCACTCGACACGCGATCCGCACCCGATCCAGAAACTTGGCTGACTTTTTAAAGTTCCATTTGCTGCTCGCGGCGACGGCCACGCTTCGCCCGCACGTCCACGCCCAGTCTTTCCCCATCGCCCGCTCCAACCACGCGTCGAACGCGCAATCGGCGTACACCGGATAACTGCCGTTGAACACCACGCCTTGTCCGTCCGTCTCGCTGAACCGAACGACCACGACGTGCTCGTGCGACATCGAAACCCGCGACGCGACACCGACCGACACTTTTCCGTCGACACTTTTCCGACGCCGCGCGATGCGATTAGTTTTTACGGCCGTTCGCGGACGTCAGGAAGGCTGCGCACGCGACGACGACGTGCCAGACGAACAGACTGCGGCCTCTCGCGTTGCGCTCGCGCTGTGCGGGATCGGTGTCGCCGGGCGCGGTCATGATTCGCGCGATTGTGACGCGACGGGGTCCCACCAGCGGTCGTTCCCCTGGATCGAGGCGGCGCGGCTGCCCGTCGAAACGCGACGGATTCGAGGCTCTATCGGCTACAACGCTAGATGCGACGATGGTTTGGGTGCATGACTATGATTTCGACGCGATCGTAAAGTGCTCGTGGCGCACGCGAGCGGCGTTCATGTCCTGTCGAAGCGCGGCGAGCGCGGCTTCCTTGACGACGTGACGAAGCTCGGCGCCCGTGTAACCGACGGCGACGCGAGCCAACGCGTCGAGATCGACGTCGTCGTCGAGCGTGACGTCGCGGGTGTGGACGCGTAACGCCTCTACGCGACCGATGAAGTCGAGTGGGGGAATCTCGAGCACTAAATCGAGTCTTCCTGGGCGCGTGAGCGCGGGATCGAGACTCTTCGGGCGGTTCGTCGTCGCCATCACGAGCACGCCGCCCGCGGTAGAGGGCGCGGTCTCTAACCCATCCATCTCCGTCAAGAACACCGAAAGCAGGCGAGTGGCGACGTCGTGCGCGCCGTCCGACGCGCCGTCGCCGCGAGATCCGCACATACCGTCGATTTCGTCGAGAAGAAGAACCGCCGGCGCCGACTTGCGCGCCTTGGTAAACGTACTGCGAAGAATCTTTTCACCTTCGCCCAAGTATTTGCTGAACACGTCCGCGGCGGAAAGCGCGATAACGGTCGCGCCCGATGCCGTGGCTGCGGCGCGCGCGAGCGTGGTCTTCGCGCATCCTGGAGGTCCGTGCAAAAGAATACCCTTTGGCGGTCGCAAGCCTAGACGCTTGAACGCGTCTGCGTGGTGCAACGGCCACTCTACCGCTTGTCTAAGCCGCTTCTTAACGTCGGCTAAACCGCCAATGTCATCCCACGTGATCGGCGGCAAATCGATCGCGACGCCACGCACGACGGACGCGCGCACGCGTGAGCGAGACGCTTGAAAATCAGCCATCGACACCGTCATCTCGCTGTCGCCGTCCTCGCGTCGATTTTGAATCGCACGCATCGCGGCTTCGCGGCAAAGCGCCGCGATATCTGCACCGCTGTACCCTTTACTATCGAAAGCGACGATGTCCAACGCGACATCGTCGGCGAGCGGAATCGACTTCGCGTGAAGTTTGAGGATTTCTGCGCGCTCCATCGCGTTCGGTAGCGACAACTCAACCTCGCGATCGAATCTACCCGGTCGACGAAGCGCAGGATCGATGGCGTTCGGCCGACTCGTCGTGGCAACGACGGGAACGACGACCTCGTCAGACTCCCCTGCGCCGTCCATTAACGTCAAAAGCTGCGCCACGATTCTCGTCTCGTGCGCGCTCGTTTCTTGCCTCGTCGGACACAACACGTCGAGCTCATCGATCATGATCACGCACGGCGCGCCCTTCGTCACCTCTTTCCGCGCGCGTTCGAATATCTTACGCAAACGCTTCTCGCTCTCACCCGCGTACGCGCCCACGATGTCCCCGCTACTCACCCCTAAAATCGTCGCCCCCGCCTCGGCCGCCACCGCGCGCACCGCCTCCGTCTTTCCCGTACCCGGCGGTCCATGCAAAAGTAAGCCTCGAGGAAACCGCACGCCGAGCCTTCGCGCTTCGCTCGCGTACCGCATCGGCCACACGATGGCTTGACGCAACGCGTTCAAAGCTTCATCGCACGCGACGACGCGCGTCTCCGCTCGAGCCGCCGCCGCGTCGCCGCTCGCCGCGCGTCCCGTCTCTTCATCCGCCCCGAGCATCTCAACGCGTTCGATCACCGTCGACGCCGTGATGCGCCACGTCACGCTCCTATCGTCGCTCCCTCGCACGCTCGGCTCGACGCGTTCGACGACGACGCGCTCGCGTTCGCCGCCGCTCGTCGACGCCGACGCGCCGACGCGCACGACGCGTTCTCGCAATCCTCGCTCGAGCGCCGCCGGCGTCACGCTCACCGGCGCTCGCACGCGCACGCGTTCACACGCGATCGGTTTCGCGTCTAAACGCTCGATCGTGCCCTCGTACGCGTCGCGTTCGTCGAATTCTTTCGCATTCGCATTCGCCGCCGAATCTGCCTCGCGCACGCTCGCGTCGATTTCTGCGCACAGCCCGGGCTTTTCGTCCCACGGCTCGAGCGCGCACAGGAAGACGAACTCCTCGTCCGCGCCGTCGCCCGCGCGAGGGCGTCTGCGCAGGCGCACGCGCACGGGGGCGCCGAGCGGTAGACGCAGGGCGTCGACGACGTCGCGGGAACATCGCGCGCGCTGGGCGCTCGAGCGCGCGATGCGCGCGACGTCGACGCGAACGACGTCCATGCGAATGCGCACGCGCGCGACGCGCGATGGGGCGCGCGACGTCGTGTGGAGAGTGAAAGAATGAGTGTACGCTATTACACGCTGGAGAGCCGTCGCCTTCGCGAACGCGCTCGCGATTACTTGTCCTCGTTCGACATGTCGAGGAGCTGCGTGAAATAATCCACCGCGCTGGCTGCGGTTTTCTTCGTTTCGTTGGTGTTTGTCTTGCGCGTGATGACGCTGCGCAGGGATGAAATGGTCATCGATTTGACGACGTCTTCGGCTTCGACGTCTTGAACCGAAATACCCATGGACTCGGCGTATTTGGATTTGAGATCGTCGAGTTCGCCGGCCACTTTTTTGGACTCTTCGAGAACCTTGAGTTCTTCATCGCTCAGGTTCACAAAGTCGCGGAGACGCTTTTTGGCCTCGTCGAGGGAAACGCGGAGGCGCTTGATCTCCACGGCGTACTCATCGCGTTCGGTTGCCGTCTGCTCAAACGAACGTTCGAGCGCAAGTCTGTCGGCCTCGAGCTGCTTTTCTCGATCGGAGACGCTAAGCCTGAGGCTCTTTTCGGCTTTAGACTTTTCTTCCGCGACGATTTTGAGCGCTTTTTCGCGACTCGCTTTGAGCGCCGCGTCCTTCGCCGCGATGGTGTCTCTCAGTCGTGCCTCGTACGATTCGCGAAGCTTGGCGATATCGATCTCGCTTCGCTCGCGAAGTTCCTTGAGACTCGCTTGAGTTTTGGCTATCTCTTCGGCGTAAGCGTCAGCGTCGCCACGTCTGCCGGTCGAGGTCGCAACTTCCTTCTCAACAATCTTTTCAACCTCAACAATCTTCTCGACGACCTTCTCGACTATTTGCGGCGGTCCGCCTGTTTGCCCGGCGCGCTTTTCCGCGTCGCGCACAGCCCGTTGAAGCGTTTCAACTTCTTGACGGAAGTCTACGACTAGCTTATCAAACTGCGCGTTGAATTTGGCTTCAATTTCCAGATCACGATCGTTGAGCATGTTTTCAAAGTTGGCAATTTTGGCCTTGAGTTTATCATTCGCCTTCTTCGCCGTCGCACGAAGCGCCGCTTCAGATTTTGAGCGTTCGGCGGCGGCGATGGCCAATTGATCGCGCAACGCCTTCTTCGCTGTGGTTTCCGCCTCTCTCAGAGCCGCGATATATTCACGCTGTGCCGCGAGCTTGGCACTCTCGGTGAGCTTCTTTGCCGCCGCGATTTCAGTGCGCAAAGTCTTTTCCATACGGTCGCGCTCCGCCTTCGCAGCTTCCATCGCGGACGCCAACTTCTGGTTCGCAATCTTCTCAGAGTTTGCGAGCTGATTTTCGAGTGTAGAAACTTTGGATTCCAAAGCCTTAAGCTTTGATTCGGATTCGATGCGCATTGCTTTCTCTACCGCCTCGATTTCAGCCTTTTGTGCCGTCTTAAATTCGCTCAGTTTCTTCACGGCGGCTTCAAGATCACGCTCGAGCGTCGCAACCTTGCTAGGCGATTGAGCGGGCTTGCTCTTCTGTATGACTGACTCCGTCGGTGTAGACGCGTTCGTCTCCTTCATCGAGCGATTCGACGCGCCGAAGAGACGTTCAAAGAGCGAAGGCGCGGAAGTCTTCGCCGCTTCTTCAGCCGCCAACGCCGCTTCTTCAGCCGCCAACGCCGCATCTTCCTTCGCTTTCGTAGCTTCTTCCTTCGCTGCAAGCAACTGATCGCGCAAAGTAACCATTTCACTTTGCGCCGCACGAAGCTTACGCTCGGCGTCTTCGCGCGCGGCTCGTTCAGCTGCAACCTTGCCTTTGTTGAATTCAAAGAGAGGGCGCTGAACGGAGGTTTCCGATACCACCTTCGATGACGAAGATTGCTTCTTTGCGACATCGAGTTCATCAGTGAGTGCACCAACGCGTTGCTCATAAAAGGCGATCTTCTCTGCGAGAGTTACTTGCTCGGATTTCAATCTTCGCTCGAAGTCTTCCTTCATCAAAAGCATCGAACGGGACCATTTCGCCTCCGCTTCGGCAAACTCGGCCTGAACACTCGCAAGTCGATACTGGACATTCTCCATTTTCTTCGCCTGTTCCGCATAATCCCTGTGCGCACGTCTGATTTGCTTCTCAAGTTCGCGTTCGCGTGACTTGAGTTGCTTGTTCATTAGCTGCGCCGAGTCTCGTACGCGTTCTTTGAAGTCTTCGCGCAACGCGGCGAGAAGAACTTCAACCTCTCGCGTGTGCTCCTTGCTTTCTTGAATCTTTTGGTTGAATTCTAAAGTAGCATCAGCCATTGTTTGAGCGACAGCGCGAACGATCTCGTCATTGTGCTTTTCCTTCATCGCGTTCATTTCAGAAATTCTAGAACCCAACATCGCCTGACTATTTTGATACTTGACCAAAATATCTGCTCGTTCGGATTCAAGACTGCGCACATTCGCTTCGTCGGCCTGAACACTCGCAAGTCGATACTGGACATTCTCCATTTTCTTCGCCTGTTCCGCATAATCCCTGTGCGCACGTCTGATTTGCTTCTCAAGTTCGCGTTCGCGTGACTTGAGTTGCTTGTTCATTAGCTGCGCCGAGTCTCGCACGCGTTCTTTGAAGTCTTCGCGCAACGCGGCGAGAAGAACTTCAACCTCTCGCGTGTGCTCCTTGCTTTCTTGAATCTTTTGGTTGAATTCTAAAGTAGCATCAGCCGTTGTTTGAGCGACAGCGCGAACGATCTCGTCATTGTGCTTTTCCTTCATCGCGTTCATTTCAGAAATTCTAGAACCCAACATCGCCTGACTATTTTGATACTTGACCAAAATATCTGCTCGTTCGGATTCAAGACTGCGCACATTCGCTTCGTACGACTTTGCTTGATCTTTCCAAGCAACGGAGTCGAATTGCCATGCGTCACGTTCTTGCTCCAACTTGGCCATTTTACGAAGCATTTGTGCGACGGCAGCAGTCATCTCGTCATCCTCATCAAACGACGCCGAGGCGTTTTCGGTAAGTCGCGCCAAATCGAGCGCATACTTTGTCTCTGCGTCGGCAACCGCACGTTCTCGCTCTTCGTTCAGGCGCGCCACGGTTACCGCGAGCTGTTCTTGAGCATCAGCTTGGAGCTTGGCGATGGCTGCGACGGTATCATCGCCGCTTTTAAGCTTGGACTCAAGCTCGGAGATGCGTTGCTTGTACTCTTTGACAGTGGTTTCACTCTCGGCGGCAAAAGTAGAAGATGCGTTACTGACGGCGTCCTTCAACTCTGCTTTGAGTGCCGCGATTTCATTCGCTGAAGCTGAACTTTTTTGTTCAAACTCCAATGTCAGACGCGATATTTCCTCACGAAGCTTGACTTCGCGCTCTTGCGCATCGCGTGCTTCAGTCTCTGCAGCTGATAACAGCACAGTTTGATCTTTGATCTGAGCATTTACAGCATCAAGGGACGCGTCCTGTCCCTGGGAAGCGCCGATGATGCTAGCAAAAATTCCACCTCGATCGCCTTTCGCCTTGTCCAAAACAGCCTTGTATTTCTCTTCAGCCTTTTGCATGCCCTTGCGAGCTTTTTCTAGTTCCTTTTCTAGTCGTCGCTCGGAATCCAGCTTCTCAGACTGTAGTCTTGTCGTGACCGATAGCACATCTTGATCACGCTCAGCGCGGACGGCTTTGATTTGCGCTTCCAAGTCGAAGATATGCTTTTCCACGTCCGGGCTGCTCCTCTTAGCTTGCGTAGCGAACTCCGCTTCAAGTTTCTCAAGCTTTTCTTGAAGCGCGTCGCGCTGCTTCTTGAGACGCTTGACTTCGCCAGTGCTTCCCTCGAACTTGTACGTGACAGATTGGGGAAGGGTGTACTTAACTACACTCTTCTCACGCTTTTGCTGTTGTTTGCGTTTAAACGCATCCAACTCCTTGCGAGCCTCAGTGACTTCAAGCCTGAGCTCTGCTTCCGTCTCCGTCGCCGTGCGCTTGAGAGTCTTATTGAGCTTCTTTATCGTCGATTCGTAACCTTCGGAAACCTCTTCTAGTTGAAGTTCCAGTCGCTTGACTGTCGCCTCGTACTCCGCGGCGATTTCATCAGCCTGTATCTTCGCAGACCTCTCAACTTCTTCGAGTTTTGCTTTCCACAAGTCCTCAGCTTGCTTTACCTTTGTAGTTTCATCGCTCGCGAGAGAAGTTTTCATGGCGTTTTGCAGGGTCTCGATCTCGAGAGTCTGAGCCGTGATCAGCGCCTCTTTTTCTTCTTGGAAGAGCTTTGACTCCTGCGATACGCGGTCATCCGCTTCCGACTTGACCAAAGCAACCAACGCTACTCGATCAGCCTCCGCTGACGCCTGAATTTCAGCGACGGCTTGGATAAGCTCTCGTTCGGCGCTTTCGTTGGCATCGGCGAGTTGCTTCTTCAGAGCTGCAACTTGGTCATCAATCGTAGCGGTCTCTGTGTCCGTTTTCGACGTCGATTTCATGTTCGCGATAGTTTGCTCGTAGAGCCGCTTGGACTTTTGCATCTCGTCAAGTTGGGATTCAAGGCGTGTGACTTGCGCTTGAAGCGCGTCGCGCTCCTTCTCTAGCGATGCATCTACCTTGTTGCCAGTAAACTTATATGTCACTGTTTGAGGCAGCGTGTACTTGATGCCACCCTTACTTTTTTGCTTGAGGTCTTCGAGGTCCTTTTTCGTCGATTCGACTCGTTTTCTAAGTTCACTTTCGCTAGACTTAGATGCTGCGAGCTGCGCTTTAATTTTCTTCATCTCATCGTCGTCACTCGACACCCACGCAGTAGAAGATTGAAGCGCATCAATTTTACCTTGATACTCTTGCTTCAACCGATCAATCTGTGCATCCTTGGCTGCTTCGACCTCACGAATCTTCTGTTCCCAGAAAATAGATGATTGAGCCTCGGCAGTGGCTACCTCAGCCGTGAACTCAACCATAGCGTCTGCGGACTGTTTTATCGCTTCGTTTCGCATCATCGCATACAGCGCGCGGCGCTCGCCAGCGCTTGAACGAGACGAAGCGTCGCGTTGCGCCAGCTCGGAAGACGCAAAGGCCTGAATACTAGCGACGGCCTCGACGAGATGCTCCTCGGCGATGGCTTTTTGCTCTTGCAAACGCCACGACTGCTCAGACAGCTGCTTCTTGAGATCCAGGATCATGGCATCCTTCGCCGCTGACTCGTCGCTCCCAGCGGTCGTCGCCGCGGGCACGGCGGGCGCCGCGCGTGCAGACGCCTTGAGTGACTCAATCTTCGCGTCATACTCTCGCTTGGTCTTCTGCATTTCCGTCAGCTGCGACTCGAGCGCGCTGATCTTGGCCTGCTGAGCCTTCATCAGCTTGTCGTCCGTGGAACCGCCCTCGAATGTGTACTTGATAAACTGCGGAAGTGTGTACTTCACACCGTTCTTCGACGCAGTCTTGAGCGACTGAAGTTCGGCTTTCGCCGCGTCGACTTGACCTCGGAGTTCGAGTTCGATCGACGAGCGCTTGGAGAGCTGCGCCTGCAGGTCGGACACGACGCTCGAGAGACCATCACTACCAGACGCCTTGGACATTGATGCCTTGAGCTCCTCGAGTTCACGCAGCGATGCGTCGAGCTGCGCCTTCTCGGCCGCCGCCGCCGCTTGCAGCTTGGCATTATCAGCGAGGATCGTCGCGACAGCCGCCTCAACTTGCTCTTCGGCATCGTTTTCGGCATCCTGCAGCTTCTTGTTGAGGGCGTCGATTTCGGCGCTTCTGTCAGAAACACCGGTCGTAGTGCTCGCCTTACTGGCCGCCCGGACTCGTTCGATCTCTTCGTTGTGTGCCTTCTTCAGAGCAACCACGCGCTGCTCAAACTGAATCTGCGCGTCACGAATGGCGTCGTTCACTTGAGCGCTCGTGTCCACAGGTGAACCGGACGACGCGCGCAATGACGCCTCCAGCTGTTCGTTCTCAGCCTTGAGCTCAGCGACGGCCTCGACGAGCTGCTCCTCGGCGATGGCTTTTTGCTCTTGCAAACGCCACGACTGCTCAGACAGCTGCTTCTTGAGATCCAGGATCATGGCATCCTTCGCCGCTGACTCGTCGCTCCCAGCGGTCGTCGCCGCGGGCACGGCGGGCGCCGCGCGTGCAGACGCCTTGAGTGACTCAATCTTCGCGTCATACTCTCGCTTGGTCTTCTGCATTTCCGTCAGCTGCGACTCGAGCGCGCTGATCTTGGCCTGCTGAGCCTTCATCAGCTTGTCGTCCGTGGAACCGCCCTCGAATGTGTACTTGATAAACTGCGGAAGTGTGTACTTCACACCGTTCTTCGACGCAGTCTTGAGCGACTGAAGTTCGGCTTTCGCCGCGTCGACTTGACCTCGGAGTTCGAGTTCGATCGACGAGCGCTTGGAGAGCTGCGCCTGCAGGTCGGACACGACGCTCGAGAGACCATCACTACCAGACGCCTTGGACATTGATGCCTTGAGCTCCTCGAGTTCACGCAGCGATGCGTCGAGCTGCGCCTTCTCGGCCGCCGCCGCCGCTTGCAGCTTGGCATTATCAGCGAGGATCGTCGCGACAGCCGCCTCAACTTGCTCTTCGGCATCGTTTTCGGCATCCTGCAGCTTCTTGTTGAGGGCGTCGATTTCGGCGCTTCTGTCAGAAACACCGGTCGTAGTGCTCGCCTTACTGGCCGCCCGGACTCGTTCGATCTCTTCGTTGTGTGCCTTCTTCAGAGCAACCACGCGCTGCTCAAACTGAATCTGCGCGTCACGAATGGCGTCGTTCACTTGAGCGCTCGTGTCCACAGGTGAACCGGACGACGCGCGCAATGACGCCTCCAGCTGTTCGTTCTCAGCCTTGAGCTCAGCGACGGCCTCGACGAGCTGCTCCTCGGCGATGGCTTTTTGCTCTTGCAAACGCCACGACTGCTCAGACAGCTGCTTCTTGAGATCCAGGATCATGGCATCCTTCGCCGCTGACTCGTCGCTCCCAGCGGTCGTCGCCGCGGGCACGGCGGGCGCCGCGCGTGCAGACGCCTTGAGTGACTCAATCTTCGCGTCATACTCTCGCTTGGTCTTCTGCATTTCCGTCAGCTGCGACTCGAGCGCGCTGATCTTGGCCTCTAGCGCGTTAACATTCGCAGTGTTTTCCGGTGTTTTTCTAGACGTGTCTTCGAATTTGTAAGTAATGCTTTCCGGCGAAGTGTACTTGACGGTCTGCTGTGCGGATGCTATCTGATTTCGGAGATCACGCTCAACTTCGGTTCGCTCGCGCAGCTGCCGCTGGAGCTCCGTAATCTCCGCCGACACGTCCACGCCCGGTGTGTCTGATTTGATTAAAGCCTTCAGCTCTTCGAGCTCGCACAGGGACGCGTCGAGCTGCGACTTTGCAGCGTCAACCGCGGCTTGCAGCCGGTCTTTATCAGCAACGATTTCCGCTACCGCGCGCTTTACTGCCTCTTCGCGTTCTTTTTGCGCATCTTCCAACTGCTTATTGAGCGCGGCGACCTGCGCGTCCACATCTTTGCTACTACTCGAGCTGGATGAGGCTTGTAAATCCGCAATCTTTTGTTCGTACGACTGCCTGAGCTGCTTCAGCTGTGCATCCTTCATGAGCTCAACGTCCTTGATCTTTTTCTCCCAGTATGCAGGAGATTCCACAGCGTGGGTGCTGGCCTTACTGGCCGCCCGGACTCGTTCGATCTCTTCGTTGTGCGCCTTCTTCAGAGCAACCACGCGCTGCTCAAACTGAATCTGCGCGTCACGAATGGCGTCGTTCAGCTGAACTCTTGCTTCGGCAGTTGAGCTGGACGATGCGCGCAATGAAGCCTCCAGCTGTTCGTTCTCAGCCTTGAGCTCAGCGACGGCCTCGACGAGCTGCTCCTCGGCAATTGCCATGTTCTCAGACAGCTGCTTCTTGAGATCTATGATTTCTTCGTTAGCGTCAAACTGGTTCAATCTCTTAACCGCCTCGGCGCGCATCATTTTGTACATCGCGTTACGTTCTCCAGTTGTGGATTTAAGAGCTGACTCGAGTTGTACCTTGCTAGCTTCAGCAAGCGACTGGATTTCAGCAACCGCTCGAACGAGCATATCATCATACATCTCCTTGAGCGTAGTTACATCCTGTTTTACCGCGTCCTGCTCTGAAGCAAGATTCGATTTAACGTTGATGCGCTCGGCTTCAAACTGTGCGAGAAGCTGAGCTTTTGACGCTTCACTCTCGTTCAACTTGGAGATAGCGTCACGTGCGCGATCCTCCGCTTGCGTGACTCTTCTATCCGACTCTCTACGTGCGTCTTCTAATGCTGTCGCGTGAGCAGCGGCTGTAGTCTGTATCGCCATCTGATGCGCCTGTTCGAGGGCTTTTATTTTGGCTGGTGCGTCATCCTTCGTCGCGCTCCTTTTAAGGCGCTCTAGCTCTTCGTTGTGCGCCTTCTTCAGAGCAACCACACGCTGCTCAAACTGGATCTGCGCGTCACGAATGGCGTCGTTCATCTTCTTGCTACTCGAAACTTCGCTTATGGCAACTTCACTTTGAAGCCGCGTCAAAGTTCGCTCGCTCGCTTTGCGCATCTCAGAGTCGAACATCGACTTGAGCGCACGACGCTCGCCCGCAACTCCACGCACAGCTTCGTCACGAACTGCGTCAACGTCCACGTCGTTTCGCATTTCGACCGGAGATACCGCGACCTGAGATTTCTTTGAAACCTTGACTCGTTCGATCTCTTCGTTGTGCGCCTTCTTCAGAGCAACCACGCGCTGCTCAAAGTTAAGCTGCTCCTCACGGAGTGCCGCGTTAAATTGATCGACGCTCAGCGCGCTCTGGCTCGGCTTTGAGGCGTTACTCGCCTTGACTCGTTCGATCTCTTCGTTGTGCGCCTTCTTCAGAGCAACCACGCGCTGCTCAAAGTTAAGCTGCTCCTCACGGAGTGCCGCGTTAAATTGATCGACGCTCAGCGCGCTCTGGCTCGGCTTTGAGGCGTTACTCGCCTTGACTCGTTCGATCTCTTCGTTGTGCGCCTTCTTCAGAGCAACCACGCGCTGCTCAAATTTAAGCTGCTCCTCACGGAGTGCCGCGTTGAATTGATCGACGCTCAGCGCGCTCTGGCTCGGCTTTGAGGCGTTACTCGCCTTGACTCGTTCGATCTCTTCGCTGTGCGCCTTCTTCAGAGCAACCACGCGCTGTTCAAACTGGATCTGCGCGTCACGAATGGCATCGTTCGCTTGAGCGCTTACATCGACAACCGATGTGACTGGATCGGCGCGCTCAACTGGAGCGCCGCGCTCGATGTTGCGTCCAGGACTGGCCTTGTTCATCTCCGAATCAAGAAGCGCCTTTAGCGCTCGTCGCTCCCCAGCGGCACCGCGCATCGCGCTGTCGTACTTGGCCACGAGAGAGCTAATTTCAACTTCAGCCTCGGCACGTATTTCGGCAATCTTCGAAAGGAACTCGTCCTGAGTCGTCGAGTCACTGTCTTGAATCAGTCCCGCCACCGGCTCCCGTACTTTTGAGAGCGTGGCGGCAAAATCGGCCCGCTCTTTCACAATTCTCTCGCTATAAGACGCACAAATCGCTTTCAGTTGATCTTCGAGGAATGACAGGCGTTCTCCAGAGGTGACCTTCGCAAGAGCCAATTCTGACCGAAGCGTCGCCAGGTGCATGCGCTGCAGGTCACGTGATGCGCGATACTTGCTTGCTTCACTTCTTCCAAGTTCGCGTTCAGCGCGAATCAAGCCACGCGCGGCTCTAATTTCGATTTCATGACGCGTCGCCATAGATTTGTTCACCTCTTTCGCTTCGTGCAAAGCATCCTCAGCAATATTCAGCGCTTTCTCAAGCCTCTCGATGCTGCCCTTCAGCGTAACCTCTTGCGCGTGGAAGGCAGCTTCGTTTGCTTTGATGGCGGTTTCGTGCTCCTCTTTCATCTTTACGAGCACACGTTGAAGTTCTTCGGTGCTTTGTCCTCCCGCGCCGGCGCTTGAAAGCGAATCGATTTGCACATCCTTCATGTGGCGCTTGAAGTCGTCGTTCAGAGTCTTGAGGTTATCATTCTTCTCCTTCTTCATGGCGCCGAGCTTTTCGATTTCGGTTTCAAACTCCAGAATCATTGACTGCCGCAGTACTTCTAAGCGTCGCACCGCGCTACTATCGCTTTCCAAAGGCTGAGCAAGACTGGGCAAACGTTCCAATTTGGATCGCACTTTTTGCACGTCAACGCCAGAGCGAGAGATACCGAAGCCGATTGCCGCAGCGGCAACTGCAGCCGCAGACGCGATACCAGCTACCGCAGCGGTTTTTGCAACGACTGGCGGAAGCGCATTATTGTGACGCAAAGTCATCGAGGTCGCATTTACCGCTGGTAAATTTTGAGCGAACGGGGCGACTGTTGCCGTTTTCACCACATTTTTTGGACGCTCAGCCACGATCGAGGTCGTCACCTGCGGCACAGTCGGCGACGCCGCGCGCCGATCGGCTGAAAAACTGTGTTTACCTCCGATAAGAGCCACGGCCGTCGCGATACCACCGTAAATGAGCTTGGTCTCGGTATCGAATCTCTCAGTCGCGCGCATCATCGTCGTCGCGAGGGATGTCTGTTGTATTTTTTTCCGCACGATGGACGTCGTTTCTACCGTCTTCTTCACAATACTCGTCGTGGCCTTCATCCCAAGCGCCACGACTTCGTTCGCATCGCTCGATCGTTCGCATCGTTCGCATCGTTCGCATCGTTCGCATCGCTCGCATCCCTCGCCATCCTCATCGTCGTGCTCGTGCTCGTGCGATTCTTCGTACTCTTCGTACGCCTCGTCCGACATCCACGAGAACGACGCGAACCCGGGCGCGCTGTCGAACCCAGCCATACCAACTCTCCCCGCCCCCGGTCGCCGAACTTCACGCTCTTCGTCCTCGTCTTCCGCGCCCCCCCCGACCTCGAGCTCGAGCACTATCTCGTCCACGAGCTTGTATCCGCGAAAACTCGCCGTCCCGACGCCGTTTTCAAACATCGCGCGTCCGATCTCTCCCGGCTCGTCCCCTCGTCCCGCGCACGTCACCACGCGCCCGACTCGCATCGACGCCCTCCCGCGCGCGCTCGCCCGCGCGTCGCTCGCGCTCGCCCCTCGCGTCGCGTCGCCGCGCCGCTTCCCTCCCTCTCGCGTCGTCTCCCGCCGCCCCAGCGCGAGCGCGCCGCGCGCGCGCGTCGACATCACCCCGCGATCGACGATCGCCATCCTCGCGCGCGCGCGCCCGGCGTCTCCCCGTATCGCGCGCGTCCGACGACGCCACTAATCCAAAACCCGACCGATCGCGTCCCGCGCGCGCGCGTCCTCGTCGCGTCGCGTCGCTCCGATCGCCCGCGTCGCTCGAATCGCGCTCGCGCGCGTCGGCGTCGACGCGCGTCGATCACTGCGCCGCGCGGCGGCGCCGCGCGCGACGTCCGCGGTCGATCCGCGTCGCGCGGTCGGTCGGTCGGTCGCCGTTTTATCGCGGCGCGCGCGCGCGCGTCACATGGCGTTCGAGTCGGTACACTACGACGTCCGCGCGCGTCGTCGTCGCCCCTCGCGCGACGGGTCCGATCGCGACGTCGTCGTCGTCGTCGACGCGCGATCGAGGGTCGACGTCGGCGCGCGATCGACGCCGCGCGTTTCGCGTCGCGCGCGGGCGCGGCGATCGCGCGCCGACGCGCGATAGGGTCGCGGCGGCGCGAGACGACGACGCGCGATGGCGACGACGACGACGATGCGCGTCGCGGACGCGAGAGGCGCGATGACGCGAGGCGGCGCGCGATGCGCGCGACGCGCGACGGCGCGACGCGCGACGCGCGCGACGGCGCGACGCGCGACGGTGGCGAACGCGGGGCAGACGATGTACGATAAAATCATCGACGACCACCGCGTGCGAACGCAGGACGACGGGACGCTGCTGCTGTACATCGATCGACACATGATACACGAGGTGACGTCGCCGCAAGCGTTCGAGGGGCTGCGAACGGCGGGACGGGCGGTGCGACGACCGGATAACACGCTGGCGACGGTGGATCACAACGTGCCCACGAGCGACCGGAGCGGGTTCGAGAGCGCGGAGACGTTCATCAAGGAGATGGACTCTCGCGTGCAGGTGTTGCAGCTGGAGGAGAACGTGGAGGAGTTTGGGGTGACGTATTTCGGGATGGACGATAAGAGACAGGGGATCGTGCACATCATCGGACCGGAACAGGGGTTCACGCTGCCGGGGACGACGGTGGTGTGCGGGGACTCGCACACGGCGACGCACGGCGCGTTCGGGGCGCTGGCGTTCGGAATCGGGACGAGCGAGGTCGAACACGTGCTCGCGACGCAGACGTTGTTGCAAAAGCCGTCGAAGAATATGCGAATCACGATCGATGGGAAGCTCGGAGATGGGGTGACGAGTAAGGATATTATTTTGCACATCATCGGCGTCATCGGCACGGCGGGCGGAAACGGCTCCGTGATTGAATTCGCGGGCGAAGCCATTCGCTCGCTCTCCATGGAGGCGCGAATGAGTATTTGTAACATGGCCATTGAAGGTGGGGCGCGCGCGGGTATGATTGCCCCGGATGAGATCACGTTCGAGTACCTCAAGGGTCGTCCGATGTCGCCTCGAGGGGAGACGTGGAATCGCGCGGTCGAGTACTGGAAGTCTCTCGCCTCCGACGCGGATTCCAAGTACGATCGCGAGATCGTTATTCCGGCGTCCGATATCGAACCCACGGTGACTTGGGGGACGTCCCCGCAAGATGTCGTTGGGATTTCGGGCATCGTTCCCGATCCGAAGGACTTCGACGAGGCGCGCGGCAAGTCGATGCAACGCGCGCTCGATTACATGGGTCTGACCCCGGGCACTAAGATGCAAGATGTCGTCGTCGACAAGGTGTTCGTCGGCTCGTGCACGAACGGTCGCATCGAAGACGTGCGCGCGGTCGCCGCGGTGGCCAAAGGTAGAAAGGTTGCCGACAACGTGTACGCCATGGTCGTCCCGGGTTCGGGCATCGTCAAGGAGCAAGCCGAAGCCGAAGGCTTGGACGTCATCCTCAAGGAAGCTGGCTTCGACTGGCGCGAGCCCGGTTGCTCGATGTGTTTGGCAATGAACCCGGATAAGTTGCTTCCGGGCGAACGCTGCGCGTCAACCTCCAACCGTAACTTTGAAGGTCGTCAAGGCAACGGCGGTCGCACGCACTTGATGTCGCCGGCGATGGCTGCCGCCGCGGCCATCACGGGTAAGCTTTGCGACGTCCGCACCCTCGGCTCTGGCGCTGTCTTGACCGGCGAAGATGCTCCGGGTAAGCTCGAAAGCAAGGACTTCTTATCGGACGCCTTGGTCACTTCCCCGCCGCCGCAAAAGAAGGACAACGGTCCGGCGGGCGCGGGCGGCATGGCCAAGTTTACCACCTTGAAGGGTGTAGCCGCGGCCATGGAACTTCAGAACATCGACACCGATATGATCATCCCCAAGCAATTCTTGAAGACGATCAAGCGCACCGGCCTCGGAGTCTCTGCGTTTTACGAAATGCGTTACGACGAGCAAGGCGTCGAACGCCCGGATTTCGTGTTGAACAACGAGCCGTACCGCAACGCCTCCATTTTGGTCGCCGGTAACAATTTTGGTTGCGGGTCTTCTCGTGAGCACGCGCCGTGGGCGATTAATGACTTCGGCATTCGATGCATCATCTCCACCGCCTTTGCCGACATCTTCTTCAACAACTGCTTCAAGAACGCCATGTTGCCAATCGTTCTCGACGAAGCCACCGTGAACACGCTCATGGCGGACGCCAACGCCAAGCAAGAGCTCGAAATCGACTTGCCGAACCAAGTCGTCATTCGATCAAACGGCGAGAAGATTCCATTCGAAGTCGACGAGTTCCGCAAGCACTGCTTGATCAACGGCTTGGACGACATCGGCTTGACGATGCAGCAAGACGCCGACATCGCCGCGTTCGAGGCCAAGCGCACCGAAAACTTCCCGTGGCTCAACGGCGCCGGCTACGTCCAAGGCAGCGCCACCCCGGCGCGTTAATACCACGCACGTCGAAACTTTAGCACAACCACACGATTGCAACGATCACGTATTACCACTATCGACGCGCGTCTCCGCCGTCCGCGCTGGCCCCCTCATCCGCCACCGTCATCCGCACACCACCGCGCGTTTGCCCGACATGTTCCGCCGAGCCGGCGACAAATTTGCCGCGCGAACCGCGCGCGCGACGTTCGCGCTCTTCGGCGACGTCACCGCGTCCACGCGCGTTCCGCGCGCGTCGTCTCGCGCGCGACGGTTCGCCCAACCGTCAGCCATCGCCATCGCGCGCGAATTCGCCGACGACGCGCACAATCGCGTGCGCTACCCTTCGCCCGAGGTGAAGATCGGCCAGCCCGCGCCGCAGTTCGATTCTCCCGCGTGCGTCGACGGCGATCTCGGCCGGGTGAAGCTGAGCGATTACCTCGGGAAGTATTGCGTGGTGTTCTTCTACCCGCTCGACTTTACGTTTGTGTGCCCGACGGAGATCACGGCGTTTAACGATCGCGCGGATGAATTCGAAGCGCTGAACACGAAAGTGATAGCGGTGTCGACGGATAGTGAGTACTCGCACTTGGCGTGGACGATGATGGAACGCGAACGAGGCGGTTTGGGGGCGATGCGGATACCGATCGTGAGCGACCGGACGAAGGAGATCAGCGCCAAGTACGGAGTGCTGTTCGAAGACCGAGGAATTGCGCTGAGAGGGCTGTTTATCATCGACGACGAGGGGATCGTGCAGCAGATCACGATGAATAACTTGCCCGTGGGGCGGAGCGTGGACGAGACGCTGCGGCTCGTGCGAGCGTTTCAGTACACGGCGGAACACGGCGAGGTGTGTCCGGCGGGATGGACGCCCGGTGCGCCCACGATGATCGATGATCCTGAAAAGTCCAAGACGTATTTCGAGCAACACGCTGGCGCGCCAAGTGGGGGATCGTCTTCAAGCGGCGGTTCGTCGAACGGCGATTTCGCCGCCAAGCTCACGCCCATCGCGTCGCGCGCAGACTTCAACGCCTTGATCGCTGGACCCAAGCCAGTCGTCGTTGATTTCATGGCGAGCTGGTGCGGCAAGTGTCGACAAATCGCCCCGGAGGTCGACAAGCTCATCGATCAGTACCCGGATGTCGTCTTCGCGAAATTCGACACGGCGCACGCGGATTTGGCGCCTCTCTCCAAGGAGTTGGGCATCGAGGCCATGCCGACTTTCAAGTTTTACAAGGACGGCAAAGAAGTCAACGAAGTGATCGGTTACAAGCCTAAGCTCTTGCGCGACGCCGTTGTTGATTTCGCGGGCCATTGAGACAATTATTTTACAAAACAGTTCCTATCGCTAAACGCGCGCTTTTGATTCCACCTCCACCGTGCTTCCATTCGTCGCCCGTGTGTGCTTGATGACCACACTTTCACCACGCTCGCGCGCTACTCTGACGTTCATCCAAATCTCGAATGCGAGTGCGAGGCGACGTTGCGTCGGCGCGTCGCGTTCCGCCCGAGCTGGATCTACTCTAACGATCTCGTCGACGTCGCACTGTTCGTGGATAAACGATTTAATGCTCGCAAAAACGTCGCCATCGCGTGGAAACGCACAAATCATCGTGTCGAACACGAATCTGTAGTACGACCACAGCGCCTCGTGTCCCGGGTATTGGCGTATGAGGTGACGCGACAATTCGTCTTCATAGAGTACAATCGAACGACGATCCGCCGGCCGCGCGCCCAACGCGCGCTTGACGATGTGCGACCGGTAGTGCAACGCGCAATGATCGCTCACGCTCGTTCGCACGCGGCGTTCGTTTTCACAGAGCTCTTGATCTAACAACTCCCGACGGTTCGGCAAAAGGCGCCGCAGCGCCCACGCGCGATGCGACCACGCCGCGTAATTCAATCTCTTCTTCAACACCGCCGCGTCGCACGCCCGGCACTCTTCTCGAAACGTTTCTAGCGCCCACGCGTCCTTTTTCGACCCATCACCAATCACCGCCGCGCGCGCGGCGTCGATCACCCATCGCCGGTGCGCCCAAGCGCTCGGCGCCTTTGGAAATCGACTCTGCACCGCGCGCGCAAACGCCAACTCATCGCGCGCGCCTTCCACCAATCCGTCCCGCTCGCGCGCGCTCATCTTCTCGACGCCGTCGAATCGCGCCTTCATCGTTCTCTTTCGCGCGTTCCACGCCGTGGCGTGATCGCCGTTCGCGCACAGCGCCGTCGCCGCCGCGTCGAAATCCGCGTCGTCGTCGTCGCCCTCCCATCGCCTCGCCGACGCCTCGCGCACGCCCACGACGGCGTCGTGCGACATCACCAGCGCGTCGCCGCACGCGTAAAACGCGTCCGGCATTCGCGACGCGTTCTCGTCGCCTCGCGTCGTTCCGAACAGCGCCGCTCGCGACACGTCCGGCGCGTGTTCGACGCTCCGCACCGCGCGCGTCCCGCTCGCGTCGTCGCGCGCGCCGAGCAATCGATCGAGCTCGATCGCCATCGCCGTCGCGCGCGCGCTCGGCGCCATCGCGCCGCGCCGCGCGCCGCGCGGTGCCGCACATCGCGCCCGGCCGGGCCGGCGCGATGCCGCGGCCGCATCGCGCGCGCGGCGTCGCGCTCGCCGCGCTGCTGACGCTCGCGCGCGCGTCGCGCGTCGCCGCCGACGTCGCGGTGCGCGACTTCGCGCAGACGGGGACGTCGTGGACGTTCCAGGGCGTCGCCGCGCCGGCCAAGTCGAGCGAGGCGAGCGACGCGCACGCGCTGCGGGTGACGCCCGCGCGCGCGAACGCGGCGGGAAGCGCGTTCGCGACGAGCAAACAGCTCGTCGGCGGTGGATTCGTGGCGGAGTTCGCGTTCGCGATCACGACGCCCGCGAACGTGGAGGTGCCGTGCGAGGGGGTGGACCACGCGCCGGCGACGTGCTCGCGAAGAGGCGGCGACGGATTGGCGTTTGTGATACAAAACGCCGATGGAAGGGCGCTGGGGGGGGGAGGAGGACAGATTGGGTACGGGGGGATCGTGAACTGCGTCGCGGTGGAGTTCGACACGTTTCACGACGCGCATTCGAGAGACCCGTATCATAACCACGTGGCGGTTATGACGCGCGGCGCGAAGGCGCCGGCGTTGGCGACGCACGACGCGGCGATCGGGACGAGCGTGACGGTGCCGAATTTATCCGACGGTGAGCGTCACGTCGTGCGCGTGGTCTACGACCCAGACTTTGTCCCCGAGGACGCGTCGCACAAGAGTTTCCGCGGCGGCGCGTACCTGCTCGATTTGATGCGCGACTACAAGCACGGTTTAGGAACGATGAAAGTCTTCATCGACGATCTCGCCGATCCCGTCTTGACGGTGCCGATCAACTTGGCCGCGTTCATGGACTTGGACAACGGTCGCGCCTGGGTCGGTTTCACCGCCGCGACCGGGCGTTCGATGCAGAACCACGACGTGCAGAGTTTTTCGTTTCGCGAGCGCGTCGGCGGCGGCTTTGTTCCCGGCGTCGCCGTCGCGTGATCACCGTCTCCATTCCTGTTGTACAATACCATCGCATCGCACGTGTCGCGTTCGCATCTTTCGCATCCATCGCTCATCTCTCGCGCTCGTCCGTTCGTTCGAGTCCGATCCGATCCTCGTTCGATTCGCCGCGCTCTGACTGTCGAAGTTTCTCGAATCGCGCGCTCGATCGCGATCGCCATTCCGCGCCGCGCCCGCGCGTCTGTCGTCGCCGCGCGCTCGCGCACGACTCGCACTCGCGCGCGCACGGCTCGCGCACGCTCGCGCGCGACTCGCGGAGCGCGAACGCGCGTCGTCGACGCCGCATTCGTCGAAAGATGGCGACGATGGCGCGCGTCGTCGCGATGGCGTTCGCGACGCTCGCGCTCGTCGCGGGCGCCGACGCGAGCGCGTTCGTCGGCACGGACGCGAACTTCGATCGCGAGGTGATGAACTCGGGGAAACACGTCTTCGTGAAGTACCTCGCGCCGTGGTGAGGACACTGCAAGTCGATGAAACCGGCGTGGGATCGACTTGGGGCGGATTACAAGGACAGCGCGAGCGTGATGATCGTCGACGTGGATTGCACGGCGGAGGGATCTGGAACGTGCGCAAAGGTTGGAGTGAAGGGATACCCGACGATAAAGTATTACCCGGCGGGGGATAAGAAGGGTAAGGATTACCAGGGCGGACGGGATTACGACGCGTTGAAGTCGTTCGTGACGAAGACGCTGGATAAGCCGTTGTGCGACGCGGCGACGAAGAAGGGGTGCGCGAAGAACGAAGTCGAATTCTTGAAGAAGATGGACGGTAAGTCGAAGTCTGAACTCAAAAGCGAGTTGAAGGAAAAGACTGCCGAGTTGAACGAAATCAAGAAGGAGATGAAGGCGGCGACAAAGGAGTTCAACGCGAAGACGCAAGCGTGGAAGAAGCGCCAAGCCGTCATAAACCGCGCGAACAAGCTCCTCAACGACCTCATCGCGGCGTCGGACAAGACTGAGCTTTAAAACCGCGGTCATTTATCAAGATACGAACCGTTACCACGCGAGTGCGTAGTCCGAAGTTGAGAACACACGTGACGTTTCGTCTCAAAGATCGCTTTCACGCGATTGAGACGCGACTGATTTTGACAACGGAGGATGAAAAACGCTTCACCGCAACGAATAATCAAGATAAATTTTTCATGTAATGGAAAGAATCAAACAACAATCGCTTATTAGTGTGTGCCTAGAGTGACTTCGAGTGATCTCTATAAGTTGGCGGACTCATCTTCGGAGTCTTGCGCGTGGATGTCGTAAACCTCGCGCACAATCTTCGGACCGTTGGAAAGGCAAATACCCTGGCGGTCCGCCGTGACAAGGATTGTGTCGTCTTCGTTGAACACACCTCGCAACATCGCATTAGCCAAGGGCTGAATGAGTTCTCGTTGAATCGCCCGACGCACCGGACGCGCACCGTACGCCGGATCGTATCCTTGTCGCGCCAAGTGCTCGATGGCGCTTCTGTCCAACGAGAGGTTCATGCGCTGGGTGTCGATGCGCTGCGACAACTTCTTCGTTTGCAACTGCACAATCTCTTCGATTTGGGCGTGCGTCAACGGCTCAAAAACAATAAACTCGTCGAGACGGTTGACGAATTCGGGGCGGAAGTGCGAGCGAACGTGCTGCATGACCGCATCCTTGACGTTCACCTTGTTGCGACGCTTGTTGGCGTAGGAAATCTCATCCGAACCCAAGTTGGAAGTCATGATGATCAAGCAGTTACGGAAAGACACGTTGCGACCTTGCGTGTCGGTGACGTGGCCCTCATCCAGAAGTTGCAACAAGACGTTGAAAACGTCCACGTGCGCCTTTTCAATTTCATCAAACAACACGACCGAATACGGTTTTTGACGGACCGCATCCGTCAACATACCGCCCTCGTCGTAGCCCACGTAGCCCGGAGGGGCGCCGATCAAGCGCGCGACGGAGTGCTTCTCCATGTATTCGCTCATATCAAGACGCACCAGAGCGGTGTCGGAGTTGAACAAATAGCTCGCCAAGGCTTTGGCGAGCTCCGTCTTACCCACACCAGTCGGGCCGAGGAACATGAAGGACGCCACCGGTCCGTTCGGATCGGCGAGATCGGCTCGAGATCGCTGCACCGCCTCCGCGACAGACGTCACCGCGGCTTCTTGTCCGATCACGCGCTGATGAAGCTCGGCCTCGAGTTGCAACAGCTTGGCCTTCTCGCTCGACACAAGCTTGGCGACAGGCACACCCGTCCAACGGCTCACCACGGCGGCGACGTCGTTGTCGGTGACTTCTTCGCGCATCATGGCGCCGCCGTCTTTGAGTTCGAGCACGGCTGCCTCAGCCGCGGTGAGTTCATCTTCCGTCGTTTTGACTTGCTGTTCAAGCTTTTTCAATTCAGCTTGAGCGCGCCCGAGCTCGGCGGCGAGCACGGATCCAGCCTCGGCTTGGGTCGCCTGCGCGATTTTCATCTTGGCGTTTTCAACCTTGCGCTTGATGAAAGAGTTGTTCGCGTACGCGCGACGGTACTCGTCTTGAATGCGACGCTCCGTGTCATACTTGCTTTGCATCTCCTTGCGAGCCTTCTTCTCCACGCTAAGCGCGGCCGCAATCTTCTGCAGCTCGGCGGCGGCGACGTTGGAAGTCCCCGCCTTGGCCAATTCGCCCGCGTTCTTGCGCAAGAGTTGATCGCGCTCCTTTTGAAGCTGCGCAATCTTGCGGTCCGCCATGTCCAAGCCGTCTGGCTTATGCGTCTTCATCATACGCACCGCAGCCGCGGCTTCATCGAGCAAATCGATCGCCTTATCCGGCAACTGGCGTCCGGAGACGTAGCGCGCGGATAACTGCGCCGCCGCCAAGAGAGCGCCTTCGCTGATGGCGATGTTGTGATGCTGCTCGTAACGCGGTCGCAGTCCCCGCAAAATGCTCACCGTATCATCTACGTTTGGTTCCTCCACCGGAACCTGCTGGAATCGGCGCTCTAACGCGGCATCTTGTTCGATAGTCTTCTTAAACTTGTCCGCCGACGTCGCGCCGACGCACCGAAGCAAGCCTCGCCCGAGGGCGGGTTTGAGAATCGCGGCTCCGTTGTTATTCATCGGCGGCGCCGGGCAAAGATTGTGAATATCATCGATGAACAACACCACCGGTCCCTTGGCCGTCGCGTCCACGACTTCTTGCACGATAATCGTCAAGCGCTCTTCAAATTCACCGGGCATTTGGCACCCCGCGCCGACGGCGCCGAGGTCGACTTCGAGAAGCTTCGCCCCTCGCAGCGCCTGCGGCACGTCGTCGTTGACGATGCGTTGCGCCAAACCCTCGACGATGGCCGTCTTACCGACCCCAGACTGCCCGAGCAACACGGGGTTGTTCTTCGTTCGTCGACACAAGATGTGAATCAACCGTCGCACCTCCTCCTCGCGACCGACGAGCGGGTCGAGAAGGCCTCGACGCGCCTCATCCGTCACGTCGGTGCAAAACCGCTCGAGCGCGCTCAACTCCTCGTCCTCGGGATTTTGTGCACCGTTCTGCTGCTGCTGCATTTGCTGCATTTGTTGCTGCATCTGCCGCATCATCGCGATCTGCGCATCCTCTCTCGCGCTCGCGACGCTCGGCTTGGCCGCGTCGTCCACCGCGAACGCATTCGCCGCCCCCTGCGCGTCGTAAACCGCGCGTCGCGACATCGTCAGTCTTCGCGTCCACGCGCCGCGTCGCGCCACCGCGCGTCTCGCGCGCGCTCTCCCGCGCCTCTCTCTCTCTCTCCCGCGCCTCCTCGCGCTCCCCTACCCCTCGCCGCGCTCGCGCCGCGTCCCGCTCGACCCGCGGAACCTCGCGGAAGCTCCGATCGCCCCCTACCCCCGCGCCTTCCCACCGCGCGCGCCCCTCCCGCGCCTCGTCCGCGCTCGCACAGCGTTCAAATCGCGCGCTCGCGTCGTCGACGCACCGCGAGCATGCTCGAGATCGCCGCGCGTATCGCGCGCTGTCGCGCGATTAAAAACGCCACCGTCGTCCCGAGCGTCGCGAGCGTCACCGCGCGCTGCGTCCTCGCGTCCCGCGCCGCGAAATCGGCGCGCATCGCGGCGAGCATGACGTCGTTCGCGCGTTACCGAGCGTTCGGCGCGCGCGCGCGTCGCGCGGCGACAAAGTGGCGTCGATCGCGCGCCGCCGCCGGGCGAAAACCCAAACGCTCGAGCGGGCGCGTTCGACCCTGGATTTGAAACCACCGCGCGAAACTCGCGAACCTGGCGCCGTCGATCGAACGCGCGTTTTTCGAACCTCGATCGAAACCGGTCGCGTCGACGCCCGCGCGACGGCGCGACGGCGCGACACGGCGACGCCGCGCGCGATGGAGACGGACGCGTACGCGACGCCCGAGCGGCGACGCGCGCGGGCGAGCGAACCGTCGACGTCCGCGGCGCGCGCGCGCGGAAAGACGGGACATCGCGGCGCCGGCGCGTCGCCGAGAGGGCGCGCGGGCGTCAACGGCTCGGAGAGGGACGCGAGGCTCGACGACGACAGCGCGGCGCCGATGGACTCGGGGATGGAACTGCGCGCGGAGGACGACGATGATGATCCGTTCATCGCGCAGTTGAGTCAGATCGCGCACGAACCGCGGGTGCACGTGGGGGAGGAGAACGCGGCGGCGACGGCGTATTGCGCGGGGAGACGGTCGCGAGGAAAGACGTTTAACGATCCCGTGCACGGACACATGTACTTTAATCCGAAGCTGTGCGATGTGATCGATACGCCGCAAATGCAACGGTTGCGAGAGTTGAAGCAGTTGGGGACGTCGTATTACGTGTTTCCGGGAGCGGGGCATAACAGGTTCGAGCACTCGTTGGGAACGTGTCACCTGGCGAACACGGTGTTCGAGTCCATCAAGCGCAGCGCGCCCAGGCACGGGTTAGGGCTGACTGTGGAGGATAAGTTATGCGTGCAACTCGCGGGGCTGTGTCACGACATGGGCCACGGGCCGTTTTCGCACGTGTTCGATAACGAGTTTTTGCCGTTGAGACACGGTTGGGATCCGAAAGTCGTGGCGCCGTGGAATCACGAGCGCATGGGGGTGGACATGTTTTCTTGGTGCTTAGACGATAACCACATTGATTTAGAGCCTCAAGTCGTGCGGCGCGTGTGCGATTTCATCACGAGCAACGAGGAAGGAGCGAAGGAGAAGCGATTTTTGTTTGACATCATCGCCAACAAACAAAACGGCATCGACGTGGACAAGTTCGAGTACCTGTTGCGAGATTCTTACCAGGCCGGCGTGCGCATGAGCGTGGATACGATGCGATTGACGTCGCACATGAAGGTGATCGATGACAGGATTTGCTTCAAGTCGAGTGAGGCGAACAACGTGTACGCGTTGTTCCACTCTCGAGCGTCCATGCACCAGAGCGTGTACACGCACAAAAAGGCCAAGGCGGTGGAATATATGGTGGTCGATGCATTAGTCGAAGCCGACATCGCGTGGAACGGGCGAATTAGCAACTCCATTTGGAGCGTTGAGGATTTCATCGCGATGGACGACACGCTGCTCAAACAGATTGAATTTTGTGACGATCCCGCGCTCGCCAAGGCACGAGACATCGTGCGACGCATCCGTCGTCGCGAGTTGTACCGATTCGTGAATGAATACACCGTGCCCGAGGATCAAGTGGTGGATTTCAAGCCGGTCGAGGCGAAAGACATCACGTCATGCCAAGGAACGAACAACATCCCGGGCGGTTTGAAACCAGACGACATCATTGTGCAGTGCCTGAAGATTGATTACGGCCAAAAAGGACACAAAGATCCCGTGGAGAACGTCAGGTTTTTCCACTACTGGGACGACGAAACCTCGTGCAGCATCGCCAAAGAGCAAATCAGTTCGCTCTTGCCGCGAAATTTCGTCCATCGCGTCGTTCGCGTCTTCAGTCGCCGCCGCGAACCAGAGTACATCGAAGCCACCGCGCAAGCCTTCTCGAATTTCCAGCGCCGTCAGCTCGGCAAAGAGGCGCAAATCACCCCGGTGAAGCGCCAGAGATTTTCGAACGATAGCTAAATATTCTTGTTTTGATTTGATTTGATACGGTGACTGCGCTCGCTCGACCGCACTCGTCGGCGCGCGTCCGTCCAGATGGACGTCGACGCGAACGACGCCGCGCGCGCGCTCGCGCGCGCGTCGGCGCCTCACGTGAGCGTCGGATACGTTCTCGTGCTCACCACGCTCATGGCGTGCGCGAGCGCGCTCGGCGCCGTCCCGTACATCGCGACGAAAAATCAACGAATTCCAAAGTCTTTCGCCGCGCTCGCCAACGCGTGCGCGTGCGGCGTCATGCTCGCCGCCTCGTTCGACCTCATACACGAAGGGCAATCGTCCGGCGCGATGAGCGTGGCGGTCGGGGTCGTCGTCGGCGCCGTGCTCATCGCCAAGGCGCAGACGTGGCTGAGCGCGCGAGACGACGGGCTGAGTTTCTTAGAATTGCGCGGCGCGGACGCGCGAAAGACGCTGATGATCGTGGGGATCATGGCTGCGCATGCGTTTGGGGAAGGCTGTGGGGTGGGGGTGTCGTTCAGCGGCGCGGGAGGGGCGAGACAGGGAAGGTTGGTGACGCTCGCAATTGGCGCACACAACGTGCCGGAAGGTTTAGCGGTGGCGAACGTGCTGGCGACGAGGGGTGTGAAACCGTGGCAGTGTGCGTGGTGGTGCGTGATGACGAGTCTGCCGCAACCGTTGTTGGCGGTGCCGGCGTTCATGTTCGTAGAGACGTTTAAGCCGATGTTGCCGTTTTCGCTCGGATTCGCGGCGGGCTGCATGGTGTGGATCGTCTTCGCGGAGCTCTTGCCGGACGCTTTAGCGGATTCGAGCGACCCGAAGCACGTTGCGACGATGGTGACACTTAGCGCCGGGGCATTAGAGGTGTTCAGGATGATCATGGAGGGGGTTGAGCGTTACGGTGAAGCCGGCAGCGCAGCGCGAGATGGCGCGGCCGTCGCCGCGTCGAGCGCCATGGACGTGGGATTGGCGGCGGCGGTGTACGCGCCAGTCGGTGTGCTGGCGCTCATTCACGTGTTTCCATCAATGATGTCGTTATCAGGTCTCGGGTCGTCGACAGGCATTGGTATCGCGGCAAGTACGGCAGGCACGAGTGCCGCGTTTCGGCTGTTGTGGGCTGTTTGGCGCGGCGCCGCGGGAGGCGCCGCATTCGTGTTTGTGGTTTTGGGTGGCTTCACGAGCGTCTTAGGAGGTATTTTGGCGATGCGTTGGACGAGTAGTCTGTCGAGTCTGCGCGACATGCGCCCGTGGAGCGATATCGACGACGACGACGCGCAAGACGTTGACATCGAGGGGCGCGTGCTCGCTCGGCGATTCGGCAACGTCTTTTTCACCCAGGAAGCCATCTTGGCGCTCTTGGCTGCCATCGGCTTCGCCATCGCGGACGGCGCGCATGCGACGTCGGCAGTGGTTTCAAACTCGTGGTATGCGTTGTTACCGGCCCTTATGCGTGCGTTTCTTCGAATCTGCCCTCTCGTGTTGATAGCGTCTTCAACGGATCGTAGACCACACGTCATCGCCGCCGTCGCCCTTGTCGGTCTCACCTTTGTGGGCTCAGCCATGTTCCTGGGCGTCAACCATTCGTCGAGTGGGACGTGTATCTTTTTCGATACGCTTGCCGCCGGCATAACGTTGATCTTCGTACACACACTCAAGCCGCTCATCGTGTTTGCCATGATGACGAAGGGTGGCGAAATGACGGCGGGAGTATCTCTCGGCGTCGCCGTGACAACCATCTTTGCCGTGTCGTCGTGGGCGTTTTGCGCAGGCACGTTGTATTGTGATATTTCAAGCAGCATGTAGTCACGTAGCAATAGCTAGCTAGTATTGTATATCTCTATCGATGGAAAGAGGCTACTAAAGTAAAGTACACTTTCGTTCGTCAAAAGAGCGTCGCCATCGTCGAGCTTACGGCGTCGTACACAAGTGGTTTCGTCATCGGCAGGTACTGTCCCGTGATAATCTTGATCAGCTCCTGACTCGCGATACCGCCGAGCACAGCTCCGACGGCGTGAATCTGCGAATCGCCGTACCGAGCGATTTCGTACGCGACGTCGTCGGCAAGCTTGTCGTTCGCCGCGCTGAGTTTGACTTCGCTCGCCTCGAACCAATCCGCCATGAACGCGCGGACGGACTCTCCATCGCGTCGAACGAATTCATCATCATCGCCATCCACGGTAGAATCGTCACCCGCGTCACGCACACCTGGGCTTCTCCCGTGTAGCGTCGTGAACTTGTCGGCCGCACGCAATCCGGCGAAGATGCATGCCGACATCGCCTTCGACGGGTCTGCGAGCGCTTGGGCTAACATCTCGCTCGTTCCAGCGGCTGGCGACGGAAACAGCTCGTCCTCCATAGACCTCCACGTCACGAATCGCACGTGTCGACAGTTTTTGCAGAAGATTTTGGCGTCGCGCTCGGGAATGAACTCTTCGGGATGCGGCGCGCCGACGTCGCGAGCGAACGCCTTGGCGCTCTCCCACACGCACGCGGCGTCTCTAGCCGCCTTGTCCGAGTACAAACGCTGCAACTCGACGTACGATTCCGTCGTGCTGGTCATATCTGGAATGCTTCCTTCCAAAGGCAAGCACCCCTCGCGATCGACGAACTCGCGCAACGCCGCGGCGAGAAACCAAAACTTGTCGCTCTCCAAAGTCAACGCGCGCGCGCGTTCGTCGCGAATGATTTCTTCCACCTCCTTCGTCACCGCCCCCGTATCGGTCCACGCGTACCGCACGTTCGCTATCGCCTCATCGAAATTCTCCTCGTCCATCCCCCGCCTCATGGACGTCAACGCATCCTTCACCGACCGCCGATCCCGCGTTCCGCACGCCGCCGCCGCGTGCGCGAGCAGCGCCACGAACGGCACGTGCTTAAACGCCGCCCCATCCAACCGATCCAAATCGCTCGTTTTCATCTCCACATACGCCCCCAACTCCCCCCACGGCTTATCCAACCGCAAATCCCACGCCGTCGACCCCTCCGGCGCGACGTTCTCCGTCGCCCATCGTTCGCTCGCGCTCGTCCGCGCTTCGCCGAACAATCCTCTCGCCCGCGTCGTCACCAGCACCGTCCCACTCTCCGCGCACGCCCGCGCCAGCGCTCTGTGATCGTGATCGCTCAATCCTCCGCCTCCCGCGACGACCGCGTCGTACCGTTCGTACCGTTCCTTCCCCCCGTTCGCCGTCGCTCGCGCGTTCGCCGTCGTCGCCGCGCCGTCGACGCCCGGATTCAGCGCCGCCAGTCTCTCCACCACCGTCTCCACCATCGTCTTCCCGCCTCGTTCGCGCGCGCCGCGCTCGACGTCTTCGCACGTCAATTCGAACGTCTCGCCCGCGCTTCGAGCGCCGCGACGCCACGCGCCGTCGTCGACCAACTCGAACGCGCGAATGCCACCGAGGATGAGATTCTTCATCGTCTCGCACGTCGCCGGCGACGCGCCGAGCGCGAGGACGCGGCATCGCGCGAGTCGACGCTGGCCCTCGGCGCCCCACAGGCGGAGCTGGCGGTCGTAGCGCGCGTCCGCGGGCGCGGGCGACGCCATCCGTCGCTCGCGGGCGTGTGCGGGACATCGCGACGCGCGCGCGCGATGTCGACGGCGCGCGCGCGAACGCCGACGGCGCGCGCGGACGCGACGACGCGACGCCGTTCGCGCGACGTCGGCGCCCGCGCGACGTCGCCGCGCGCGCCGACGCGCGACGACGGCGCGACGGCGCGACGCGACGCGCGAGGCCGCGACGCGATCGCGACCGCGCTCGCGGCGCTCGCGATGCACGCCGCGGCGGCGACGCGCGCGAGCGCGATCACGGAGAATCAGATGCTGTACCTGGAGGCGTGGCGCGCGGTGGACAAGGCGTACGTCGATAAGACGTTCAACGGGAACAATTGGTTTAAACTGCGCGAACGAGGATTGAAGACGGCGGATTTGGACGACACGGAGGCGACGTACGGGACGATACGAGAGATGCTCGGGAAACTCGGGGATCCGTTCACGCAATTTTTGGAGCCGGAAAAGTACGCGAGCGTGACGGATCGAACGATGAAGGCGGACGTGAGCGGGGTGGGCGTGGAGATGGGATTCGGCGACGACGCGAAGGTCGTGGTGGTCGCGCCGACGCCGGGAGGGCCGTCGGCGGAGGCTGGGGTGAAGGCGAAGGATTTTATCGTCGCCGTGGACGGCGCGGCGACGCGCGGGAAGAGTTTGTACGAAGTCGCGGACGAATTGCAAGGGCCGCAGGGGAGCAAGGTGACGCTGACGCTCGAACGGGATGGGAAGACTCGAGACGTCGCGGTGCAGCGAAAACGATACACCGTGGTGCCGGTGACGTCGGCGACGTGCGAGGTGAAGGGAGACAAGAAAATTGGTTACGTGAAATTGTCGGCGTTTAATCAAGTCTCAGGGGCGAAGACGAAGGAGGCGCTCGCGGCGCTGAAAGCCGACGGCGTCGACGTGTTCGTGCTCGATCTGCGCGACAACGTCGGTGGGCTGTTTCCCGGTGCTTTGGAAATCGCCAAAGCGTTCATGAATGAAGGCACGATCGTGTACATCGCCGACTCCAACGGCGAGCGCGACGTCTTCCAGGCGGATCGAACGGCGTTGGACGCCGCGACGCCGCTCAAGCTCCTCGTGAATAAAGGCACGGCGAGCGCGTCCGAGGTCTTGAGCGGCGCTTTACAAGACAACAAGCGCGCCATCGTGCTCGGCGAGCAAACGTTCGGTAAAGGCTTGATTCAAACGCTCGTCCCGCTCTCCGACGGTTCGGCGGTGAGCGTCACCGTGGCGCAGTATCGCACGCCAAACGGCACCGACATCAACAAGATAGGCATCACTCCGGACGCCCCGCTACCGCTCGACGCATCAGGCGCCGACATCGTGCCGTCGAACGCCGCTGATTTTTGCGCCTACGCTCGAGAGGCGCCAGAGTTATTCATTTCTTAAGGCGACATCCGCGCGAATTTCATCGCCCGCTCGCTCGCCGCGTCGTCGCAATAAAACCACCAGAGCCGCACACGGTGACGCGCCGCCGCGCGCCGCGATGGCCGCGCGCGCGCTCGCGCGCGCGATCGCGACGCGAAAAGGCGCGTCGCGCCTCGCGTCGCGCGCCGCGTCGACGACGGCGTCGGCGCCGGTGAAGCTGTACCGCGGTCCGCAGATGCGGCTCTTTCGCGTCCTCGTTCGGTTCAAAATCGCGCAGCTGGGCGCGATCGGCGCGCTCGCGACGCCCGCGCTCGCGGCGACGGCGGACGCGACCGCGGCGCCGTCGCTCGTCGCCGCCGCGGTCGCCGCGGGACTGGGATCGGCGGCGTGCGGCGCGGCGACGCAGTACTACGCGTCGCGGTACGTCGGCGAGCTCGCGTTGACGCGCGACGGACGCGCGCTGCGCGTCAGCACGATGGATTTCTGGGGAAATCGCGTCGACGAAGACTTCGACGTCGCGACGCGCGTGACACCGCCGCTCGCGGGGCTGACGCGCGAGGATTTAGACGCGCTCGCGTCGCGCGCCTTCGTCCCGCTCGACGTCGTCGGCGCGAGGCAGTTCGTCGTGTCGCTGCGACACGGCGAGCTCGTCGATCGCGAGAGATTATTCGACGTCTTGAGCGGCGGCGCGGCGCGCGGGTCCGAGGCGCCGCGCGCGTCGTCGTAGTCCGTGCGTGTAGATTATGTGTAGCCACTTTGCGTCGTTCGCTCGAGCCGCACATCGATGCGCGCCGTCGCCCGCGCCGTCGCGCGCGTCGCGCGAACCGCGACGCGCGGGCGGCGCGCGCGCGCGATGCCCGCGCGCGCGGACGCGTCGGCGCGTCATCGCGCGTGCGAGCGATGCCGCGGCGAGGGCGCGACGTTCGCGCTGTCGAGAGCGCAAAAAAAGCGGCGGCGACTCGAGCGGGACGACGGCGCGGCGACGCGGGAGGCGCCGGAGAAGCGCGTCGAGTGCGCGGCGTGCGAGGGCGCGGGCGTCGTCGAGGGCGCGGCGACGGCGAACGGCGCGGCGGCGCGCGTGGCGATCGTGGGCGGGGGGGTGGGGGGCGCGGCGTTGGCGTTGGCGTTGACGCAGCGCGGCGCGCGCGCGACGGTGTACGAACGAGACGAGCGCTTCGAGGCGCGAAAACAAGGGTACGGGTTGACGATGCAAAAGTATAGCGGTGGTGCGGCGCTGCGAGCGCTCGGATTGGCGTTGCGAGGCGTGGGGAGCGACGCGCACGTGAGCATGGACGCGAACGGGCGCGTGTTGGGCGAATACGGACACAGCGCTCGACGACGCGTCGGCGGCGAGGAGGACGCGGACCAAGGCGCGCGCGATGGTGGTGCCGTCGCGGAGGCGGTGAGCGATGAGAAGAGGAACGTGCACTTGCCGAGGCAAAAGTTGCGACAGTCGCTGCTGGACGCGCTCGAGCCCGGCGTCGTGCGATGGGGGAAAAGGTTGGAGCGGTACGAGGAGACTGAGGACGGCGTGACGTTGCGCTTCGACGACGGAACGAGCGAGGAGGCGGGCATTTTGGTAGGCGCGGATGGAATTTTCTCTCGCGTGCGCGCGCAGAAGCTCGGAGATGATCCGCTATCGTATTTGGGCGTGCTCGTCGTGTTGGGCATTTGTCGCGGCGTGGACGCTCCGTTGTGTAGAAATAAGGTGTTTCAAGTCGTCGATGGCGAGAATAGAATGTACGCCATGCCGTTCACGGCGTCGCCCGATGGTGACGGTTGTATTCGACCGCTGGACGAGCAGTACGAGGGTGAAGATGAACCAGGAGCGATGATGTGGCAGCTATCGTTTCCCGTCGACGAGGATCGAGCTCGAGCGCTCGCGACTGACTCGGAGGCGTTGTGGAACGAAGCGCTGCGCAGATGTGCGTCTTGGCCAGATCCCGTTCCGAGACTGCTCAATCAAACTCGGAAAGAAGACATGGCTGGCTACCCCGCGTACGACCGCGATATGACGCCTGCGGAGGTGTTGAGAGGCAAAGTCACGTCTCGCGTGACGCTCATCGGCGACGCTGCGCACCCGATGTCTCCATTCAAGGGTCAAGGCGCGAATCAGGCCCTCGTAGACGCCGTGCAACTGGCGAGATGTATCGTTCGATCACCGCAGTACATGCTTCCGGGACAGCGACGACACGGGTGCGTGTTTCCGTTCGAGAGCACGCACGAGGCGCTCGCGGCGGCGGAGCGAGCGATGTTGGCTCGAGCGAGGGGCAAAGTGGAAAAATCGCGCGATGCGGCCAAGTACTTGCACTCCAGCGCAGCGTTGGCTGAAGGTAACTGCGTGCGAGCGCATGCCGCTGAGGCGTTCGCGAGCGAGGAATAAATGCGTAGTTGCGTTGTAAAATAAATACTGTATTCATCAAACAAGAGGTACAACGGTTTGTTCGGATTTCTACATGGCCTTCGGTCGTTGATGGCCCATCTTGTGTAAATAGGAAAACATGTCGCGCGTGATGGGCAACAATCCAAAGTAGCCACCATAGCCGGTGTACGCGAGGCCAGCCTTTTTGCACTCATCCTTGATGATGGGAACCATCTTCGGGTACAGATTGTGCGCGCATCCCGGAAACAAGTGGTGCTCGATTTGCAAGTTCAAACCACCGGAAAAGAAGCTCCAGAAGCTGTTACCCCACGACGCGGACGTTTCGATTTGCCACGCACCCCAATCGTTCTTAGTGCTCTTGCTCAAGTTCATCGGGGTCAACGCCTCCAAGTTGTGGCTGACGATGAAGAACCAGCAAAGGACGAACGAGCCAAACGCGCCGTACGCGAGGAACGGCACGATGACGTTGGACAACCCGTGGATGTACGCCGGAACGCCGAGAAGTAAGCCGAAGTGCAGAACTTTACCGAGCAGGTACAGCGCGATTTCGTTCTTCATCAAGCCCTTGTACTCGACGCCGGGAGACGCTCGATCGATTAAAATGTTTTGCGCGTCACCGACTTGCGCGGCGAGCCATAAAAACGGCCACATGAGCGGCGCGTAAAACGCTTGGTACCGATGGAACCACTTCAACTCCTGCGATGGGTCAAGTCGCAACAACGGTAACGCGGTGTACACGTCTTGATCGAGATCGGCGTCGTTGCAGTACGAGTGATGGCTCACCATGTGATGATACCGCCACTCCACCGAACTCTTCCCGATCGCCACGTCGTTCCCGAGCCATCCCCAAAACTGATTCCAAAATCCACTCTTCGCCAATCCTCCGTGATTCGCCGTGTGTTGCAACCCAGTGCCGCTCCAGTACCCCGCCAGTCCCAACGCGCACCCCGTGAGCGCCGAGGGCGCGCGCCAATACGCCACCATCGCCGCGACAAACGTCAACACGACCACCCCCGCGTCCACGACGCACCCACCGCGTCCGTGTGCCTCCCTTCCAGACTTTGCTTTCATCGGTTCCACGACTTCATCTCGCACTCGGCGTTGTATCGCTCGATACACCGCCGAATCGAGCGGTTTCGGAAACGTCTCCTCCTTCCCGAACGCGCCCGCCGCGCCCTCCACCACGGGCAGCGTCTTCATGTACTTGCGCACCACCTCAGGTCGCAAGTGATGGCTCTCGATCAGGATCGTCGCGTCGCGTCCGACGCAGAGCGAGAGCAATTGCGCGCCGCCGGGATGGCGATGCTGAAACTCGGTGACGTCGTAGACGACGCCGCGATAGCGCGTGTACGCGCGCGTCGGGTCGAGCGTCGCCTCGGGAGCGGTCGTCGCGACGTCCGTCGTCGCGTTCGCGCGCTTCGACGCTCGGGAGCGCGCGGCGGAGGGCATGACGCGCGCGCGATCGTGTGGCGCGGGACGTCATCCAGTCATCTTGTTTTTTGCATTCATCCGCGCGACGCGGGACGGGCGATTCGGTTCTACGTTCGTTCTGGGCGCGACGCGGTCGAACGCGACGCGCGCGCGGATCGCGGACGGCTGAGTGATCACGCGGCGTTGGAGAGGACGTCGAGGAGCCAAGGGGAGTGCTTGGCGTCGGTCTCGAGCTCGGATTTGAGTTGTCGAGCGCGCGCGACGGCTTCGGCGGGCGTCATGCGGTCGAGAGGGACGGCGGCGAAGTCGGAGAGGAATTGGCGAGCGCGGACGACGCCGCGGGCCATGTCGTCGGATACACCGGGTTCATCGGTTCGTTGGCGCTTGGGGTCGGAGATGTCGGCGACGGCGCGCTCGGCGCCGGATTTGGAAAAGTCTTCGAGCTCGTCCGCCTTTGCGCGAGCGATTTTGAGCACTTCTTCGGGGAACCGCGCGAACTCGGCGCAGTGAATCCCGAACGACTGATCGCACGCCCCCGGCTTGATTTGGTACAACATGGTGAGCTTTCGGCTCTCCTGGTCGATGAGCGCCTCGACGTGAAAGTTGGAGACGCCACTCGGGCCTTCGAGCGCGGTGAGCTCGTGAAAGTGAGTGGCAAACAGACACGGCGCTTGAATCTCATTGACGATGTGCTCGCTTATCGCCCACGCGAGACCGAATCCGTCGTATGTACTCGTTCCGCGGCCGAGTTCATCGATGATAACGAGACTCGATGAAGTCGCGGCCTTCAAGATGGCGGCGGTTTCTAACATCTCCGCCATGAAGGTGGAAATGCCGCGGAGTTGACAGTCGCCGGCGCCGACGCGCGCGAAGATGGCATCTCGTACAGCAATCACGGCGTCGTCGCACGGCACGAAGCTTCCAACCTGCGCTAAGAGCACGCACACGCCAACTTGGCGAATAAATGTACTCTTACCGCCCATGTTTGGGCCAGTGATAATTTGAAACCAAGACTCGCCCTTCTTCATCGAGCACGTGTTGGCGATGAATCGCACGTTGTCCTGCGCTTCGACGTTTGGATGGCGCGAGTTCTCCAGGTGGATCGTATCAGACGTCTTCTCGTGCATAATCGGGCGCACGAACGGCACCGGCGCGCTGACGGCGACCTCAGCGAAAGACGCGAGGACGTCGATTTCCGCCGTCATCGCCGAAACGCTCAGAAAGATTTCGGAAAACGTCGCCGCGACGTCGACGACGCGATCGACCAAGTGTCGCTGCTTCGCGTCGTAGCTTCTGTCGAGAGATACACGCTGCTCCGAAAGACCACGAATCTTCTTGTTCGTAAACTTCGTGCCATCCTTCTTCGCTTCCAGAATCTGATAACTCACGCTGAGCTTTTTTCGCACGCTCGTTTCGTCTTTCTTCGTCAATCGCATGAACCAACCATGCATGTTGTTGTGTTCTAACTTTAATTGCTTATCGCGTTCCATGCCCAAATCATCGCTCGCATCCGCAAACGCATCACGGATTTGCTTCTCCAGTGTATCCTTCTGTTTTTGCAACTCGCCCAGCTCGGCGTCGTACGAAGCGCAAATGACGTACTCGTCGGGAATCTTGCTCAGATCCACTGCCGCTTCTAAGAGCGCCTCGAACCGGCCGAGATGACTCGGGGCGCTCAGCTTTTTGAGTTCTTCCGCATACTTCTTGCGAATGTAATCGCCATGACGTCCCTCGCACCGTTCGAGCGCCTCGGCCATGTGTGGAAGCGCCGCGCTCGCTTGGTACAATCGGCACAAATCCATGAGCGACGCCTTGCGGCGTTCGAGCTTACGAGTGATCCGTTCGATGTCCGGCAACGCTCGCAAGTGCGCACCGCGCAGGGCGTCACGAACCTCTGCATTGGTGACGAATTCGTTCACGACATCGTGTCGCGTGGCGATTTCGTTAACGTCCACGAGCGGCTGCTTCAGCCATCGCGAGAGCAAACGGCGCCCCATCGGCGTTCGGCACTTGTTCAATAAACCGTACAAACTGAAGCTGCTCGGGCCGTCAGAGCGCTCAGGGAGAACATTCAGAGCGCGCAGTGCCGAAGCATCGAGTCGCATGTACCGACCGGTGTCGTACATACTCAGCGTGCATCGACCGTGGTTGGCGCTATCCGCCAACATTTCGCTGAATCGCAAAACCGCCGCGAGACACGCTGCGGCGTGCGATTGATCAATCACCGCCCGATGCGCCTCAACGTTTCCTCGCACGAGTCGCCCCAAATCATTCTCCAAGTCTTGCGCGTCGAAATCGCGGGCCTGACGCTCCGTGGCGAGCGCACCGCATCGCGAGACGACGTCTCGCAATCGACGCCCCTCCGGCGTCTCGGTCCCTTCCTTGGGCACGACGCACTCTTTGACTCCAATCTGACATAACACGCTTTCCAGCGTGCAATACTGCTCATCATCCACGAACGCGCACGCCCCGAGCTCCCGAGTCGTCGTGTTGGCGTACGCCACGCCCACGTTCCCGTTCGCCACGCGCACCGCGCACACCACAGACGCGTCCGACATCTCGTTCGACCGAAACAGCTCATCCTCGAACGCTTGCAATTTCCCCGGCGACGCCGACTTCACGCACGTCCACGTCCCGCTCGGTTTACTCTCTTCGTAAAACTCCACGCGCGCGCCGTCACCATCGAGTAAAAGTTCGCGAAGCGCGCTCTCGAACATCGATCGGTTGAGCGCGACGCCCGGCAACGCGTCGTCGCCCGATCCCATCGTCTTGATCACGCTCGTCGTCTGCTCCGACGTCAAAAGTGGACCAAACGGTCAAACGCTTCGCGTCAGTCATCTCGCCCGCGCATCGCTCGAGCGCACCCTCGACGATCGCGCCGCCGCGCTCGTCGCCGATTTCGCGTCTCGGCGACAGCCGCGCGCCGATATTCAAAAATCACCAATCATCATCCGCGTTCTCGTCGCCTCCGCGCGCGCCCCGCGCCCCGCGCGCGCGCCGACGCGTTCGAAGATCGCACCCGCGCGCCCGCGCGCTCGCGACGCACCTTATAGAACGCCCGCGCGATGTACATCGCGTCATCGCCGTGCGCGCTGATGCAATCTTTACGATCGAAAAACCGCACCACGCGCGCCGTCTCGCTCGGAAGCCCGCGGTAAAACCGCACGAACTTGGCGCTCGCGGCGTCGTCGAGCGCGAGCGCGCCCGTCGCCGTCGCGGCGCGCGCGTCGGGTTCGTTCGACATCCGAGGGCGGCGAGGAGTGACTGCCGGCACTCGGCGACGCGCGTCGTCGATCGATGCCGCGCGCGCTCGACGCCCCGCTGCTTCGCGAGAACGGCGACGACGACGACGACGCGCGCTGCGCGTCGTGAGTCGCGCCGCGCGACGTCGCGCGCGCGAACGACGACGGATCGAGCGACTCGGAATCCGCGCGGTCGGACGAGGAATACGTTTCGAGACGCGCGCGCGCGGCGACGGGGGCGCGGAGAGTGCGTAAGGTCGCGAACGCGATGTCATCGCAGCGCGTGCTGACGGCGATGGCGGTGTTGGCGTCGGCGCCGTCGCTCGTGGGGGCGTGATGTTGGCCTTTGCTCGTCGGCTCGTTTTTCGGCGCCGCGGCGACGAGCGCAAGCGCCAAACACGAATCGCACGCGATTTCCCTGGGGATGAACGCGATGGTGACGACGCTCGCCACGGTGGCGAGCGCGAGGAAAGCGCGCGGGCGTCGGGGGAACGCGTGGCGCGTGTACGGACCGACGGCGACGACGGCGGCGAGCGTCGCGCTTCTGTGCGCCGACCCGATGCGACACGTGCTTCAGGATCACGAATTGTGGACGACGAACAGCGCGATGTATCGTCCAGGGTGCGAGCACGGCGATATTCGATGTTTGAGCGTCGTGGGGTGGGTGTTCTTGACGTGCACGTACCTCGGATTTGCGTGCTTAATAGTCGGCGCGCTTTGGAACGCCGACGCGCTCGGCAAACTCGGGCGCGAGTTCCGTCGCAGGTTGGAGGGCGATGATGCAGATTTCGAGGCGTAGACGCGAGAAATCGATGAGCGACCGGAAGGCGACGATGACGTGACGCGAGCGCGCGAATGTTGGTTCTGGACCAGCGGCGCGATCGTCGATGAAAAGTCGTCGTCTCACCGTCGTAGATATGTATGTTGTAACTTCTACCGCCTACTTTATGTGTACAAAAATGTATCTCGTGTGTCACCGGTGTAATCGAACTCATCCTACTGCCGTTGTCGTTTTTCCGGAGGCGTGGCTTCGACGAATTCGTCGTGCGCCCAGTCGTCGTTGTCATTCAAAACCGTCGTAGCCGCGTCGTTGGGTGCCTCTCGCCCCCACGGTCGACTCGGCGCGTCGACACCGCCGCCGACTTCTCGCTGCGACGCGTTCTCGCTATCAGGCACCGCGCTCCAAGGCTGACTTCCTAACGGCGCGTTTTGAAGCGGCGCCGGCGCCTCGACGCGCGGCTGCTCGCATTGGCTCGGTTCCACCGCTGACGCGTCCTCGGGAGGAAGCATGGACGCCAACACGAGTTCAGCTTCGAAATCGACGCTCGCGGGCGCGGTGGTGTGCTGCGGCTGGTTCCCGAACGCGTCGCGTTGATGAAACATTTTGAAATCCGCCGTCGGCTTCACCACCACCGGCGCGCCCGCCTGCGCGCAATAAATCGCCACATCCACGTCCGAACTCTCGCACAGTTGAACGATGCTGCGCAAATCCTTCAAATTCACCGTCACCTCCACCGGCGCCGCCGCGGTGTTTCTATAAAACAAAATCGATTCGTCGTCGCGTCTCAACGAAATGCTCGTCTGCAACGCCTGACTCAACCCCCCTCCCGGACTCAAATAACTCGACAGCGTCACGATCTTCGCCGCTCCCGCCGCGTCCCCGTCCACGCACACGTCCGATTCGATCCCGCACGTCAGCGTCACGTCCTCTCTCGCCGCGCTCGAAAAGTGCGCCAACAGCGTCAGCAGCGTCTTCGCCCTGCTCACCACCTTCGCCGGCATCGCCTCCGCGTCGATCTCCGCGTCGACGTGTTCCGCGTCCATCACCTCGTGCATCTCATACGTCTTCTTCGTGCCGCTCTTCGCGCTCGTCGTCGTCACTCGCAGTCGTCGCGCCTCTCGTCCCTCGTCGTCTTCGTCGTCCAGCGTCACGACGACGACGTCCGCGCGCGCGTGCGACCGCAGCGACGCCATCACGTGCTTCGCCAGCGCGCACGTCTGCGCGCGTCCTCCGCGCGCGGTTATCTCTCGCGCGTCGAACGCGCTCGCCCGCACGGCGACGCGCGCGAACGCCGAGCGCGCGGCGTTGACGGATTTCAGCGTCAGCGTCTCGTCGCGCGCGCTCGCGTCGATCAGCACCTCGGGACCGACGCGCGACAGGAACGCGATCGAGCGATGGAGCGCTCGCAGGGAGCCGCCGGAGACGGCGAGCTCCATCGCGGCGGCGCGGTGTGGCGCGCGGTCGGCGAGCGCGAACGACGCGAGCTGTCAAAGGACGATTTGAATTCGCGCGACAGATCGCGACGCGCGTCGTTTCCAAGGACGCGCGACGGCGCGAGAGAAGCGATCGCGCGGCGAAAGGACGCGCGATGGCGCGCGGGACGCGCGCGACGGCGACGCGAGGGACGATGGTCGACGAGACGCGCGCGAAACTGCGCGGTGTCAAAGACGCGTCGATGAAACGCGCGAAACCGGCGATCGAACGCGCGAGGACGACGACGAAGCGCGCGGTTGAGATGGTTAAAACCTTGGACGTCGGCGCGCGCGCGCGACGGGCGCTGGGCGCGGACGCGCGGGTCGCGATTGGATATTGCGTCGTCGGGATGTTGGCGGCGGCGGCGACGGCGCGAGGCGTCGTCGGAGGGTCGGCGAAGATGAACGCGCTCGCCGCCGCGTTGGCGAGGTGCGTCGTCGAGACAAAAATTGGCGCGCATCGAGGTCTGGCGTTCGTCGATCGGTACTTTGTGGTTTTGGTGAAGCATTTGAGCGAGCGCGCCGGGGCGTTGCGAACGACGTCGCCGAGCGAAGCCAAGGCGAAGGCGATGCTGGATGTCATCATCGCTTTCGCGTCCTCGGGGGCGGCTGCGATGCACGTGAAGATGATTTTGATCACCATTGCGTTTTCTGCCATCGCGCGCGTGGTTTTTTACAGGTCAACGCGTCGACGCGAGGTCAAGGTGGTGCTCGTCACGGGCGGGAGCGGCGGACTCGGTTCGCTGCTACTGGAGGGCATTCGCACCGAGTTCCCGAACGCCATCGTGTACGGAACCTCGCGCGCTGGTGCGAGTAGCAAGAAACTCGGTCGCCAATCGAGCGGATTCTTTGGTATCGGGACGCCATCAAAGGAAGAGATCGCGAAGAAGAACGACCCGTCAGTGCCGCTCGGCGCCGAACTCGACAACGAGGAAAACGTCGTCTCGCACCCGCTGTTAACGATGGATCTCACCAAAGAAGATTCTATTGCCCAATGCATTGCGTCCATCGTCGAGAGACACGGAAAAATTGACGTCTTGATCAACAACGCGGGCGTGTGCCTTTGCTCGTGGGCGAAACAAACGCCGCGCGACGACGCCGAGATGATTATGCAAACCAATTTCCTCGGCGCCGTGAGCGTTATTCGTCACGCGATGCCACATCTGAGCCAAGGCGCGAACATCATTAACGTCGGCTCCATCGCCGGTCGAATCGGTATTCCGTTTCAGTCCATGTATAGCGCTTCCAAAGCGGCGCTGATGGTGTACACGGACGCGCTTCGCATGGAAACAAAGGGCTCGGGCGTGCGCGTCAGCTTGATCGAGCCCGGCGATTTAAGATTACAAAAAGGCGCAGCGAGCGTGGTCAAATCGAGCGGGTTCGAGTCCGATCCCGTCGCTGATCGTGCGGAAAAAATCATGCGCGCCGAAGAGGCGGCAGGAACGAACCCCATCAAGGTTGTCAAAGCCGTCGTTAGCGCGATTAAATCATCCGCGCCCAAGAACCGATATTACATCGGTCCTGACGCGTGGCTTGTCGAGGCGTTGAGTCGGGCGTGCTCATACTCGGCAAGGGAGTACTTTCTCGCGTCGCACTACAGAGTGCCGCCGCGGGATAGAGCTTGGATTCGCGTCTGACGCGGGGATAGAAGCAATCAATATTAAATCTCAAATACGTCATTCCAGTCACTGTGAGAATGATTCGCGCTCCGCTAAAAATTTAGGCACTTTCTTAGCCTTCTGCCGTCGCACCATGCCCGGTTTGACTGTCTTGCGGATCTTGTTCATAGCGAGCTTGCTGAGCTCGGCTTCAGAAAGCTGAGGCTGCAAGCCCACGTCGCCGGCTTGGCCGCCGAGTTGCCCGCTCATTTTTTGCATTTGGGTACGCATACCTCCAAACATCATGATGAGTTGTGCTAAGTCCGCTTCGGTGCGGCCGCTACCTTTGACTATGCGTTGACGGCGGGAATCCGCAGTCGTGCTGGCGACGAGCATGTCTGGGTACTGTCGTTCCTCCTTGGTCATCGAGTTGATCAAGCTCTTCGCGATGGTCATGCTCTTCCCCGCCGCTTCCATGTCGGCCTCGCTCAGCTTGGCGGTGCCCGGCATCATTTGCATGATTTGCTTCATCCCACCCATGTTGTTCATCATCTCAAGCTGGCCAACAAAGTCGTTGAAATCAAACGTCGCGCTCATAATCTTCTGCTTGATTTTCTCCGCCTCTTCCTCCTTCACGCCCGCCTGCACTTTTTCGACGAGACTGACGATGTCACCCATGCCCAAGATGCGGCTAGTCATGCGCTCAGGGTAAAACGGCTCGAGGGCGTCCATCTTTTCGCCCACGCCCGTGAATTTGATCGGCTTACCCGAGACTTCTCGTACGCTCAACGCAGCGCCGCCTCGTGTGTCGCCATCCATCTTAGTGAGAATGGCTCCGGTGATTTCAACCGCTTCGTTGAACGACGCCGTGAGCGTCGCCGCTTCTTGACCAGTCATCGCATCGACGACGAGCAAGGTTTCATCCGCCGAAGTCGCCTCTTTCGTCGCCTTGAGCTCACCCATGAGCTTTTCGTCGATGTTCAATCGACCCGCCGTGTCCACAATGACGACGTCTATGTCCTCATCCTTCGCCTTGCGCACGCCTCTCGCGGCGATCTCCGGCGGGTTGCCATCGACACCCATATCGAAAACGGGCACGCCGATTTGCTTCCCGAGCGTTTTCAACTGATCGATCGCCGCCGGTCGATACACGTCCGTCGCGACGAGCAACACGCTCTTCCCTTGCTTGCGCAACGCCAACGACAACTTCCCACACGCCGTCGTCTTCCCGACCCCTTGCAAACCAGCCATCAAAACCACCGTAGGCTCTCCATCGTCCCTGAACTTGATCCCTTCCGCTCCGACGCCACCCATGAGCTCGCAAAGCTCATCCGCCACGCACTTGACCAACATTTGCCCCGGTTCCACGCCCTTCGTCACCTTCATTCCCACCGCCTTCTCCTCGCACCGCGCGATGAACCGCCGCACCACGGGCAGCGACACATCAGCCTCTAAAAGCGCGCGTCGCACATCCTTAAGCGGCGCCTTGACGTTATCCGCGTTCAAATCCTTCTCGCCCTGCAAGCGCGCCCACGCCTTATCCAGCTTGTCCGACATTCCCGCGAACGCATCCGCGCGCGTCATCACCGCGCGACGCCCCCCGCGCGCGCGCACCGCGCCTCGGTCGTTCCGCATCGCCCGCGCGCCTCCTCGCGCCGCGAACGTCGACGCCCGCGCGCGCATCGTCGCCGTCGTCACCTCGCGTCTCGTCCCCATCGCGCGCGCCGCGCTCGCCGCCGCCGTCGCCATCGTCGCGCGCGCGGCCCCGCGACGCGCGCGCGCGTCGGCGAACCTCGCGCTCGCGCGTCGCGCGCCCTCGCCGCGCGCGCGCCGCCGTCGACGCGACGCGACGCGACGCGAACTCGCGCGCGCGACGCCGAGGTTTTCGCGCCACCTCGACCGGGTCGCGAACCCGGGTCGCGCGCGCGCGGCGACCCTCGCGCGATCGATCGACCGCGCGCGGTCGATCGACGGCGCGATCGATCGATCGCGCGACCGCGCGCGCGGCGGCACACGCGCGCGCGATGCCGACCGACGGCGATGGCGGCGCGCGCGACGGCGACGACGACGTCGTCGAGCGCGTGGAGTCGCTCGCGCGCGCGGGCGCGGACGCGGACGCGCTGGCGAGCGGTGCGCGGCGCTCGATTCGACGCGCGCGCGGCGCGCATTCGCGACGACGAGACGCGACCGACGCGACGACTGACGACGACGACGACGACGCGACGCGCGCAGCGACGACGTGGTTGCGAAGAGAGATGATGCGCTCGCCCGAGCGCGCGGATTTCGTGGTCAAGGTGCGCGACGCGACGCGACGAGACGCGCGAAGGCGCGCGTGTCGGTTCGTTCGGAACCGACCGGCGGCTGCCGCGAACGCGAACGCGGACTGACGCGAAGAACGCGAGCGTGAACGATCCGCAGACGTATCTCGCGCGTTCGCCGGATTTTGCGGACGTGCTGACGATATGGGACTCGTATCACGCGAATCACGCGCAAAAGGTGTGCGCGCCTCTGCTCGCGATGTGCGGAACGATGATGACGCGAGGAAGGGACGACGCGGGCGAGGGGACGTCGACGAGGGAGCGGTTAGCGTTGGATTCCCTCGCGCGGGCGATCATGACGAGGAGGATGCGGCACGTGTACGGGCATTTAGGAAGTGGGGTTCGAGTGCGAGTGAATGCGGCTTTGATTTTACTCGCGGCGATCGTCGGGAGAGGGAAGCGGAACGCCGCGGAGTTGTTTCGTACGTTTGATTTTTCGCTCGCGGCGTTGCCTAAGATTGCGTCGCCGCCGCGAGAGGTGCGAGATGGTGGTGTTTCGTCGAAACGTAAGAAGGAGCCGAGTGATGTTCTCGCGGGATCGACGCGAAGGGCGTTTTGTGAGTTCGTACTTGCGTTTTTCTCCACAAAGGATCGCGCGTTGCTGCGTCCGGTGCTAGCGCAGCGCGTGTTGTTTGGAAACGTGGCGCGCTTCGCGGCTGGTGATGAGGCAGAAATGCAGTTCAGAATGTTAGAAGTCATGAAAGAGGACGTGATGGCGAGTGATAGTGGTATACCCGCGCGGCTTCGCGCGGCTTTGTTTGGAGACGTCACCCTTGAACAGCTCGCCACCATCGCGGGGCAGAGCGAAGACGAGGAATCGACGTCAGGACGAGTTGCGGCGATGGCGACGAGAGTGCTTTCGGAGCTTTTCACGGATCCGGCACACGGGTTAGTGCCCGACGGATCGACGACATCGTCGAAAAAGTGCGCCTCAGTTGTTCGACTCCTACAAAAGCTTCGACCGATTGAATGCGACGCGCACTTGAAGATTCTTCTCCTCGCGTGCGAGACGCATCCATTGCTCGCGACGATGTATTTGCCGGGAGCGAAGTACACTTTAGAGCCACGCCTGTCCGCGCATTGGCTCAACAGCGCGAGTCTACTTGGAAGAATAGCCGTCGCCGCAGGTAAAGATGCAGCATCTTCGGCGGCGGCGGCTCGACTCGAAGCCTCAAGCGTCGTCGGTGAGAGCGAAGGCTCGGCGTTTATCAAAGCCGTTCTACCACCAGGTGTGAGTAAACAGACCTTGTCAAAAGGTTTAGCGCACAGCTCGCCGATCATTAGGCACGGCTCGCTGTGTTTATTAGTTCAAGTGACGCGAGCAGTCGCCGCGCGGCTGACGCACTTGGACGCCGCCATCGTAGACGCTCGAAACAGTGGAAGCGATCAGATATGGCGAGTAGAAGAGTTAGCGTCGTACGCACGATTAGCCGCGACGACATACTTACCGGAAATTCAGTCCATAATGACTGCGTACACGGCGAGCAAGGGGTTGAGTACGTCCGAAAAGGAAGCCACGGCGGCGTTGCTCGCGCGATGCCACGCCCTCAACGCAATGGCGACGCAGATAAGCGTCATTCCCGAGACGCTCGTGGACGCGAAGGTCGATGTGAACAAATTACTGCCTACAAATGATCCCACAAGCTTGGCACCGGCAGAGCTTGCGGCTGTCGTGCGCGTGCTTTGCTCCGCTAGGGGCTTGAAGGAGGCGGCGGGCGATGACGTGTCGACGACGACGACGTTGATCCAGGAATCAGGCGTCAATCAGGGACACCTGCTATCTGTTTTGCGCGTCGTGATTTTTGCCACATCGCCTGATGCTCGTGCGTCAGCAAGACGTCTTGCGAAGCATTACTTGGTGACTTCAGGAGCGTTGGACGGTCGCACTGCGGAAGCCGACGTGTGGATTGATAAACTAACGTCTTTCAAGGTCGATGGCTTTGAATACTCTCGCGATGTTTTGATGTCATGCACCGAGTTTTTGGCGGAAGCCACGACTGCGGCGGCGCGACGACGATTTAAGCACGACTCGGTGATACAAACCGCGTTAAAGGAAACGAAAGATAACCGCCCTGAGCGGTACGTCGTGGAAGATTTGTCCGACGATTACCTCAACGCCGCGACGCTTTCAGTGAGTGCGCTCGCCGTGACAGCGTGCGAGAGCATCGTCAAAGTGCTTAAAAGTGAAAAACGTGATAGCGCGTTTAAGCTTTCCGTCAGTGCGTACGCGGCATCCGCATTGATGAGCATCGTACAGACGAGCTTTGATCCTTGGGCGCTCGCGTCAATTGCACTTGAAGCCATCAGTGATGAAGTAGCTGGAGCGTACGTGGCAATGGGGTCGCTTCGCGAGTTTTTGTGCAACTGTACGAGCGAGACAGTCGAGCAACAATTGGTCCCTCGCTCCGGTTCCGTTCCACGAGGAAAACGCCCGAATGAGTGGTCAATCAGCGAACTGTCTGAAGCGCTCGGACATTTGGCGTCGCTTTCTCCGGAGGATCGAGGACTGGTGCTTTTCTGCGCGCATGCCCATATTCCAACGATTGGATTTATCAGCGCAGAATTAGCCTGTCTAACTCTCTACGGCACGGTGAATACGGTCGACGAAAACGTTGAACTGACGACGGCGCTCGTTAACAGCCTTGCGGCAGCCGACGTAATCGCGGCGTGCGCGTCTGGACCACGTCCCGTGTTGGGTATGAGTATGACTCACGCTTCGCCGGCGTACGAGCTTTGTTCGCGTGCGATCGCGATGTGCCCGTTGCGTGAGGTTGTCCGCACCTCTCGCGCGCTCGTCTTTTGGTGCAAATGGAACCACGCGCGCGGCGACGCCAAGACAACGTCGCGACTTATCGAGCTCTGTAAAGTCGTGCTCAGTCGTGCGCGACAAGAATGTCATGACCTACTACGCGAAGTTCAAGTCGTGTTGCTCGCAACGACAGCAATGTACGCCATTTTAGACGATTCAACAAGTTCCGCCGTGTCGGATCTCGTAATGTTTGGCGCTGCTCTCGCGTGTGATGGCAAAGGCGAACTCTACCGGCCTTACGTCCTGCGTTCGGTGGAGAGTTTGACGTCCACAATAAACGCGAAGTTCCAAAAAGTGTCCAAAATCGGTTCCCTGAACGTTTCACTGGTAGCTTTGGCATCGAACGAACAAAAGTTGAGCCTTTTGGAGATGAGCGAAGCGAATTCAATGCCGGAAGTGGCCGTTCTAATTGCCGAAGCCGTCGTGGACGCGCCGAGTTCGAGCTCGCCTGTGCGAATGCACGCTGTTCGTTTTGCCGTTCGCATCGCGTTGAGCGAAGCCTCGACTGATTCTCTCGTAAGAACGTCGTGTCGAGTAGCAAAAGCTGCGATCGACTCACTGCACGCGCTCGAATCAAGAGAAGTACTCTCTGGAAGGGCACCGGACTTTGCCGCGGTGCCGGAGGCTTTGGATTTGGTTCAGAGCGTTGTGAATGATCACAGCTCGGAGGCCAGAGTGCAATTGGCGGCCTCGTTTTTAGCGCACTCGGAGTCGCTTGCGTCATGGTATCTCACAGACGTATCCACGAAGAGCTTATCACACGATGATCTGTTCAAACTGTTGCCGCTGAGCGAACGAGCGATGTGCTGGAACGCGCTCTACCACACTACGCCGAATGCCGAAGACTTGGCGACGGAGTACCGAAATCTCCTCATCGACGCGTGCTTCGAGGATGGTGACGTCATATCATCGTCCATATCCAACCACGCCGTCGGAACACTGGTCTCATGCTTGCAAATCGCACCCTTCAGTGCTGATTCGTCTGAGTACGAGCGCTTCGTCGAACGCGCAACACCGCCACAGGGCTGGACCCGCGAAAGCGACATCGAAATCATTCGCGCGCAGATTGCCGTGAGGGTCTTTGTCGAGAGCGATGCACTCGACGAAAAGCTCAGGCTCGTGACATGTCTGCTCCAATCTCTTGCGGCTTTGACACCTACCAACAAAATGATCAAGCGCGACGCTTCGGCGGAAAAATACCTCGCCGAATCCTTAACCAGAGCGCTGGATGAGATTCAACGACGACCGCTCTCGAGTCCGAGCGCGCCCGTTTTGAATCGGCTCGTAAATGCGTGCGAAGCGTTCATTTTGCAGTCTATCGCGCATAGGTTCCGCTCGCATCGACGATTTGGCGTCATCGGGCGAATTGGTGCCGTGTTAAACGAGCTCCAGTCGATCAGGACGCAAACGCACCTCGGCATGCAAACGCTCGCCGAGGGTGTCGTTTCGCAAATCGTCGCGCATCCCCTGTTCACGCGCGTTCTCACAACCGGGTCGAGTGATGACGATGCGACGTTACCCGCAAATGTTCGCGATATGCCAATCACCGTTAAGTCGATTATCGAAGTCGTCGAGGATACGTCAGCGTTTGAAACCGGCGCGGTGGCGTCAAACTCGAGTGAGTTGAAACTGGAATTGTTGCGCGTTTTGAACTCTTTCTGGAAATTACAAGATGCGAATGGGGCAAACGAGACGATCGCGTGCAGAAAGTGGCGCGCTGAACGAGCGAACACACTCATAACGCTCGCTTCGGGATACGGCGCGACGATGAGCGAAACCGATCGCGTCGCGCAAGACTTGATGCTCGCCATCGACGCGAGCACGGGCGGCGGCGCGTTGCGGTCGCTCGGATACCTCTGGGGCGAGTCAGTGACGCACTTCGTGAAAGCGACGATCGCAATTCGCAGAAATGAAAACGAAAGCTACGACGTCGAAGATTTGCTTTACTCCGAGCCGTCTCCAGCGCTTGTGGCGTCCGCTATTCGAGAGGGTTCGCCGCCCGATGCGCGCCGCGCGGCGGCGACGGCTAATCGCTACCCTGTGACGCGATCAACGCCACCTTCAACGGCCATGGTGTCGGATGAAACACTCGATGAGTGCGTTTCTTTTGGATACGACCCTTCGTGGGTCCTTCCTTTTGCCCTGCGCTCGCTCATGACGGATGCCATGGATCCGCGCGAGGCGATCGCGTGGGGACTCGCCCCGCTAGCGGCGGCCGCGCTTTCATCTCACGATGAAGCCACGCGCCGAGTGGCGTACGCTATCCTATCGACGTTGGAGCATCGGGTTAGTGATCCAATGATGTCGTTCCGCGAGCGAACTCAAGTGTTGGCGTGCCTGAGCGCGATACGAAACGCGACGAGCGAGGCGTTGATTCGTTGGCCCTCGCCGAGCGCCGTGCTCACGGCTGAGTGCATGATTTCGTGTTTGTACCCCGAACTTGATACCTTCTTACCGCTTCAGAGGCAACTCAACAAGCGCGCGGCGCTCGATCTCGACGGTCTTCCCATGTTTCTTCCCATGCTGAACAGCGGTGATGTTGACGCCAGACAGCACCGTTTTTGGATCCTTCGCTTGCTCCGAGCGTCGTTGAAGGATGACGTCGACGCCACGATGTTTCGTAAAACTTTCGCCTTGGAGGTGGTGATGAGTCATTACAGCACGACCTTAGCGGAGCCTTTCGTGCGGTTCCTCATGCTTGATCTCATCTCGCGCGCGTGCGCCGTGCAATTTGCCGCCCGACCTCTCGTCGAAGGCGGCGGTTTGATCGCTTGGTTGGCCTCTGTGGCGCGCGCGGCGTGCGTCGACGATGAGCACGGGATTCGTTCCGGTGAATCCTCCAACTTGCGAGCGGCAACGGCAAGAAAAGCCGTTGAAGCACTTGTGGCGCTGATCCGCCAGAAAGGTTCGATTTATCTCGGTCCGACGGGTACGGCGGCGGATTATTTGTCGGCGTTGCAAACAATTCGCGGCGCCCTCTTGCGCGGCGACGCCCCGTCACACGCCGAAATCGCCAGTCGTCGCGCGGCACTCGGACCGTACTTGAAGCTTCACATAGAAATTGCGGAGCGATTACGCCGGCGCATCGCTGAAGTCGGCGATCCCGTGGAAATCGCCCGTTTGTGTCGCGCGGCGGATGAGGCGCCTAACGCGGCGGCGCTCCGAGACGACATGTTCAGAGTCGTCGTGACTTCCGAAGGCGGTGGTCAGTACGCCAAGCGGTGCACGCGCGAGACTTCTCGCGCACTCGCAGATGCAGTAACTTTTTCTGCTTCTTGGGCCGCCGCACACGCCGCCGATGTATCTGAGCGCGTGTCCAAACGCGCCGGCGAGGACGCCTTCGAGGCGACGGCGCGTTGGTGCGCCAGCGCGCTCGCGAATGGGGGCGCTTCGTTCGTCAACGCGCTCATGAGCGCGCACGAGTGCGGTGGTGTCGTGCGATTTGCCAACATCATGACGGCGTGCGAACGCGCGTCGTGCGACGCCGCGCGTCGCGAGTTGCGACTCCCTTGCTTAGCCGCGCGGCTGTATCTCTTGCGCGCGGCGCAAGCCTTCGCCGACGAGTCGACGTCTGAAGCCGACGCCGCGATGAAGCGCGCGATCGCTGACGATAAAACCGACGACTTTGTCGCCGGAGGCGCGCTCGATCGCGCCGTCGCCGCGACCGCCGCGGGAGACGCGACTGCGTTCGTCTTCGCGACGGCGCGTCTTCGCGCCGCCTTCGCAGGGGTGGGTTTCGCGCGCGCGCGCGACGACGCGAACGACGAAAACCAGCCGTCAAAGAAGAAACCCAAGAAGTCACGGGTGGCGTTGCGATGAAGAACCATCGCGCGCGCGGATCGCGGGTGTATCCGAGGAATTATCGCAGTATGTAGCATTAGTAGCCGCGGGACGCGCGAGTCCGGTCCTCGGTCGATTGTACAGTATTGTATTGTATTTCTACGTAAACCACCTTCGCCGCCGTCGTCTGTGTGATTGGTGAAGACCTCGCGATCTTTTACAATGTTGTTCAAAGGAATTGAATGCTAATAGTTTGCTCTGGCTGATATTGGCTAAGAAGACGAGCGCGCATCGCCGCGAGCGTCGCGCGCGCTTTCGCGCGCGCGCCCCGCTACGCGCGCTCGTCGTCGTAATTTAAGTACCCCGCGCGGCGCACTTAAACGTTCACAACCTTTTGGATGATTTGGTTCGCGATCGCGGACGCTTGCGCATCCACTTGGCTCGCCGAATCCTTCTTCGCGGCATCCAACGCCGTCATCGCTTGCGCGATTTGCGCGTCAACCTCCGCCTTGGCCTTATCCGCGGCGGCGGCGACGTCGGCGTCCATCTTCGCCTTCATCGCCGTGACTTCGTTCGCGACTTCGGCGCGCGCGTTCGCGATGACCTTTTCCTTCTCCGCCTATCATCGATACCAAAATTTAACGCACACCGTCAGTCACTCGCGCTCTCGCGTCGTCGTTCCGTTCGCGCCCCGCGCGCGCCCGTTTGGATAAACCCCAAACGACCCATCTCGCCGTCGGCGATTCGCGCCGCGCGCGCCCGCGATTCGCGCCGCCCCCCCCCCCCGGCGCGTCCCGCACAAAAAAAAACTCCTCGCGCGCGTTTCTCGCTCGCGCGCGCGCGTCGCGTCGCTCAAACGTACGATCAACGCCTCAACCTCCGCCGAGTTCCCGCCGACCGCGGCGAGCTGCGATCGAATGAGCTCGTCGCGATCGTCGAGCGCCTTCCCCACCGGCCCGAACACCGTCTTATCGAGGATCGTCATCAGCAGCAAAAATTCCGTCGCGATGATCGGCAGCGTGAGATCGAAGTCGAACAGCTTCCCCGCCTCGGCGTGCGCCGCCGGGACCGCGCACGCGATCTGCGCCGCGAGCGTCATCGCGGGGAGCTTGACGCGATCGACGACGTCGGCGACGCGCGCCTTGACGGCGGTCGCGCGCGTCGCCGCGCGCTTGCTCGGCGCGGGCGCCTTCGCGGCGGTGATTCGGATCGCGCGGGCGGCGACGAGGGACATCTCGTTCGTGGGCGTGCGCGTGTGTGTCGCGATCCGCCGTCGCGGCGCGACGCGTGCCTCGCGCGGGGATTCGATCGCGAGATTCGCTTCGTCCGTGTGTCGCGCGGCGTCACCGGTCTCGCGATCGATCGACCGTCCGCCGTCGATCGATGGCGCGACGGTCGCGCGCGCGCGTCGAACCTCGCGTCGTCGATCGACGCGCGACGTCGCGACCGCGCGCGCGACGCCGCGCGCGGGCGTTCGCGCGCGACGCCGAATCGCGACGCGACGCGACGCGGCGACGCGATGCCGCGACGCGCGGCGACGCGCGCGCGGTAGATCGATCGCCATGGCGCCGAGCCATCGATCGTCGTACGGCGCGCGCGATCGCACGTACGCGTGTCGCGCGACGCTGCGGATGTGGACCGCGTGCGCGTGCTTTCCGTGCGTGGGCGAGACGCTGTGCGAGCCCGGAGACTTGGGGTATCGCGCGCGATATCTCGTGTTTCGATGCGAGCGCGCGCGCGCGATCGGCGGACGCGCGGCGGAGATGGCGGGGGAGGACGTGCGCGGGATGGTGGAGGCGCTCGAGGACGACGTCTTCGCGTGCCGGGTGAGCGCGGGCGAGGGCGCGGTGGAAGTCGAGATTCGAGCGGGAAGTCGAGCGAGGGTGCTGATGTACGCGCTGACGCTGCGGACGGCGGACGGGCGGGGGCTGGGGTTGGAGCTGGTGGAGGAGCGACGCGCGAGTCGACGCGAGACGGTTGGGTGGTGACGTTTCCGAGGGCGCGCTCCGAGGGCTTCATAATCGAGCATGCGGTGGTCGAGCGCGTGGATCGTCGCGATGTGCGTCGTCGTCGCGGAGGCGACGTCGATACCGGCTGAACCGCGCGAGGTGACGCGATACGGCGCGGCGCAGATTACTGAGATTTCTTACGAACAACTCGACGCGGCGGACGCGACGGAGGGCGAGACCGCGGGCTCGGGGGACTGGATCGAAATTTACAACCCGAGTGAAACCGACAAAGTAGATCTCACCGGTTGGGCGTTCACCGATCGCAGCGCGCGCGCGATCGAAAAGAATCCCGAAGTCGCGGTTGGTCATTGGTTCGAGCTGCCCGAACTCGAGCTCGCCCCGAAATCGTTCGCCGTGCTCGCGCGCGACGAAATGGCGTTTCGCACAGCGTATCGCGACCGCGACAACGCGCTCGACGCGCTCGTCCGAGGGAGCTTCAAGTTTGGACTCACCGCCAAGGGCGAGACGGTTCGTCTTTTGGACGCGTCCAACGAAACCGTGTACGAGCTGACGTACGACGACAAGTCCCCGTGGCCCGACACCTCGGAAGGTGGACACAGCCTCGAGCTCATCGACGTTCGTCTAGATCCGAACGATCCGTTCAGCTGGATCAGTTCATACGAAGAGGGAGGCACGCCGGGCGAAATCAACTCGATCGCGGTCTCGTGGGGGTAGCGCCGCGTAATCGAAGCCGCGTAATCGAAGCCGCGTAATCAAGCCGCGTAATCGAAGCCGCGTAATCGACGCGCGTCGGTGCTCGATCGGATTCGATCTGTCTTTGAAATTCATTCTTTCATTTCGATCATCAACTAATACGTCGCGAGCGACACCGACGCGGCGTAAATAAATGCTCCTCTACTTGATGGACGACCCCGAAGGCGTCTCTGGCGCCGTGCACTCACCCGCGGCGCACGCGAGCACCTTGTCGTCGTACACCGCCTTGCCATCCTTCACGACGAGCTTTTCCTTAACGGCATCCCAAAACTTACTCTTGCACTCCTTCGGGTACGTCTCCGACGCGGTCATCCCCGTCGGCGTCACCGGCGCGCCGACTTCGGCGCCCTCGGGCGCGCGCACGAGCTTCACCTTCGTCTCGCCGTCAACCTCGAACTCCGTGGCCAGAATCATCGCCTCGGACGTTTGCCCCGCCAACTTCGCCACCTTCAAGTTCAAAATCGTCAGCACCAAAGCGTCCTTCAGTTCGCTCTCCGGGACAAACTTGCGCAACCCCGTGACGACTTGCCTCGGGTTCTCTTCGCCGCAGTCCACCTTGCACAGATACAATTTATCGCTATTCTCCACGCGTCCCACCTCGATCACGCGTCCGACGACGAGTTTCGCCTTTTCCATCGGATCCGCGTCCACCGCCGCCGCCGCCGCCGGTCTCTTCTCCTTCTTCTCCTTCTTCTTCCCGCCCTCGCTCGCGTCGCTCGCGGGCCTCCGCACCCCCTCCCCCCTCGGCTTGATCACCGGGTTCAGCATCGCCACGATGTACTCGCACGTCTGATCGAACGCCTCGGGCATGGGATTGTTCGCCTCGAACGGTTTCGTCATCACGTATCCCGTGCGCTCGCACGTCACGCGCGTCACGCCCCGCGGCGGCGCGCGCGCGATCGGATCGGCGCGCGCCGTCGCGTCGACCGCGCGCGTCGTCGCGGGCGCGCCGGCGCCGAGCAAAGCGTCGGCGAACGCGGACATCGTTTCCATCGAGCGCTCGAGCGGGTTCGCGGTCGGGCGGCGCGCGCGCGAGTGCGACGCGCGCGCGCCGCGCCGCGCGCGAGGTCGGCGAGTTTTGAGTCGTCGCGACGCGCGCGTCGCGCGGGCGTCGCGGTCGTCGCGCGGGCGCGTCGCGCGCGTCCGCGCGACGCGACGCGAAAAAAATCGATAAAGAACACATCACCGGATCGAGTGACGCGCGCGCGAACGCCGCGTCGAGCGCGTCGTCACGGGCGCGGTGGACGGCGCGGAGCGTTTCTGGCGAAAACGCCCGCGCGGAGACGCGACGCGACGGGCGCGCGCGGCGCGAGGCGGCGCACGACGACGCGCGACGACGCGCGCGCGAGGGGTGAAGATGGCGAACGATCCGTACGAACCGGACGACGCGTCGGACAGCGACGAGGACGCGCGCGAGCGACGCGAGAGGGATGCGAGAGCGCGATTCGAGCGCGACGTCGAGGACGAGCTGGGCGACGCGACGGACGTCGACGAGCGATCGTGGGAGGGGTTTTGGCGACGCGCGACGGCGGAGAACGCGGCGAAAATGCGGCGGGCGGGATTGGATCCGAATAAAGCGGAGAGCAAGGTGAAGTTCGGGAGACACGGGGAAAAGTTGGAGAAGGGGAAGTGCGCGACGACGCTTTGCTTTGGGTGCGACGCGCGGTGCGACGAGACGTTTGAGTGCGCGCAGTGCTTGGAAATTTATCGAGCGCGGGCGAAGAAAGTGGCGTTCGACGCTTGGGAGCGCGCGTTCTTTTGTTCGTGCAAGTGCTACATCGCGAATTGGGATGAGCATCGGCGGCGGCACGGGCCGAGCACCGCGGGGCCGACGAAGATGGACGGCGCAGTGCACGAGTTTGAGGCGCCGCCCGGGCTCGGTGCGCTTTGGCACGGATCGGATTTGCGACGATTGGAGTTTGAAGAGTGCGCACCTATGATGTATTGAGATCACGGCGGCGCCTAGGGCTATCGTTCGCTACGTTGTGTGAGTCTACTAGTCCGGCGTGAGGAGTTCAGATTCGCCGCCCCGCGCGCCGCCTCCAGGTTCGACTTCCAACGGAGGTGCGGTCGGTGACGCCATCGACGGTGCGACGTAATCATCGCGACCGAAATCGGCTTTCGCATCGTTCCCACTCTTGTAATGCGATTCTTCGTCCGACGTCTCCACTCCTAGAGGCACGCCGTGCGTGCGTAAATATTCCGCCAGCGTGAAATGATTATATTTCCCCGCGATATCGACCGCGGTTCGCCCTCGAACGTCTCTCGCGGCTGGATTTGCGCCGAGCACTAGTAACTTTTTGCACGTCGCCTTGTTCCCGTTCGCGGCGGCGATCATGAGCAACGTCTGCTCATCGCTCGTCTCGTCGCGCGCGTCAACGTCTAAGCCCTCGGCATCGACCAAACGTTCCATTTCGTACGTACGATTCAGTTTGCACGCCCGAATCGCCGCCGTCATGACCTCGGCCTCTCGCGCGAACGGCGACGACGACGCGCGCGAGCCGCTCTCTGTGCGCGAACTGGACAGCCGCGCGCCGGCGTCGAACGCGCTCGCGCCGATCCACTCCGTGTCGTCGCTGAACGTGTCTATCGCGGGATTGTTCAAAATCTCCAAAAGCTGCCCTGCGACCGTACCGATGGACATGATTTCATCGCACAACGCGTACGCCTCTTTCAAATCGGCGCCGCGCTCGACGTCTCGCGCAAACGTCTCGTAATCCATATCGCCAATAATCTCCGACCGCTCCTCATCGAACGACGTCATCAAAAACGCAAACACCGACCGTATTTCCTCATCCGACAACCTCTTCCATCGCACCGTCCGCGTCAGCCGATCGATCACCGCGTCCAGTCGCGTCGGCGTCCACAGCGCGCCGCATCGAACGCTCGCGCACGCCCGCCAAAAATCACACAATCGCACCGTCCCGCGCCCGAACTGATCGCACATCGCGTGAAACCGTCGAAACACCACCGAACGCTCCCAGTCATCGCGTCCGAGCCCCAACGCGCGCGCCATCACGCGCTTCTCCAATTTCGCCTCCGCGCTCCCGAACCCGTCCCGAACGACCGCGCGCAGGATTATTCCCGGTTTCGTCGCCCCCCGCGGTCGCAGCGCGGCGTACATCGCGTCTCCCAGCCGCACCTCGCGCGCGCTCGCGTGCGTCCCGCGCCGGCACCGCCTGCATCGCCGAACAGCGTCGTCGTCGTCAGTCGTCCCTCGTCGTCGTCGTCGGCCGCGGCGCGTAACCACCGCGTCGGCATCCGCGCGCGTTTCGGCGCTCGCGCCCGCGCGCGCGCGCAGTCACCGCGACGCCGGCGCGCGTCGCGACTCGGTTCGCGATCGCTCGCGCACCTCGCGCTCGCGCACGCCCCCATGCGCGCGATCGCCGCGCGTCGCGCGCTGGCGTCGTCGCCGCGCGCGCGCGCGACCGACCGCGCCGACCCCATCCACCACTTGAGTCAAGACTCATCAGCGATTACATGGTAAAACCTTCCCTTGAATACGAGTCGCGCAAAACGACGCGTCGATCGAAGCGACGCCGCGCGTCGGTCGACTTTTCGCGCGCGTCGTTTTGCGCGCTGCATACGCTCCGCGCGCGCTTATGTACGACGACGTCGCGCGTCGCGGGCTTTTATGTCCGCGCGCGCGCCTCGCGCGCGCGGCGACCGCCGACGGCGCGCGCGCGGCAGTCTGCGTCGCGCGACGCGCGGCGATCTCGACGCCGTCGACGCGAGAGAGGTGCGTGGAAATTATCGCGACGCGCGCGCGTCGAGCGGCGCGCGCGGCGCGCGCGCGGCGCGCGGGAGGGTGGACATCGCGCGACGTCGCGCGCGAGGGCAAACGCGCGCGCGGTCGATCGGGGGAAACGCGCGGCGCGCGCGGTCGATCGGGGAGGTGGGCGCGCGCGCGGCGCGCGCGCGGTGGTTGAATATCGCGCGGGGTGGGGACGCGCGCGAACGGGGCGAACGGGACGCGCGCGCGCGCGCGAGGGGAGGGTTCGCGGCGGATTGATCGATTGGGGTATATGCGGTCGCGGGGCGGTGCGGACGGCGGTCGTGGACGCGCGCGCGAGGCGCTGGGGGGCGGGCGGGCGAGCGGGATGCGTTCGGGGAAAGCGTACTGACGATCGACGCGCGTGATTCGCGAAAAACAGGTTGACGCGTGCGCTGGAGACGCGAGCGCTTTAAGTAGAGGTTTGCGATGTCGGCGGCCAAGGCGGCGGCCAAAGCGGAACGCGCCGCGGCGCTCCGTAAGGATGTCGACTTCGTCGAACACACGTGGGCGGCGGAAAAGCTCTATGCGCACTTTGGATGCACGCTCGAAGATGGTTTGTCCAACGAGCGCGTGCTCGAGAACCGCGCCAAGTACGGCGAAAACCGGCTGACGCCTCCCGAGGTGACGCCGTGGTACATCAAGTTTTTGATGCAGTTTGCGAACTTTTTCGCGCTCTTGCTTCTCGGGGGTGGGGTGCTTTGCTTCGTTGGTTACGCCATCGATAGTGAAAAGGATCAAACGAACTTGTATCTCGGCGTGGTGCTCTTCACCGTCGTCATGATTACGGCGACGTTTTCCTTCTTGCAAGAAGCCAAGTCCGAAGCCATCATGGAGGGTTTCAAGAGCATGATCCCGAAGAAGTGTAAGGCGATCCGTGGCGGCAAGGCTGTCGTCATCGATGCCTGGGAGCTCGTTCCGGGTGATGTCGTCGATCTCAACGACGGCGACCAAGTCCCGGCGGATATTCGCGTCATGCGCTCCAACGAACTCAAGGTTGACAACTCTTCTTTGACCGGTGAGTCTGAGCCGCAAGATCGTACTCCGGAACTCGCGGTCGACTCCAATGGTAACATCGTCACGCAGCCGCTCGAATCTACGAACTTGTGCTTCTACACGACGATCATCAACTCTGGTTCCGGTCGCGGCGTCGTCATCGGCAGCGGCGATCGCACCGTCATGGGTCAAATCGCTGGTCTCGCCACGGAAACGAGCGGTGAAGACTCGCCGATTTCTAAGGAAATCAAGAAGTTCATCCAACTCATTTCTATCGTCGCCATCACGCTCGGTATCGTTTTCTTTGTCGTCGGTTTGACCAACGGGACGGCGATTATTCAAAACGTCGTCTTCATGATTGGTATCATCGTCGCCAACGTGCCGGAAGGTCTCCTCGCCACCGTGACTGTGTCTTTGGCTTTGACTGCCAAGCGCATGCACGCGAAGAACGTGCTCGTGAAGAACCTCGAAGCCGTCGAAACTCTCGGTTCGACGACTGTCATCGCCTCCGACAAGACGGGTACGCTCACGCAAAACCGCATGACGGTGCAACACGCGTGGTACGACAACAAGGTTTACTTCTGCCCGGCGGGTAAAAATATCCCGGATCTCAAGGTTATCTCTGAACCCGGCCAAACGCCGGATGGTGAACCGTTCTACGATCAGTCTTCGGAAGCGTTCCAACGCTTGCTCCAAGTCGCCACTTTGTGCAACAACGCCGAGTACTTGACGAAGAGCGAAGACGGCTCCTTCATCGACCTCAAGGCTGAAATGATGAACCCGAACTTCAATATTCTCAAGCAACCGGCCACCGGTGACGCTTCCGAACAAGGTTTGCTCAAGTTGGTTCAGCCGCTCAACGACGCTCTCGACACCCGCGCCAAGTACCCGAAGTTGTTCGAAATCAAGTTCAACTCGACGAACAAGTGGCAGCTGTCCATTCACGGGCAACCGGGCGGCCGTCCGCCTCTGCTCGTGCTCAAGGGTGCGCCGGAGCGCGTGTTGGCCAAGTGCACGTCGTACTTTTCCAACGGTAAGACGTCGAGCAAGGATGCCGAATTCGAGCGCACCTACACGCAGTCTTACGAAGATCTCGGCGGTCGCGGTGAGCGCGTCCTCGGTTTCGCGTTCAAGGAACTCTCTGGATTCAAGAATGACTTCAAGTTTTCCCAAAAGCCGAAGCCGAACTTCCCGATCGATGACCTCACCTTCGTCGGTCTCTTCTCTCTCATTGACCCGCCGCGCGAAGGCGTTCCGGAAGCCGTGACGAAGTGCAACCGCGCTCGCATCAAGGTTTACATGGTCACGGGTGATCACCCGATCACCGCAGCGGCCATCGCGAAGCAAGTGAACATCGTCTCTCAAGAAAACCTCGACAACGGCACAGCCTGCGTCGTGAAGGGCGACGACATTCGCGCGTGGACTGAAATTGAAGACCCGGTCGCTCAACGCGCCAAGTGGGACGCGGCTCTCGATCACAAGCAAATCGTTTGGGCGCGCGTGTCTCCGGCACACAAGCTCTTGATCGTCGAAAACTGCCAACGACGCGGCGAAATCGTCGCCGTCACCGGTGATGGCGTCAACGACGCCCCGGCGCTCAAGAAGGGTGACATCGGTATCGCCATGGGTATCGCCGGTAAGGATGTTTCCAAGGAAGCGGCTGACATGATTCTCATGGATGACAACTTCGCCTCCATCGTGAATGGTGTCGAAGAAGGTCGTCTCATCTTTGACAACCTCAAGAAGTCCATCGCGTACACGCTTTCTTCCAACATTCCGGAAATCGCGCCGTTCTTGTGCTACATCACCGCCAAGATTCCGTCTCCGTTGACCACCGTGCTTATTTTGTGCGTCGATCTCGGTACGGATATGGTTCCCGCTATTTCCATGGCGTACGAAGAAAAGGAAGCCGACATCATGGATCGTCCGCCGCGCAACGCGCAAACGGATCGCCTCGTCAACTTCCGATTGATTTCTTTCGCGTACCTTCAAATCGGTATCATCCAAGCCCTCGCTGGCTTCTTCACTTACATGCTCGTCCTTAACGACTACGGCTACACGCCGAGCATCTTGATGGGCAACGGCTTGAAGTGGACCAAAAACTCCTTGCTCTGCACCCTCAACGGTGACAGCATCGTGGACACGAATCAAGGCCGCGCCATCTACCGACCGAAGGCGTGCGGTTTCGGCTGCGCTGACTCGACCGGTACCATGGCGAACATGTGCAAAGGTGGATGCGCCATTCCGGTCGATTACGTTCCGAGCACCACAGCCAATCTCGCGTCCCCGTTCCTTGCTCGCTTGGTGTCGACGAATGGAGCGACTGGAGTCACCGTGGATCCGTTCCTCGAATTCGACGAGAATGGATTCCGCGGTAAAGGTCTCACGTGCGGCCGATCTTGCGCGTCGTTGGCATCTGCAACGCTTTCTACTGCCGAGCAAACCGCGTACACGTATTTCTGCTCGGACACGGGTACCACTGGCACTGCTTCCAACCTGGGCGGTGACACGGCCGGCTGGGGATTCTCCAGAGGGTACGTCGACGATAAAGCCATCGCTCCGGCGGGCGCGTACTACTGGTGGAACGGCGCTCCGCAGACGCAACCGAACGTCGACTACCAAACCGCCGCTCTCGAGTACGCGCAAACCGCGTACTTCATCACGATTATCATCGTCCAATGGGCCGATTTGATGATCGCCAAGACTCGCAAGTTGTCCATCTTTGAACAAGGCATGGGTAACGACTTCATGAACTTTGGTTTGATCTTCGAAACCGTCCTCGGCGCCACGTTGTGCTACACGCCCATCTTCAACAAAGTGTTTGGTACGCGCCCGCTGCACGTCCTTCACTGGTTCTCTGGCGTGCCTTGGTCGATTTTGATCTTCACGTACGACGAGTTGCGCAAGTCTTTGATTCGCTCCAACCCGAAGGGCTGGCTCGATCGCTGGACGTACTGGTAAACACGTTTACCGGGGTAGAAGATTCTTCCTAGCTTTTCCTTCCATATCTGTTTTAACGGAAAATTATCAAGTTGATTCATAACTTCATTATTCCTATTACACACAGCTAAGACGTACGCGCGAACGAACGATTCGATTTGCTTGACGCGAGACGACAAAGTCGCTCGTCACACGATGTCGTGCTTCAGCTCCAACGCGTTGCATATCCTCCCGATGCAGCACGCCGCGCTGAGCGGATACCGCGACACGGATATAAAATCATCCGTGTACGCCACATCAACCTTCCCGTGCGCCATCGCCCCGATCGTAAACACCACCGCCGCGTCCTCCGGCAGCGCCTCGACGTATTCGGGCAATTTCTTCACCTCGGGCGCGCTAAACGAAAACCCCACCCTTCTCGCTCCCGCCGGGAAGTACTTCGTCACCGGCTGTTTCACCACCTGCATCAATTTTTCCGGTCCGTTCGACGACCGTACGCTCAATTTCTGCAACAACTGCACCATCAATCCGCAAAACCGCTTAAACGTCCGCGGCACGCGCGTCTTCGGCGACACCCTGAACAGCACGTTCTTCTGCGTGTTCACGTATATCGCCTTCACCATCCCAGCCTTGTTCAGCGGCGAGTCCAATATCGCCAGCAGCGCCTGATGGCAGATGTCCGGTCGGTGATCGCCCGGCTGTTTCCCGTGTCGACGGATGAAGTTTGCGTGGTCGTCGCAATTCAGAATCGCGTACCCTTTCCCAACCTTGGCCGTCTCGAGCGTCGCGAGCTCGAGGACGAAGACGTACCCGCCGTCCTTGCGGTTCGCGTCGTCGTCCGGCGGCGGCGGCTCCATCGCGCGCGCGCGCGTCCGAGCGTCGCGAACTGCCGACGATGGGCGGCGGCGGCGCGACGCCACTCGCGACACCGCGACGCCGCGCGCGCGACCGCGCGCGCGCGACATGCCGACCGCGCGGTGCTCGACCGCGCGGGGCTCGACGGCGCGCGCGACGCGCGATCGTCGACGCGCGCGACGCGAGCGCGGTTCGGGACGAAGGCGCGATGGGACGGGTCGCTCTCGGTCGACGTCGCCCGCGCGGCGCGGCGCGACGACGCGGCGACGCGCGGGGGCGTTCACGAAGCTCATCGAGATACCCGCCGCGCGCGGCGTCGCGCGCGGGCTGATGGTGCCGGCGAGGAATTTTTTGGACGGGGCGAACGCGCGCGAGGTCGAGCTCGACCGCGTCGTCGCGCGGGCGCCGGACGCGGACAGGACGCCGGCGAGCGCGGCGGCGTTGCAGCCGTTGAGCGGATACGACGTCGGGGAGGTGCCGTTCGTGATGCAGGCGGTGTGCTATTACGAGAAGACGCTGGACGTGGGGACGCTCGAGCGAGGGCTGCGCGCGGCGCTGGGCAAATATCCGATGCTCGCGGGGAGGTTGGATTTAGAGACGAAGGGATGGTGGAATAAAGGCGTGCGTTTGACGAACGACGGCGTGCCGTTGCGCGTGGTGAGAGACGATGATCAGAAGTTCGAGGATTTGCCGCGGGATTACGCGGACGCGACGCGGCGGTTTTTGGATTTCGCGCCTTGGATAGATTTGATGCTGGGAGACGCGCCCGTGTTCACGGCCAAGGTGACGCAGTGCGCGGGCGGGGGGAGCGTGTTGGGGGTGTGCATGTCGCACGCGGTGAGCGATGGACAAGGATTTATTGAATTTTTAGTGACGTGGGCGAAGGCGGCGAACAACGAGGCGCATCCGTGGGGGGATCCCGTGTTCGATCGTTCGCTCGTGGCGCAGCCGGAGGCGGATATGTCCGTCGAGGACATGCGAGCGATGCTTTCGGAGGAGGGGTTCGATAACATCAACTCTGGGGCGATGCTGGCGAATGCGCTGTTCGCCGGACGCACGCTCGTCCCGGACTTTTTGCGTTTTCCCGCGGGGAATCGGATGATGGTGAGCATTAAGGAAGAAAACATGCGCGCCCTGCGCGAGGCATCGGGAGCGACAAACGACAACGAAGCGTTGAGCGCGCATTCGTGGCTGGCTTTGGCCGATCTGTGCGATCTTCCGAAAGGCGCGCCGTTAGAGCACGTCACCGTCGTGAGTGGTCGAGGCGGACGCACGGGTCTGCCGGACATGTACTTTGGCAACGCCGCCATCGGCGTCGTCACGGGTCGCGTCAGCGTGGGCGACTACTCGACGCTAGCCCAAGTTCGCGACGGTCTGCGACCTGGATTCACAAAGGCTATGATGCGACGGAATAAATACTTAATGCTCACGGAAGCCGCGTTTCGCGCGGGTGTGAACGGATTCGACTTCGACATCATGGCGTTCATGCAGGGTCAAATGGTGTGGTGCAACAATTTGGTTGAAATTTACAAAAAGTTGTACGACTTGGATTTCGGCACGGGCGGTCCGACCCTGGCGCTACCTCCGGAGCTGAATGATATCGTGCAAATCCAGTGTTCACGACCGGATCGCGCGACTGGGGCCCCCGCAGGGGCGAACGGGGTGGAGATGTTCATCAATCTTCCTCCTGCGGTGATGCGCAAATTGCGAGAGCCCGACTCCGTCGCGCGTTTAGCGGGTCAGACGGGCGTTAGATAGACTGATGTGTAAAGAAATTGCTGTGCTATATAATTTCATCTGCTAGAAGCCATCGATTGTGGACGCACTCACGCTCGATGACTCGTCGAAGCCGTCGTCGGGAATCGAGAACCCTTCCCCGGAGGTGAGCGACAAATCGGAGAGCGTCTCCGCGGCTCGTTGTTGCGCGCGCAGCACGCTCTTCGGCGGCGGCATCGGTGGCGGCGGCGGTGGCATCGGCGGTGGCGCCGGCGGTGGCGGAGGAACATCTTTCGCCGGATCGAGCAAAGAGTCGATCGAACCATCGTCGACTGGCTCGGGCGATGGCGACGGCTGCGCCGCGGCGAGCGCGACGTCCGCCGGCGCGGTGACGTTCGGAGACGGCGGCGGAGACGGCAAGTCCAGCCGGATCGGATCACCAACCGGCGTCTTTTCTACGTCAGATACATGCGAGTGGCGAACAACGATGATTTCCTTGTCATCGTCGTTGTCGTCGTCGTCGTACGCGTCAGTGTCGATTATTGACTTGAGCTTGGAACTCGCGCGCAAATAATCCTCCGTGGCGTCGGCGGCGGACGGCCCGCCGCGACTGCGTCGATGGCGGGCGTGATCGCTCTCCCCCACAGCCGCCGTCGACTGCCCCGCCACTGCACTCAAAAGTTTCAACATTTCCTTGGTTTGAATCTTCATCGTGTCTGGGCTATCTTTATCCTCGGCGGGCTTGTCCGGGAACTGGCTGTACGCGCGAATGAGACGCGCCGCATCCTCCTTGGAAGCGCCTTGCGGTAACTCGAGCGTGTCTTCGATCGAGTACCCGTGCGGGACCAGCGCGTGCTGCTTACGTTCGCTCGCGCTTCGCCCGGCCAAGTAATCGCTCAACGACCACGCTTTGATGTGCGAACCACCGTGGGGCATCTTCCATCCCCAAAAGAAACTCTGGATGCCGGCGCCCCGATACGCTTGCTCTTGATGCTCAAACATAATGTCCAAGACTTCCCTGTTCGAGCACGAGCGAGATGAGTCCGAAAACGTCGCCAGCGACCACTCCGATACGGCGAGATTTTGTACGCCGTACGTCTGCGCCGCCGCTCGGAAAGTACCGGCCCACTCGCCCGCGCGCTCGCCGACTTTTTGCGCGACGACGGATGGTTTGTCGTCGCAACTAAACGCGCACCCCGCGTTGGTGCCGCCCATGCATCCTGTGTACGACCACGCAAAGTAATGATGCACGTCTAACACCGCCCATGACTCGAGCTCTTTCACCGTGAATTGCGAACGCATCCAAGCCGCCATGTCCGCGACGTTCAGATCGAGCGTCTCGATCAAGTTGACGTACAGGTACGGGACGCGCTCGCCGTCGGGCACGCCGTCGTTGACGATTTCATCCTTGTACGTTTGCACAGCCTTGGCGAGCCAACGCAGAACCTTCGACCTTTGCGCCGGAAGGTTGTGCCCGGGCTCGTTCAGTAGCGTGATTCCGTGTACGGCGAGACGAGAGTCTTCCGGCAACGATTTGAACCAGTTGAGCATGTTTCGAACGATGAGCAACCCCGTGCGACTGAGATCGTCGCGAGCGAACATCATCGGCGGATGCGGGAAAACGCCGTTGTACGTCCCAGCCGCCGCACCGCCGGGCATGCTGTGCAAATCAATCAACACCTTCAGCCCGGCGTTGCGAATTCGTTCGATCACCGCGTCTAAATCGGCGCCCGCCATGTTGACGAACAAGCGATCCGGGTACACGGGATCGACGAGGATGCGCTCGCCGCCGCGAGGCACCGTGGCCGGATCTCTCGCGAAAATGCTCCAAGACAGTGGCAATCGAACCATTTCGATCCCTTGCGACGCTATTTCTAATAAGTCTTCGTCCGTGATGTACTGCGCCCGATGCGCGGAGAAACTCGTCACCGCCGACTTCGCGCCAAAGTGCTTGACGAGCTTGTTGACTAAATCTCCCTCCGACGACCACGTGAACCCCAACGACGCGGCGTCGGGAAACATCGGCGGAAAACACACCCCGTTCTCGTCCCTGCGATCGGCGCTCACGTCGTGCGACGCGCCTTGCGCGAAGAACCACTCCTCTAAATGTAACCACCCGTGCAACGCCGCCCCCGTCGATCTCCCCGCGTCGAACGTCGAGCTCGGGTGCGTCTTCGTCTCCTCGCCCTCCCACGCGCTATAACTCGACGTCATCGACGACGCGGTCTCTCCCGCGAGCGTCGCCGCGATCGACGCTCTCCCCGTCGCCTCGCCTTCGCCTTCGCCTCGCGTCGCCGCGTTCGCGTCCCGCTCGCTCGCGCGTTCGCGTTCGCGTCCATCTCCACCCTCCGTCGTCGTCGCGTTCCATCCGCCTCTCGTCCCGCGATGCCGCGCCATCACCAGCGCTCGCAATCCTCCCCCATCGCTCGACGTCGCGCTCGCGTACGCGCGCGCGCCGACCAGGACCGCCGCCGCCGCGAGCGGCGCCGCGCACGCGCACGCGCTCGCCCATCTTCCCCGCCCTACGCGCCCGCGCGCGCCCGTTCCCTCCCCCTCGCGCCCCGGCCCTCGACCGACGGCGTCACCCGCGCGAAACGGCCCGAAAAACCGCGCCCCGGGCCGTCGCTCGCCCCTCGACGCGTCGCGCCGCGCGTCAACACCATCGCCCCGCGTCGGCATCAATCTCGAGCGTTCGTTCGCCATCGCGACGCTCGCGCGCGTCCGTCGTCGCTCGCGTTCGATGGTTCGACGCGCGCGCTCGCGCTCGCGCTCGCGTCGCGTCGCCGCGGCGCGCGCTCGCGCGCTCGCGTCTCGCGTCGCTCGTCGCGCGGGTGTTGCGACGGTCGCGGTCGCAGTCCGTGTGTAAACCCTAGTAATGAATGAATGTTCCGTGTGTGAACCACAACTCATGAGACTCGTCGGCGCCGCCGTCGCGCGCGCGCGCACACGCCGACGCGCGATCGCCCGCGCGGACGGCGCGCCGACCGGCTCGACGCGATGGACTCCGAGTTCTGGGGGTGCGTCATCCCCGCGGGACGCGCGGTGCGCGTCGAAGTCGCGACGGACGAGGAGTACGTGCACGTCTCGCAGGCGGCGCTCGGCGCGGACGCGCGCGCGGGACGCACGACGGTGACGCTCGCGGTGGCGGACGACGCCGAGGCGAGCGGCGCGAGGGACGGGGCGCGACACGCGCTGTGCGCGCTGACGCGCGACGCGTGCGATCAGGTCGGGATGGACGTGGCGATGGACGCGAGCTTCGTGCTGCGAGCGACGGGACCGAACGACGTGCACGTGACGGGATGGCGGACGGCGAACGATGGGATCGACGAGGAGGAGGAGGCGAGGACGCTGGAGGCGATGGCGAGGGAGACGTCGAGCGAGGAGAGCGAACGGGAGAGCGAGGATTCGTCGGACGACGAGGACGCGGCGGAGGACGGGGACGAGGAGGCGACGGACGACGAGAAGATGGACGCGGACTCGAGCGACGAGGAGGAGGAGGAGGAGGAGGAGGAGGAGGACGACGACGACGACTTTGAGACGCCGTACGACGTCGATAATTTGCCGAGCGACGGCGATTTATTCAGCGACAGCGAATGTGACGACGATAAGGCTTTCGCGAAAGCTATGGGTGTCGATAGCGAGGACGATCTCGAGAGCGATGAAGAGGAGGAATCCGATTCCGATTCCGAACCTGCCGTTCCGGAGCGAGACGCCGTGGTCAAGGTCGTGGGCGGGGATTCAGACAGCGAGGACTCGGACGAAGAGGAGTCCGACAGCGAAGAATCCGACAAACCGGTCAAGACGCTCGATCGATCGCCCGCGCTCAGGGACAAGCGCCAGAAACCCGACGAGTCCGAGTCGGAGTCCGAGTCGGAGTCCGAGTCGGAGTCCGACAAACCGAAAAAGAATGCGGAAGCGAGCGATTCCGACGAGTCCGAGTCAGAATCCGACAGCGACGAGTCGGATGGCGACGACGAGGACGAAAAATCCGCGTCCGAGCGCTCGGATGACAGCGAAAGTTCTTCCGACGTCGACGATTCTTCAGAAAGCGACGGTGACGACGCGGCAGAGGCAAATGACGATAGCGATTCCGATGACGCTGACAGCGACAGCGACGACGAATCGTCCGATTCGGACGTTTCTGAAGACATCAACGTCATCAAATCTGCAACCAAGCGGTTGGCCGAGACCTCGACGCCGAGCGGGTCGGCGAAAAAGCAAAAGAAGGAAAGCACGCCTGCGTCCGCAAAGGCACCGACGACGCCCAAGACGCCGACGACCGATACGAAGATGAACAGCGACGAGTACGCTAATCTTATTGTCGACTATCTCAAGGCGAACCCCGAGACGATGATGTCCGCTCTCGGTGGACGCGTCAAGAAGCCGAAGAACTTTCCGCTCAAGCTCGGAGAGTTCATCAAAAGCAGAAAGGATTTATTCACGATCGACGGCGCGTACGTTCGTCTCGTTAAAAAGTAACTCACAACTCGAACGTAGCATGATAGCTATAGTCGTGTGCGCATCATCTTTGTGGCGTCATTTATCGATCAATCACCTCCGAATCGCTCGCGTCGTCTTGGAATTCGTCAGAAATAAAACTCCAATCGGAGGGCGCCATCGAAACTTCGTCTTCGTCTTCATCATCGTCGGCTAAACGGTCGTTCTCGAGAGGAATAGACATCGCTAACGCGTGTTCGACGCCCATGTCACTCGGTATCGCGGGTTCCACTTCGACTACTCGCCACGCCTCGCGCGCTTCTCGTTCTTCTCGTAATCTTTGCGAGCGCTCGACGAGCGACTTCGCCGCGAGCAACAGCCCCGCGACAGCCAGTGGCGTGTGTACTAGTACGTGCAAGAACCGCGCGAGCTGCGTCGCGCTGACGCTGCACGACACGGACAGACCGAGCGGATTGAAGACCTCGGCGCGCGCGCGACAAGGTCGCGTTGCGCCGTTCAAACCGCCGCCGCACAAGTTCAAGAGCGCGCGATCGTTCGTGAACACGAACGTCGGTCGCAGTTTACGCAAGAATGGAAGCATCTGATCCCGTTTTAGCGAAAGCACGCTCGCGCGCGCGGGCGACCGACTTCGGCTTCGACTTTGGCCCGCCGCCTCGCGCGGCGAGTCTTCTCTGGAGGCTCTGTTGGAGTTGTCGTTATCCGTGCGCGGCGAACGCGCGCGCGCGATGCGCGGAGGGGGCTGGAAGCGGTTAGACATTGACTGCCTTTTGACGGAGGTGACGGCGCGCGCGCCGTGTAGTGGCGCGGTGCGGTGATTTGCACGTGGTGGCGCGCGCGTTTGGATTCTCGTCGTCGCGCCGACGATCGCTCGCACGCTTCGCGGTGATGTTACAAATGCCTCGTTATCGTGCCGATATTACATATTAGTTTTGCGCGTCGATAAACTTTGCGGGCACGCCCATGTTCTTACGGAGTAAGTCCGCGAGCTGGATGACGACGTGGCCCTGTATGGAGAGTTCCTTTCCGTGATCGTGCTTGCCCGGTAAATCGTCGATCGAGACGGATGCGGAGAACTCCTTCTTCAAGATCGCGGCGAGTTCTTCAGGCAAAATGCAAAAGGTCTCCATGCCACTGATTCGCGTGATGTATTTACGACGTCCACGGTCTTCTGCTTTTATGACGATTGGCTTGAGACTGCCCTTCTTCACGAACTCTGTCGTCTCGCCGTTGCGCGTCGATTGCACCACAACGTGGGGCTGAAGCTTACCGATGAGACGTTCGAACAGGTCATCGAGCGGGTACAGGGAGTCCGTACCGTACTCAACCTCTTTCTTGTTGAATAATTCCTTCCCAAGTAAAGTATCGAGCTTTACTTCGCTCCCGGGCTTGCCATCGCCGAGCGCGTTGGCGACGACGTATTTCGACAACGCGGCGTGCGCCTCGGTCTTGGTGTAAAGCCGTTCCTTATTCTCGATCGCCCACTGTCCAAAGATAGGACGATACATTGTGGAAGCCCTGTACCGCTTCTGCACTTCGATCGTCGCCGAGCCGATCGGCGGCGCGATTGCGTCCGACTCGATCGAAACCTCCGGCGTAGACGCGACGGCGTACTTGGCTAACAACGCGTGCTCGCGCTCGATGGCAACGATATTCTCAATCTTATGCACCAACTTTGTTTTGATCAACTTGTGTTTCTTCTCCATGACGCTGAATAACTTTGCCTGCTTCTTATAAGTCGAGTGCTTCAAGTCGAGCTGCACGCCCTCCGGTCGCGCGGGAAGCACAAAGTTCGCGTAAAAGTTCTCACATCGCATGGGCAATTCCGCATCGCTCACCTTGTTCGCCCCGATCGCGAAGCATCGCTCGAGCATCGCGTCCATCTTTTCAGGAGTGCTCACGTCGTGAATTTCTTCCTCTTCCGCGCCTGGCGCCGTCTCACTCAACGTCATCGCGCCAATCGCCGCCGCCACCGTCTCGGGCGCCTTATCCTCCTCCAAAATCAAAGCCGGCGTCTCCGGCGCCACTTCTCCCGTCTTGTAAATCCTTCCTCGCGAGAACGCCGCGGAGGGCGCCGATTTGTCCCCCAACGCCCACACCGCGTCTCCGTACGCGTGCGCGAGCCGCACGCCGACGCCCTTCATCCCGCTCGCAACCGCGCGCGCGGCGTCGCACCCAATCACTCCGACCGCGAACGGAATGTCGTTCCCGGTCACGTAGACAGCCGCTAACTCGTTCTCCGTCCAAGCAGAGACGTCGCTCGTGACGCCCGGCAGCATCAAGTCAGCGCCGCCCAACACCTTCGGCGACACCTCGCTGTGCGTCTCGACGCGCGCGAGCGCGTGCGCGTCGCCGAGCGCCCACAGGGCGTACACCGTGGGAAACATCTCGTATCGCCCGCCCGAGGGGTCGAAGAAGAGCGGAACACCGTCCACGACGTACACTAAGGCGCGGTTCGACATGCGAATGCTGTCGACGCTCGCGCCCTTTTTCAGCAGCGCGTCGACGCAGCGCTCACCCATGGCGCGGGCGAGTTCTATTTTGAGCTTTTTGACGTCGGCGCCACCGACGCGGGTGGCGACGCCCTTGACGGTGGCTTTGCGGAAGGCATCGAGTTGCATCTATGGCGAGGCGGCGAATGCGGCGCGCGAGTCGCGTCTCGCGCGATTCGAGCGATGCGATGCGCTGTGTGTTTGTGACAATTCGTGTATTCGTGTATTGAGAATGATGAATCGGGGCGCGGTGTATCGAGAGAGGCACGCGCGCGTTGACTCCGGGTGATGGTGTTGTTTTAGTTGCCCGCGAGGAACAAGCCTTTGCCCGAGTTTATCGACATGAAGAAATCGCAGAAAACCAAGGAAATGATGGCCATGAGCTTCATGAGAATATTCACCGCGGGACCGGATGTGTCTTTCAAGGGATCACCCACGGTGTCACCGATGACGGCAGCCTTGTGGCACTCGCTACCCTTGCGTTGACGAACGCTAATGAGTTGTGGCGAACCGTCGACATTTCGCACGATGGCGCCGGTGTACGGACCTTCGACCGGATCCGAGTGCGCTCGCTCGCGCTTGGGGACGTCGATGTACAATCCGCCCTTCTCGACAAACTTTTTCGCGTTATCCCAAGCTCCGCCCGTATTACTGGCGGAGATGGCGAGCTGCACACCTGACGCGAGGCCTCCGGCGAGAAGACCCGTGACGGCGCGAACGCCGAAAAAGGTTCCCGTGATGATCGGGGCCAGGATGACCAAAGCCGCGGGCGGTACCATCTCGCGAAGGCTCGCATCGGTGCTAATCTTGATGCAGCGCGCGTGGTCGGGCGGGGCGTGACCGGGCGTGCCTTCGAGAAGACCCGGAATGGTGTCGAATTGACGCTTGACTTCCTTGACCATTTCCATCGCGGCGATGCCGACGGACTTCATCGTCATAGCGCTGAACCAGTACGGCAACATGCTACCAATCAACAAGAAAGCGAAAACCGATGGATTGAGGAGATTGACACCATCCTCCAGCGCGCCCGATCGCGTGACGAACGCGGCAGTAAGCGCGAGAGAGACCAAGGCAGCTGAACCGATGGCGAAGCCTTTACCGATGGCTGCCGTCGTGTTACCTGCGGCATCCAGCGCATCCGTCTTTTCGCGCACGTCATCAGGCATGCCAGCCATTTCAGCGATACCTCCAGCGTTGTCACAAATCGGCCCGTACACGTCGATGGTGAGACAAGTCGAAAGCGTTCCAAGCATGCCGAGCGCGCACAACGCGACGCCATACATGTCCATGAGAGAAAACGACAGCCACACGCCGAATGCGAGCACGCATACAGGAACGATGGTGGATTTGTACCCAAGGGCCAGACCGTAAATGATGTTTGTCGCGGCGCCGGTTTCCGTCGAGCGAGCGAGCTCGCGAACGGGAAAGTATGAGTGCGAAGTGTAGTATTCAGTGATGAAACCGATGATCAATCCACCCCACAAACCAGAGGCAATGCACGCAAACGCGGCATTGGCGCCGTTCGAGATGCACTTACTGCTCGTGTCACCAACGCAAGCGGTGTTAAAAGTGTTGCCGCCGAGGTAGAACTGATCAGGCATGTACATGTAGCAGATGGGGTACATGCACACCGTCATCGCGATCGTACTGAGCGTGAGCTGCATCTTGAGTACTCGCTCGATGCTGATCTCGTTACGCACGGGTTGCACATCCGTCGCGACGAATGACACGGCGATACACACGAGGATACCCACGGCGGATATGTACAGCGGGAAGATGACAGCATCCCAACCAGCTCTCACGAGATCCGTGGACTGCGCACCGATGACGAGAGCCGCGCACGTAGCTTCAGCGAAAGAGCCAAACAAATCGCTACCCATACCCGCAACATCGCCAACGTTGTCACCCACGTTATCGGCAATCGTCGCCGGGTTACGCGGGTCGTCCTCAGGAATGCCGGCGACGACTTTGCCCGCCAAATCCGCGCCGACATCCGCCGCCTTGGTGTAAATACCACCACCGACGCGGCCGAACATGGCGATCGCGCTCCCGCCGAGCCCAAAACCAGCGATGCACTCGAACAGTTTTATCGCATCGGATTCGAACGAGTACGCCACGCTGAACGTCAACATCAAAAAGTACATCACCAAGAGCCCGAGACCGCTGAGCGCGAACCCCATGACGCCGCCGCCTCGGAACGCGGCGTTGAAACTTTCCTTCCACGCCATGCTGTCCGGAGTGATGCTCGCCATGACACAGCATCGTGCGTTCGTGTAGGTCGCCACCATCATCCCGATATACCCGGAAATCATGCTCGTCGCCCCTCCCGCGACGAACGCGAACGCCGTCAAGAACCCAACCTTCCCTTCGAACCCTGACGCGCCGTTCGACACGAGCACCGCGATCACCGCCCCAAATACGGCGATGAACATCACGCACATCCTGTACTCCGCCGCCAAGAACGCCTTGGCGCCTTCCTGAATGTCCCGGTAAATCACCCGCACCTTCGTCAGCGCGTCCCCGCCGTACGACTCCCCGGTCTCCATCCTTCGCATCAGCGCCTCATCCCCGCTCTCTTCCGCTTCGGAATAGTGTTCGCTACGACTCAACGAGCTCGAGCTCTGCGGGCGAGGCACGGTTTGCGCGAGGTGCAGGGAAATCTTGCTCAGCTTGCGCGTGAACAGCCAAAACGCGAAAAAGATTCCCGCGAGCGCGGGCGCGATGACGAGCACGGATCCGCTCGCCATGGCGCGCGCGGTCGTCGCGTTCACGATCTTCGCGCGACCCGGGGTGCGAGCGCGAGAGAGCGCCGCGTCGTGGTCTGCGGCGCGCGAGATCTGGATTAGTGTGAAGGCGCGTGTGGATAGGACAGCCGGCGGAGACGGCGCGGCGAAGCCGAAACGCGCCGCCGCGCGCGCCGCGCGCGCGTCGACTCGGAACGCGCGGCTCCGGCGATGTCGAAAAGAACTAAAGGTATGTTACAAGATGGATGTCGCGCGGACGCGACGCGGACGCGACGCGACGTCGATTCCGCGACGCGCGAAGCGGCGGCTCACGCGCGCGAGGCGTCGTCTATGACCTTCAACAGCAGCGCGTAACACCGTTTTTTGCGCTCGATGGCGACGTCCAACTCGCCGAGATGCGCGGTTTCTTCGGCGATCGCCTTTTTGAGGCCCTCCGCGATGGACGCGCTCTCCGCTCGACTCGGGTACTCGCCGCACGCCCGCACGGCTTCGTCGCGCGCCGTTCGAAACGCCCGTTCCCGCACCGTTTCGTGTAACTTGCCCTTCAACTCCGCGTCCTGAGACTTTAACTCTCGCGTCTTTGCCGCCAAGGCCTCCTCTTCGTCGTCGTACGATTCCATCTGTGTTCGATTCGCCGCGACGACGGTCGAGTACCGTCCCATGCTGAATTCATACGTGTCTAATTCCGTCAAAAACGCCTCCTGAGCGGCGTCCAGGCCCTCGCCACCGGCATCGATCGCATCGTTCAACGCAAAAAAGGTCTTGACGAGCTTGCGGAGCGGGTAATCCTTCCCGGGTTGCAGCGTCGCCGTTTGTTCGATAATTTTTTGTTTGATGATGGCTTCCTCCTCGGCGGTGATGACGAGCTGTTCTTTCGGCGGCATCGCGCTTGATGGCGAACGTGAGGGGTCTATGGTGTCTACGATCTATGTGAGTCTACGTGACGCTCGCCGTTTTAGTCGGTCACGACGAACCGCGCGCGAGAGTGGCGCGCGATTTCAGAGAGGAGCGCGCGAGCGCGGTTCGAGTCGTCATTCGTCGGGTTGATTTTCTATTAAAACACGCCGCCGAGCTAGATTGATGTTGCTACGCTATTTTGATGCAAACGTTCGCGCGCTCACTCCCCCTCGTCCATGTCCACGGACTGGTCCATGTCGACGGACTCGTCCACGGCGGCGCTCGCAAACGGCGTTTGACCGAATGTGGGCGTGCTGCGAAAGCTCCGCGGGGAGGGCGGCGGGAATAAACCTCCCTGCGGCGATGGCGCCTCGGGAGTCGCCGCGATAGGATCGCCGATGGGGAATGCGGTTTCAAAATCCACCTTTTCGTGCTTGGGAACCGTGATCGCGGATTGATCGATGAGCGCCAGTTCGAGGTGGTGCTGAGAAAACGCGTCGTCGGAGCGCAAACTGAGCGCCTTGTGGTAGTGTTCGATGGCCAAGCCCAACGATACTGGTTCAGTACATCGGCTTTTGACTTGGTATGTGAACGCCAGCGCGGCGTGTGTGGACGCGTTGCGCGGTGCGACGGAAAGAGCGTATTGAAACTGCTCGATGGCTTCGTCGTGACGGCCCATCTTGCGCAACGCTTGGGCCAAGTTTACGACGAGAGACTCCCAACGATGCGTCACCGGTTTCGGTGCAAGATCCAACGCGCGCTCGAAGTTCTCGACCGCACTCACGTATTCGCCCTGGCGATAAAGCAAGACGCCGTACTCGTTGAAGAGGAGCGGGTCGGTGCTGCAAATCTCAAACGACTTGCGGAAAAATTGACTCGCCAAGCTCAGATTATTCGTGCGCTGGTACTCCATGCCGATGGACATCACGGGAATATGCGTGCCCGCGAATAATCGCGTGGCGGTCCTGTACGCCGCCATCGCTTGGTCGCTTTCATCCTGGGCGGCGAACGCGTGCCCGTAACCGATCCACGCCTGCACGAACGAGGCGTCGATGCTCGTCGCCTTGCTGAAATACTTTCGCGCGGCGTCGTACTGGCGAGTTGCCATGTAGTAACATCCGATCGCAAACCACGTCACGGCTTTCTTCGGGTACTCGTCCACCAAGGAGTGCGCCAATAGATACAAATCGTTCTTCTTCCCGAGCTCGACGAGCGTGGCAAAATACAGAGGCAACCCGTTCAATCGAGACGGCTCGAGCGCAAACTGACGCTGCAACTCGGCGCAACACGCTGCAAATTCACCGCGCTGATACATGCGCCGCGCACACGCGATGCGAACATCGCCGTTGTGCTTGAGCAGTTCGAGCGCGGCGGACGTCGACGCCGTGGCGTTCGTCTCCTCGCCCGCACCCCGCGCGAGCTCGGAATCCACCTCCCGCGAGTTTCCCATCACCACATACACATCCCTGATCCACACATCGTCCTCGTGTCCGTCCAACGAAGCGACGAAAACACGCTCCTCTTCTTCGCTCAACATGTGCGTCGCGAGCACCGCCTCGTACGCCTCGTAACACATCGGATCGAACGACAGCGCCAACGAGTGCGCCTCGAACGCCTTCACCGTGTTCTCCAAGGCCTCATACGCCCGTCCACGCAGCGCGCACATCGCCGCCGCGTCGCGCGCGTTCCCATCCGCCAACCGCTCGCACCGCCGCTTCTCCGTCTCGCCGGGCGCCGCCGCGCCGCCCTCGTCCTCCCCCTCCAGCGTCATCACGCACTCCTCGTACGCCTTCAGCGCGAACAAACACCGCGCTCGCAACAACCGCGCCCTCCCACCGCCGCACTCGCCGACGCGCCGCAGCACGCCGAGCGCGCGTCGATGCTGTCCGTCGACGCGCAACAGCTCGGCGAGCGCGAGCGCATCTTTCGCGTCGTCACCGCTCAGCGACAGCGCTTTATCGGCCAGAAACACCGCGGTGGCGATCGAACCATTCGCGGCGTACGCGTCTCGCGCGTCGCGCGCGCGCCGCAGCGCGTTCTCGCCGAGCGCCGCGCTCATGTCGCGTCGCCGTCTGTCGCGCATTCGAATTTTCACACTGTTTACTCGTACGAGCGCGCGAACGGTCGGTCGGACGCGAGCGCCGCGCGCGGTGTGATTTTCCTAGGGCTTTTGAGGCGCGACGCGACGGCGCGTGCCGTCTCTCACAGACGCACGGTCGCCAAGGTACGCGCGTCGCGATGGCGCGAACGCGCGCGCGCATCGCGTTTACGTCGCATCGCGCGATGTCGCGAGCGATGCGCGACGCGTGGACGACGCTGGTGACCGCGACACGCGCGCGAAAAGACGACTGACATCGATCGCGCGCGCATCGTTACTCTCGCGCAGGGTCGACTACACAACCCTCTAGTCGTTCGAACCCGTTCGTCGACGTTGATAAACAAATCTCTATCGCAGATTTACAGCCATGCTTATTCCGAAGGTGAACCGCAACGAGGTCTACAAGGCGCTCTTCTCCGAGGGTGTCATTTGGGCCAAGAAGGATTACAACTTGCCGAAGCACCCGGAGGTGGGGCAGTCGGGTGAGAACCCGATCGATGTGCCGAACTTGCAAGTGATCAAGCTCATGCAATCGTTCAAGTCTAAGGGTTTCGTCAATGAGATCTTCTCCTGGAGACATTACTACTGGTACTTGACGGATGAGGGCATCGAATACCTTCGCGAATACTTGAACTTGTCGGCGGACGTCGTGCCGAACACGTTGAAGAAGGCCGCGCGCGCGCCGACTCGCGAAGCCGAGGCCCCGCGCGGTGGTCGCGGTGGCCGCGGTGGCTTCGGCGGCGATCGCGGTGGCCGCGGTGGCTTCGGCGGCGACCGTCAAGGCTACCGCCAGTAAGTCGTCGGTCGTTTCCGAAACAAACAAAAATACATTTACAATCGTGTGTCAAACGTGATTAAACGATAGTGACGTAGATATTAGCGCGTGTTTTTATAACCAAGCGAAATCTGTGTCGTATGACGATAGAGGCGCAAATTATTCGCGGCGAAGAGCGCGTGATATTACATTGGACAGTCCTTCGTGTCGTAGAGTGCGTACACGGCGGACCCGTCGAGCTTATCGTAGTTCTCGTCTAGAATCCAAGTCCCAAACTCCTCCGCCATGGTTTGTACGCCGCATTGCGTTTGTGACTCGAAGTTGAGCACCATGACTGGGTCGTGAAGCGAGCAGCGAAGGAGAAACCACCCTTGCCTGCCATCGCCCTCGTCTACGCAAACTCGCAAGCCTTCGTAGTTGTCCGGCGCCGGCTTACACTTGCCGAATAAAGAGTGAGCAGGATCATTTACGGCTGCGAGAAGGTTTTCGATGACGTTCAAACCGTACGCTTTAAAATCGGGATCGGCAATCTTAAGTCTCACTTCGGCTTCTTCAAGCGGCTCCTCGAGCGTCTCGAGGACTTGGCCTATCGACGGCTCGTTCGCCAGACGTCTGCGTACGGCTTCGATGATAATTTTCACAGCCAAGTATGCACCATCGTCCAAGTCGTAGTTTTCCTTCATCGCACCGTGCCCACTCGTTTCAATCATCAACGGCGTCACGACGCCCGATGCGTTGAGCTCCTTCCCTTTGTTGATGACATTTTTGTATCCACGCATGAATCGAACGTGTTTCCCACCCTTGGCGGTGATAAATTTGTGAAGGCCATCGCTCGTGACGCTGTCTGTGACGATCGTCGCGCCTGGGCTCTCTTTGAGCACGATTTCAGACAGGAGCGCGATGAGTTTGTTGCGGTTGATTTCTTTGCCGCTCGAATCGATGACGGCGCTTCGATCGACGTCCGTGTCGAACACGATCCCGAGATCCGCTTTTGCGTTCAACACGCACTGTACACCCGCCGCCATGGCCTCCTTGTCTTCCGGATTGGGACTGTGATTCGGAAAGTTGCCATTCGGATCGAGAAACTGCGAGCCCGAGGTGTCGGCACCGAGCGCTTCGAGAACCATATCCGCAAAGAAACCGCCGCTCCCGTTCCCGGCATCGACGACAATCTTCATCCCAGTCAAAGGTTTGTCGTAATTATCCGTGAAGTTCACACCTTTTCGAATGATATCGCACAATTGCGCGGCGTAGGTCGGTAAAAACGGTGCCGAGACGACGCCGCTCGGCGCCGTCACGCTCCCGACGCCCGCCTCGACGTACGCCGCCGCGCGCGCGCAGATATCCGTAATATCCGGTTTATCCAGACCACCCTCACTCGTGAAGAATTTCATCCCGTTTCGATTAAACGGCAAGTGCGACGCCGTAAGCATCACGCTCCCGTCGTACTTGGCGCCCTCAGTCACGCACGCCATGAAGCACGCCGGCGTCGTCGCCAGTCCCATATCAATCACCCTCGCGCCCCCCTCGACCATGCCGGCGAACATCCCATCCCTGAGCGTTTCCCCGCTCAATCGCGGATCGCGCCCGACGCCCACGGAGATGTCCTTCGCGTTTGGATTTCTCGCTCTCAACCAATCCGCGAACGCGCGTCCAATCGCGCTCGCCGTCGCCGCGTCCAGCGTGATCGCCTCCCCCTCGACGCCGTCGAGCGCGACGCCGCGAATGTCCGACCCATTTTGAAGCTTCTTGACCCGCATCGCGTCGTTCGCGCTCGCGCGCACGCGCATGGCGTTCGCACGTCCAACGCCGTCGCGTCGGGCGATCGTTCGCGCGCGCGACGTCAATCGGCGACCGCTCGCGTCGCGCGCGCGCCCGACGATCGCTCGTTGCGCGCCAGCCGCGTGCGCCATGCGTGAACGCGCGCGAGAGGCGCGCCGCCGACGCCGCGTTGTGATGCTGACGCGGACTCGCGCGCGCGTCAAACTCTCGCGCGACAGCGCGCGACGCGCGACGCGTCGCGCGGCGAACGCGCGCGCGCAGACGACGCGATGTCGTCGGCGCGCGCGCGAGGCGCGTCGAGCGTCGCGCGCGGCGCGCGCGCGACGTGCGCGGCGAAGAAGAGAGTCAAACCACCGGTCAAGCGCGGCGACGGTCGAGCGACAGAACTCGAACCGGCGTCGCTCATGGACGTCGAAGAGAATCACGCGCTCGAACAGTTTTATTACGACGACTCGACGCTTTCGAGATTGATGACGATCGCGCGGACGTTCGAGCGGCCGTTGTTCATGTGCAACCCGAGCCTCGCGAGCGCGTGGGAACGCGACGTCGGAACGGCGTGCGTTTTGCTCGACTGCGATTTGCGATTCAAGACGAAAATCAAAGGGTTTCGCGCGTTTGATCTCAGGCGACCGTTTCAGGTGCGGTTTCCTTACGACGTGGTGTTCGTGGATCCGCCGTTTGCGAACGTGTCGCCGGCGGAGGTAAAGCGCGCGGTGGATTTAATAGCGGCGACGGAGGCGCAGAGAGCGGCGCCGTGTTACATCGCGTACAACTCCGACCGAGAAGAGGCATTACTCGAGTCGTTCGAGGACTCGATGCGCATCGGCCGCGCGTTGGGGTACAAGAGCGTGAAGGAAAACACGCAGGCGAAGATACACTTGTACGGGCCGAAAGTGTGAACCAGCGACCCATTCTGTGTTGTATCGTTGTCTTAGGTTCTAGTCGTCTTGTTTAAGTCATAGTCATAGTACTTTCTACTACTGGTGGTCGTAAATGCGTCATGGTACACAACTCGATCGCGCGGCGTCAACTACGTTGAGACGGAAAACGACTCTCGCACGTTTCTGTAATTGGTGGTATCGTGCAAGCCCAGCGCGGTGTCGCCGTTGTCGTCGGCGCGAACGCGCTTGCGTTCGCGTTTGGGGGTGACTTCGTGACGTTCGTCTTTCGCGCGCGCGCCGTAGAGAACGTCTTCGTCCACATCCTCTCTCGTCGGCATCATGCAACCGTCCGTGCCGCCCAACATCGCGTTCAGCGCGCGCCAGTTCCCCATATCCATGTGCAACACGAAACTCGAACGATCGTTTCCGCTCGCCGGTGGCGTCGTGTGCGAAAGCGTCGGCGCACCGCCCGTAGCCGAAGGCACGATGCCAGCGTTACCATCCTTGACCAAAAACGCCGCCGTGAAGACGTTTTCGACAAACTGAGGAAAGCTCTCCGGGTTGTTCGTCCCGCGCACGACATCCGTCGCTCCTCCCGGCTGCTTCTTCAACTTTTTATTCATCGCTATCATCATCTTATCCGTCTGCCGCTCCGCCGCGGTATCTCGCACCTCGTCCGGCGCCACGCTCGGACCGAGCGCCTCTCTCGCGCGTCGCTGCGTCGCCCGCCGCTCCTTAATCTCCGTGTCCATCACCCCATTCATGAACCCCGGCGCCGGCGCCTCCCTAAAAAACTTCCCCGCCCCCGTCCCGAGTCGTTCCCATCGCACCTCCTCCCCCCACCGTCGCCGCAAGCTCTGCAAAAACGCCTTCGCGCTCACCGCCGCCCCTCCCCTCGGCCCCAACCGTTTCGTCCGCTCCAACGAAAACGCCGCCAGCTGTCCGTAGTGTTCCATGTCCAGGCACATCTCCCTCGGTTTATCCACGCCCTCGTTCATCGCGTCCGCCGCGTCGACCGCGCGCTCCAGGTCATCGCACTCTGGTTTTTGCAGTTCCTCTTGATTCACGCGCGCCGCGTCGATCGCCGTGCGCAGCTCGCGTCGCTTCTCCCGTCGCTTCCGCGCGTCATCGCGCTGACTCGCGACGTCATCGCGCGCCATCGTCGCCGAGCGGTCGCGCGCGCGTCTCCGCCGTCGTTCGCGTCGCGCGCGTCGTTTTGAATCTTTCGTCGCCCCCGTTCGGCGAAATCGCAAAATCGCCCCCGTTCGGCGAAATCGCAAATTCGCCCCCGTGTGGCGAAACGCAAATTCGCGACGCGACGCCGCGCGCGCGACGGCAGAGGCGCGCGCGCGCATGGCGTGCGTCGTGTGCGGCGACGATCCGGACGCCGACGGCGAACCCGTGCTCTGCGAGCGCGGACACGCGCTCTGCGAAGCGTGCTTCGACGCGCACGTCAAGACGGAGAGCGAAAAGGATGTCGCGGCATTGACGACGCGCGACGGCGAGGTGCGATGCCCGATGCGCGCGGCGGCGTTCGGCGACGACGCGTGCGACGCGGGATGCTACGAGGCGCGGATGATCGCGAGACGGTGCTCGAAAGAGACGTTCAAGGCGTACGATGAGGCGAGGAGACGGGTGAACGAGGCGAAAATCGTGGACGAGACGGAGCGGCGCGTGGCGGCGGAGCGAGCGAGGATGCGAGAGAGCGCGGGGGCGGATGAGAAGTTGAGAGTGACTCGGGAGCACGTGATTGAGAAGATATTCACGACGTGCTGTCCGAGGTGCTCGCAGGCGTTCGTGGATTTCACGGGGTGTTTCGCGTTGTCGTGTTCGAGGTGTCGAGCGGGGATTTGCGCGTATTGCTTGGCGGATTGCGGGAAGGACGCGCACGCGCACATCGGATCGTGCGCGCAGGCGAAGGCGATGTCGGCGTGGAATTCGAGGCAAAAGAAGAATAAGGCGAATTTGGCGGCGACGAATCGCGGGCATCCCGCGGGGACGTACGGGTCGACGGGGATGTTTGAAGAGGCGCAACGCAGGCGAAGGTTGGAGATGTTCGCGCTGTACTCCGAACACTGGGATGACGCGTTTTTACAGAGCGTGCTCGAGTCTTTGATTCGCGAGATGAAAGACTTGAATATTTCGAAAGAAGATATCACGCGCGCGCGCAGCGCGAGGCTCAAGGTGAACAAGGCGCCACCAGCTCCCAAGCCCGCGCCAGGGCGCGCCCGCCAGGGCAGGCGTGCTGGCGTTGGCGCCTTTGCCGAGCGTTTGCTCGAGGGTGCGGGAGAGCCTTTTCCTCTTCCGGAACAGTGGGGTATCGTGTTTCCCGAAGTGCGACGGCGCGGCGCTCGTCGGGCCGTCAGAGGGCCTCCGAACGCCTTAGAGTGGGCACTCCAGCTGAGAGATCCGGTGGAAGACCAGGGGCGCTTGCAGGCGGAGCTGCGCGTTCGTAGAGCGGAAGAGGAGGCGCAACGTGAGCGCGAGAGACAGCGTCAAGCTCGAGAGAAGCTCGCGAAGAAAGCTGAGGCAGAGATACGCAAAAAAGCCGAAGCGTGGCGCATAAAAGGCGATGCAAAGACGAAGGCGGACAAAATGCTCGAGCAAAGGAATTTAGAACTCGCAATTAGCGCTTCGATGCGTACCGCGGCGGATGAGCGACGACGCGGCGCGCGAAGACCGGTACCTCTACCTGACGTCGCGGGACCTTCGCGCCCAGCGCCAGAGGTCGTCAGGATAGACGAATCTCCGCCAGAACGTCTCGCCGCAAGGCGAAACAAGCGTGCGAAAGCAAGCAAATCACAAGACACCGCAAGCAAAGACTCTGTGATTGACCTCACGTAAACTGTAGTATATATAGGAAATGCACGCGATGTAGTATCACTTTCGAGAAACGACGACTAGCGCCCAAAATAAGTCTCTTCGTCTCCCACGCCAGCGGGTAGCACCTTCACAACGTGCGGTGTCCCGCACGACCGCACGCGCACTAAGAGTGCCACGGGTAGAACGCACGAGGGTATTGTCGTGGACGTTTCGAGCTCGACACATGCAAAACTTCGCGCGCCTAAGAACCGACGCAGCACCAGAGACGACGGCGGCTCAGCAATTGGCGCATTCTACCGATCACTCGCTTTGTCGCGCTCTGAACGCGCTGAGCGAAGTGCTCCCACCGCTAGGTATTGCCATGAAAGGTTTGGTGCACTACGTTACGCGGATCGATTACGACGCAGCGCTGGAAACGACGCTTGAATTGTATTACGGCGACATAATCTAAGACATAATCTAAAACGCGGCTCGCGCTTGTGAAATTACTCCCTTTACTCTTTCTTATTGTTCTGCCCGAAATTCTCAGGCGTCACGGTGGTTCTAGACTTTGTAAACAAGGTCTTAATGATCGCCGTTAACCAAATGACGTTCATCAACTGCAACGCCGCGCTCGCAAACGTGTACCATATGTATAACCAAAGCGGACTCGCTTTGCCCGCCTTGAACATCGAGTACGCGTCGCTGAAGTACAAGTACATCATCGGCACTCCGATGAAGAAGCGGATGAACACCCAAAGCCCGAACCCAGTGAGTTCAACGATCTTGAAAACTCTCGTAGATCCCATTCCAGCCTTGATCATGATGTATCGCGCGGCCAAAAACGGCAGCGTAGCTTCCCAGAGCAGGAAATTCGCCGCGTACATGTGTAAAAAGCCCTTCGGCATGAACTGCGGCGCCAAGAAAGTCACCACAGAGATGACGGCGTGCAAAAAATACTGCATGCCGTAGTGCTTATGCGACACGATGGCGTCGTACATGAAATATCCAACCGCCAGGCACACCAACTCTTCGCACCCTTCCAACGGCGGCGACGCGTACATTCTGCTCAGCGTATCGGTCGACGTTTTCAGCGCTTTCCGCAGCAGCGCGGCCGACCAGACGCCGCATAACAGCCCCCAGGCGCTCGACGCGCATCGCACCCCGAAATCCATCGCGGATTTCGCGTCGAGCGTGCTCAAGAAGCGTTTATGGAATCGTTTGACGTAGAACAACGACCCGTACTGAATGGCGAAACAAATCACGAGTCCGCCGACGATGTGCGCGATTTGCGACTTGGACAGCGCGAAGTCGAGCGTCACCGATACCGGCGCGCGGCGCAGGGCGTCTTTGGCGAAGAGTTTCATGACGCGCGCGATGTAGTGCGGGTTCGCGTGATTTCGGTTTGAATTTCAAGCGCTACAGCCTAGTCCGAATCGTCGTCGCCGCCGTCGCTCTCCGACACCTCCTCGAAATCGTCCGAAATTGACGCCACGTCGTCGTCGTCTAAGTCTGGGTTTAAATCTAACGAAACGAAAGGCACGACGCGAGGCGCGGCTTTCGCCGCCGCGACGGCGTTCGTCGGCTTGACGAGCGCGCCCACGCCCGCGTCCTCGCGTTTCGGCAATTCAAAGTGCAGCGCATCGCCCGGTTTCCATCCCGGCGGCGGGGGCGGGATTCCATCCGGCCACGGCTCTCCGGGCTTCCATTTGCTCAATCGCTCGATGAGCTCTTCGGGCGGAATCGCCGCCGCCGCTTCGACCATCCTCAGTCTCGCCTCCTCCTTTTGTCGCGCCTCCGCCGCCGCCGACGCCGCCTTTTCTTTCGCACGCCGTTCAGCGTTGAACGCCGCGAGCCTGGACGCCTGAAAGTGTTCTTCCTGCGGCGCCGGGGGCATTATTCCGCACAGCGGCGCGCCGGGGACGTATCCCGCGGGCGCGAAGGTGGTGTAACTGATGCGTCGCGCGTAATCCAACACCTCGCTCACCTTTAGCTCGCCTGCGTGGTCGATCGACGTTCACGTCAGTCTACGCGCGCGCGAGACGAAGAAACGAACCACGACGGCGGCGCGGCGCGACGTACTCTCCGGTGGAAGCTTCACGTGGCCTAAATTCGTCGCTCGATCCAACGCATCGCGGAGCGCATTTCGCGCGCTCGCGAGCTCGAGAGCGATGTCACCGAGCGCCTGGTTCGACGACGACGCCGCATCGACGTCCATCGCGCTCGTATCACCGACGTCGGTGGACTTCGCGGCGGATTTGCCGCGGCGCGGAGGCATGGCGACGACGAGGCGCGCTCTGCGGCGACGCGAACGACGACGCGGGGAGACTTGGGCTGGTGATTAGATTCACTCGATTCGATGAGATGACAACGCGACGCATCGTAACTAATGTTTATGCCGACTTTTCGCGCCTGTCGCTGCGCTCGAGGGAGGCGACGGCCATCTTGCGCCTCGCCGCGGCGACGCCCTTCTTCACTTTGAGCGCCACCCAGTTCAACAACAGCGCCCCGCAAACGCTCCCGATGATCGTGCCGTACTTCACCCAATCCTCAATCGTCCGGCACGCTCCGAGCGTGAGATACTTCCCCACCTTGAGCGCGGCGAAGATGTTCTTCTGCATCGTCGTGTACACGGGCGTCGCGCCCAAGACGTTGCTCGAGCCGTGCGTCGTCTCTCGTCCGCTCGTTCCCAAATACGACACGCTCACCGCGCCGCCCGGGAACGATCCCGATTTCTTCGGCACGACGACGAACGAATATTCCACGCTCTCACCGGGCGCGATCGTCGCGTACGTCGCGCTCAGAGACTCCTTGCCCGTGATCAACTCGAAGTCGTCCTCGTTCGCGAACCCGTCGTCGCGCGCCTTCACCTTTCTCGCCTCCGTCTCCCCCGCGTTCGTCAGCGTGACGGCCACGGTGACGTTCGAGCCTTCGACGACGAGGTCCTCGACGATTCGCTTGCGAACGAGCACGCGCGCGGGCCCGGGAGGGGCGTCCGAGGCGTCGGCGTCATCTTGCGCGACGATCGGATTCGCGAACGATGCGACGACGACGAGCGCGCAGAGCGCGACGCGGGCGACGGCGCGCGCGGTGAACGCGCGCGTTTGTTTTCGCGCGGGCATGGCGAGCGCGAAAACGGGACGCGACGCCCGACGATGTGTGCGGCGACTAGGAATGAATGAATGAAGCCGATCGCGCGGGCGAGCAGTCTACGGCGCGGGCGACGACGCGCGGCGGCGACATCGAAGCGTTTTTTCGCCGTCGTCGTGCCAAGATTTCACCCGCGCGGATTCGCGGTCGGCGCGACGGAGCGCTAAATCGTCCTCGATGACGTCGACGTCGAACCCGCGCGCGTCGAACGCGGCCAAGAGATCGCGGAACATGTCGGCGTAGCGAGACGCGTTGACGAGCCAGCAGACGCCGTCGCGCGCGAGTCGACGATCGACGCACGCTGGAAGCGCGGCGACGTGTTGACGCTCGTACAGGACGTCGGAACCGATGATGACGTCGAACACGGCGTCGTCGGGCATGACGTGCCGCGGATTCGCCGCGGGCGTCGGAAGACGCTCGGCTTCTTTGGTCCAATCGACGGCGCGCGCGACGCACGCGTCGCCGACGCCGTTATCGGCGACGCTTCGATCGAGCGCGTCGAGCAAAGCGTCCTCGAAATCCGACAGCGTCACGAACGCCGCCCCGAGCTTCGCGCACAGAATCCCGCACATCCCCACCCCCGCGCCGACTTCCAGCACTCGTTTCCCTCGCACGATTTCCGGCGTTCGCGCCAATCGTTCGCTCAGCGTCACCGCCGCGTTCCACAGTTTCGCCCCGACCCCGTTCCCGATCTCCGTCTCCAGCACCCGCACCTCGACGCCACCGCACGCGCGCGTCCGCACGCGCTCCCCATTCGTCGCCGCCGCGTCCTCGCACGCCCGCGCCGCGTCCTCGCACGCGCGCCGCGCGTCGTCGTCGTCGCCGAACGTCTCCAGCGCGCGTCGCGCCGCCTCCCCCACCCTCGCCCGCGTCGCCTCCGCCGCGTACGTCCGATCGCGTCGCGCCTCGCGCGCGATCGTCTCGCACGTCTTCGCCACCCTCGCCCTGCGCGCGCGCGCCCTCGCGCGTCCCGCGCCGTCGCGCGCCGTCGTCGCGTCTCCCCCATCCTCGCGGTCGTCGCGCGCCGCGCCGTCGAGCGCGTCGATCGCGTCCGCGCACCGCTCCGCGGCGACGACCGCGCGCACCGTCTCGCCCTCGCTCGCGCACGAGCTCGACGCGTCGGACGCGTCGCGCGTCTCGTCGCGCGCGCGCGGCATCGCGATTCGATTCGACGCGCGTCGAATGAACCCGTAATAACGCTCGCGCGCGTCCGCGTCCGTCGCCGATCGGCGTCCTCGACGACTGGTTTACCTGGCCAGAAGCATTCAAAGAACCGTTTGACAGGTTTCGCGAACGGTGATTAGAATTCCTTGATGACGGTGATTATACATTTTGCGCCGCGGCGCGTCGTATTTAAGCACCGCGCGCGCCCATGATCGACACCGCGGCGAGGCGATAAAAACCACCCGGCGCGCGCGCGAAAGTGCCGCGCCCGCACTTTTCGGCCGTTGCCGCGCGCGCGTCGAATCTCGCCCCGACCCGCGCGTCGTCGACGCCGCGACGCGAGCGACGACGGCGCGCGCGTCGACGCGCGATGGCGTCGAGCGCGCGCGCGCGGTCGGCGGACGCGGCGAGCGCGACGACGCCGACGACGGCGGACGCGACGTCGACGATGTTTGATTTGGGGAAATTCGGCGCGCGAGGCGCGGACGCGCGTGCGACGCGCGGGACGGCCGTTTCGGCGGCGCGAGGCGCGGGTGGTGGTGACGACGCGGTCGACGCGTCGGGCGCGGGGGACGCGCGGGCGCGGGCGCGCGCGACGCGGGCGACGGGGGGGGGGAAAGAGGACGGGTTGTTGGAGGAGACGGGGCGGGGGACGCTGAACCCGTTCGATATGGACGGCTCGGAGCGGGAGACGGTTCGATTGAAACCCGGGATGACGCGGGGGCAGTTTGCGTTGTTGCTGGCGAGCGAGTGCGCGCTGGCGGTGGGACTGTTTGCGCTTTACACGATGATTGGATTCGGGGACGACGTGTACTCGGAACTGGCGAACGACGGTAATTGGCGTTTGTCGTGGGCCATCGCGGGTGGAAGCATGGCGCTTTTCGCTGTGCTGTGGATTTTGGATGCGATGGAGGCGGCTAGATCGCGAGGGCGCGCGATCCGGAGGACGGTGACGTTTCTTTTCGCGAGCGTCGGCGTCGGAGGATTGGTCGTGAGCGGGATGCTGAGCGTGAAGGAGTACGAGACTTTGCCGCTGTCGTTCTACGTGCTCTTCAAGGCTGGGCTCATTCGCGTGTTCAAGGGAACAGTGTGCAAGCGAACGCACAACGGGTCGTTTTTACGACACGTGGCGTACGCGAGCTACTTCGTCAGCTTCGCCTCGTTGACCGCTTGGATCGTGTGGGTCTTCGGGTGGGACAAAAAGTGGAGCAAGCGATTATTCGATGAGTTCTCTTTGCGACTCGGTTGCGACACGACGAGCACGAATGGCTCGTCGAACGCTGGCGACGGCGAGGCGGGTGGTTGTGACAACGTGGCGTACATCATGTACGCCGCGCCACTCGCGGTGTCGGCTTTGAACCTCGTCTACGGGCTCTCCTGCACCAAATTATCAAAGCAATCCAGCGCGTTGCAATTGATCGCGATTCTCGCCGTGCTGGTCGCTTTCGGGACGTGGGTCAGCGTCTCTCTTTCCGCTATCGAAATGGGCGTCGCGAACGACGTCATTCAGCTCGCGGTAGTGTTTTGCGCCATCTTCGGCGTCGCGTGTCTCATCACCGCCGGGCCTCACCGCATTTACCGACAATTGAACTCTTATCAACTGACGAAGAAGGTCGTGGGTTACACGCAGACCGATTTGGCGAAAGCTCTTCTATTTTGTTGCACGATGACGTTATTGCCGTTTACTCTGGCGATATCAGCCGTCAGCGCGGCTGCACGGCGCGTCGGTCTCACCTTGCATAAACCGCCGCCGGACGCGCCGAAAGACGGATTTCTCACGTACTCCACCTATGCTCTGTTCGCGTGGTGGTTCGCGGATCCAACCAAAATTTTCAAATACTCTGCCTACTTATCCATTTTTTATTTCACCTTCTCCATCGGAGTCGGCAAGGGCGCGATTCTATTTCTTGCATGGTTGGTGGACGTGCTTGGAAGTTTGAACGAATACGTCGTCATCGGGGTTTTCATCGCTATAGGCGTGGGTATGTTTTTGCTTCCACCAGTGCCTGGCCCGCCCATTTACCTCACCGGAGGTATTCTCGTCGTCGGCACGTGGGAACCGAAGATTGGATTCTGGCCCGCGGCGTTTTTGTGCTGCCTGGTGTGCTGGTTCACCAAGCTATTTTCTTGCGCACTCCAGCAGAAGCTGATTGGCGAACAAATGGGCAAAAAACCCTCGATTCGTTACGCGGTGGGTATAAACTCGCTAAACATGCGTGCGATTCGATACTGCTTGGAACAGAAAGGATTCTCCAGAGCGAAGATTGCTATTTTATGTGGCGGCCCTGACTGGCCGACGTCCGTGCTCTGCGGCATTCTCAAGCTCGACTTGCTGCAGATCATGATCGGTACTATGCCTGTTTTGGTTCTTTACCTCGGCTACACCACCATCGCAGGTGCGCTCCAACTAAAAGTTGGCTCTTGCGGAGGTGACGGCGCCGCTGCGAGCGACTCGAGTAGCTGGGGTTTGTTGAACTCGATGTTTTTGGCTCTTGCGTTTGTGAGCATGCTGTGCACGTCTCTTTCAGCGGTGTACTACATGGAACAAACTGTTCTCACAAAGCGCGAAGAGCTGGATGCGATGCCTATCGATGAAGAGGTAGAAGAACTCGAACGACTTGATCGAGCAAAAGAGGAAGCTTACGCAGCGGTTACCGACTGGAATCACCTTTCGACTTTGTCCAAGGTTTCGATTGTCGTCGCGGCTGTGTCGGGAGTTTTGAGCTGTCAACTTGGCGCCGTCCTTTCGCAACGCTCGTTCGAATCGTTCTCTGTATCGTGCCCGGTTGCGGTCAAAGATGTGGTGAAGCCTACTGGTTGGGTGTCAGTCGGGTTAATTGTGGTGTGCACGATTTTCACGAGTATTTTCAGATCCATCGCGAAAAAGAACGTGCGCTCTGTGCTCAACGTAACGCAATCCGCGGCGCAAGCCACGGCGACTCGTCCGTGAGACCACACTGTATTATTTTGTACACCTACAGTACAGTGTAATGAAAAATTCAATAACCAATTCGATAACTTACATCAGAAGCTATTGCTCGTCCGAACTAAAGATTTGCTCCCTTGCCTTTTCGTATCCGCGGTTTCCGTGGTTTCCGTGGAACACTTTGTTGAACACTTTTCTCCACGCGCCACCTTGTTGCAATTCTTCGGTCGTCGCCGGTTGCAATCCACGACGCTCGGATTGCTTCCGCCCTAACGCAGCCTCGCGCGGGATCCCAGAACCAGAAGCTTCGTTTTGCATCTCCGCAGCTTCAACGACTTTCGCGACGTTTTCGTGGCGAATGTTGTGCCCATCCTCCTCCGAGTCTTCGTCGATGGCGTCGTACGCATCGTTGACCTCTTCTTCGACACCTAATTTCGGAATCGAGCGTCTAAGTTTTTCGTGCGTCTTTTCATTGTGACCTTTAACCTTCGACAGGTACTTTGCCGCTGCGGCTTCAGACATTTTGCCAACCTTCGCGCCAGATATGTCGGATGAGCGAGACTCAGTGTGCGTCGATGCCTTCACCGTTGGCTCCGGCGCGTCGTTCCAGTCCAAAGACTTTGATTTCGTCGATGCCTTCTTGTTCGTTGACGCCGACGATGACGAGTGTGCCGCAGTCTTTTTCGATTTTTCCGGTTCGTCCGACCAATCATCGTCGCTCAACGCGCTCGCCTTCTTCGACTTGTGCGGTGACTGCTTTGATGTCGACGGCGGCGCGTCGGACCAATCATCGTCGCTCAACCTGGACGCCTTCGCCGACGGTTTCTTCTTAGTTTCCGTAGCTCGATCGCGCTTTCTATGCTCGACGTGTTTACTCGCGTCTTTTGACGTCACTTGCAGCGAAGACATCAAGTCATCCATGTCCACATTCTCCTCCTCGTGCTTACCAGTCTTCGCGGATCGACTCGGATACGCGTGCGTGCCATCCGTCGCGGGATAGTTGGAAATGTCAATGTTCGTGTCAACCGTAAGCCCGTCCAAACGCCCGCTCCCGCCTCGAGGCGTCAGTCCACGCCCATATTTAAAGTCGTCGATCGTATCTTGATCGTATTCCCCCAAATCTAGCAAATCCTTCTGCTTGTAAAACACGTTGACGTCGTTGGCGTCGTTTTCATCCACGTCGTGAATGTGGTGCGGGTATTGCTTAAGCTTGCCACTTCCGCGCGAAGATCTCTCGTCGCGTGAGCCGCTACCGCGTGCTCGCGTCATCAAGCGATCGAGGTGTGATTGCACGCGCTCCTTGAGCGACGAGGGCTTCTTCTTTCGGTTGAAGCTCAACTCGTTGAACACCATCGAGTCCAACTTGTTCGACTTCTTCGACGACGCGTGAGACGATTTCAAACGCGAATCATCAGCCTCGGAGCGTTTAACAGTCGACTTCATGGTTGACTTCTTGGTCGGCTTCTCGACATGTTTGACGTGTGTTTCTTTACCTTTCGAACTCGACTCTTTGTCATGCGAGTTGTGTTCGACGGTCTTCGCCTTGGGTTCGTCTCGCACCCACGATTTCCCCGTTTTGTGCTTCTCCGCATGGTCGGCGTCAACCATCAAGTCCGCCAGCGAAATGTCATCACTCGGTTTACTGGTTTTCCCCAGATCTGGTGCGTCCTCGTATTGCTTCTCGATGCTCCCTTGCTTGACCAAATTAACTATATCACCCACGAAATCACCGACGAAATCCGCATTCTTCGGCGCCACCACTGTCGCCGCCGGCAGCGCCGCGGGCGTTTGTAAGCGCGCGGGCGCGACTGGCACCGGCGAAGGCACAGCCGCCTGCGACGTCCCTATCGCGGCGCTGGCGCGATGGTTGATCAGCGATACGCGGTGCTGCCCAAAGTGAGGATCGTACGCAATCTCCGGCTGCGTCACTTGATCGTACTCTTGCGCCCAACGCTTGGCCAACCCGCCCGTGCGGTCGGGGTGCACCTCGCGCACGACGTCCGATTGGAACGACCCGAAATCCAACTTCCGCACATCCAGCGCGTTGTTACGTATCAATTCGCTCGTCCAATCACCACCGGCGCTCCCAAGTCTCGCGACGCCGCGCGGCGAAGCAGACGTCGTCGTCGCGCCCGCCGCGCAGATCACCATCGCGCCCAGCGTCACCGCCGCCATCGTCCGCACCCGCCGCGTCCGTCCCTCGCACACCTCTTCGCGCTCGCACGCGCCGACGATCGCATCCGCGCGTCGCTTCGCCCGTTCGTACGCGTCCCCGACCGCGCGCGCGACGTCGCGCGCGCGCGTCCCGGCGCCATCGCGTCGGCCCCGTCGTCCGCTTCCCGACGCCGTCTCCACGTCGCGCGCGCGCTCCGGAAGCAACGGCGCGCGATCGTCCATCGCCATAGTCACCGCGTCGACGTTCGCGAGTCGACGCGCGCGTCGGCGCGCGCTCGCGGCGTCGCGGCGTCGCGTTCTGCGGCGCCCCGAGGTTGGGTGTTGAGCGCGGATGTTGGGCTCGAGCCGACCGGCCGCACTCTCGAGCGCCGCCCGCGCGCGTCGGCGCGTCGCGCGTCGGCGCGCGCGCCGCGAATCGCGCGCGAGAGTTACGATTCGAGCCATCGCGGGCGCGGGCGCCGACGCGACGCGCGCGCGATGGCGCTGCAGATCGCGGCGCAGGTGTTGGATTTGCTCTTGCGAGCGCTCGGCGCCGCCGCCGTCGCGGTTTGCGGCGTCGCGCTCGCGGCGTTGAGCCCGATGACGTGGTTGGGGATCGACGATGGCGACGGAGCGCGGTTCTACGTCGGTGAAGTCGCGCACGCGCGGCTGAAGCCGGTGAGAAGGGAGTTTAAGTACCCTCTGCGGTGCGCGGTGGTCGACTTGGACGCGCCGCCGCGATGGTTCGCGGCGAGCGGGCAGGCGCGCGATCACCTGACGGCGGATGAAGCGCGCGAACGCGTGGGGTTGACGGGTGCGGTGGAGCTGTTGACGTCGCCGAAGTCGTTCGGGTACGCCCAGAATCCAATCTCGGTGTATTACTGTCGGGACGACGCGGGCGAGCTGCGCGCGGCGCTCGCCGAGGTGACGAATACGCCGTGGAACGAACGCGTGGTGTTCGCGTTCGATCCGACGCCGGTGTCGAATGAAAACGAAGCCACGGTGCCGAAAGCGTTGCACGTGTCGCCGTTCATGGACATGGAGGGCGAGTGGTACGTCTCGAGTACGGCGCCGGGGGACGACGTGACGCTGCGCGTCAACGTGTTGAACCATCCAAGATACGGTGATTACTTTTACGCCTCACTCAAGGCAAAATTGGACAAAGGTCGATACGTGAGGTGTCGAAACGAACGCGCGGGATTGGTTAACTTGCTCAAGCACGGGTGCACGCCGCACAGGGTGGCGTATTGGATTTATGCGCAGGCGGTGGCGATTCTCTTAGCGGGCGTCTCGTTTTACGCGCCGCCCGGGTTGAGCAACGTCGAGACGCGCGTTCGCGCCAAAGGCGATCGCGGAGGTATGTGCCCGATGCGCCCGACGTTCAGAGGCGCGCCGTATTGGCCATGGCGTACTTAGCGATAGCGCGTATTACAGCAACATAGATTGTAGCGGAAGAATTTGAAAGAATTTTACAAGAGTGTTTGTTTGTACAACGCGATCGCGCGATTTCGACGCGCGATCACGGCATGTTACACGAGCACACTTCCATACCGAGGTACGTGAGGTGATCGGAGAGCGAAGCGTGCGTCCACTCGGAATCGCTACCGTTCGGATCTTCGCCGCTACCGTCGCCGACGACGTACTCGCCCTCGGCGTTTTGAAACACCTCCGTGGCGACGTGATGGTACCCGAGCAACCTGGGCGGTAGGCTCGGTACCGCATCGTGCGCGTGCGTGAATCGATGCGTTCGATCACCGAGCTTTTCGTCGTAATAATCGGCAAAGCGCCAATCTCCCACGCGCGGCGACCCGAACGTCGTCACGCGCGCGATTCGAAATCCGAGCGCCTCGAGCTCCACCGCCAAAAGCGTGCTCAGCGCCCCCCCCAGCGAATGTCCCGTGATCTCCACCTCAAAATGTCGCCACATCCCATCGTAATTCGTCCTCAGCTTGATCATGTGCGATATCAACCCCTTCCGCACGCTCTCGTACGCGTCTTGAAATCCGCTGTGCACTCTCCCGACGCCGTCCTTCGCCTTCGCCGTCGGCAGCGTCGAGTGCGCCGCGTCCAAATTCTCCACCCAATTATACAACGAGCTCGGTTCGGTCCCTCGAAACGCGACCACGCCTCTCTTCAGCGTCCCATCGTACCCCGCGTACGCCCTGACGCGCTTGCGTTCGTGTTCAAACACGCCGACGTCCGCCAGCGTCGTCTTCGAGCTCGCGCAGTACGCGCACGTCCAGTTCTCCACCCCCGTTCGACAGTACGCCGCGCCCGCGAACCACAGCGCGCGCGTCGCGCCGCGCGCGTCGACGTCGTCGCGCGCGCGCGTCGTCTCGCGCGCGACCGCGACCGCGACCGTCGTCCCGGTGCGCGTCGCGACCGCCCTCGCGTCGCCCCGGCGCATTAGCAGCGCCCACGCGCACGCGCGGACGACGCGCCGCAGTCGCGCGCGACGGGACGCGCGCCGGCGCATCGCGCGCCGCGCGCCGCGCGCCGATGTGCGGCGACGCCGAACGCATCGCCGACCGCCGACCGCACACGCGCGCGCGCCATGGCGACGTCGCACCGCGACTACCACGACGCCGTGCGCGCGGCGCTCGAGGACGCCTTCGCGCTGCGCTCGGCGCCGTCGAAGAAGATGAGCGGCGAGAACCGCGCCGAGGTGGAGTACGCGGACGCGCCGAGCCTGCTGATGCCGAGCGCGGAGATCACGCGCGGATGCGCCGAGGACGGCGCGTGCCTGATCGAGCGCGCGGTGAACAGCGCGCGCGTGAGCGTGCGGGTGCGGCAGTGCGATGAACTGGAGGAAATCTTGGCGCGGGCGTTCTGTAAGTCGCTGGGGCGACGCGCGGACGCGTTCGAGGTGCTGCGGCGCGCGCCGGTGGAGGGATACGACGTGTCGTTTTTGGTGCTGCTGGCGCACGCGGAGCGAATGGAGGCGAAAGGGTTGGTCGATTTCGTGGTGACGTTCATGGAGGACGTGGATAAGGAGATCAGCGAGCAGAAGTTGAGCGTGAGCAGTCGGGGACGAACCGTGGCGGCGGCGTACTTGAGGCAATTCGCGTGAGCGAGCGGCGAGTCTAGGAATTTGTGTACATTACGACGGCGCGTATCTTACCGTCTAACTATGATGTGTGTCCACGGCGCGCGAACGCTCGAGCGCGTCGTCTCAATCGAGTCTCAATCGAGTCTCAGAACGTTTTCGCAGCACAAGAAGACGCGCGGCACGTCTTCGTTCACGGCGGAAGTGGTTTCGTCGACGCGCCCGGGCAGGTCGATCTCGCGCCACGGAGGGTACACGGCGACTCGACGACCGGGCTCGAGACTGAGCTCTTGCGCTTGCGTCGAGTTGAAAATCACGACGGCGCGCGCGTATTCGACGTCGGCGCCGTCCGTCTCATCGCTCGTCGCGCGGTGTAAATCGCAAATCGATCCCGCGCAATTCGTCAGCGACGCGTCGGGCCGCGACGCGTTCACGGTGAACAGCAGCGCGCCTCGCGACGACGGAGGTTGCGCGGCGCCGACGCGCTTCAAGAACTGCGCGTGCGACGCTCGAGCGTTTTGCAACACGCGTTGTAGGCGCGTCGTGAGCGAACCGGTGTTGCGCGAGCGGTTTCGCTGCGACGTCATCGACGCCCCCACGCTCGAACGCGGCGCGAACGTCGGCGAGGACATCTTCGGCAACATGGCCAACGCGCCCAGCCCACCCGGCGCGTTCGATTCCACGTTCTCCTGCCCCATCGCGCGCGGCGCCGCGTCCTCCTCCGCGCTCGACGCGCTCGCGGCGTCGTCGTCGATATCGTCCGCGGCGACGTCGTCCTCGACCTCCGGCGTCTCCTCGACGTCCCGCGCGCGTCGATCGCCTCGATTCGCCGTCACTCGCGCCGCGTTCGCCGCGACGCCCTCGCGCGCCACCGGTACCACCGCCGCCGCCGTCCCGCGCGCCGTCGTCCGCGTCAGCAGATTCAATCGTCCGAGCGTCCCTCCCGAGCCGTCCGCGCGCTTCGTCTTCGCGCGCTTCGCCCCGCGTCTCGGCGACGCCGCGCGCTTCGCCTTCGTCCGCGTCGTCGTCGCGCGCCGCGTCTCGTTCGCCGCGCGTCCCGCGCGCGCCGTCATCGCGCCCGTCTCGCCCCGCATCGCGCGCGCCGTCGCCGCCGCGCGCGTCTCGCTCACCCCCAGCGCCTCGGCGAGCACCGCCGCGTCGCGTCTCGCGCGCGGCGACGGCGTCGGTTCGCGCGACGCGCGCGCGTCCGTTCGCGGGCTTCGCCGCGGCGTCGACGGTCGTTCTCGGCGTCGTTCGTCGTCGTTCGCCGTCGTCGTCCCGTCGTCGTCGTCGTCGTCGTCGTCGTCGTCGTCGTCGTCGTCGTCGTCCCAATCGAATCCCACCGGCGCCTTCCTCGCGCTCGCGCTCGCGCCCGCGCGCGCGTCCGCGCGTCGCGCGCGCGTCGGCGTCGTCAGCGTCGACGGCGCCGCGCTCGTCGGGCGCGCGCCGTACCCGACGACCTCGTACTCGTCGTCGTCGTCGTCGTCCATCGCGCGTCGCGCGATGGCGACTTCGCGACGCGCGCGCGGCGCGACGTCGCGCGGCGCGGCATGGCGCGGCGCGCGGCGTTCGCGACGCTCGCGTCGGCGTCCATCGCGCGACCGCGGCGCGGCGCGCGCGCGCGAGGGACGACCGGGACGCGCGCGACGACGGCGCGCGATGCCGACGGCCGCGACCTCCGCGCGCCGCGCGCGGCGTACGTGCACCTGCCGTTCTGCCGCTCGAGGTGCTACTACTGCGACTTCGCGATCTCGGTCGTCGGACGCGCGGGCGAGACGCGGCCGGACGTCGACGCGGCGATGCGGCGGTACGGCGCGGCGACGCGCGCGGAGGTCGCGGCGACGGCGCGCGCGATGCGAGCGAACGGCGCGCTCGACGCGAGCGCGCCGCTGGAGACGGTGTTCTTCGGCGGTGGGACGCCGTCGTTGATGCCCGCGGACGAGATCAAGGCGATTCTGGGAAGCCTGCGGGAGGCGTTCGGGCTGGCGGCGGACGCCGAGGTGAGCGCGGAGATGGATCCGGGGACGTTCGACGAGGAAAAGTTGAGGGCGTTTCTCGCGGCGGGGGTGAACCGCGTGTCGCTGGGGGTGCAGAGTTTCGACGATGGAGTGCTGCAACGCGCGGGACGGTCGCACGACGCGCGAGCGGCGGAGGAGGCGATCGATACGCTTCGGCGGTGCGGGGTGCCGAGATGGAGCGCGGATTTGATCAGCGGCTTACCGGGCGTGGACGCGAAGACGTGGAGGACGTCGCTCGAGCGCGTGATCGAGGCGGGGGCCGATCACGTCTCGGTGTATGATTTACAAGTAGAGCGAGGGACGGCGTTTTATCGATGGTACGGGGAAAACGCGGGGAAAGACAAAAAGGAGGGGTTACCGAGCGAAGACGCGAGCGCGGCGATGTTTCGAGACGCGAGCGCGACGCTGGGGGCGGCTGGGTACGAGCACTACGAGGTGAGCTCGTACGCGAAACCCGGCGCGCGGTGTAAACATAATCAAATTTATTGGGAAAACGCGGGATGGTACGGATTCGGGTTGAGCGCGACGTCGCACGTGAACGGCGAACGCGTCGCTCGCCCGCGCAAGATGAACGAGTACTACGCCTACGTCGAGGCGCTCGAACGCGGCGAAAACGTAGGCACGGTTTCTAGCGGCGGCGATGGCTCGGATGCGCTGTTCGAGCACATCATGTTGCGTCTACGAACGAGCGATGGGCTTGATCTCGGAAACGTCTCCCGCCGATTCGGCGACCACGTCGTCGAAGAGATTCGCGAGGCGATGGAACCTTTCGTACCAGAGTTCGTAGATTACACCGTCGCCGCTGATAGCTCGCCCGCGGCGCTGCGCTTGACCGATCCGGAGGGCTTCCTCGTCAGCACCGCAGTGCTTTCGACGTTGATTTCGAAGATGCCATCGCTCGAAGACGACGAGTAGATTTTTGTGTAATTTTTACAAGGTTTTATTGTTTCGGCGCCGCGGCCCTATCACTTCGCGACCTTCGGCGCCGGCGCACCCGGAAGCGGACCACCCGGTCGCTTCGGCGCGAACATGGGTGTCGGCTTGGGAAGCGGCTTCAAAGCGTCGCCGAAGCGTTCGGCGCGCGCCTTGAGTTTGGCTTCAAAGTCAGCCTTGTCCTTCGCCTTTTCCTCCGCAGTCTTTTCCTTCGGCGCCGCGGTCCCGTTCGCACCGTTCTCGGCGTTGTCCAAACCAAACTTCTTTTCAGCGCCGACGTTGCGAATGCGCGTCTTCTCTTGTTCGCTCAATGCGAACGGCAACTTGAAGCGCTCGGCGCGTTCCTTTCTGCGTTCCAAATCCTTCACGAACGCTTCGTCCGCTTCCTTCTTCGCTTTTTCAGCCGCCGCCTTGCGTTCGGCCTCAGCCTTTTCGTAAGCCGCCTTCTTTTCCGCTCGGATCTTTTCTTGCTCCGCCTTGCGTTCCGCTTGCGCCTTTTTACGCTCCGCCTCCGTCGGCTTCGGCTTCGGCAAATCCTTCTTCGCCGCGCCCGCGGGCGTCTTCGCCTCCGCCGCCGGTTCCTTCTTTTCCAGCTCAGCCAGTTTCGCCGCATCTGCCGCCGACACTTCCACGTCCGGAACGTCCTCGAGCTCGTCTTCGCCCTCGCCCGCGCCTTCGCCCGCGAGCGCCTCCTCGAGACGCTCGACGAGCTGCCCCTTCAACCCGCTCGTGTCCAATCCTCGCTTCTCGAGCTCATCTCGAAGCTCCTGCGTCGACGCGTCGCCGATCACGCGGCGCAATCGTCAGTCATCGCGCGTTCATCGTCGCTCGAGAGCCGCTCGCGCGCGTCGCGACGTCGCGCGGCGTCGAAACGAACGCAATTATCCTCCATTTCAAATGCGATTCGAAATTAATCCATCGCGTCGCCTCTCGTCGCCCTCCGCGCCGCGCGCGCGCCGCGAGACCGCCCCCGCGCGCGTCCTTCGTCGCCCGCACCTGCACTTTCATCTTTTTCGCGTCCACGTCGCTCATGTCGATCGCGTCGCGCTCGAGTGTGACGAATTCTCGGTCCCAGTCAGCACCTGGGACGCGCGATCGCGTCCCGTCACAGCGACGCGCGTCGTCATGCGCGCCGCGGCGCGCGCACCGAGCGCGGGTGCGGCGCGACGCGTCGCTCGACGCGACTCGGACGCGCGCGCGGCGACCGGGGCGCGCGCGGGAGGGCGATCGGTCCGAGGGCGAACAAGATGCGAAGGGCTCGCGGTTGAACAGAACGCCGCGCTCGTGGACTTTTACGAGCTGCTCGGCGTCGCGGACGACGCGGACGCGAAGACGATCAAGAAAGCGTACTACGGATTCGCGAAGGAGTGTCATCCGGACGTTTCGGAGGACGAGGAAGAGGGGCACGACATGTGCGTTTTACTCAACGAGGCGTATGAGATTTTGAGCGACCCAATCGCGAGAGCGCTCTACGACGCCGAGCTCGAACAGCAGCGAGAGGACGACGAGGATTCGTTCACGGGAAATCCTTATTCTAAATGGACGACGAGGAAGGCGAAACCTGGGGAAACGCGCGCGGTGTTCGTGGACGAGTTCACTTGCATAGGCTGCAAACAGTGCGTGTGGCAAGCGCCGGCGACGTTTCGTATGAACGACGACTACGGTCGCAGCCGGGTCTTCGCGCAGTGGTTGAACGACGAGGACGACATCCAGTGCGCCATCGACAGTTGCCCGGTGGATTGCATTCACTGGGTCGAGCGCGAGCAGCTTCCTTTTCTCGAGCACGTGGCGGTGAACTATGAAAAAGTCAGCGTCGGCATCATGCAAAGCCAGACCGGCGTCGTCACGGATCCCTTCGAAGCCGCATCGAGCTTCCAGAAGATGCGTCAAAGGAAGATCGACGCCCGCGCCGAGGAATTAGCCGAGCAAAGGCGACGCATGACGGACGAAGAGAAGCGCGCGAACACGTCCGAAGCGCAAAGACGCGCGTATCGCAAATCCGCCGACGCCATTCGAGCGCGCTGGACCGAAGCCACGGGCGTGGCCTTCGCCCGCGCGAGACGTCGTTACGACTCAAACACCGGCAGCACGATCCCATTCGAGCGTTCGGTCGTCCTCTACGGCTCTCCCGGATCGCGCGACGACTTGGACGATTTCCTATCCTTCGACGAAGACGACGACGACGACGACGGCGTCCACGCCCGAGACGCGGTCGACGACGACGACGGCGTCCACGCCCGAGACGCGGTCGACGAGCGAGCCCTCACGACCGCGCGCTGATGTACCAATTTATTCCTACCACTACAGTACTAGTATGTCATCACTATTTCAGCTAAAATCACGCGCCTCCGCCTCGGCGAACCGTCGAAGAACGCTCGCGCGCGCCGCGCGCCTCCGCCTCGCCGCCGCCGCCGCGCCGTCGCGTCTCAGTGCCCCTGCCCGCCCTCCGGCCGCCACACCGCGCGCATCTCGTACGCCTCCCTGTCCTCGCGCGCGTCGATCAACCGTCGCCGCTCCGCCTCCGCGTCGAATCGCGCCATCGCGCGTCGCACGCGCTGCGTCCGCGCCGGCGCGCGCGCGTCCACCTCCCCGAGCGCGTCGCGCACCTCCAACCGCCCGCCGACGACGCGCGCGAGCCCGCTCGCGCCGACGGCGACGAGCGCGACGAAGGGCGCGCCGTAGGCGAAGAAGCGCGCGCCGCCGCGCGACATCGAGTGCGGCGCGTCACGAATCGACGCGAGACGACGACGACAAAATCATGTTCGCCGCGAGCGCCGTCGCGGGACGACGCGCCGCGAGCGCGTGCGCGCGACGCGGCTTGCACACGACGAGAACCGCGATGGGGGGCGCGGACGAACCGGTGCGGCGACGACGCGCAAAGCGCGCGGGACGCGATCGAGCGCGAACGAGGGACGGGGGGGACCGCGCGAGAAAGCGCGCGGGACGACGCGCGCGCGAAAACGCGACGCGCGCGCGAAGAGACGTCGACGCGTCGACGCGGGATGACTGACGAGGACGACGACGCGCGAGGGCGCGGCGACGCGCGCAGGCGTACATTCACGCGAAGCGCATGTACGACGTCGGCGCGACGAAGAACCGAAAGTTGGTCTTCGGCGTCGCCACGGCGGCGATCGTGCTGATCGGGGGGTACATTCCCGTGTTTGCGATTCAGTTTCAGGTGCGCGCGCGCGCGCGACGCGCGACGCGCGGGCGAGGGCGCGACGCGCGGATACCCTAACGCGACGCGAGGGGCGATCTCGCTCGAGCGGTCGAGACTGACGAACGCGACGACCGCGCGCGCGAATCGCAGCAAAACAAAACCAAGGCGTAGGCGCTTAGGCGAGACGCGCTTCGAACGCGCCCCGATCGCGGGCCTCGGGTTGTGATGCCGCCACACGTGCTGTACGATTACACGCGCCGCCGCTTCGATTTCGACCTCGAGCGCGACGTCCTCCTAATCTCATCCCTCGACCGTCGCGCTCACCGCTTCGCGCGCTTTCCCCCCGCGTCCGCCGCGTCGTCGTCGTCCGCCTCTTCCGCCACCGCACCGACGTAATACGGCGGTTTATGCAAGTTCACCCCGTAATCCTTGAGCGCCGCCGCCAAGTCCTCCGTCTCCAGCACCAACCGCTTATCCCTCGGGTCGTACCCTCGCTCCTTCTTCTCCCGCGCCTGCGCCTGATTCCGCTGCACCGCGCACCTGTACGCGTCGTCCGCGATCTGCCTGACGAACCGCTCCGCCGCGAGCGACACCAACCGCGTCACCCGCGCGTCCGGCGTCGCCGCGCCCGCGCGCTTCAGGTACAGATTCGTCAGCTCGTCCGGTATCTGAAATCCGCGCGTCCGTTCGCGAGACAGCGTCAGTCGCGCGTCGACGCCGTTCGCATCGCGCGTTCCCGATCGCGCGCGCGCTTCGCGCCGTCGTCGCGTCGCGTCCGCGCGCACCACCGGTTGAAAATCATCGAGCGCGCGCAGAAAATCATCCACCTCCGCCTTCGTCGCGCCCGGCACGCCCGGGTACGCGTCGGCGTCGCGCGCGTCGGCGCGCGCGTCGTCGCGAGCGTCGTCGCGTCGGTGCGCCATCGCGCGTCGATGCGACGCGTCGTCGTCGCGCGACGCGCGATCTTCGGCGTCATGGTGTCTCACTCGGTATGGCTTTTCATGATGCCGCGCGCGCGACGCCGCGCGCGCGCCGACGCGCGCGCACACGACGACGCGCGCGGCGCGCGGCGCGCGAGCGACGCGACCGTTCGATTCGCGTCGCGCTCGGCGGCGCGCGGCGACGCGCGGAGGCGCGGCGGGCGACGATGTCGCGATGCGCGCTCGCCGCCGCCGCCGGGACGACGGCGCGCGCGGCGACGCGACGCGACGCGACGCGGCGCGCGCGCGCGACGCGCGACGCGCTGGGAAGAAGAGGACGGCGCGAACGACGCGCCGCGACGGACGCGGTGAACGACGGCGCGGAGGCGAGCGCGAGACGAGACGACGGGGAGCGAGGGAATCGAGGCGGAGGTTTGGAGGGGCCGCGCGCGGGCGAGGGACGGGACCGGAGACGCGCGCGGCGAGAGATTCAGGAGGCGATCGGGGCGTGCGAGCGCGCGTTCGACGTGCTGGAGATTGTCGGGAGGCGAGGGGAGGCGTTTAACGCGGTGAACAGCGTGACGGCGATGTATAAGATTTCGAGACTGTTGACGTCGCGCGCGGGGCGGTTGCGAAGGAGCGAGGCGAAGCAGGTGAGCGCGGACGCGAGGTTCTCGAGATTGCTCGAGATGGTCGAGGGGGGGGTGCAGCAGTTGGATAAGGTTGGGTTGGAGCACCGACGATGGGCGTATCACAAGATGGCGCTGCCGAGCGAGTATAGGATGAAGGCGGCGCTGAGCATTCGCCTGCTCGACAGGGCCAAGGATTTGCAGGGCGACTTGATGGACGCGAGCGACGTGGAGTTTATATTGACCATGGTGGAGGAGCAAGAGGAGGTGTTCAACAAGGTGAACGCGTCGACGGCGTTACATCGCGTGGCGAGGCTAACGACGCAGAGATTGCCCGGGCAGTTGAGGCCGACGATGGAACGCTCGACGCTCTTCGGCGACGAAAGGTTTCAGACGCTCATGAGCATGGTCGACCGCATGGCGGGGGAGATGTCGATGCAAGGCGTGTCGAACGTCCTGTGGGCGCTCGCTCGATTGGATTATCCCACCGATGAAGCGTTGCTCGAAGCGCTCGCCGCGCGCGCGGGCTCGCAAGCCGCGAGCGCGGAGCCGAAGAATTTGAGCACCACGCTTTGGGCGCTCGCCGTGCTCGGGCACAAGCCGAGAAGCAAGCTGTTGAAATCAATCTCTGAGCGCGCGCTCGCCGTCGCACACGATTTTCGGTCGCCGGACGTGGTGAACATGCTGTGGGCTTACGCGCGGTGGGTGCGATACCTTCCGCCCAGCGATCGCCCGACGCCCGTGGTGCAGGCGATGCTGGACCAGGCGGTGAGCACGATGCAGAGCTACACGCCGTATCAACTCGCCAACTTATCCTGGTCGCTGGCAATGCTGGACTGCCCGCCCGCACCGAGAGTTCTGGAGTACGTCTTGCAGACCGTGGCATCGGAGCCGAGTAAACTCGATGGCACCGCGCTGACGCACGTCTTGTGGGCGTACGGCGTCATGGGTTCGCCGCACAACGGCGCCTCGAGCGATTTCAGCAAGCTTCTTCGCGAGTCTGGACGTCGCGCGGGCGCGAGTCAGGTCGGACGAACCGGTGCTGCGGGCGTTCTTTGGGCGTGTGGGCGACTCGGGGTCGAGCCAGACGCCAAAGATACCGCGTTCCTCGTCGATCGCATTTACTCGCAAAAGGGCTCGCAGAAAACTGTCGATCCGCAGGCGCTCGTGCACTCGGTGTGGGGCGTCTCTACTTTTGAGAACTATTCATTCGATGAAAAAACCAAGAAGGAGGTGATTCGTAATCTGAGCGAGCTCGTGAGTGCCGGGTCCATAGGTTCGGTACACGCGAACGCGCTTCGAGATTCGGCCGAGGACGCAGGAATCAGTCTAGAGTCGCTCGAAAAAGTTTTGCCCGCGCGCGAAAGCATTTTTTAGAAGCACACTTTATTGTAAATACCACGTGCAACCAGTTAATTCACGACAAGGAGGAAAGTGGTGACACAATTTTGCTATCACGTCTAACGTTTTGTTTACAATTGCGAGCAATCTCTGGGATACGATCCGAGTACGCGCAGAAACGTCGCCGACTCTTGCAGGTGACGCAACGCGTTTTGCATATTTTCATCCGCCATGTTCGCCTCGAAATCAATATAGAATAAATATGTGAACTGCATCGATTGCCTCGCGCCCGCACTCGTCACGGGGTTCGTGCGCATCGGCCGTGATTCAATCTTTGTCATGTTGATGTCGCGCAGCGAAAAGCACGCCAACGCCTTGAAGAGAGCCCCTGGCTCTTCCTTCAACGACACCGCGATGGACGTTTTATACGGTACATCCGTTTGCATCGCGGGAATCGGTTCCCGCGATAACGCTAAGAAGCGCGTGACGTTGGACTTATCATCCTGAATCCCTTCGTCGTACACCTCCAACCCGTAAAGCTCCGCCGCGCGCCTGCTCGCCACGGCCGCCACGCCCTTCGCCCCCGCCTCTGCGATCGCTTTCGCCGCCCCCGCGGTGTCATCCACCGCCTCGCGCACCATCTTTAAGTTCGTCAAGTATCCCTCGCACTGCGCCAGCGCCTGCGGATGCGACTGCGCCCGCGTCAAATCCGCCACTCGTTGCCCCGGCAGCGCCAACAAGCAGTGGTTCACGCGATAATACACCTCGCCCACCACGTGCAGCTTGTGCGTGAGAATCAAATCATAATTCCTATGAATCGACCCACCGAGCGAGTTTTCGAACGGCAGCACCGCGCGGTCGACTTCTTGCGCCTCCGTCGCCGCGTAGACGTCGTCGAACTGTTCCTTGGGCACCGTCTCGCAGTTCTCGTACGCCGCGAGCGCCGCGCCCTCCGAGTACGCCCCCGGCACGCCCTGATACGCCACTCGAAGGTCGCTGGACGCGACGAACACCGTCGGGTCGACGCTCGCGCGCGCGACGACGCGTCCGCGCGCGACGACGCCGCGCACCGCGCGCGAGGTCGATTGCACCGACGCCCTCGACGCCGCGCGACCGCGCGCGCGCGTCGCGCGCGACCGCACCGACGGCGCGACGCGCGCGCGCGACGTCGTTCGCATCGTTCGACGCGCGCTCGCCGTCGTCGCTCGCGCGCCGCGCGTCGACGCGCGCTGACGTCGCGTTTTGAGGTTTTCGGTCGCGCCGCGACCCGTGGGTCGATATCGACGCATCGACGCACACCGCGACCTCGGGCGCGCACTGCGCGACGCGCGACGACGCGCGACGACCGCGCGAGCGAACGCAAAATTTTACGCGCGCGCCCGAGGCGAACGCGGGACGAACGCGCGAGGATCGACGACGCGGTGCGCGACATTTGAGAACGAGCGAGCGAAACGACACTTCTGTGCACATGGCGAAGAGGGACGAAAAGAAAAAGGAAGAGGGGGGCGCGACGGCGTCGGCGAGCGAGGAGACGACGAAGCGAGGCGCCAAAGACGTGGTGAAGGAGATCGAGCACGCGGCGCAGGATATCGCGGAGAAGGTGACGCACGGCGCGGAAAATTTGGTTTCTCGCGTGGACACGGCGCTGCACTACGGTCGGGACAAGGCGAAGGAGACGGCGGACGTCAACGGGGACGGTGTCGTGGACTCGAAGGACGTCACGGCGGCGGGGGAGAAGTGTGCGACGAAGTGTTCGATAATGTGATGACTCGCGGCGGCGCTCGGTCGCGAGCGCCAAAATCAAGAACCATGCGCAAGAAACGATGATACGAGAAACAAACGATGTTGACGACGCTCGCCGTTGGAATGAGAAAGATTACTTGATCTTTGAATTCGATGCTATTTCGCTATTTGATGTGAGTGCCCACGACATCGCGGAAACGACGGCGCGGTTTCTCGATGATGGTGCGGCCGGCGTCTCACTCGACCATCGGCTCCGAAGGCGCGTCGCCGCCGCTCGCCGTCGCCGCCGTCGCCGCCGTCGCCGCCCCAGTGTTTCTCGTCCCATCGCTGTCGCCCGTAGAAATACCCGCACTCACGCCCTGACTCGTCGTCTGCCCGCCGTCGTCCGTTCTTTTCCGCTTGTCCTTTTTCTCCTTCTTCGACTCCCGTTTGCGCTTCTTCTTCTCGCGCGCGCTCGTCTCATCTCCACCCTCCGCCTTTTTCGCCTCCGTCGCCCTGAGCGCCTTCAACGCCACGATTGCCGGCGCGACTGCGCCTTTGTCCTCTTCGCTCAGCGCAAACGGCGCTCCTTTTCCGAGTCCGCCGAACGCGCGCGTCAGCGTCGCTCGATCCGGCGCCTCCAGATTCATCTTCGCGATCGGCAGCGCCTGTCGCAGCAGCGGTTCGAGCTCATTCGCGCGTCCCGTGCGCAGCTCGTATCCCGCGCTCACGCCCGGGATCTCGGTCGCGCAATCGATCCCCTCCGCGAGCGGCGGTTGCGCGCGAAAGTACGCGCGCCACTTGGCCAATCCCAACGGCGTGAGCGCGTCCCGCGCGCCGTGGTGCGCGTCCGGCGCGCGCGTCGCCGGTAAAGCGCCCAGCGCTTCGTCCACGCGCGACATGCGCGCGCCGCTCGCTCGCGCGCGCCGCGCGTCGCCTTCTGCCGCACTGCGCGGCGCGCGGCCCCGAACCTTCGCCATGGGCCGCGGTTGGTTCTTCGGGCTCGGCGGCGACGACGCCGAGTTCGACGGCGACGAATTCGACGACGTCTTGCCGCCGTTCTGGGAGACGGACGTCGTGCAGCTCACCGAGCGCGACCGGCGCGAGGTGAATCTGTACGAAGGCTTGCAACCGCTGTGGCCAAAGTTGGGACAGCTCATGGTGCGTCGCGACGACGACGACGACGACGACGACGACGCGATACCGTCGACTCGCGCGCGATCGAGCGACGGCGACGGCGACTGACGGAACGCGCTCGATTCGACGCGCGACGCGCAGATGATGGCGTTCACGGTGAAGGGTGTTGTGGACGGCTTGGAGTCGTTCACGGGAAAACGCATCGCGGGAACGTCGCAGCCGAACATCACGCTGGATGACTTTAAAGATATCATCGAGGACGCGCTGGAGCTTGGGATCGTGCGGGCGCACGATATGAAACTGCGGCGGACGGGGACGCCGTCGAGGACGAAGGAACACCCGGGATACGAACCAATCCAGCACGCGGCGCTGGAGCAGACGCCGTTTGAGGTGGTGACGGAAGGATTAGAGTTCACGGTGGATGATGTGATTGAGATATTGAGGTATAGAAAGCGCGTGGCTGAGAATTGTGAACGCAGGGAAAAGATGGTGAAAGCTGTGATATGGTGGCGTTCGGGAAAGCCGCCTCGCGTGATTCGCGAGGAACTCATGCGCGATGAGGCTCGAGCGGTGGCGGAGGCGAAGCGGCTCGGGCAGCCGCTCCCAAAATCCGTGTTCGGTACGGATGAAGAAATAGAGGCGCTGTTGTCGGTGCAAAATGATCGGCGGCAAGAGATGAAGGTGACGCTCGAAGAGAATCCTTCGGGCGCCGTCAACTTGATGTGGCCCGAGGAGCACGAAACTTGGTACAATCAATCGCTCGCGCACGAATTGAGCCGATTTGAGGTCGTGCTGCTGCGAATGGAGTACTCGGTGAGCATGGGGTTGAAGGTAGGTAAGGACGGTAAGATTATGCCGCGGCGACGCGTGCGAGGGTGTTGCGGCGTGTGAATTTCGTATCTTACATCAATGAATCGTAGCAAATGTAAATCAGCCAGGCTTAGTCTTAGTCATAAATGTCCTCTCTTTCGATGTGCGAATGCTGATTGTCGTCTTTTGTGATTCTCCAATAGTAATCCGTGAGTTCGCGCTGACCGAGTACGTGAGCAAACTCCATGTCGTGCGTGATGACAATCAATTGGAAGTTCTCTTGATCACGGCGGCTCTTCATGATTTCGATAAGCGACCTCGCGAGAGCGTCAGAGTTTGGCGCGTCGAGATTTGTCGTCGGCTCGTCAAGCGCTAGGATCCCACAGTTCAAGCAAAACGTCTCAGCGAGTGCAAGGCGAATGATCAAACACGCGAGAACCTTTTGTCCGGCGCTGCAACGACCGCGCATTTCCAGCTCTGCGCCGCCGCACAACATAACGACGCGATAGTTGTACGAGCTTCTGCCGGTAGTGCCGTCAGAGTCGCTTCGGATCTGGATGCTATCAATATCTTGACCGCGGTAGGTGCGTTGCCATAATTCGCGAACAACCTTGTTGATTTCTTCCATCTTGGTCGCGTGGAATGACATCAGTGCCTTGTCAAGAGCTTTGTGATATCGATCCAAGTCATCGCTCACCATTTCGACGGTTTTCAATTCGACGAGTTGTTTCGACAGTCGTTTCTCGATGTTGTTGTACTCGGCACCCTTCAGCTGGTCACCAGCGGCTTTCATAGCCTCACGATGCGCCTTCACTCGACCCTGCGCTTCGGCAGCCTCGGTACGGAAATCGTTCTTGACGTTCGTCACTTGCCGCAGCTTCTTTTCCACATCCGGCATCTGGCCCATGTTGTGCATCTCCGCGGTGAGTTGATCGATCTCTTTCAATATCGTTTCTTCTTCTCGCTTACCCCTCAAGAACGCGATGTTATCTTCCAACTCGCGTTTCAGATCGTTTTGTCGCGCGATGACCTCCTCTTTCGCCTTGAGTTGTTTGCCTCTTGTCTGTAACTTGGCCTCAAGCTCTTCTATTTTCCCATTCGTCTCCTCGAGCGATCTGTTGTGCTCTACTAAGCGCTCAGAAGTTCCCGCAGCATCCGCCGCCTCGATTGTCTTGCTCATACTGGTGATCGTGTCAACGACGCGTTGCAACTCGCGAATTTCGTTTTCAAGCGCGTCTTGCTCTTGAGCGTGCGTCTTGCGTTGAGATTCACGCTCACTCGAGAGTTTTTCTTTCTCTGCGAGGCCAGGAGCGCGCTCTTCCTCCATTCGCTTTTGCTCCGCAGCGCTCTCCGCTGTCGCCTTAGAGATGTCGGCCATCTCCGCCTTGAGCTGTGTGCGTTTCTCGCCGCGCGACTGCGCCACGAGCAGTTCCTCGCGCATGTCACGAGCATTCCGCTCTAGGTTTAACAACTCCGTTTCGTGCCGCTCCTTACGCTTGACCAAAATTGCCTTTTCACGATCGGCGGCTTCGCGCTTCACGTCGAGCATCTCTATCTCGTTGGAGATGTCCAGCGCCGAACGCGTCTCACCATTCGATTCGAGGTAACGAGATTCCAAAGAATCAATCGTGCTCTGCAGTGCGTCAACTTCCTTGGCAAGTCGCGAAATGTTTCCGGCGTCTTCGAGCAAAGACGCCGTCGACTCTCTCGCGCGCTGCCTGTCTGCAAGGTTCTCCTCCGCGTTTTTTTTCTTCGCTTGCGCGTCGGCTAAACTGTCTTCCAAATTCGAGACATCGCGTTCGGAATTGGGGATCTTTTCAGACACGGCCTTGAATCGCGATGCAGTCTCGCTTAAAGCTTGAAGCAATTCACGGCGTTCGCGCGTCTTTTGTACGCGTTCCTCCAATGAGGCAATTTGTGCCGGAGCGTTGGCGATGTTTGTTTGCATATCTTGAATGAAAGTATCCGCAGCGTTGAATGACGGGAAACCCCGCTTGCAAAGGGAACACGTCTGGTTCTTCTCGGCTTCGGCGACAAACTTCGAAAACAAGGTTTGTAACGCCGTAAGCGTTGTAAGGTTCTCCTCAACGTCAGTGACTTCGCGATTGACGGCGTCGAGAGCTTCTCGATATCCAGCAAAACCTCCCGCGCCAAGTAATCGAACGTTTGCTTCTATCTTCTCAGTCGACTTGATCTCTTCTAATTCTCTTCTATCACTTTGTAACGCGGCCCTCGCGGCTTCGAGCTCGTGTTCGAGCACGGCGACGTTCGAAGTATTTGTGTTGCATTCGGTTTGCGCGTTGGCCGTCTCCTCGGAGAGTTCGTTCAATTTTTCAATCACTGCATCCTTGAGCTCTATGTTCATCGGCATCGCCGCACCGAAGATTTCGCGTAGTTGCTCAGCACGGCTGTCGACGATAGTTTCAAGTGTGTTGTTCTTAGTGGAATATTCCTCCTTCTTCATACGCACTTTCATCTCGCTCTCGCCTGCTTGCACGGCGCTCTCTTGCTCCGATCGCAACTTCGTCATCTCTCGCTCAAGCTCACCTAATTTCTGATCAGCTTGCTCCATATCCACCTTCAGCTGTGTGGCGAAATCAGATTTGCTCTTGGACGCGTACGCTTCGTTTGCTCGCTTCACACGGTTTTCGAGTTCCTCTATCGCCGATTCGTTCACCGCGTTCTCGCCTAGTTCCTTGTTGATCACTTCGAGGCGAGCTTTACGCGCAGCTTGCTGCTCGTTGATGATTTGGATTCGTTGCGTGTGCGAGCTCAACCTTTCGGTGATTTCATCGATTTTTGCCCCACAAGCAGTGTCTAAATCACGGTGCTTTGAGCGCATCTTGTCAATCGCCTGTTGGCGCATCGACAGTCGCGAGTCCAGCGCGTTCGACAGGGCATTCGGGGCGATTTCTGGCGAGATCTCGACACCTATTTCAGGATACTTCTTCGCAATTGACTGAGCAAACACCGAACGCTCCGCGATGCGCTTTGTGTGCGCTTCAGCTTCCGCGCCCAGTCTACCGGCAGTCTTGATCATGCGCTCACGATGTTCCTTCAAAGCCTCCATCTCTAAACGTACGTCGTTAAGCTTGCGATCTAACACGTCGCGTTCTTGCTTCATAGTCGCAAACTTTTGATTGAACGTATCACCCATTTTCTCGAGCTCTTCCAGTGACTCAGTTAACTCGGTGTTCATGCTCGCTAATTTACGTGCGTTTTCCGAAGTCACCGCTTCGCGGCGAGCAATCAACGCATTACGCTTCTCATGAATTTGTCGCACCGAAGAAAACACTGCTTCGATCTGAGCGATTTCCTCCTGCGCCGCTTGTATCTTGGCTTCGAGCGACGAGATGTGATCGGTCAAATCATCCGCCTTGTCTCGGTTCGTTTCAAACGTCGCGCGCAGTTTCATTGCGTGGTCTTTTTGAATCTTCAGCGACTCAACCTTACCTTTGAACTCGCGAATCAATCCAGTTTGCTCGGTTTTCAATTTTCGTATGTGTTCCAACGCTTTCGTGTACTTTGTCGCGCTAAAAATCTCATCAAACTTCTTCTTCAGTCCCGCGCTGTCGCCGAGCGGCCAATTCGATTCTTCCTGATGCACGAAGACGACATTTTCCAATATCGCCTTTGACACCCCCATCAGCGCCGGCACTTCGGCGTTGATGTCTACGCACTTCCTCGATATGCTCACCATCTTCCCACCGTCATCGACGCTCTGAATCACGCTATCTAAATCCTTCTTCTCCAACTTTCCTCTCGCCTTTTGCGTCAACTGAAACGACCGAATCACCACGAACGGTTTCCCCATCACGTTCCTAAACCGCAACTTGATCTGCGCCTTCACCTCCGTGACGTCCGCGACCTTCGGATCGTGAATGAACGCCTGTCCGGACCTCGCCGACGGCGGGAGTTCGCCCGTGGAGCCCATCTTCAGGCACTCGATGATGGTCGTCTTCCCCGCCCCGTTCCGCCCGACGATGAGCGTCAGCGGTTTCGGGAACTGAATCACGTGCTCGTTCTCGGGCGAGAACGAGCGAATGCCCTTTATGAGCAGCTGCGCGCGCGTCGCCGTTCGCGTCGATCGCGTCAGTTGGCGTTCGTCGAGCGCGCGCCGCGTTCAAATCTACGAATCGACAGCTCGCGCGCGTCATCGCGCGTCACCGCGTCGCCGCGCGTCTTCGCGCGCACCTTATCCACCGTGCACATCGCGCGCGACTCTCCCGCGCGCGTCGCGCGCCCTCGCGCCGCGCGCGTCCGACGTCGCGCCGCGCTCTGACGCCGCGCGCGGCGTCACTCGCGCGCGCGCGGATGCTTTCGCCGCGCGCCGCGACGCCGACGCCGCGCGCCGCGACGCCGCGCGCGGCGCGTCGCGGCGTCGTCGCGCGCGCGAACCCGAGCGCGCAGGGCGGGCTCACGAAGACGCGGTGCGACGCGTGTCAGGGCGCGGGGACGCAGCCGTGCCCGACGTGCAACGACATCGGACTCACGGGCTGGACGATCGACGGGAACACGCAGCGGTGCGAGCGGCGAGGGTACGTGCCGGTGATGACGGGCGGCGTGCTCGGGATGGGGGCGAAGAAGACGGGGGAGAGGGCGTGCGAGCGGTGCAACGAGGGGACGAAGAAGACGCCGGGGAGGATCGCGTGCGGGCGGTGCCAAGGGAACAAGTTTTTGCTGTTTCGAAGCGCGGATTGGCGATGAATTCTCGCGAGCGGTGTAATATTAAATAATTAATCGAAGAATAAATCGAAGCGCGGTGTGTGCTACAGAGACGGGGGGCGAGGGACTTGACAAGACGCGCGCGCGTCTATATGGAAATGTCGATGTCGGGCAAGTAATACTGCCGAATGCGGCAGTACACGGTGAGAAAGATACTGATGGCTGGACCCCAATACAGAACGCGTTCCTTCGCGCCGACGAAGAAGCCGGGTAGCCCGGAGTCGGAGTACACGCCGAGCGCCGTGTCGATTGGAGACGTTCCTGGTGCGTCTTCGGGCAAACCGGCGTCGGCGTTCGATTTGCGTTCGTTGATCATGCGGGTGATGACGACGTCAACCGGGGTCGTAAAAATGGCTCCACACACCCCACCGAACGCACCGAAGAGAGCTTCGGTGAGAGGGGCGTCCGGATCGAGCGCTTGAATGCTCGCGACGACGAGCAGCAGCTTCAAGTACTCAAACACGGCTAGCTGAATGCCGCCAAAGGGAATGTCGCGCAGAAGCGCGACTTTCCAACACTTGAACAGATTCTTTCTCGCCGCTGGGGTTAAAACGTTGGTCTCGAGCGCTTCGGGAATGCTCATCCCTATTTGCGTACCATTCTTCACCGCCTCGGCCGGGAGGCGAAGAATCGAAGCGAAAAATTCCCCGAACCCGCCAGCGATGAGATAAATAACGATCGGATGCGGCCGCATAACGTCCACTTGAAGCAAGATATCTTTGGCATACTCGTACAAGCCGAGGTACAGCGCGAGTGGAATGCCCTCCTTGAACAAGTTTGATGACAAACCGTCGTACAAGGAAACCACTCCGCCCTCGCCGACGATTTCGTCCCACGTTGGATCGTACCCTCGAATTTCGTCCGCGCTCTCGTCGACGCTCAAGTCAACGCTCGCGCCTACTTCTTTTGATTTCTTCTGCCTCAAGGATATTTTTCTAACCTTTATAGTGTCCAAAGGGTGCATCGTTGCGTTGGACACGATGGACGCCACTAACGCGGCGCCGTACACGACGACCGGGCCTTGCGCCGCCAATCGCCCGAATATAACCTTGCGCTCCTTCAACCGACGTTGCAACGAGGCCTCGTTCGACCTCTTATTCACCAACCGCTTCTTTTGATCGCTCAAATTCGCGTACGCATCCGTCTCCGTGTACTCGCTCAGCTGTCCCTCCAAATTCTTCGCCGCGAGCAACGCCAGCTCCGCGTCCACTTGTTCCAACGCCTCCTCGTTCACCGCTTGGAGCGCGTTCAGCTCTTGCAACAACAAATCAATGTTCCCTCGCGTCAGCACGCTCGCCTTGCGATTCCGCGCCTTCTCGTCGAGCTTCAACAAATTTTCCAGCTCGACGCCGCGCTTCGGATTATACAGCACCCCGCTCGACGCCGACCCGAACCCCTCCGCGCGCGCCTCCATCCCGTTCGCCCCCATCGCCGCGATCGCGACCGCGAGCGCCGCGCCCGCGACCTTCCCGCGCGTCGCCATCGCGAACGACGACGACGGTCCGTCGTCGTCCGCGTCGTCGGCGTCATCGCGCCATCGCGCGTTCGCGCGCGTCTTCACCGCGCCGTCGCGTCGCCCGCGGGCGTCGACGCGCCTCGCGCGCGCGCCGCGCGGCGCGAGCGATACCACCGCGCGCGTCGCCATGCTCGCGCGCGTCGCGCGTCGCGCCGTGACGCCGCGCGCGGCGTCGTCGCGGCGCGGCGGCGTCGCGGCCACGTCATCGGATGCATAAATGCCTCGATGGCTTTAAAAAGCCCACGATGCGAGATGTGTAAACCCTAATCCGAAAAACCCTCGACGGGAGGGGGTCAATTTCGACGACGCGCGGCGCGCGCCGCACTCCGCGACGCGCCCTCGCGCCCGCCCGCGACGACGCACGTCCCGCGCTCGCTCGCCATGCGCGCCTCCGCGCTCGCCATGCGCGCCGCGAGCGTCTGCACCGCCCGCGCGACGCTCCGAAACGACCGAACGCTGTCGAAGCCGCCGTCGACGCGACGCCGTAAAATCAACGTCGCGACGCGCGCCGCCGACGTCGACCCGCAATCGCTCGCGATTCTGCAGCAAAAGCTCGGTCAATCGATCTCGTTCGAAGGCGCGGGGGCGGAACAGCTGAACAAGGGCGTCCTGCTCGACGGCACCGGGAAGGCGATGAGCAGCAAGGATAAGGGGCTCTCGACGAAGAACGAGCAGGCGTTGGAGATCGCGTACGATCCCGATGGATTGTTTCCGGAAGTCGATGAGACGTCCGCGAGCATGCTGATCGATCGTAGGTTGGGGGTGAAGGCGCAGGAGGCGGAGAAAGAGGCGGAGGAGGAGGCGAAGAAGAGACACAAGGAGGAACGGGAAAAGTTGCAGGCGGAGCGGGACGCGCGCGTGCAACCGGGACCGGAGGATCCGGAGGCGTTGGTGCGGTATTTTTTTGAGACGGAGATCAATGAGATGGAGTATGAGATCGTGCGTTGCAGACCGTTGTTGACGGATGATTTTTTCAACTCGCTCAAGGCGAGCATCGAGAAGGAGGAGGGGTTGGAGAAGGAGAAGCGCGAGGCGTTGTACACGGTGACGAGCGGATTCGTGGGATTCGTCGATCAGACCACGAAGGCGATGTTACAACCGCGCGAGCGCATGATGAAACTTTTGACAGCCAAGGATAAGAAGGCGATGATCCTCGAGATGGTGGAAACTGGAGAGTTGGACATCAACTTGATGGCGTTGCTCAAGACGAACGAAAACACCGCTCGCGAGGCGGGATTGACGCAAGAAGCTGACTTTATGAAGAAGATTTACAACGCGTGCTCAAAGTTCGTGAGCGTGTAATCGTTCACATCGCCTCGCGCGTGGAGCACTATTGTTATAACTGAAGAAAACGCACAATCAAACGCGCTCGGGCGCGCGCCTTGCCGAGAGAACAATCAATCAAACGACGCGCTTTCGATCGAAGCCTCGCGTGGCATTACAACATCACGGAAACAACTTTTGCGAGAGCTCGCTCAGCACCGCGTTCACCCCTAACAACACCCCAGCGCTTCCGAAAATACCCGCCATCACCAACGCCGTCGTGCTCAGCGCGCCGCCCGCCGTCGGCCACTCAATCAACCCCACCTCCTCCGCCGCGCCGGCGAATATGTTCGCCCCGTCGTCCGCCTTCGCCTCTTTCGCCGCGCGAATCGCCGCACCGATGTCTTCGCTCGTCGCCGCGCCGTCGCTCTCCGCCGCCGCGCGTCCGTCGTCGTCGCCGTCGTCGTTCGTCGTCGTCGTCGGCTCGTCGTCGTCCGCGGTCGCCGTCGCGACGCCCGCGCGCGCGCGACGCGCGACGCGCGTCGTCCGCGCGCGCGCCGTCGTCCGCGCGCGCGCCGTCACCGACGCGGTCGTCGGCGTCGCCGCGCGGCTCGGTCGGGCGAGCATCGCGATGTGCGGCGCCGAGCCGGCGCTCGTGTGGGTTTTCGCGCGCGCGCGGTGGCGGCGAGCGACGGCGCGCGGCGGCGAATTCGATCCTCTTCCTAATCTATGACACTCTTAATCCTGCACTGCGTCGAGTCCACTGGCTCGCTGTAAGAATGATAGTGCCACGACAACGCTAAACGCTTCTAGCCGCTCGCTCCGACGTGGTCGACTTTCAACTGAGATACGCCGGCGCTCAAATGCGCGAACCCAACGCGCAAGACGTTGCGAAGAGACGAGGATGTGGAATCCGCGCTCGCACCCGCACGCGTGCGAACGAAGACCTCGATGGCGATAGCTGCACACGTGAGAGCGAAAGTGGTGAACGCGAGGGCGTACAGGAGCGTCATCTGAGCGGCGCCGACGCGAACGCCGAAGAGGCACGGCCAGGCGTCGACGTTGCGACGCTCGACGATGCGCTCGAGCTCTTTCAAGGCTTCGATTGAGCGTTTGTTTTTGCTCAGGATATCGGCTTTGTCGTTATCCATGCCAGCGTTAAGGATGGTACTGTTGTCGAGGAACAACTTCCATCGCGCCTCTTGCAAGATGACGACGTCGTGCTCTTGGATATCTCGCGTCTTGGCGGCGGCGGAGGCCATGGTGATGATTGGAACCATCAGCACCGTGGCCACGAATAGAGGGTAAATCGGCGCAGATGGACTTACTTCGATCACGGATCGAATGTCGTAGAAGAGGTACAGCCGGATCACCTTGAGAAGGCTCACGACGACGGTGCCCGCGACCAAAACAATCATGTGCGTGAGGTAGTATTGGCACCAGTACTGTTCGAGCTCACGATGGTCCTCGACCACCATACGGATGCGAATCCAAGGCAACCACGACTGGCAGAGATTAACGAACGGCAAATCAGACGCCAGGGCCAGCGAAGGGTCGGTGGTCGATTGGAAAAGCAACCAATGCAGCATGTCGTGATAGGCGCACGAGCATAGCCAGCGAGATATGTTGAACGTCACGAAAAGCGTCAATATGCTCCACACAAACGCGAGGATTACCCCATAGTGCGCGGACGCGCGTTGCATCAGGGAAACACCGGTGGTGATGACTCCCATCCACCCATCAATGGTCAGTGGTAAAGTCGCTGGACACGTGGTGAAACCCAAATACTCTGGCACAGTGGCGGCGGCGGTTGGTGCAACGCAAAGGACCGTCGTCTTAGCCTCGCCGAAGGCAGAATATCCAAGAGCGCCACGAATAAAGAATGGTAAGAGCGATATAATCGTAGCCAGGATGAGCATAATGCCTTGCTGTAACCATGTACTTTTCTTCGTGCTCAGCCAATACGTCCGCCAGGACTCTGCGTTTGTGCGCTCATGAAGAGCTAGCAATACGTCCTTCTCCGTCACCGTTCGCAGTTGTAGCAACTTATTCGTCGCGACGATTTCTTCAATGTTATCTTTCAAGTGCATGTCCCCGCGAGCACCATTCTTACCCATCCCCGCATGAGCGTTCTTCGCGCGTCTCTGTACTTGGACTTCTTTCGAGTCGATATTTTCGGCGAAGTCTTCCATCTCCGCCATCCATCGCGGCATTCCACCAGTTTTCCCATTTTTTCCACGCCCGCTATGTTTGTGCTCCGAGCTTGCATTCTCTTCGTGCATTGGCACCGTCTCTTGTCGAGCAGAAATACTTTTTGCGGACGATTCGATCGGCGCTCGCACGGCAACGCGAACGCCTCGCACGCGCAACGTGTCCACGGTCGGATGCTCCTGCACGAGTTTACTATCGCCGTCCGGCAGCTCTGTTTTACCACCCGGAAAGTAGAGCGTCACAGCAGACATTTTACTATAGCTTTGCACGTCTGTGGATGCCAGGGACATAGCGACGAATGACGTCATCGTAAAGGCGATCGCCGCCGGCACGACACCATCCGCGGCGACGGCGTCTGTGGAGTTGGAAGTGAAATACCACACGATGGTTATCAGTCCGATGACCCAATACGGGGTGTAATATACAGCCAGTGCGACAAAACTCGCTGAAGCTTCGCGTGTGCGCCACGCGGACGTGGTAAACATGAACCGGCTCATGTGAAGCGTCCGTCGCACTGAGCGCGAAAACAATCCAAAAATCGGCGCCGTCGCGGGCAGTGTCAACAACTGAAACAAGAACTTTAAATATTCTTTCGGTCCGTCGAGGAGCGCGGACGAGTCAGGTAGCCCCCCGAACCTCTCAGGGCCGAGCGGATCGGTATCAGCGATGGCGTACAGCGCGACCGATATCCCTGAACACCCGGCAGCGAGCGACTTCTTCATGGCGGCGTCGGCGTACTCGCGCCACAACGTCTCCCACGTCCCGCGACGAACCAGTCTCAACAAATGATCCACGGGAATCATTCGCTCGAGCGTCAAGCTTTCGTTCCCCAGGCCTTGCAAACATCTATTAAACAACGTCTGAAACGCCTCCTCGTCCAATCTCTCGACGTCGATCCCTCGATGAATGAACCTTCGCATATTGTACTCGTCGATGAGCCGCGTGGCGTCTCTCGGAATCGCCTCTATAAGTCGAGTGTACTTCGTCTCCTCGTGTCTTCGCCGCCGCGTAAATATCTCATCGATCACCTTCATCGTCTCGTACGCCCTCCGTTTCTCTGAATCGCCCAGCGCGAGCTCGCGGGCCAACGCCTCGACCCCGGCGTCGAGCTCGCCGCCGAACTCCACATCCGCCATGGCTTCCAATCGTTCTCTCGGCATCGCGCGTTCTTGGTACTCCAAGCAGCGCACGCAGCGTGCTCGCAGCTCCTTCAACTTTTTCACGCTCTTGCGCTCGATCTTCGCGCGATCCCACGCGGGCACGCGGCGCGCGCGCGCGTCCGCGAACGTGCGCGCGCGGTCGAACAACCAGAAACGGTTACCGCGGGGCGCGGGGTCGTTTTCTTCGCCATCGAGCGCCGGAGCCTCGCGCGCGGCCTCGCGCGAGGATGAAGGCACTGATTCGTCTTCGTCGCGTCGCGCGCGCGCTTGCCACGACGCGGACATGGCGCGCTGAAGGGCGCGAGAGTGGCGAAGTGCGGTCGCGCTCGGGACGCGAGCGGGACGGAGACGCGTGGTCGAAGTGCGCGCGCGCGCGGTCGCGGCACGCGATGCCCGCGTGGGTGATTACAATGACGATAACGCGAGCGAGCGGCGCGATTACGCGTCGATCCAAGATTTGACGAATTTGGCGAGCGGCGTGCTCGGTACGCCGTGCGAACCGTCGTGAAACCAAAATTCGCGCCGATTCGCGTCAAAGTGATCGGCCAACGCTCGCACGCGCTCGCGTGTCACCAAACTATCTTTATCACCGTGCACGTGCAATGATTTTACCGCCAACGGCGTCGTGGGAACAGGGAAATTCGGATCGCGCGGCTCGAAGCCGGCGACCAAGACGACGAACGACACGCTCGCCCGCAACGCCTCCACATCCGCTATAGCGGCGACCGCTGCGGTTGCGCCCTGACTAAAGCCGACGATACCATCGAAAGGCCCACATTCCGCGCACATTTTCCGTATGGAAGCCGCGCTGCCTTCCCATCCATCGTACGCGGCGCTCAGCGCCGGTCGCGTCCAGCCCGCGTCCGTCGACTTCGTCGCCCCACTCGCCCTATTCTCCCCGCTCAAGAACCACGCCAGCGACGCCGACGCCTCATCCGTCGCCCCCATCGCTCGTAAATCGCTCGACGACGCCTCAAACGCGCCCGCGACGTCGTGCGTTCCGTCTAAATACACAAACTCACACTTCGATTTCAGCGCCTTTCGAATCGCCCCCGTCTTCGCTCGAAACGTCGCCGCGTCCTGCGCGAATCCGTGCAAGCACAGCACGCGCTTCTTCCGCGCGTCGCGCTCGCTCGTCGCGCGATCCATCGCGCGTCGCGTCGTCGAACGCCGCGCGTCACGATGTAAAGTAACGACCGCGGCGCCACAGCGGGACGCGCGATGCGTCGCGCGTCCTCCGCCGTCGCCGTCGGGCGCGCGGGCGATCTCGCGTCGTTCGACATCCGCCTCGACGCGTCGGCGGCGCTCGAGACGCGCCATCGCGAGCTCAGCGGCGTCGGGACGTCGTCGTCGCGGCGATTTCGTCGCGACGGGGACATCGCGCGCGTCGACGCGCGCGCGCGCGACGAGGCGGACGACGGCGACGGGCACCGCGCGCACGCGCTCGCGGTCGTCGCCGACGCGTCGGCGCGCGAAGGCGGTCGGGCTGGGACGTGGATGATGGCGGGCGGACGCGGGACGGCGACGGCGACGCGGGACGCGCCGCGGCCGGGACCGCCGCGACGAGGCGTCGGTTCGACGCTGCGCGCGACGGCGGAGGTGGAGCTCGGAGGGGTGTGCTTGGAGGTGGACGTGCGAGAGGGCTCGCGGGGGCAGGGACGGGAGCGCACGGCGGATGTGGCGGAGGCGTGCGCGCGGTGGCGGGACGGCGCGGCGCTGTGGCGGTTCGAGTCGAACGTCGTCGAGAGAGCGGAGACGAAGGCGAAGGCCAAGGCCAAGGCCAAGGCGGGGCGTGATAGGTTTGAGGTAGCTTTAGATGTGATTGAGATCGCGCGTGTGGACGAGGGCGCGGGATACGGGGAATTGGCGGCGATTCGGATCCATCCGACGATGGTGGGCGAATGTGCGTTTGTGTCCACGCACGGAGAAGTCGCGACGATGACGGCAGATGGCGTAAAGCGCGTGCCGTGGCGACCGTTGGGGAGCGAGATGACTGCGGTTGGCGATTGGTACGGGCTCGGTTACGGGGCGCATCCGCGCACGTTGTTACACGGAAGTCACGTCGGAAGCACCGGGATATCGAGCGTGCACGAGGTGGATTTACGAAGTCGTCGGGGCGAGACGCGGCGCGCGCACGAAGCCGATCGCGGTGAGACGCTTTGCGCGATATCTACCGCGTTTGAGCACTATTACGCCGTCGCAACGCGTGGGTCGACGTCAGAATCATCGAACGTTGAGCTGCGCGACGTCAGACGCGCGAACGATCCCGTGCTTCGCTGGGACCATCAAGGACTTGTTCCGCCGACGACGTTGCGAATCGTCGACGTTGCGCAATGGTGTTCTAAATGTCGCTCGATCGTAATTCAAGCGTTTACGCCAGGCACCAGGGAAGTTTACCTGTACGAGTGCGAGCGTTTCGTGGGCGAGCGGCGAGGACATTCGGGCGAGCAAGTACGCGCGGTGACGTTCGGCTCCACCATTCCTCTGCCTTCATCGAGCGGTGTACACGGCTTTGCGATGACAAAACTCGGCGTAGATCGTGGAGGAATGTTTTGGCGCGACGAAGACGGCGTTTGGTGTCAGAATTACGCCATACATGGCGACGTCAACGCGATGCGCTTTCAGCCGCCGCAATTTAGCGAAGAAGACGCGGCCAGACGCGCGGGGGAGGCGGCAGACTTTTTGTCGCGAAACCCAGTTCCTCTATCACGTTGGCAGCAGAAGCGCGCGCCTGATGATGCGTTCATAGATCTACCTCATCTGCACGAGTTCATCGCCAACGGCGTCGTACCGGTATCCGATTTCCCTGTCGACGATTCGCTCGAGAGGGATCGGGATGGCGAACGCGAAACTGTTGCGAGGTTGCACGCCGCGTTTACCGACGGTTGGTGCATGAATGCGAGCGAACTTTTGGAGTGCGCGGAGTATCTACAAGGCGCATCCAGAGCGTCGGCGTCCATGCGCATCGATGAATGGCGCAATCGTTTCCGTACCCGTTCCGAACCTGCGCCGAACTATGCCGAATTCATCGACATCGCTCTGTCCAAACCACTCACGACTGCAACGCCGTTGGACGACGAGCGGACGCGCGAGATTATCGAGCGAGACTTACCGAAGTGGAAGAAGATTTTCGCCGAAAACTCACTGCCGCAGCCTCTTGAGATGGCTCTCCGGGACTATCGACTCGCGAGGTATCGCGATGCCGACGAGATTCAGCACACGAAGTTTGCTCGGCGGCTCTTTCACGCGTCTCGGTGCTTGAACGAGACGCAAGACGAGGATTTCGACGGTGCGAGCGCCTCGACAGCGAAGAACGCATCGCAGGCCTCGACGACTCTCTCGCAAATCGGTGACGACGCGCCGTTTGCTGATAGATTACTGTCGCAATGGACCGACGACGCCGGGGGATCGCATCGCATGCAGTCGCCGTCGCGATTCATCGTTAGCAACACTCAGGAAATATAATAGCAATACTCAATCGACTACTCTGTGAAAATAACTATAGCTGTGTACATGTTTAGTTGCGCATGACGGCGTTGGAGGATCCGGCGATGCCCGTGTGATTCCTGGTTTGATCGAGCGTCGGACCGAACGTAACGGTGCTAGTCGTTCGACCGGCGGCCCATCCGTTGTTACGGTTAAATTGGAAGTCCTTCTTCTCCTTCTTTTCCAACGCTTTGCGCTCGCGCTGGAGCACGTACTCTTCGCGAAGCCATCCCTCGACGGTGGCGAGCAAAGAACCGGGCTCGCGGTCCTTTAAGCCTTCAATATCTTCAAACTTTTTGCAAAATTTCAACTCGCCATTGGCGACAAACGCCACGTGCGACATGAAGGATTCGAGGCCATCGAAAATGTGCGTCGCGTACACGATGGTGACCTGACGCTCGATGCACTCGCTTCGCAAGAACGACATTAATTCTGCGCGACCGAGCACGTCTAAATCCACCGTGATCTCATCGAGCAACAAAACCTTATACGGCAACATCAATCCCCACGCGAGCTGCACGCGTCTTCGCTGTCCGTCGCTCACCTTGTGCATTCGCCAGTTCACGTCCACGTCCAGCACTTCGATGATGCGCTGTTTCCGCGCTGGATCGACCCCTGGAATGGAATCCAACATCCGACTCGCCGGGAAATCCCCCGCGAGCGGAATATTATACCCCGCGAACGCCACGTCCCGCTGCCAGTTTCCGCCGATGAAACTCAAGTCCCCGCTCGACGTCAATCCCGTATCGTAAAACGCCTCCCGTCCCAGCACCAGCACCCTTTCCCGCGGCACCAAGTGTTTCCCAGCCAAAATCTTCAGCAGCGTCGTCTTTCCCGCCCCGTTCGCTCCCAACAACAGCGTGCACGTCCCCGGCGCCAGTCGCAGCCGCATGTCCCGAATCAACGGCGTCGTCCCCGCGAGCGGCGACCCGTCCAATCCCGGATAACTGAACGTCAGCCCTCGAACCTCGATCCCGGGTCCATCGATCGAGACCACCTCCGCCGTTTTCACCGGCGCCCGCTCCGCGCGTTCGGTGGCGTCGCGACCGGGTTTTCGCAGCCACGGTTTCGGCGCGTCGGGGTCGGCGTCCGCCTTCGCCTTCGCGTTCGCCATGGATGCCCACCAATCCGCGCCGCTCGCGATCGGGGCGTCGACGTGCGCGGACGCGGTGGCGTGCTCGGTGTTCGTTCGCGCGAAGCCGGTCTCGCTGACCGGGACGGGCATCGCGCGCGCGGCAGCGTCGACGAGTGCGGCGCGGTGGAGGTCGGCGAAAAAGTGCGCGAAATGACGTCACGGCATCGCCCGGGCGGTGCAGGCGCGGGTACGGGTACAGGCGTCGGCGTTACAATTTTTACGATTAGACGGACGCGAAGGCGTCGATGGCGACGCGGATGCGCAGGAGCTCGTCGTGTAAACCGTCGAAGACGTCGCGCATGGCGGCGTAACGCTCGCGACGGAGCGAGGCGAAACGAGGGAGAAGGGCGGCGGCGTCGTCGCCGCGGCGAAGCGCCTCGTACTCGTCCGCGTTGGCGGCGAGCCGGGCGTGGAGGGAGACGTAGGTGTCGTACTTGGTGTCGTACGTCGCCTTGAGGGCTTCGCATTCGTCGTGGGATTCGATGACGTCGACGGTCGGGGATGGTGTGAGGTGCCGCCAGTCGTCGTCGTCGTCGCCCGCGGCGCGAGGAGCGATTTCCCGCGTCTTCGCCGGGGGCCGACGCGCGAAGACGTGGGCGTGGGGGTCTAAATCTATGCTCGGCGATCGGTCACCTAAGTCCACGGTGATGCCGTTGCGAAGGACGCGAGGCGGTTCTTGAAGCGGTGGCGTCGGCACCGAGGTCCCGTTCGTCGCCTGCGTCGAAGTCGGCTGCGACGGCGCGCACGGCGGCGCCGCCGCCGCTTTTTCCTTCTTCGGCAGCTTGATATGTTTCGCCGCCGCCGTGAGCTGAGCGTGGGACTTTTGTGCGTCCCGTCTCTTTCCATCGACTAACTCGTACCGACCCGGAGGCCGCAGCTGCGCCACGTGCTTGATGGTCTCTCGCACCACGCGCTGATTCGGCGGCGGTTTGCACGCCAACGCGAACCCTTTGGCCACGCAATCCCGGATCGCGTTCTCCGACAACGGACGCTCAAACAACAGCGACATCACCGCCGCCTTAACTCGCGAGAATTCGCTTCCCGAACCGTCGAGCATCGCCGCCGCGACCACGCGCGACCACCGCTCCAAGTCTCTCCGCAACCCGTCGCTCGTCGCCGCGCTCGCGCCCTCCCTTCCCGCCACCTCATCCACCTCGACCACCTTCAGGTGTCGCTCTCGCTTCTCTCGCAGCTCCTCCTCCCCTCGCATCTTCACCCTTCGCGCCGTTCCATCCTCCAGCGATCGCTTCGGTCGCAATTTTTCCCTCGCCGTCCCCACCGTCTCCAGCGCCCGTCCCTCGTTCGCGCTCTCGAATCGCACCTCCCCTCGCACCACCGTCGCCCGTCCCTCGTCCGCGATCGAGTGAAACACGTCCACGACGCCGTCCGCTTCGATCGTCCACGTTTTTTCGCCCCCTCCCGAGCGCGCGCCGCGCGTCGTCGCGTTCGCGCGCGTCAACGGCGATCCGCCGCCGCCGTCGTCGACGCGCGCGCGCACGCCGTCGGCGCTCGCGATCCATCGCGCGAGCTGCGCGCGCGTGCACCGCACGAGCGCGACGTACCGCTCGGCGCTCGGCGCGACGGGATCGAGCGCGAGCGCGCGCGACATCGCGCGAAGTGTCGCGCGCGAACCGCCGCGACGCGATTGGCGCGCGGCGAAAAAGAACCCTCGGTTGGCGACGCCTCGAACGGTCGGTCGCCGCGTTGACGATTCGTATCCCGCGCGCGCGCGACGGACGCACACGGCGTCGCGCGAGGCGGCGAGGCGACGACGGCGCGACGAGGGACGCGCGCGTCGTCGCGCGAGCGTCTCGGCGCGCGGGACGGCGAACGCAGGGACGCGCGACGGACGGCGCGACGACGCGCGACGACGCCGCGCGCGAGAGGATATATATAGCGGCGCGCGCGAACGACGACGACGAGGACGATGGTGGAACGAGCGGAGGCGCGAGCGGAGAGGGAGGGGCGACGCGGGCGTGGGAGGTTGCGGTTTCGCGCGGCGGCGGCGCGAGTGGCGCGGGAGCGGCGAGAGGCGCGGAAGGCGTTGAGGTCAGACGCGGGGCCGGGCGCGACGATGGGCGGGACGGCGCTCGGGATGTTTAGGGTGGATAATCGCGCGCGCGTCGCGGTTTTTCGAATCATGCACTCGCAAGCGATGGAATATGTTGTTTTCGTGGTGATATTGGCGCACTTCGTCACGCTCGTGCTGCTGGCGACGAGCGGGGAGTCGACGCGGGCGATATCGAGCTTGAGCGAGTTGGCGAAGTCGCCGCTTCGCGCGATCGACGCGGCAATCTTGTGCGTGTACTCGATCGAGGCCGCGGCGCGGATTTTCAGTCTTGGATTTATAGGGCACAAGCACGCGTACATGTCGAGCGTGTACAACCAGGTCGATCTCGCCATCATCGCCGTGAGTTGGCTTTCGATGACGATGCAGTGGCACGGGAGCGATTCGCTGTTCACGCGCGTGCGCGTCGGACAATTGCGATTCTTTCGCGGGGTGCACGCGCTCAAACGGTTCAAGCTCGCGACTTCCGTGGTTTTCATCGCGGAATCGCTTCAGAAGTCCATCGTGCTTTTACGCGATGTCGCCGCCATTACTGTGATTTGCGCCGTGTTTTACGCGCTCATGGGTATGGGTATCTTCGGCGGTTCGCTTCGACGGCGATGCGTGGAGACGACTTCGGCGGAGACCGCGCGCATGTTTTACACTGCGGTGAGCGATCCACCGTTATTTTGCGGGGACGTCGGCAATTTACCGAATCATAAAGGCTACGTGTGCCCGGGGGTGTACGATTCCAACTCTTCGTTATTTTGCAGCGATTTGGTCGGCAATCCACAGCACGGTTATCAATCGTTCGATAGCTTCGGGTCAACGCTGCTCGTGATGTTTCAAACAATCACGATTGAGGCGTGGCAGGATGTGATGTACCCAATCGTCAACGCCGAGTATAAAGCGTCGGCGGCGTACTTTGTGACACTCATCATCGTGGGGACGTACTTCATCGTCTCTGTCTTCGTCGCCGCAGTGAGCGGAGTGTTCCTCCGGCTCCGACGCGAGCACCAGATGATGCTGCGAAGTAAATCAAGAAACGGGGCATCGTCCGATGATGAGCTCGAAAGCGAGCTCGCGATTCGAAAACTTATTCGAAGGTTAAACGGCGGCACGGGCGAAACGTTAGCCTCGATCGCGGAAGCGGCGTTGACGAGAAAGCGAATGCTGGAAGAAGGAGACAACGATCAAACTCGAGCAATACCGAGCGGTGTTGCGCGGCCAAAACGCGATCGGTTATCAGAGCGCATTAATCATCCGTATTTTGACAAGATGGTGAGAATTTTAATCGCTGCGAACATCGCCGTCATGGCACTGTATCGATTCGATTTGGACGACACAAAGAAAGAATATCTCGTCATCGCCGAAGGTTTTTTCGTGTCTGCGTTCATGCTTGAAGTGATATTACGGGGACTTGCGGCGAAGGACATCGGTCGACGTATCGTGACGTTCAAGCCGACGAATGAGGATTTGATGCTGGTTTTCGACACGGGCGTCGTCGCAATTAGTGCAACGGTGATGTGGGGCAAAGGCATGAATTTGACTTCGCTGCGCATCCCGCGGCTATTCAAGACTTTCGGACCTGCAAAGTCGCAAACAGGCGTGGACACCATAAATCGTGTCTTCAAGTCGCTCGGCTCCCTTCTTTCCTTGTTTTTATTCTACGTCGCAATTCTCGCCATGTACGCCGTGCTCGGTATGCAACTATTCGCGAATCGTGATGCTGGTTTGGAAGACATGCCACGTCTGCACTATAATACGTTTCCACAAGCCATGTTGGCGTTGTTTGTCGCCAGCACGGGTGAGGGTTGGACAGATTTGATGTTTCACGGCGTGCAGATCACAAATGCGGCGATTCCGTTTTATATTTCGTTCTTCGTGCTCGTCAACTACATCGTTCTCAACCTCGTAATCGCCGTAGTTCTCGAGAACTTGGAGTTGCGAGACGTTGAAAAGACAATTGTCCAATCCGAGGAATTGGTGAAACGAACGGTGAAGATGGCGATGCGAGATCAAAAGTTTGTAGATTTCATGGAGCGCGCTCGCGTGAAATTCAAGTTAACGCTCAGCGGACGCCGTTGGACGGTCGAACGCGCACATCGACTTTCACCGTGGCTAGAGCTTCGTTCGGAGACGGAACGGCGTATATCTAAAGCTATTGAGCGAGAGATTGCGGTGTCGCTTGTGCAAAAGGCGACGTCAGATACAAAGGTTGGTGGCGAATTTGTACTGTGCGAGTCCAAGTTCGTCCAAGTCGCGCCAAACTCAGTGGGAGACGACATGGCGCCAGCCGGCGCGGATGCCGGCGGGCTGACCGTGTGCATGAAAGTTCGTGTAGACAACGATAGCGCGCACGCCTTAGGAAATAGTACAACGGGGAAAGCGGCATCGCGACACAATCCCATCGCTAGAGGCGGCGACGACGACGGGCGCGTGGAGATTATCTTTGAAGACGCTGTCTCCAAAGCTACTGACTTCGCGGCGTGCCCAGCTCTACCGTGGTACATATCCGACGACGCATTGTGTATATTTCCTTCGTCGGGTAAATTACGAACAACCTTACGCAGAGTGCTTCGATCGCGATGGTACGAGCGCATAAGTTTTTCTTTCGTCGTCGTATCCGTCCTCGCGGTTTTGGCGACCAAGCCTGTGGATCAAATAAACGAGCTTCAAAAACATGTCGATACTGCAAACTACGCCGTTTGTGGATTCTTCTTGGTTGATTTCATCATGAATATCATCGCACACGGGCTCATACTCACGCCGGCGCCGTTCGTCGGCAGGGTTTGGAATGTATTTGACATGGCCATCTTGATCATCGACGTGATGATTGTGGCCTGTCCCCTAATACTCGGTGACGCATACACGAGGTACTGGCGCCGCGCATTTAATATGGCGGCACCCATGCGACCGATTCGAATCATGACGCGGGTGACGTCGATGCAGCGACTCGTGAAAACGCTTGTGGTGACGCTTCCAACGATCAGTGGGATCATCATGCTCACGGGGGGGATGTTCCTGGCGTTCGCGATCGTCGCCATTCGCGAATACGGCGGGACCTTTTACAGCTGCAACGATTTAATGGTGATGACAAAGATCGAGTGCGTCGGTACATTTGTCTCTACTGGAGGCGACATCATCGCTCGCGAGTGGAATAGAAATCTGTTCGAGTTTGATTGGATAGGCAGTGCCATGCTCACATTGCTCGAAACGGCGTCTTTGGACGGTTGGATCGAAGTCATGTTTGCAGCGATGGATAAAACTGGCGTAGGCATGCAACCTCGATTTGAACGCAACTGGCCCGCGGCATTCTTTTTCGTCGCGTTTATATTGATTGGCTCGTTTCTCATGATTCGTACGATCATCGGTGTTTTCATTCATCAGTTTGGTTTGATATCAGGTCGCAAGCTTCTCACTGAGAGGCAAAAATTGTGGCACGACATGCACAAGGTGGCGCTTTCGCTCAAACCGATGCGAATGAAATTTCTGCCACCTCGAGGTCTTCGTAGAGTGTGTTTTCACATAGTCAACCATCGAAGCTACCGAGCGTTCGTGTTGATCGGAGTCGGCTTGAACGCGGCTTTAATGGCGACTGAGCGCTACGGCGACGGCGAAAGCGTTTTGGCTCACGTTCGTTCGATTGGTGAAATTTGCTTCGTCGGTGTGTATTTGATAGAGGTGTTGTTGCAAGTCAGCGCGGCGTACCCGAGCGTGCGCCACTACTTCTCGAATAAGTGGAATGCTTTCGAGCTCACGCTCGCGGTCGGTTCTGCGGTGACGTTACAAAGTAAAGCTGGATCGTTGCGCGATCAAATAGGTAGGCCGTTTAGGTTCCTGCGCGTCTTTCGCATCATTCGCCATGTTCAGTCTTTGCAGATCCTGGCGAGCACACTCTTACTGGCGATTCCGAGTATATTAAGTGTCATGGGTTTGATGTTGATTTGGATGTTCATGTACGCCGGCATCGGAACACAGATTTTCCCTAACGTAAAGTTTGGCGAAGCTTTGAACAAGGATGCGAATTTCCAAACGTTCACTAGTTCTTTCCTCTTGCTGTTTCAAGTCATCACGGGCGAAGGGTGGCGGCAATACATGTATGATCTCATGGTCACCACACCTGATTGCACGCACTCGGAGGCGTCGTCGGATTGTGGATTTCCCGACGGTGCGGTGCTGTACTTTGTCACGTACGTCATCGCCATGGGCTACGTTTTCACCAACCTCTTCGTTGCGTCCATTTTAGACCACGTCACCTTTGGTGTCCTACGCGAGGCCGCCATCATTACCCCAAAACACCTTTACGACTTCCAACAGGTCTGGAGCAAGTACGACCCGCTGGCAACCGGTTTCATCGGTGCGCACAGACTCGGCGAGCTGTTACGAGATCTCAGCCCACCGCTCGCCGTCGAATTCCGCGGCGCGCTCCTTGAGAAATCACCCGTCTTTCGCGAGCAAGCGGAGCGTGCCGCGGCTTTATGGCGCCGCCGCATCATGTACGAATCTATATCGATTCACGTCCCTGGTCGCGGGATCCCCTTCACCCCTCTCCTAGAATCCCTCCTCGCAACCAAGCTCGGCGCCGCCGCCCTATCGCTCGCCGAGCGACTCGCCCGTCAAAAACGTCTTCGCGACGTCGAAGCCTGGGGCGCCGCCGTCGTCGCCCAGTCCTACATTCGTGGTCACATCACTCGCAGACGCTTGCGAATCGAGCGTTCGAAGCGCATCGCCGCCTCGCGCGCGTGATGGTGCGTCGCTTGACTCGGCCGCTTCGTCGCCGTATGAAATTTAAACACAAACCAACAGCCACGCCTCGATTGACCGTCGCGCCAGTCACTCGCGCGCGTCACCGCGCGAGCACACGCGCGTCGGGCGAGCGCACACACGCGAGCGGCGCGATTTAGCCCGAGCGAACGACGCGAACACGCCGCAGTCAACGCGCACGGCGCGGCATTCGATTTGATTTTATTCAAACGCGCGTCGTCGCATTCGGACGAAGATCGCAGTCGTGACGCGATGGACGAGTTTGCGCAAGAGAACACGCGGGGTGCGAACGTCAAGCGCGATGCGGTAAAGCTGCTGGACGAGGTGCGCGGGCCGTGGAAGCGATGCGAACGACGCGCGAGGTCACATTCGGTCGTCAGACGGTTGAGCTCGAGACTGACGGCGTCCCGGCGACACGCGAACGCAGGCGTTGAAGTCTTTGCGGGATAAAGCGGAAGAAAATCAAGTATTAGGAGATGCACTGGAGGCAACGCGGCGCGCGTTGGCGAAGTCGGAGCGTGAGGGTGCGAAATTGAAGGAAGGGTTGAACACGGTGCTCGCAGGGGGCGACAAAGACGACAAGATGACGCTCATCGAGTCGCTGTTTGAGAAGCTTGATGGCATGGCGACGCGGTATTCGAGCGTGATCTCTACGCCAACGATTCAGATCCCGCAGTCTCCACAAGCGGGGGATGTGGGCGAGATGTCGGCGCTTCGGAGAGAGCTGGACGATATGTCGAACGAGTTGCAGCGAGCGTCGGCGAGTTCGGGCGACTCGGATAAATTAAGAAAGCAACTAAAAGCGGCGCAAGACGCAAAAATTGCCGCACTGGCGGACGCTGAAGCCTTTCAAACCGAACGCGACGATGCCATAGCAGAGGTTGAAAGGTTGCGACAGGCCTTGAAGACGACAAGCGCTGGCGGCGGAGGTGAACCGTTTCTCAACAACGAACGCATGCGTGAACTCGAAGGCTTGCTTGTGGAGGCGCAAAATGCGATTGGTTTACTCTCTGATGACAATGAATCTCTTCTTGTGAAGCTACGACGTTACGAAGAAGCCGGCTCTGGGAGTGACGGGTCGGATTCGAAGCACGTCAGAGCGGCGCAGCAAGCTGCCAGAGACGCGGCAACGGCGGCGAACGAAGTCGCGCAAGAAGCCGAGCAAGCCATCTTGGCGGCGTATTCTCGCAATGGTTCCAACGCCGAGTTGCAACAAGAGCTGGATACGCAACGCGAACTCGCAGCACGAAGGGCCGATGAGGTTGAAAAGCTCAAATCGATAATTGGCGACATCGACGCTCAGCGAGAAGGCTTGTCTCAAAAGCTTCGAGTGGCGTACGCGAGTCTGCGTGAAGTAGAAAGCAAGAAGGATAGTAGCGGTCAGTTCGAAGGTTCCACGGCGGAAAAGATTATGGCACTAGAGAACGAGTGCATGCGCCTTCAGGATGAAGCCGACGCTGCGGCCGAGGCTTTGGAAGAGGCGAGAGAACGGGCCATGCGCGAAGGCGCCGCCGCGGAAGCAGCTCGTCGTCTCGGTGCGACAGCTGAAGCGAAGGTATACAGCGCCGTGCAAGCGCGGGACGCGGCGCTCGCACGGGTACGCACGCTCGAGGAATCCATCCAACACGCCGTCGATAAAGAAAAGCACATCGCGATGGAGACGGCGCAATATCGCCAAGAGCTCGCCGTCGTGTCAGACGATTTGATGGCGATGACAAAAGAGCAACAGGTGGTCAATGCCGAGCTGTTGCGTGCGACGAGCGAGCGCGACAACGCGTGGTCAGAACTTCGAGAGGCGAAAGCAGCGCAGCAAGCGGCCGAAGCGAACGCGAAAGCAAAGCAGAAGGAAGTGGACGACGTTGTTAACGCCTACCAAGAACTTGGCGTCGAAAATCGTCGAGTTGTCGCGGACATGGACGACATGGAACGCGATTTGCGCCGAGCAAAGGTTGCGCTTGACTCATCAGAAGCCACCTTAGCGCAGGCGACTGAAAGGGCGAAAGCGGCTGAAGCTGAAAATAAGGCGTATGCGAGTGACTTGCAAGCGTATCAGCGTCAAGTCGATAATCTGACGCATCTACTGGAAAACTCTGTGCGTGACAAGGGAGACGACACGGGTTCGTACGAAGCGCTGACGACAAAGCTCGAAGCGTCAAAGGCGATGTTATTCGATATGGAACGCGCGAGAGAGATGTCGCGACGCGAAACCGCCGCGGCGGAAGCAAACTTGCTCGTCACTCGAAGCCGGCTCACCGATGCACAAGGAGATAATGAGACTCTCAAGCACAAGTTAAGGTTGGAGACAAATCGTGTGCGAGAGCTCGAAAGTCTCGTTTCTGCACTTCGCACCCACGAACATCAAGCGGTTGTCGAAAGTGGTGACAGTTCTCAGCGCTCGGAGCTTTTGAGGGAGCGCGTGAGCGCACTGCAGGAGCAAAATCACGGATTATCACGTCAACTCGAGGCTCTCAAGCAGGATAAGAAATCGTTTGAAACCGAGGTCGAGCGCCTTCGCAACTTGATTGAGGATGCGGCTGCAGGTGGATCGACTACGAGCCAGTCCGGTCGCACGGTGACGAGCGCTTTGGTTCACGCTGAAGCGCAAGCAAAAGAGAGAGAGCACGAAGTCGAGAGACTCACCGCATTATTGCAGCAAGCTCAAGAGAAATGCGCAACTCTTGAAAACAGCGTTCGGGAGGCTGAATCAACTGCGAACGATGCGAAGCGAGAAGCGCTCGCGATTGCTCGCCGCGAAGCTGAAGCGCGCGCCGAACTAGGTGGTTTGCGCAGCGAACTCAGCATCGCAAAGGACGCGCTGCGAGACGCGATGGAAGATGGTTATTCGAACAACGATTCGCAGGTGTTGCAAATGCGCGTAACGGACGCTGAGCGCCGAGCGGCGGCGGCGGAATCGGCACTCTCGAGCATGGAGCGTGCGAATCCAGTGTCCGCAGCTTCCGCTGAAGAGGTGAAGGTACTTCGCGAGGAGAATCAACGTTTACTCCATTTGTTGTCAAAGGCGAACGATGATCTGAACTCGGCGCGAAAGATCATTGACGAGCAAGGTTACGCCGACGGCGCGACTGCTTTGCTCGTAAACGAAAGGGTACAGGCGGCAGAAGAGGCGCGCCGACGAGTCGAGCAAGATTTCCAGCGACTTGTCGAGCAAATGCAGCAAATGGAATCCGGCGCTGGTGGCGAGCTTTTAGATAGGTTGCGAGAACTCGAAGAAGTGAACACCGAGCTCGAATATGAGAACGACGCGCTTCGAGAATCGCTAGCGGGGACTGAAGAAGCGATTGCGGTGATGCAACAAGACCTCGCGAGAACCGTGGACGAGTACGCCAAGCTCGGCTCGCTTGTGGAGACAATAAGCGACGATAGCGACGCGTAGGTGCTGTGTTTTATTTATATACTAGCTTTTCCCCATCGAGTTGCTCCAGACTTCTGCAGCACGTCGTCACGAACTCGACATATCTCTGATATTCGCTTGAAACTTTGTTACGCGCGAGGGACAAAATCCGTAGGCGCGTCAGATACGCCAACCAACTAATCTCCTCCAAGTCGTCCACTCGATTTTCGTCAAGATGTAACTCGCGCACGTAGGCAAGCTTTGTTACGTGTTTCAGAGTTCGAAATGCGTTCTTACGCATGCATAAAACCCGCAAACTTTCACAGCCATCGAATGTGCTTGAGTCGATCCTACTTAATTTGTTTTTGTCAACCTTGAGTACTCGCAAAGACTTGAGCTGATTTATGCCGTCGAGCCTGGTGAGAAAGTTGTCGCTTAAAAGAAGCGTTTGAAGACTTGAGCACGAACCGAGCGCGAGCACGCTGAGCGATGATATGTAGTTCCCGCTCAAATCAAGATATTTGAGTTTGCTGAAAGAACTGGCGCGACCGAACTTGGCATTAACCCTATTGTTGCGCAATTCGAGCCGCGTGAGTCGTGGCAAACTAGCCAGCGCGGAAACATCGCTGAGATTATTGTTTTCCAAATTCATGCGTTTGATTCCTTGGAAGCGCGCGTTCACGACATTATGATCAAGATGAAACAATCCGAGTGCGACCAATGAGATTTCATCTCCTCCCGCGGCGTGTTCACCGGAAACAATCATGTCCTCCGTGAGACGACCAGAGTAAATTTTTGTCGCATCCGCTCGCGCTGCCTCGCTGATATAATCGGTATCCAATATGGACAATTGATTGAATTTGAATATCACGTAGTGCGGGTACGTTTTCAAATCACACATGACGTTCCCGTACAACGTGAGTAACCTGAGGTTGGGAAGTGCGGCGAGCGCGACGACGCTACTCGTTTCCGCCAACATGTTGTGCGACGCGTATATTTCGCGAATTGAGCGACACTGTTCAAGTCCACTGAGCGATTGGAGTTCGTTTCGCTCGACGTTGATGAAGAGTAACTTTATCAATGGCTTGAACCAGGATGGGGAAAGAATTTTGATCATGCAGTTGCGCACGTTGAGGAATTTCAATTCCTTCAGCAAACTCAAACCGTCCAAACGTATCATCGCATTTCCCTCCACGGATAAGTGCCTCAGGTGGCGGCAGGTGACGCCGAAACTTTTGATCGATTTAAGGCAGTTATTCATGAGGTATGCGACGATGAGCGTGTTGAATTCTCCGCACAGTTCTACTTTCCTGAGAGATTCATCTTCCAAGCTGAATTCGACGATTTCCGACGCGGACTGCGCGGCGTCACGGTACAGTTTACCACGACGTCTCACTGCGCGTGCGTTCAGTCTGCATCCAACGACGCGATAATGCGCTCGCATACGAGATGTGACTTCGATGCCGTCCAAGTGTGTCAAGGTTGGCGAGCGTTTGACCAGAATTGGGGCGTAGAATTTACTCTTTGCCAACCACTTGCGATTACCTCGAAGAATCAACGAGGTGACGTTTCGCGCACGCGTCGTCAAGACGTTCAAATCCTCCGAATTCCACAAGTGATTGTTCCCGAGATCCAACCATTTTAGACTGTTCATTTGAGGGAGACCTTGAAGCCGTTTGATTGCATTATCGCTCAGAATCAATGTTTGTAGGTTTACACACTCGCCGATTTCCTGTGGAATGCCGCGGAGCTCAGCGGAGTGCAGATTGATCTCAGTCATGTTCGATGCGATCACAATGTCGCTTATCCTTCGCGTCAAAATCCACGCGCTTTTACGTTTTTGAGGCGCACGTTTTTTACGAACACGTCCGAATTTACCGAAGATCTCGATGAAGACGTCGTCTACGCTCTGTGCAGCTGATTCGGCTTTCGCGAATGCGAATCGTTCTTCGCGCGCCGTCTCTGCGACAATTTCCGCATCTTGAAAAACGCGCGCGATCAGCACGAGCGACGCCTCGCGTGCTCGACGCTCGATTTTCGTGAAAGAGATTTCGAAGTGACTTATGTCGGAAAGATCGCGCTCAACATCAAGCCATCTTCCTTCGGCTCTGGCGCGCAACAAATCGCGTTCGACGGAAGCCGTGAGTATACGCAAATGTTCCAGAGCGACATCACGCGCGTCATCAAACGATTTGCGAATCCTCGCGCATCGCATATGATACCATAACTCTCTTTCTGCGTGTTCATCGCTCGCTCTCGCTCGCTCGTCTTCCGATATATCGACTCCGTCCAGCACGCGCAAATTGGACACGGCTCGCAAGATGTACGAGCGATACCATCGCCCTCGACAAAAGTCACACGCGCCGTGTACGTCGTCCTTAAACGTGATCGAATGTATGAAACGAGTCACCCCAACGTACGCGAGCGACTTGATGGGATTACCAGCGATGTTGAGGTGATTCAGCTCGCGCAACGCATCGGCGTCCGGAACGCTTTCGAGTCGGTTGCGCGCGACGTTCAGATCCCGCAGCGCCATCAACGTCTCGATCCCATCGAGCGACATTAAACGATTATCGTTCAACCAAAGCGTGTGCAGCCGCTCAAGCCGTCCATCCGCGAGCCCATCGAGCGAATCAATCGCGTTCCCGTACGCGTACAACGCCTCCAACCCGCGACACTCGCTCGCGCCTTCCAAAGACCTCAGGCCGCACTCCGCCACCGTCACGTTCCGCAGACTCTCGCACGCCCCCAATCCGATCAACGACACCACATCACCGCACTTCACCACGCGCAGTGTCGTCAAGCGCGCGTACTTTTCCAAATCCAACTCGGTCAACGCGCCTCGCGCGACGTCCCCCATAAAGTACTCCAACGTCTCCGCGTCGTCACCGCGCCCGTTTCCCTCTCCCTCGTCCGCCTCGTCCCGGCGCTCTTCTTCGTCATCGTTCGCTTCATCGCGTCGTCCCGCGCCGTCGTCGCCTCCACGCGTCGCCGCGGCGCGCATTAAAGTTGGGTCAACCGCGCGCCGCCGAATCAGAAATTCCAGAAATTCCAACGACCACTTCGCGTGTCACCCACACTCTCGGTCTCGGACCGACCGCGCGCCCGCGATGGCGTCCCTCGCGCGCGTCGCGCGTCGCGCGTCCGGCGACCTCGCGCGATGCGCGCGCGCGGCGCTCGCGCGACCGCGCGTCGCCGCGCGCGGCGTCGGGTTCGGTTTCGTCGACGACGCGCGCGGGACGGGCCCGCGGCGTGGATTCACGAAACGCGCGTTCGCGGGCGACGCGCGCGCGCTCGGCGCGCCGTTCGCGGCGCGAAGAGAGGAAGACGCGGTGAGAGACTCGCGCGGGGACGCGCGCGCGCGGGCGTCGCTGGTGTTCGCGCGAGGGTTGCGCGCGAGCGCGCGCGCGGCGCTGGACGTCGGGCGGCGCGGGCACCGCGAGACGAAGACTGGCGTCGGCGGCGCGCGAAAGGTGAAGGAAGAGAACATGGGCGAGTACGAGGAAATACCGCGCGCGGCAGCGTCGGAGGCGATGGACGCGGCGAACGATCAGAGGGCGCTGAAGGCGGTGCACACCGCCATCGGATGCAACGCGGCGATTTTGGTGTGCAAATTGGGAGCGTACGGCGCGAGTGGGTCGCCTTCGATGCTCGCGGAGAGCATTCACAGCGTGGCAGATATCGTTAATCAGATGCTGTTGCAAGTGGGGATCACAAATAGTAATAGAAAGCCCGATGCGACGTTCAATTACGGTTATCGACGCGAGCGGTTCGTGTATTCGTTGATTTCCGCGGTGGGAATTTTCTTTCTCGGTGCTGGGTTTAGCGTGATGCACGGGATGCACGGGTTGATGGACCCGATGCCGTCTGAAAACATACGTATTGGGATCGCGGTGTTGGGCGCGTCGGCGTTGTTGGAAGGATTTTCGTTAAAGGTGGCGTACGAGTCGTTGCGCGACAACGCCAAGGCGCAAGGAATGACGCTGAGGGAATTTATCAAATCTGGTAAAGATCCCACCAGCGTGGCCGTGCTCGCAGAAGATGCTGCCGCGGTGTTGGGTTGTGGCATCGCGGGTACGGCGCTCATCGCGTGCGAAGTGACGGGGAGTCCGATGTACGACGCGATGGGCTCGATTGCTGTCGGTGGCCTTCTTGGGGTGACGGCAATGTACCTCATCAACAGTAACCGACTGCTCCTACTTGGCCGATCTCTCGGTGCAGATAAGATGCAAGTCATCACGGAGCACATGCGCCGCGATCCAGTCGTCGAAGAGGTTTACTTTGCTAAGAGCGAAGAGCTTGGCGCTGGGACGTATCGTTTCGCCGCCGAAGTTGAATTTAGCGGCAAAAAGATTGTCGAGCGATATCTCGCGAAGAAAAATCGTCGCATGGAGCTGCACTCGAAGTTTAACGAGGCGTCAATATCGGCGGATGCGCAAGCTATGGACGGTGCGCTGTCTTTTTACGGTGAAGAAATCGTTCAAGCCGTCGGCGACGAAGTCGATCGCATGGAGAAGGAAATCGTCAAGATTGAACCCTCCATCCATTACGTCGACATCGAGACGAATTAGGCACACATGACGTTCACCGCCCGCTCGATTGCCCGACCGAGGTAACGCGCTCATCTTGTTGTAAAATTAACTTAATCGTGCAGAACCGACCGTCAGGTCAACCTCGCCCACTCGAAGTGAGTCTTCACTATAGAGCGCGCCGATATTCGTGTACGCCATGCAGACGTAACGCGCGATGCGCACCGCGATGCATGACACGGCGTCGCGTAAGCCGACATCGCGCGTTCTCGATCGCGCGCCGTGCGAGAGCGCGGAGTCGCTCTTTGAAAATTTGTGCCAAAATTGGGCAAAGCGAGCCGATGAGTTGGCGCGTTTTGAGCGTGAACTGTGCGCGACGCGGGAAGCTGTGCGACTGTCGAGCGATGGATCGGACTTGGACATGGTGGAAAAAGATACCAGGCCGTGTTCACGTGCATGTGGTGAAGACACGCGCGATACTCCCGCTCGCCCTCGGAGAACTGAATCGACTTTTTCTGCCGAGCCTCCGGCAAAGCGACGTGCGAAGCAACGTATTAAGTCTTTCGTGACTGAAGAGAGTGACGAAGACGAAGATACAGAGGTTTCATTGCGCGAGCTCCTTAGTCGCGCGATCGAAGAATCAGTCGCGGTGCGGCGTCGACGCGTGGAGAAGGAGACAGAACGCCGCAAAATCGTCGACACGGCACGCGTACGACGAGACGCTGGTCGCACGATCGCGAGAAGCTTGAAGCGCTGGCACACACGCCGAATGCGTACAATTTGTGTCGTGCAAAGTATCTGCCGCCGATGGCTCGCTCTTCGTAGAGTAAGAGCGGTTCGAGACCGTCGCGAGCGATTGACGCGGATGTTTTGGATCTGGCGCTCGACGCTCATCAGAGCGCGTCGACGTCGTGCGTGCGTGCGAATACAGTCATCGTGGCGCGGGTACGCGACACGACGCGCGCTTCGTGAAGATAAGGGTAGACGCGAACGCGTGAAGAGATGCGTCGAAGAAATAGTCAAGCGCTACATTCAGCGCCATGAGAGAGCAAAGCGAGCGTGCGCTGCACAACGGATCCAGCGCGCATGGCGCGCGTTTATTCGATTCTCAACGTTGCGGCGAATGAACGCCGCCACATTACAAATACAACGCGTGTGGCGAGGCACGCGCACGCGGAGAGCTGTGCGGAGTTACCGAGAGTCGACCGTGCGAAGAAACGCGGTCGAATTCGATTTAGAAAGCGCCGACGAAGACGATTTCATGGACGACGACGACGACGAAAACGCGGCACTTCGCGATGTCTTCGACAGCGTCACCTGTTCTACCGCAGAGCGCATCGCCGAGTCCACCGAACGCGCACGCGCAACTTCATCGCGCGCACCAGCTGCTTCGGCGCGCCAAAGCGACGATTCGGCTTCGACGGCGTCGCGCGAGCACTACAATCGACGCCATACACGGCACATCCGCGAGCAATCGAAACGCCGCCGCCGTGAGGCGCTTCAAACGAGCTCAACGGCACGGTTCGCTGCGTTTCGATCCAACGCCGCGCGTTCCACGCGTTGACGTCTTCAACCGTGCCCGCGCAACTGTCCCGCACAATGAGGCTCGCCGTCGCCGCCACCGCGCGCTCGCCCACCGGCGCCCTGACGCCACGCGCGAGCGGTAAGTTCCGCCGTCGCGACGCGTTGCTGACCGCCGGTTTGTTCGCTTGCGCGTCGCCGCGACGCGCGCGTGCCGAAGGTTTCCTCCCGCTCGACGTGTACCTCGAGCGTCTGGAAGAGTGTCGCCGCGCCCTCGACGCCGTCGCCACCGAGCTCGAGACGCGCGAGGACCTCACCGCGAAAGATTTCGCACGCCTACGCGCGTCGCTGCACACCGGGGAGATCGGGCGGTTTTGGGTCACCGCGCGTGGGTGCGACAAGTACACCGCCGGCGTGGAGCGGAGCCCGTTTGCTCGCGAAAAGGAGGACATGTGGACGCTGATTCCAGAAAAATCCGGCCCGCTCGGCAGGGCTCTGAAACCAAACTTCGATAACCCCGACGACAAGTTGTGCCTGATATATTCGTGCGTGAACGATCCCACGGCGCCGGCGTCGATCGATACGCTGTACTCGTTGAAGTTGTTCGACGAGGGGTTGCGGATCGGCGCCAAGGGCGACGCGGTGACGGCGGAGGGGCTTAGTTTCGTCGCGCGCGATGTTTTGGAGAAACTCGCGACGTACAGAACGCTCGTGGTTGAAAAAGCGGACTCGAGCTTGATGGACGCGAGTTGGGTGAACCCGTCACCCGCCTCGTGGTCGGGAGTCGGAATTTAGAAATTGGATTTGTTGTAGTCTTCGCGCGCGCTTGCGCTTGTTGTTTAATACTTACATTCTTTCTCATTCGTACACATTTATTAACGCGGCGTGAAATCGGCCCAAAGCGGGCCGTGGTCGGATAAATCAAACTCTTCCGACGTCGGCCATCGACCCTCTAACATTGAGGTTGGCAGCGTCGCGCATTCTATTTGCAAGTCGCCCTCGCCGAAGACGTTGTCGTCCCAGGACTGCGACACGACGACTTGATCAGCCGCAGAAGACGCCATGAAGTCGCCGATATCGAGTGAAAGATTTGGATCACTCGTCAAGTCAGCCATGCCTTTGATATCCATACGCTGAACGAATTCTTGAAAGTCGATTTCGCCGTTGCCATCCTTATCGCACGCTTCGTAAAGAGCCTCCAATTCCGCGGTAAGGAGCCCCGGACTCTTCTCGCCGCACAAACCTATCTTATTCGCGAATTCGATGAACTCATCCTTCGTCAGAGACCCATCGGAGTTTGCGTCGAACTCCTTGAACGCCGCGACATCGTCCACGATGCCTTGTTGAACGATCTTTGCCCGCATCATCGCGAAAACCGCCTCTTTCCACGACGCTCCGATCTCGAGCACTTGCTTCGACGGGTTAAGCAAAAACATGTGATCGACTCCGACGCACTCACCATGATGATTCAAGTGCGAAACCCACGAAGTGGCGCAACCTTCCCGGCCCTGACACACGTCCAACGCGTTCGTGAATCCTTGCGACGTCAAAAAGCGATACACCCGACCCGAACTTGACCCGTTAAAATCCCCCGTGATGACGATCGGTAACTTTTTCCCTCCGATCGCCGGCTCTCGCTGAAGCTCTCGCAAGAACTCTAAAATCTTAAACACCTCTCTCAGCCGAATCAGGCTTGAATTTTCATTGTGCGGAAACAACAAGTGCGTGTTCACGACCAGCGTCTCGCGTCCGTTCGCCTTCGACGCCACCCGCGCCACGTGCGCCACGCGATCGCCGCAATCGTTAAACAACACGTCCCTAGCGTCTTTCACCTCCAATCTATCTCGTTTTACCGCCGTGAGCAACCCATCGCACCTTCCGCTCGTCCTCGGCGTCACCGCGGCGTCGTACGACGCCTCGCGCAGCCTTCGCGTCCACAGCTCGCGCATCGCCTCGTTCGCGTGCCAAAACTCCTGCACGCACAGCACGTCCGGCGACGCGTCGAATATCAAATCAAGTATCTTTTCGTTGCGTCTCAGCGCGTCCTCGACGTTCGCCGACTCGCGCGCGTCGTCGTTTTCCTTCGTCCCCGCGCGCTTGTACTCGGGACACAGCACGTTGAACGTCATCACGCGCACGCTCGCGTCGCCTCGCGCGTCGGCGCGCGCGCGCGTCGCGATCGTCCTCGCGCGCGTCGTCGCGAGGCGGCGCGTCGGCGCGCGCGACGGCGCGCGCGCGCGAACCGCGGTCGATGACGGCATCGCGCGACGCGCTGTGACCGCACCGCGACGACGACGCGACGCTCGACGCGGCGGCGACGACGATGGCGCTCGGGGCGACGCTGACGACGCTCGGCGCGCGCGCCGGCGCGCGCGCGCGCGACGGCGCGCGCGGGGAAGGGAATCGTCGCGCCGCCGCCGGAACGCGTGCGCGCGTTCGACGCGGCGGCGCGGTGACGCGCGCGCGCGACGACGACGGCGCGGACGACGGCGATGCGATCGCGACTGAGCCGTCGTTCGTGCCGCGCGCGCCGGGCGTGCGCGATGGACCGTGGGAGAAGGCGGACGCGGCGGCGGTGGTGGCGAGCATTCGCGACGCCGACGCGACGGCGAAGAGGGCGGGAAGAGTGGTCGAGGACGAAGCGTTTTCGTTGCTCGGACTCACGGCGAGTGAGTTGAAAGAGTTCGCGGTCGAGCGCGGGATGCCGGCGTTTCGAGGGAAGCAAATCGCGGATCACCTGTACGCGCCGAACGGGGCGAGCGCGCGGTCGGTGGACGATTTTACGACGCTGTCGAAAAAGCTGCGCGAGGAGCTGAAGAGCGCGAATGTGCGCGTCGGGCGGTCGAGGCGACATCACGTCGCGGCGGCGAGCGATGGGACGGCGAAGTTGTTGCTTCGATTGGATGACGATAGAGTCGTCGAGACGGTGGGTATTCCCGCCACGGAGAACGGAAAGAATAGGCTCACGGCGTGCGTGTCGAGTCAGGTCGGTTGTCCGATGCGCTGCACGTTCTGCGCGACTGGCAAAGGTGGATTCGCCCGTAATTTGGCCCCGCACGAGATCGTAGATCAAGTATTGGCGCTCGAGGAGTACTTCGGTCAGCGCGTGAGCAACGTCGTCTTCATGGGCATGGGAGAACCGCTGCTGAACGTGCCCAACGTTCTCAAGGCGCACGAGGCGTTGAACAAGGAGATTGGAATCGGTGCGAGGCACATCACGATTTCCACAGTTGGCGTCAGAGGGTCGATCGAAAAGCTCGCGCACGCGCAACTGCAATCCGTGCTCGCGGTCAGTTTGCACGCGCCGAATCAAGAGTTGCGAGAAACCATCATCCCGAGCGCCAAGGTGTACCCGATGGAAGACTTGCTGCAAGACTGCGAACAGTACTTCGTCGCCACCGGTCGACGCGTGACGTTTGAGTACACGCTGCTCGGAGGAATAAACGATCAACCAGAGCACGCGAAGGAACTCGGCCGATTGCTGTACGCTCGCAACCTGGCGTCGCACGTCAACTTGATTCCGTACAACCCCGTGGATGATTCCGACTACCAGCGCCCGAGTCGGGCGACGGTGTACGCTTTCCGCGACATTCTTGAAGGTCTCAACGTCCCAGCTTCGATTCGCCAAACCAGAGGTCTCGAGGCGGCGGCGGCGTGCGGACAGCTGCGTAACGCGTTCCAAAAGAACGCCATCGTCGGCGACTTGGCGCCGGCGACGACGTGACGCTAGTATTTTTGCGGTAAATTACACGACTATTGTAAACGATACAGTAAAGTAGGCTATTCTCTATTTCTTTTTGCGAAACAACCCGCGCACCATCTGCCCTAATCCCTTCGCGAGCGGATTCTTAAAGTACACGACTTCGTAACCATCCGCCGCGCACGCCCACTGCTTTCCGTAGGTGTGCACTCTCTTCGTCTCCAGTCCCGTGCTCGGCTCGACCAACGTCCCACCCTCGTGCGTCCACGCCAAGATGGAACCGTACATGTTAAAATATTTCGCGTCCCCATCATTCGCGCGCTTCGCCATCTTCTCCGCGTACTTCCCGCTCCGGTACCCAATCGTGCAGTAACAAATCGCGTCGTGCGCGCCCAGTCCCTCCCGCGCGCGCTCGTACGCCTCCGCGTCCATCGCGCCCTCGATCACGCTCACCGCGCGCTCCTCCGCGTCGCGCACGTCCACGAGCACGCACGCGCGTCCTCCGCGCGCGCCGTTCGCGACGCGCGCCATCGCCTCGCGCGCGGTGACGTGCGGGACGTCAAAGTCATCCCTGAACGCGTCCGCGAGCGCCGTCACGCGCGCGTCGCCCATCGATCGCGCGCGCACGCGCGCGCGCGCGACGCGCGGCGCCGGCGCGCGCGCGCGCGCCGACGCGAACGCGATGGCGAGACGCGCGACGCGGATTCGACGCGTCGCGGAGTGCGACGCGGCGTCGGCGCGCGACGCGTCACACGCACGCGCGCGCGCGAGCGAACCGAGCGCCGACGGCGAGCGCGGGAGAAGAGGCGACGAACGATCGAACGATCGCGCGCGCGAGGACGGACGACGCGCGACGACGACGCGCGAACGACGCGTGAGCGATGATGCTGACGACAACCCTGAATCGCCAGGGTATCGCGCCGACGACGCGACGCGGACGCGATGCGCGCGTCGAGACGCGGCGAACGACGACGGAACGAACGATCGAACGATCGCGGAGGGTGACGACGCGCGCGATGCCGGTAGGGAAGCCGGTGCCGTGCGAAAAACACTTTTTACATCTGGATGACTTCACGAAGGAGGAAATCATGGAGCTCGTCGAGCGGGCGTCGAGCGAAAAGAAACGCCTGCAGAGCGGTGATCGAAGCTTTCAACCGTTCAAGGGGAAGACGATGGCGATGATTTTTGCGAAGCAATCGTTGAGAACGCGGGTGAGCTTTGAGACGGGGTTTAAATTGCTGGGCGGGAGCGCGATTTATTTAGGTCCGGATGATATTTCAATCGGAAAACGCGAGGCGACGAAGGATATCGCGAGAGTAATCTCGAGATACAACGACATCGTCATGGCGCGATTGTACGAGCACTCCCAAATCGAGGAGTTGGCGGCGTACTCGAGCGTTCCGATCGTTAATGGGTTGACGGATTATAACCATCCGTGTCAGATATTAGCCGACGCGTTGACGATTTACGAGTGCCTGGGGCGCTTGGAAGGCGTCAAGGTTGTGTACGTCGGTGATGGTAACAACATCGTGCACTCGTGGTTGAATTTGGCCGCGGTAGTGCCGTTTCACTTCGTGTGCGTGTGTCCGGAAGAGTACACGCCGGATGAGAAGACCTTGCAAAAGGCTCGCGACGCCGGTTTGTCTACGATAGAAATTTCGCACGACCCGGTGGAAGGCGTCAAGGGCGCCGACGTCATCTACTCTGACGTCTGGGCGTCCATGGGCCAAAAAGACGAAGCCGAACAGCGCAAAAAAGACTTCCAAGGCTACCAAGTTAATGGCAAGATGATGGCGAGAACGCCCAACGCCATCTTCATGCACTGCTTGCCCGCCGAGCGCGGCTTGGAATGCGACGACGAAGTCATGGAAGCCGATTACTCCGTCGTCTTCCAACAAGCCGAAAACCGCATGCACGCGCAAAACGCCGTCATGCTCAAGATGTTGAATTGTTAAACGAACCGTTGTGTCCATACGAACATTGGGCTTATTTATTGTTGAATAAGAAAACCAAGCTTCTTTCCACTTTCGACTCCCGCGCCTCAGTCCTCGCCTCGCCGCGTCGCTCGCGATGTCCGCCCCCGACGCGATCTCGAGCGGTGTCGAAGTCGAATACTTATTACAACAGGTCGCCGAGGTGCGAGGCCTCGCTGCGAGCGCGGCGCGTCTCGTCCCGCGTGTCCCGCTCGAAAAGTACAATTGACTGACGGCGACGTCCCGCGCAGGCTGTGCGCCGCGAGCGCGCCTTGTGTGATACTCTTCGCGAGTACGACGAACAATACGCCAGTCTACAGCGCCTCGTGCTGTCGCTGCCCGAAAAACCAAAGCATGAGATCATGATTCCGTGCACAAAGTTTGCAATGTTCGAGGGCGAGCTCGACGGCGAGGCCGACGTCTTCGTCGGCATTGGTGGTGATTTGCTCATCGAGCGCACGGCTAAACAGGCAAGCGAGATCATTGGCCGACGGCGGGATCTTCTTCAGGCGAAGATGCGGGACGCGGAGCAGAACGCACGGGCTATGGAGAGTCGTATAGAGGCGGCGGCGGCGTTGCGGGAAAGCGGCGTCGGCGCGTCGGCGTTGGAGGAGGAAACGGTCGAGGATGGACGCGCGCGGATCGCGCGACGAGGTGATGGAAGCGTAGAGATTACGGAAGTGTACGAGGCGGATGATGAGGGCATGATCGCATCGATCTCGACCCTTGCGCCGAGTTCGGAGAGCGAACGCGTGAATGCAAACGACGCGCGCGGCGATTTGGACTCGTTCATCTCTCGCTTGGAGGCTATGGAGTTGAACGAGAGTGGAGCACAGGACGTGGCGGCGAGCGATGACTACATCGATATCGAGAGCGACGACGAGAGCGACGTAGACGTGGATGGGGGTGAGCCACCGACGATTGAGTGCCCCGAAGACTTTGTGAAATACGAGCGATGGAAAGCCAAGCGAGACGCCAAAGACGCCGAGCTTCGAGCTGAGTCCGATCGTGTTCGACGACGTGCGGAAGAAGAAAGACTGAGAATCGAAGAAGAGATGCGCCGTAAGCACCCGCCCTTGAAAGATACGGTGATCGAGCGGATTCCAGGGGAAGGTGGCGCGTCGTCTTCGCGAGACGACGCCAACGTTGACGTGACTCGCAAGCTGTCGCGGTACCAGATGAAGAAACTCGGCCTGGCACCGGATTCTCGATGATGATTAGAGATCTTTGAAAACAACGCACGATGTTGTTGTACAAGTATAGATACATAATAGTACTAGGACGACGCGCTTTTAGTCGAAGCGATCGAACTCATCTAACGCTTCTCCAGCCTTGACGAAGGAAAACGCATCGCGATCGAGCGTCTTCTTCGGCGACGGTGGAATCGCAACTTCCTCGCCATCGATCGAGGTGCAGAATTCGGGGAGAGTTTTTGCGACTAAAGCCGAACGTCGCGCGTGCTTTTTCGCAAAATTCGTAGCGTAAGCCCCCGCCTCGGACGCTAAAAACTCGGGCGTTCCTCGACAGTCGTGCTCGGCGAATTCCGGAAACGGCGCGGCTTCGGGTAGGACACCGTTTTCGATAATCATCGACTTGATCCACGATTTCTTCGCCTTGGCCACGGACCACATCTTGCGATTCATGCTCATCTCCGTCACGAGCCACTTCGTGGTCTCTTCGCTAAAAAACTCCCGAAACGTCGCCTCGCAGTTCGCCCCCCCCCCTTTGCCGTGCGGCCCCTTGACGAATCGAAGCTTCTGCACCGTCACCGGATCCACGAACGCGCGCAACATGGTGTAAAGCCCGTTAAATATCTTCGGCGCCTCGACGAAAATCATCATCTCCAATCGTTCCGGGTACGATCTCGCGAACAACGACATGCACTTCGTCGCCACGCTCGGCGCCATGTTCCCCGCGCCGAAGCGATGAAAGTCGCACACCCACACGTATTGATCGTACGGATACGCCGGCAAGAACGACTCCAACAGTTCCAACACCTGCACGCAGTGTTCCACGTTGCTCGCCGCCTTATGATCCATCGCGAGTCCGATGTCCGAGTACACGATCGCCCGTCCGCACGCGTCGAACCCGATCTGCTGCATGTAGTGGCTCCGAAAGTCTCCCTCGAAGCATCGCTCGCATCGCACGTCTCCCGGCCGCGCCGCGGCTCGCCACGCGATCGTCTTTCGCAGCCGTTTTGTCGCCTTCGCGACGTCTCCCTTATCCGCCCTCAGGAACCGCTCGCACGTCTCGCGCGTGCACCACGCGTCGACGTCGTCGTCGCGCGCCGCCGCGAGCGCATCCGCGACGCGTCGTCGCACGGCGTCGACCGCCTCGGGCGCGATCGCGGTTCGCATGCGCGCCGTGATGGACACCTTATCGCGAAGCGCGACGTCGCGACTCGTCGTCGACGTCGACGCGTCTTCCGCCCGCCGCGTCGCGCGCGCGCCGTTCGCCATCGCGCGCCGCGCTCCGACGCGCGCGACGCCGAGCGCGACGACGCCGGCGCGATCGCGACGCGTTTCAGTGCGTTTCAGTGAGACGTCATTTATACACCCGGTCGCAACGCACATAGCGATATCGCGCGTGGTGTACGTACATGCGTACATGCGCGCGCGTCGCACGCCCCGCACGCGCGCGTCGAACGTGGGGCAGCGCGGCGTCGCGGACGTCACAAATACGCACCCCATGTCCGCCGCCGTTAAGGTGCGCGATCGACGCGCGAGACGACGCGATCGGACGACGACGGCGCGATCGCGACGTCGCGACGTCGCGACGCGCGGTCGCGACGTCGGCGACGGCGCGATGACGGACGCGGGACGAGCGATCGCGGATAATCATCTCATCGACGCCATCGGCGACGACGATCGGGGACCGCGGGCGTCGAGCGCGGACGCGCGCGCGCGCGAGGACGCGAGGGACTGACGGAAAGAATTTTGTGCGTCGCGATCGCAGACCGTCGAACTCACCGCCCGCACCGCGCTCGCGGGTAACTTCCGCAAGGCGACCGCGCCGCGCGCGGCCGCGAAGGTGCGTGACCGCGCGGAACTCGGCGCGCGCGCGACGCGCGAGCGCGCGCGACGTCGACGGGGGTGCGCGGAGACTGACGAATGGGGTGTTTGCGCGTCTAGGCCAACGTGAACGTGGTGACCGAGGCGAAGGTTAAGGTTGCCATCAACGGTTTCGGCCGCATCGGTGCGTGCGATCGCGGATAAGGGTCGCGATGCGATTGTCGCGATGTCGATGCGTTTCGCGCGTCGTGTGCGCGGTGTTCGCGCGATGTGAGGCGAACGAGGGCGCGCGGTGATTGGGAGAATATGCGCGCAGCGCTCGTGCGTCGAGGGAGGGCGCGCGCGAGGCGCGCGAGGCGCGCGAGGGTGCGATCGACGCCGGGGTGCGCGCACGTGGCACCCTGGGGATTTTTATGACTTTTAGCTCGCGCGCGTGGGCACGACTCGAACGACGCGACTGACGATGAAATGAACGCTTGTGGGCGATTTAAAACACAGGCCGCAACTTCGTGCGATGCTGGAAGAGCCGTGGCCCGGACTGCCCGCTCCAAGTCGTGTGCGTGAACCAATCCGGCGGCGCCAAGCCGGCGGCGCACTTGCTCAAGTACGACTCCATCTTGGGTACGTTCAAGTCTGACGTCAAGGTTGTCGACGACGCCACGATCTCCGTCGATGGTGACATCATCAAGGTTGTGTCCGATCGCGACCCGCTCAACTTGCCGTGGAAGGAAATGGGCATCGACATCGTCATCGAAGGTACGGGCGTCTTCCTCGACGGCCCGGGCGCGGGCAAGCACATCCAAGCCGGCGCCAAGAAGGTTGTTATCACCGCCCCGGCCAAGGGCTCCGACATCCCGACCTACGTCGTCGGTGTGAACGCCGACCAATACGACAACTCTGCCAACATTGTCTCCAACGCGTCGTGCACCACCAACTGCTTGGCGCCGTTCGCCAAGGTGATCGACGACAAGTTCGGCATCGTCAAGGGTACGATGACCACCACGCACTCTTACACTGGTGATCAACGCATCTTGGATGCGTCCCACCGTGACTTGCGCCGTGCTCGTGCCGCCGCCTTGAACATCGTGCCGACCTCCACCGGTGCCGCCAAGGCTGTTGCGCTCGTCTTGCCGCAACTCAAGGGTAAGCTCAACGGTATCGCGCTTCGCGTGCCGACGCCGAACGTGTCCGTCGTCGACCTCGTCGTCAACGTTGAGAAGAAGGGCGTCACCGCTGAAGAAGTCAACGCCGCGTTCAAGGAAGCGCAAGATGGCCCGATGAAGGGTGTTCTTGCGATCACCGATGTCCCGCTCGTGTCTGTCGATTTCCGGTGCACCGACGTGTCCACCACCATTGACGCGGCTCTCACCATGGTGATGGGCGATGACATGGTCAAGGTTGTCGCGTGGTATGACAACGAATGGGGTTACACCCAACGCGTCGTCGACCTCTCCCTCATCGTCGCCAACGGCCTCATCAACGAAGGTGTTGCCTCCGCCGACCCGATGGACCAACTCTGCGCGGATGATCCCTCGGCGGACGAATGCAAGGTGTTCGATTAAACCATTTTTTCGATCAACTTCATCGAGCGATGTTGGCGAGTGGACGAGGCGTGAGACGTAATTATTACGTCGTTGCGCCCTTGATTTCTCGCGCGATTTACCAGCGTATTAACACACACTTCTGTAATCAGAATCTAGAGACAGATTTGAAAGAACCGCGTTCGCCTCGACGTAATTTTTCCGTCTCGACTCGAAAGCGCTGTACTTAACGTGGCGTCCTGCAAAGTTGCATTACAAATATATTGAATCAATGACCTGTCGTCGATGAAAGAATATCACGAAATGAAGACGAGCGCGCGTCTCGATTGTCGTGTGCGCGTGCGAGAGGATGGGGATGGTCACAGGATTGGATTTTCGCCCGAGAAGGACATTTGAGCGGTTATGGCGCTCAGCTTTTGGGTGAGCAGATAGTTGGCCATCTGTACGCCTTCTGCGCTACCCGAGATGACGACTTTTCGATTGCGCGTGCCTTCGAAGAAGTCGTCGCGGTCACTGACTTTGATGCGGCACCCGCTCGCGACTTGAACCTCGGCAATGGTGCGGCCGCCGCGACCGAGCACGGCGCCGATGAGCGAGTCGGGGATGGTGACGAGGATGGAAGTCTCGTCATCCCTCCCACCGCCCTGACCGGCGCCATAACGTCGTGGCGTGGCGCGATTAAATTCGCCGCTTCTCCGTCCGCCTCCACCACCTTGCAACGAAAGCGGCGATTGCACGCTGTACGTACTCTGTCGATGCACGAGGGTGGCGTACGCGGGATCTTCGCACAGCGTCGTCGCCACGAGAGCCACCGCTCGTAAAACGCAATCAATCGTTCCAGTGATCGTCAGCGTGCGATCATTACACCCGGGAAGCATCCGATCTTGATTACTCAGCTTAATGTCCGCCTGCGAATCCTCCACAAAGCTTCGTATCTTCGATCCGCCCTTCCCGATGATGCACCCGCACGAGCTGTTGGGCACCACCAGCGCCACCTGAGGCTGTCCCATGCGATCGATGCCCTCGCCGTCCGCCACCAGCTTCGTGATGATCAAGTGCAACACCTGCAATATCGCGCTCAGATCCCCGCTCACGATCACCACGCGATCATTCGTCCCCGGAAACACCTCGCGATTCCTCGACAACTGAATGCGCGCCCCCGTGAGCGCCTGAAACTCGTTGATCGTCGCCCCTCCCTTCCCGATCACGCTCCCCGCCGCGCTCGGCGAGATCAAAAACTTGAGCGTGAACGATCCATCGTCGATCGGCGCCGCGCTCTCCCCGCCGTCGTCGCTCGCGTCACCGCCCGCGTCGTCCGCGTCGCGCGCCGCGTTCCCATCGTCGCCGCGCGCGTCGCGCGCGCCGTCGTCGTTCGACGACATCCGCCGCGCGCGCGACGCCGCGACGCCGCGACGCCGCGGTCCGACCGTCCGACCGTCCGACCGTCCGGTCGCGCGGTCGCGCGGTCGCTCGGTCGCGCGTCGTCGACGCGTCGCCGTGTCGCGCGCGCGCGCCGACGTGCTGACGCGACGCTGACGCGGACGCGCCGCGGGCGATCCGCACGCGGGTCTCATCACATGGGCCCGAACGCGCGTTAAACGCGGGGAAATCTTCGTAAAGGAGTGCGGGTGACATAACAAGTTGGAGTGATCAAAGCATCGTCTAGTCCAAAGCGAGCACGGTGATATCCGAGCAATCGCGGCCGTCATCCGCGAGGACGCACTCGAATCGAGCCAACATCGTCTTCATTTTACTCCTCGTGATGCTCGCGGGCGTGAGTTTCTTGAGTCTTTCCTGGTCGCCGAGACTCGCCCCGCGTTCTTCTTTCATCTTCTCCCAGTCCTCGGCGGAACGAATTCCAACACACAACTCTTCGGAGTTATACTTCGCGAGGCATTCTAAACGAGCTTCAATCATTATCATACCAGGCGACTTGCCTAAGCCACAGTCGCAGTGCAGCGTCGTCCAGGATCGCATGTGACGCAAGACTTCTGGGCTCCCGAAATCCCAAGTCTCGCCCGGGAGCTTGTTGACATCGGCACACCCTGAACCGTAGTCATCGTATGACAGTGCGAACGCATGCGCTTCGCCTTTCATACTGAGTTCGTTGATGGCCTGCGCTACACGTTCTTGTTCCATCGGGTGAGGACCGTAATTCAAAGCGAGCCGCTGGATTTTCAGCGTCGTCGGCGACGCGCGCCAGAAGACTTGGCCCGAGTTGAAATTCCAAGCGTCTTGATGGTGTTGTTTAGCGTTCTCATTCTTTTGCATATATGGGTAGCGTCCACGGTACAGCGCGTTATATCCGATCCAGTCTTGTTGATAAAACACATTTGTGCGCGGATGTTCGCGGACTAAACGCCCCAAGTCTGGGACTTTAAAAAGGAGAACATCCGTGTCGAAGATGAAAAAGTCCACATTCGCGGCGAGCAATCCGAGAGTGACTTTTTGTTTGAACCAAGTCAGCTGTTTGTATTTGAGGTCGTCGGCGTGCCCGCCCGAGTGCACCAAGCCGTCGAACGCGTGCCCGTCGGCGTATTGCAAGCAGTGAAACAGCTTCTCGCTTTCGCACTTCCTCGTCGCGTCGGCGTCCAGCGTGATCAAAATGTACCGCTCAATGAAGCACGTTTGATTCACAACGCGCTGCGTCGATAATTTGGCGGTCTCATAGTTTTCCGAATCCGCGATGGAGACAAAGAGCGTGTTCGCCGGCGCGCACGACGACGGCGTCTTCGCGCGCTGCTGCGCAAACGGGTGCAACTGTTTATACCACGAGCAATCCCTCGGCGTGATCTTGTGTTCGGTCTCGTGTGCCCTGTCATCGTCTCCGTTCATCGCGTTCGGGTAGTCGCTCGTCATCGCCGGCAGGCACGACAAGTTGCCGCCGACGCGCTCGAAGTCGTAAAAGTCGCCGCCGAGCGTGGCGGCGTCCCCTTCCAAATCCATCGCGTCCGCCTTCGCCGAGCGCGCGCGCGCGCCGAGCGGTTGGACGGACGCATCGCGCGCGGAGTTGACGCTCGAGACGATCGCCGCCCCGACGAGGAGCGCGCACGCCGAGCCGACCGCGAGCGTCGTCTTCAGGCTCAGGCTCGAGCGTCGACTTTGGTGTTGCGCGCGATCCGTCGCGGTCAACGACGCCGGCGCGTCGACCAAGGGCGCGGACTCCTCGAGCGAGCCCGACATGGTGATCTCTTGGATATCCTTGGATCTCTTGACTTAGAGTCGACGGACGAGCGAGCGATGTGCCGAACTGTGCCGCTCGCTCGCGGAGGGTGTTCAGACGGAGTGCTCGTCGAAGCGGTTCGCGAAGCAAACAGCCGCGTCGGCGGAAACGAACGAGCGAAGTCACCGCTCAGCTCGAGACACGCCTGGATCTGACGATATTAAACATGGACACAGGCTTAGCCGAGGCGAGAGGCGTAGCTCGAGCGTCTAGACCTCGGCGACGATCGCTTTCGCCACCGCCGCGCTCGGAGGCGCTTTCCCGGTGCGGGTGACATAACAAGTTGGAGTGATCAAATCATCGTCTAGTCCAAAGCGAGCACGGTGATATCCGAGCAATCGCGGCCGTCATCCGCGAGGACGCACTCGAATCGAGCTAACATCGTCTTCATTTTACTCCTCGTGATGCTTGCAGGCGTGAGTTTCTTGAGTCTTTCCTGGTCGCCGAGACTCGCCCCGCGTTCTTCTTTCATCTTCTCCCAGTCCTCGGCGGAACGAATTCCAACACACAACTCTTCGGAGTTATACTTCGCGAGGCATTCTAAACGAGCTTCAATCATTATCATACCAGGCGACTTGCCTAAGCCACAGTCGCAGTGCAGCGTCGTCCAGGATCGCATGTGACGCAAGACTTCTGGGCTCCCGAAATCCCAAGTCTCGCCCGGGAGCTTGTTGACATCGGCACACCCTGAACCGTAGTCATCGTATGACAGTGCGAACGCATGCGCTTCGCCTTTCATACTGAGTTCGTTGATGGCCTGCGCTACACGTTCTTGTTCCATCGGGTGAGGACCGTAATTCAAAGCGAGCCGCTGGATTTTCAGCGTCGTCGGCGACGCGCGCCAGAAGACTTGGCCCGAGTTGAAATTCCAAGCGTCTTGATGGTGTTGTTTAGCGTACTCATTCTTTTGCATATATGGGTAGCGTCCACGGTACAGCGCGTTATATCCCACCTGGCCTTGTTGATAAAACACATTTGTGTGCGGATGTTTGCGGAGTAAAAGCCCCAAGTCTGGGACTTTAAAAAGGAGAACATCCGTGTCGAAGATGAAAAAGTCCACATTCGCGGCGAGCAAACCGAGAGTGACTTTTTGTTTGAACCAAGTCAGCTGTTTGTATTTGAGGTCGTCGGCGTGCCCGCCCGAGTGCACCAAGCCGTCGAACGCGTGCCCGTCGGCGTATTGCAAGCAGTGAAACAGCTTCTCGCTTTCGCACTTCCTCGTCGCGTCGGCGTCCAGCGTGATCAAAATGTACCGCTCAATGAAGCACTTTTGATTCACAACGCGCTGCGTCGATAATTTGGCGATGTCATAGTTTTCCGAATCCGCGATGGAGACAAAGAGCGTGTTCGCCGGCGCGCACGACGACGGCGTCTTCGCGCGCTGCTGCGCAAACGGGTGCAACTGTTTATACCACGAGCAATCCCTCGGCGTGATCTTGTGTTCGGTCTCGTGTGCCCTGTCATCGTCTCCGTTCATCGCGTTCGGGTAGTCGCTCGTCATCGCCGGCAGGCACGACAAGTTGCCGCCGACGCGCTCGAAGTCGTAAAAGTCGCCGCCGAGCGTGGCGGCGTCCCCTTCCAAATCCATCGCGTCCGCCTTCGCCGAGCGCGCGCGCGCGCCGAGCGGTTGGACGGACGCATCGCGCGCGGAGTTGACGCTCGAGACGATCGCCGCCCCGACGAGGAGCGCGCACGCCGAGCCGACCGCGAGCGTCGTCTTCAGGCTCAGGCTCGAGCGTCGACTTTGGTGTTGCGCGCGATCCGTCGCGGTCAACGACGCCGGCGCGTCGACCAAGGGCGCGGACTCCTCGAGCGAGCCTGACATGGTGATCTCTTGGATATCCTTGGATCTCTTGACTTAGGGTCGACGGACGAGCGAGCGATGTGCCGAACTGTGCCGCTCGCTCGCGGAGGGTGTTCAGACGGAGTGCTCGTCGAAGCGGTTCGCGAAGCAAACAGCTGCGTCGGCGGAAACGAACGAGCGAAGTCACCGCTCAGCTCGAGACACGCCTGGATCTGACGATATACGCAACGCTATCGCGCGATCGCCCGCCCGGCTCGACCCGTCGTCGCGCGGCGCCAACGTGTGCGGCGGCGATGAAACCACGCGCGAGCGCGGCGCGCGCGCGAGAGCGGCGCGCGCGGCGCGCGCGCGGGCGATGAAGCGACCCGGGATCGCGCGCGCGGACGCGCGCGACGCGCCGTCGACGTCGTCGGACGCGATCGACGCGCGCGCGGCGAAAAAGGCGCGCGCGAACGCCGCGGGTGGACTGCTCGCGAGCATCCTCGGCGACGTGAAGCGATCGAACGCGCAGCGCGCGAAGACGGTCGTCGCGAGCGGCGGACGCGCGATCACGAGGGATGACGTCGTGTCTCGGGAGACGAAAGCGATGGAGGCGCGAAGGAAGTTTGAGAGGGAGGTGCGGGAGAGGATCGAGCGAGAGGTGGCGGGGAGCGAGAGCGCGGAGGCGTTTTGCGAGTTTGAGACGATGGAGAAGCAGTGGAGGAACATCGTGCACGAAATCGCGGCGGAGATGAAGTTGTTTTCGGAGAGCGTGGAGGTAGGGGCGACGGGGGAGGAGAAGTTTGTGATTGTGCATAAGAAGGCGCCGGAGGTGGAGCGAGACGCGGAGTCGTTGCGAAACGAAATCGCGGCGAGAGAGCGGGCGGGAAAACACGGTAAAAAGGGAGAGGGGTTGAGCGATAAAGCGCCGACGTACGCGGCAGATGCGGTTGAGTTGACAGTTGTGGGTACGGTGAAGCGAGACTTGCGGTCGGTGGAGGAAACGATTGCGGATATGCGCAAAGCTCGCGAGAAGACGGACGCTTGAGTCGAGACCCTTCTAATAACAAATCGCTACGACGTATTAGGCTTATTTACAGCTCATCTTTCACGTCTTCTGTTTTATCGCCGACGCGCATGCGTTCTTCGACTCGTTCGGTGAACGCGCGAACCTCCGCGTCCAAACCTGGCCACTCTTGAACGATGCGTCGCGCGCCTTCAAGTTTTGGCTCCTTCGTGAGCGGGTTGTTACACAAATCGATCGTCTTCGCCGCAGATTTGGTCTCATTCCCACACCACGATTCGCACCACAGCCAGGGCTGCGGTAACGAAAAGATTGGCACGTCGTGCTGCGCGTAGTTTGGCAAGTCTTGATCGAGGTTCGCCAACGAACCCGGATCTCGCGAAAGTTGGTCGTACATAACTCTCAATCTATCGCCAGCCGCCATAGCGCGAAAACGATCGAGATCCACGACGTACAGCGCACTAATATGGTACGGCCTACCTCGTAAGTGATCTCGCCAGAAGCCCTGTTTCCAAAATCTAAAGCCTTCCATTTCTTTGTTGTTGTCGCACATCGGCGTGTACCCGTACGGCGCACCGTGAAGATCCATGGTCCAAAGTTCGCTCATATCCGCTCGAACAATTTGATCGGCATCGACAAAAATAACTTTGTTGAGCTCGAGTGGGAACAGTACGTCGAGGAACAGAATCTTATACGCCCAGATGATTCTTTGCTTCTCCGTTTGCTTGTTCAGCCACGTCGGCCACTTGTAGCTCACGAGCTCATACTCAAAGTCGTACTCCTTTGCCATGTACGGTAAGAAATCTTTAAAGGACGGCGAAAGCCAGTTTTTGATGAACCAGAATTTCACCGGATTCTTCGTCGAGCGCTTGACGGATGCCATCATAATTTTCAAGAATCGCTCGTACAGATGACCGGAGGCAACGCTAAAGATGTGAATACGGTCTGCCTCCTTCGTCCTCTTGAATACACTCGACAACCATCCACTATTGTCTGAGGTTGAAACTTCGTCGAGTACGTCAAGATCTTCCTTACCTTTCCGTCTCGCAAGAGATACGTCAAGTTGCCGCCCTCTGAAAGAGTCCACTAATACGTCGACGGTGGATTCGTCGTGCGAAAGCGTCAAGTCTCGCGCCTCCGAGTCGAGAAGATCTTTCACCTGAAGAAATGCGAATATGTCCGACGATCTACCAGCTCGAAGTGACAACTTGTGCATTCCAGGTGAGGCTGGAAGCTGAAAATAACCCAAGTTCGACATCACGATTGTGCCTGGATTCACGGCCACGCTCTTATCCTCGAGCACGAACTGTGTCCCTCTCGCCGGTTGACCCGTGTTGTGATCACTTGCGTGGCCAGTGACTAGCAGAGACTCGAGCAAGTACTCTGCGTGCACAGTCTTCTCCTTGATGTCTTTGAGAATCAGGTTATCCAAATCATATGCCGCCCTGTGAGTCGTCACCATCCACGCTTCTGGGAAATCTACGTGCATCGTGAGCGTCTTGTGGGTCGGAACATTGGTGATGAATGCACGAGGTGATTCCGTCATCGACGACGGTGGCGCAACATAGCGGTAGTACGACTTCAACGGTAAATCCTGCAAATTCGTCATGGGATTAAGGACGACTCGAATGGTCACCGCTTCTGGCAATCGGTCTCGAAGTAGCGCGAGCACCGGCGCGACGCGTTGCGCCTCCTTACTCAAAGGATCGAGAATGGCCTCAATCTGAACGATAGTTCCGGAGCCAGTGACAAAACTTGTTGCTTTCGCGTCGTTAATGATTTCCTCCAAACTTTCCACCGTTCGCTTCGTGGATGCGCCGGCTTGTTTCATCGCAACAATTGCTGCGGCGTCTGAGATGATGGTCGACAACAAAGCCGGTTCCATCTCCTCGGCGTCTGAGAGGATTTCTTCTTTCACCACGTCGAATACCATTTTAGATGTTTTTGTCATCTCGATGGCGGCGAGAACGTCCAGGTCTTCGGCATCCATTTGACATTGTCTGGCCATCAGATCCAGGACCCTTCCATTCGCAATAACGGCGCACTTCGATGTCAAGTCGTAATGAGCCAGTAGTCGAAGACTTTGCGTCGCGACGTCGGCAAAAATCGTCTCGTCGCTATACAGTCGCTTAAAATCGACCAAATTCAGCCCCATTCGCTCCGCCGCATCCTCGGGCTTCACATCTTCTGCCAAGAGTTGCTCAACGAAATTGGCAATCTTAGCCCGTCGCGTAGGCAGATGCAACGCGGCTTGAATCGCGCGCGAGCGCGCTCCCATCGTCGCAGCTGCCGATGGATGAACTACTGTAAATCGCGAAAGCGAACCAGATTCGGACAACACGTGCTTTGCAGCCGCCAGGATCAAAAGTGCGCCCCTATCACTGTCAGCGTTGGCTACGACGACGATGGACATACCTTTCACTTCGTCTGCATCGCCGCCTTGAGCGTACTTGAGCGAAGCGATTGACGAACGGTCGATGGGTAATCGATACACCGGTGCGACATCATCCTCATCCAATATCCAAGGAACATACTTAGAAACCGCTCCTTCTTGCATGAACTTCGCCACATTTTCGAGCAGGGCGCCGGCAAGTTTTCCCGCAACAACGAGTCTTCGAACTTTCTCCATCTCCTGGCGCAAGTGGTGCGATACCATTTGCTCCAACGATGCGCGATACGCCATACCTTGCGATTCATCGACGTACACACCGTTCAATACGAACGACTGTGTCATCAAGCCTTTCGCCTTCACGGCGGCGCGGACTTCGTCGATGTACTTGTCGATGCTCGTTGACGAACGAGATGCGAACTCTTCGAGCAACGTCACCGCATCAAATTCGAGATCATCGGCAAATTCTGACAGTGTTTTCTCGAACGCATCCATCGCACCTTCCCAAGACGGCGGAGAATATACCGCGGGCGCGAAGTACGACGGTGGTCTTTCTTCCGTACGACTTTGCGCTACGTAAGACATGAAATTGTGCTGTGCGACAGGCCCATATTCGCGCAATAAGTAATTTGCGGCACGTGCAACGCGACGTCCGAAAACTAGGTCCGTTTGCTTCGCAAACGTCTGAGCGAGGACGGGATCAGGGTTATCTAACCCTGTGACGACGACTTGAGCCATTCGCACCGGTACTTTGTGATCGTAGAAATGGGACATCATCCCAACCATATCCCACGTCGACATGTCTGACGGATCCAGGAAAACGGCCATATTGTAGAGATTGTACCTCACTTTCGGAAATCCGCCTCGCGAAGGTTCGAGCAACGTTTTCAAATTCCTAGTCCACGAAGCGAACTTCGCGTCGGCCTCGATGTCGTTGTAAAACAGGATTGCCGGGTTCGTCACGTCAATCTTGACCTCAGAGCTTCGCTGCTTTTTGGGCAAGCGAAGAAGCCTTGAAACGCTCGATTGCGGCAACCCAAGACGACGAAGCGCAGCGGCGTGCTGTACCTCCTTTGATATGGTCTCCGTCAAGGTGTAGATGTCGATGGTGTCGAGTTCTAAATTCTCGCCGTTGAGCGACATGATCAACCCTCCGGGACGCATGTTTTTGCGATTTTTCGTCACTTCATTAACGATTGTCGAATTCAGTTTCATGCGAGACAATGAGTTCGCTAAAGAAGGGAAATTTTGCGAGAGCTCGACCAGGGCTCGGAGAGGATCGTCGGAGAGCGAGATGCGCTGCGTCGCCTGCAAGCCTAAATCCTTGATATCCCACAATTTCAGAGGCGCATCCGAGGTCAGCTCCGACTTTCCAACCATCGCGTCGCGAAATGCGCGTAGACCATCGACTTCGTTCGGATATCTCTTTGCTAATGTAGCGAAATTAAATCCCGACACGCTCTCGTCTGCGAGCTCGTCGCCGAGCGGCGCCGACGCGTCGTCGTCCGCATCAGCCTCTTCGGCCTTGACCTTGCTATCATCAATCGCCTTGTACTCCATATTTTTCACCGCGAGCTCGACACCGAATCCGGCCAGGCGCAAGTTGGCGTCGTCAGACGCCCCGAACGCAGCGCACGAATCTCTTCTCGCGCACGCCGTCTCGAACAGTACCGGTCTTAAAACGTAGTTCACCAGACCGGACTCGCTCGCATCGACTAAAACGCGGTGCATCGAGTTAAAACACGCCGTCCCGGGCGCGGCGTACGCGAAAGCCGTCGGCAACGTCGCATTGAGCGCACCGCCGTACGTCGCGTCGCGTTCCGTCGCGCTCCCGCTCGCGCTCGCCGCGCCCGCGCGCACCGCCCCCTCCAGCGCCCCCGTGTCGTCATACACCGCCCCCCCCAACTCCACGCGACAGCATCCACCGCTCGCATCGCTCAGCGCCGCCGCCATCGTCCGAAAACTCGCCAGTCTCGGCGAGTACGCTCGCGCGCCGCGCGCCAATCCCAACGCCCGCGCGCGTCCATCGTCCCCGAGCGCCCGTCGTCCCGCCTCGTCCACGCGCGCCTCGCACGTCGCGTCATCGCTCGCGTCGCCATCGATCGGCGCGTCCAGATCGTCGACGAGCGTCCAGAACGCCGCGCCATCGACGTCCGCGACGCCGACCAGCGTTTCCAACGCGAACGACGTCGCGCGCCATCCCGCGCGCAGCGCGACGTCGATCGATTTCGCGCCCGCCGCGCCGCGCGCGAGCGCGCACGCGACGAGCAGCGACGCGATCGCGCGGCGCGCGCGCGCGCGCGGCGTCTCGACGCGCATCGCCGCGCGGATGAGTGACGCGCCGGCGCGCGCGGCGTCATCTCTCGACGCGCGACGCGTCGCGCGGACGCGCGCGCGCGCGACGCGACGCGATGGTGCTCGGCGTGTCCACGACGACGCTCGTGCTCGCGATCGGCGCCGGCGCGCTGGCGCTCGGGCCGAGAGACGTCCCGGTGGCGGCGAAATTCTTGGGAAGACTCACGGGACGCGCGGTGGCGCACGTCGGCGGCGTCGCGCGCGCGATCGAGCGCGCGACGAACGAGCGGGAGCTGCGAGGGATACGCGCGGAGGTGCGAGCGTCGATGAAGGACCTGCGAGGGGTGGCGCGGGAGATCGAGCGGGAGTTGACGCCGTCGGGACGGCGCGGCGAGGACGAGGGCGAGGGCGAACGCGAGGGCGGGACGAGCGCGACGGCGACGACGGCGACGTCGAGGGACGATTCGAGGACGTCGACGTCGGCGAGATACGAACGGGTGATTCCGGTGAGCGCGCGCGCGGTCGGGGCGACGCCGGCGAGCGGCGGGTTCGGCGTCGCCGGTTCCGAAGTGCTCGCGGCGAGTTTTAAAGAGCGCGAGGTCGCGCTCAAGGCGGCGCGGTTGATGGAGAGCGGCGCGATCGATGACTATTTAGCGAAGCGCGAGCGCGAGGGGGGCACCGAGTAGAGACGCGGACGAAGCGCGCTGCGGTAGTAGGGACTTAGACGAATAGCAAAGAAACGGTGTGGTAAAAACATACTTGCCAGTATCAACGAAAATCAACTCCGCGCTCTAAAGCTTGTCGAGAATGTGCTCGGTGACTTGCTTGCGAGTGTCCTCGGGCGACGTCACGGTGTGCCCGATCGTCTTCGGAGACTCGAAAATCTCGTGGTCGTTACCGCCCGGGTACGTCTTGTCGCCGAAGAAGTGAATGACGTCGAAGTCGTTCTCCACGAATTGCAAGCAGTACGTCTTATCCCATCCCTGCGGGAACACGTCGAACGAAATCTGTCCCCCGATGGAGTACGTCAGCCCGTAATCCGCGAATTCTTTGCGCAGAGTCTCCACCATCGCCTTGCGCACGCCCGCCTTTTCGTCAAAGCGCTCGAACTCGTCCCGCTCCTCCTGACTGCAATTTCTCCCGATCGGCGACACGTTCAGCATCCCCGCCCTGAACTCGATGAACGTCCCCCGCTTCACCGGGACGTCCAAATCCGCCACGTAGTGCAGCACAAAGTTAATAAACCGCTTCAACTTGTCCTCGCCCAGAAACGCCTTGAGCGACTGCTTCGCCAGGAGCGCGCCATCCTTGTACGCCACCAGCCCGTTCTCCGAGAACAAGTACGCGTACTCCCGCTCCACGCCCTCGCCGAGCTGTTCGGAGATCTTCACCAGATCCGACCCGCCCACGATCCCGACCGTCACCCTCGACCGCAGATCCTCCATGAAGCGCTTCATGACGTCGTCCGCCTCCTTTCGCGGCACCGTCAGCGTGCCGTCGACGTCGAACAGCGCGAGCACGCGCGGCGACATGTCGCGGTGCGTTCGCGCGTTCGCCGTATCTCTCGCTCGCTCGCGTCGCGTCGCGTCGCGTCGCGTCGCGTCGCGTCCACGTGTGCGGCGCGCGGACGGCCGCACCGCACACCGCACGCCGCACGCCGTCGTCGTCGTCGTCGCCGATCGGTCGCCCGCGCGTCGGTCGGTCGGTCGGTCGGTCGGTTTCGTTTCCGTCGCGCGCGCGTCGTCGTCGCGGCCGCCGGACCGCCGGACCGCCGGACCGCCGGACCGCCGGTCCGCCGGTCGCGCGCGCGGTCGCGTCGGCATCTTGCGCGCCACCGCGCGCGCGTCGACGCGCGGCGCCTCGGCGAGGTCCCGCGCGCGACGCGGACGCGCGCGCGTCGTCGACGCGCGTCCGACGCGCGCCGTCGCGCCGTCGCGCCGTCGCGCGCGTCGTCGCCGTCGCCGTCGCGCGCGGCGTCGCCGTCGGCGACCGACCGCGCGTGGTCCGACCGACCGCGCGGATAAGCCGGAAAAACCCACCGACCGAGGGTCGCGACTCGATCGAGACCCCCTCGGGGTGACGACGTATGCGCGCCAGTGCGAACGCATATATACCTCCCGCGCGCGCCCCACACGGGCGAAACGCGCGCGCAGTACGCCCCCGCGCGCCGCGGTCGCGCGCGGCGCGTGAGGGCTTGCGCCGGCGCGCCGTCGCGGCGCCCGACGCCGCACACGACGACGCGACGCGCGCGATGAGCGTTCAGGAGTACATCGAGAAGCACGATCTCACGAAGAAGATCGAGGAGGCGCTCAACGCCGCGGTCAAGGCCAAGGCGGATGAGCCGCTCGCGTTCGTGGTGCGCGCGACGCGACGCGATTGACGCGCGAACGCGATGGATGCGCGCGACCGCGGCGCGACGTCGAGGGCGAAGGGCGACGCGCGCGAAGGCGCGCGAAGGCGCGCGAGCGATGCGTTCGATGGCGTGGAAAACGTGCGGGCGAATGGGACGGGACGCGGGATCGGTGCGAGCGCGCGCGCGCGGGGGGGGGGTCGTTACGATCGCGGGAGGCGATCGGGTGTCTGGATAAAAGCGCGCGGCGCGCGCGGGCGATCGCGCTCGCGGAGGGGTGGGCGGGGCGAACGCCGTCGCCGTTCGGGATCGGGCGTGGAGGATTCGGGCGCGAAGATGCGTCGCGCGGCGACGCGGCGCGACGAAAAGACGATTGACTGACGATTCGACGAATGCTTACGACGCGCGCAGAGCGAGTACATGAAAAAGCGCACGACGCCCGCCATCACGAAGGTCGTCGGTCGCCAAATTTTTGACTCTCGCGGTAACCCGACGGTTGAAGCCGATGTGTACACGCACAAGGGTATGTTCCGCGCCATGGTGCCGAGTGGTGCGTCCACGGGTATCTACGAAGCCGTGGAACTTCGCGACGGCGGCAAGGAATACATGGGCAAGGGCGTCATGCAAGCCGTGAAGAACTTGAACGAAATCATCGCCCCGGCGCTCATCGGCAAGGACCCGCGCGACCAAAAGGCGATCGATGATTTCATGTGCAAAGATCTCGACGGTACGGACAACAAGGGCAAGCTCGGCGCCAACGCCGTGCTCGCGGTTTCCATGGCCGTCGCCAAGGCTGGCGCCGCCGAGAAGGACGTGCCGCTCTACCAACACATCGCCGACCTCGCCGGTAACGGCAAGTTGGTGCTCCCGGTGCCGGCGTTCAACGTCATCAACGGTGGTTCCCACGCTGGTAACAAGCTCGCCATGCAAGAGTTCATGATCTTGCCGGTCGGGGCTTCCTCCTTCAAGGAGGCGATGCAAATGGGCTCCGAAGTCTACCACAACTTGAAGTCGGTCATCAAGAAGAAGTACGGCCAAGATGCGTGCAACGTCGGTGACGAAGGTGGCTTCGCCCCGAACATTCAAGACAACAAGGAAGGTCTCGACCTCCTCGTTGAAGCGATCGAAAAGGCTGGCTACACCGGTAAGATGAAGATCGGTATGGACGTCGCCGCGTCTGAATTCTTGACCGAAGACAAGTGCTACGATCTCGACTTCAAGACCGAAGGCAACGACGGTTCCATGAAGAAGACTGGTGCCGAGATGATCGACTTGTACCAAGAGTTCATCAGCGAGTACCCGATGATCTCCATCGAGGATCCGTTCGACCAAGACGACGCTGAAAACACCGCCGCGCTCACGGCGAAGAACAACTGCCAAATCGTCGGCGACGACTTGTTGGTGACCAACCCGAAGCGCGTGCAAGCCGCCATCGACGGCAAGTGGTGCAACGCCCTCTTGCTCAAGGTGAACCAAATCGGCACCATCTCCGAGTCCATCGAGGCCGTCGGCATGTCCAAGAAGGCTGGCTGGGGTGTCATGGCTTCCCACCGCTCCGGCGAAACCGAAGATTCCTTCATCGCCGATCTCGCCGTGGGCTTGTCCACCGGTCAAATCAAGACGGGCGCCCCGTGCCGCTCCGAGCGTTTGGCCAAGTACAACCAGCTCTTGCGCATCGAAGAAGAACTCGGTGACAAGGCTGTCTACGCCGGCGCGTCGTACAAGCACATTGCTTGGTAAACGCGCGTTAGGACACGCTCGGCACAATTACGTTTGTGCGCGCGTCGAGCGCCCCAGTCGCTCGTCGCGCCCCGCGATCGCGCTTTGCTTTGCCTTTGCTTGCATTAGAGCCACACCTTTCATATAATCCAACACAATTAGAAAAGCAACTCTACGCGTCGCCGTTCCCGAAAACGCGGGGGCAGGGTGCCGTTTTCTGTCCCGATGGAGGCCCCCAAGATGACGTTTCGCCCAATCGCGTCGACGCGACCGCACAGCGCGACGCGACCGCGCAGTGCGAAGGCGCGCCGGCGGTGGAAATGTCCTCGCTCGAGCGCGCGTCGCGCTCGAGCGCGCGCGCGGCGTCCGCGCGCGAGGACGCGACGCGCGACGTCGCCGCGACGATTCAAGACAAAGATATTTTCGTCAAAGAATCCGCGTCGAAGGCGGCGTCGAACGCGCGCGACGGCGCGCGCGAACGCGAGTACGCGCGCGCGATGAAAGCAGACGTCGTCTGCGGCGGCGACGGACGCGCGGGAAAGAGTCGAAGCGCGCGCGGACGGGGACGGCGACGCGGCGCGAGGCGGTTGCTCGACGAGGCGTCGGCGTCGACGTCGCGATCGAGCGATCCCGGCGCGGACGCGCGATCGATGGTGAAGAACGAGGCGTTACTGGCGAGAGAGCGCGAATGCGCGGTGCGCGACGAGATCTGGGCGACGAGACTCGAGGACGACGAGACGACGGGGTACGACTTCGAAGCCACGCTCGAAGAACTTTGGATGGATTGGTGGTGGAAGATGAGTCGAGGCGAGCGTCTGAGCGCGGAAAAGGCGTCCGTGATGGACATGCTGACGGCGATCGTCAACGGCACGAGCTCGAGGGACATCGAAACCGGCGTGCGTCGCGTGAGCGTCGCCGAGGCGTCCGAGTCCTCCGACTGCCCGGTGTGTCTCGAAGACGACGACTCTCGCGCCGACATCGTCCGACTCACGCGCTGCGAGCACACGTTTCACATCGACTGCATCGCCCCGTGGCTCCAACGACACAAAACCTGCCCGAAATGCCGCGCGCGCGTGCGTTGACGCCGCCCGCTCGCCGCTCGCCGCCGTCGCCGACGCGTCGTCGACGCGAATAATTCATTGTAACGCTGTACCGCTATCCACCTCGTCTCTCGTTGTCATCCCTCGTCTTCCTTCGTCTTCACTCGCCCGCCGTTCGCCGTCGTCTCGCGCGTCCCTCGCCCTCGCCTCGTCTCGCTCGGACGCGCCGCGCGCCGCGCTCGCGGTTTCGAATGCCCGGCGCGCGTCCACCAGATTTCTCTCGCTCGCGTCCGCCGCACACCGCCCCGTCGCGAGATGTCGCGCGCGCGCGCGCGCGACGACGCGCGCGCTGTCGACGTCGCCCTCGCGTCGCGCGCGCGCCTTCGCGCGGGCCTGTACAACGCGTCGAACACGTGTTACCTGAACGCCATCCTCCAGGCGCGTCCGCGCGCGCGATCGCTCGCCGCGCGATGGCGCTCGCGCGGCCGCTCGGCGACGACGGCGACGACGACGACGACGACGCGCGACGCGAGCGACGACTGACGACGACGACGCGCGCGCAGGCGCTGCGACACGTGCGCGCGTTTCGAGAATATCTGCTCGGCGACGAGGCGGCGGCGTTTTTATCGGCGCGCGCGACGCGAGGACGCGCGCGCGCGCGGTCGTTCGACGCCGGCGATGAGGTGCTGACGTTCGACGCGTCGCTGAAACGGAAGCGACGGACGGAGGGACGGTCGGGACGAGGGACGAGCGAATCGACGGCGAGCGAGGGCGACGCGGGACGAGACGACGCGGGGACGACGAGCGCGAGCGAGCGGGGAGGGGCGAAGAGGAGGTTCGCGATGCGACCGCCGGCGATGACGCGAGAGAGGCGGGCGGATATGGCGAGCGCGGAAACGCTGGACGTGGGGGCGGAGATGCGGTGCGTGATGCGGACGCTGATGGATGGAGAGTACGAGGCGTTTCCGCCGCACGATTTGTTGCGAAGCGTGTGGAGGCTCGTGCCGTCGTTCGCGGGGAACGAACAGCAGGACGCGCACGAGTTCATGCGGTTCTTGTTGGATAGGTTGAGAAAGGAGTTGAGTAGTGGGAAACACGCGGTGAAAATGCGAGGGACGCTGACGCCGCGGCGGAAGGAACACTCGCCGTGCGAAAACGGCATTCCGAATCCTCCAACGCGAGCGAGAAGCGTGAGAAGCCGCAGCGGAAGATCGAGCCCGAGCCCGAGCTTTTTGAGAAACGACGACGACGACGACGACGACGAGACGAAAAGTAGCGGCGCTGCACGCGGCTCGTCGCCGGTGAATGGGCTGTTGTCGAACGAAGATAGGCGAGTGGACGACGGCGACGAAGACGGAGGATACATCATCATGTCTCGTTGGGGGCCGAAGAGACACGACAAGGGTTGTATTTGCCGTCCTTGCAAGGCGCAGGCGAAGAAGGAAGCGCAAGAAGGGGTGCGCTGCGAAAAGTCCAAGACTACCACCGCCGATGCGAGCACGCATTTGAGTTCGCCTTCGAGCACGTTTGCGTCGCCGTCGCGGCTGTCGCGCGGGGTCACGGCGAGCGAGGTGAAGAGGCAACTCGAGGAGTCGCTTAAGGGATCTCAAACGAACGGATTGAAGGGTGGATTGTCACCCACGTCGCCGAAGACACCACAGGGGAAATGTGAACAAGATGACGGCGTGACGGGTGATAAAATCATGGAAATCTTCGGCGGCGTTGCGGTGACGACGGTGACGTGCATGAAGTGCGAGCGATCAAGCGAACGTCGAGAACCATTCATGGATCTTTCGCTTCCCATCCCTCCTGTCGTCGGGAAAAACGGCTCCGTGCCGTCGACCCCGGTTTCACCTTCGGTGGAGATCGAAGAAGGCGAAGGTCCTAACGGAGAGGCCACCCTGCAGCAATGTCTCGCGGCGTTTGTGCGCAACGAAACCCTCAGCGGACACGGGCGATACTTTTGCGACGGATGCGGTAAAGTTCAGAGTGCGACGAAATCTACGCGGATCGCCAAGCTCCCGCCTGTTCTGTGCTTGCACTTGAAACGTTTCACGTGGAAAGGTCACGCGATGCGCACCAAGCTCACGCACGACGTGGACTTCCCTTTGGATGATTTAGACTTAGCTCCTTACTGCGAGACCAACGGCGAAGCGGTGCAAAAACCTGAAAAGGTGCCGGCTTCGACGGGAAAGTCTCGTCGCACACCGAGGAAGAGCGCCATCCCCCCTGCGCAGGTTATGCGCAGCGATAAGATGTATGATCTCGTGGCTGTCGTCACGCATCACGGTTTGAACGCCGGTAGTGGGCACTACACCGCTTGCGCGCGAGAGTTCACCGCTGAAGGAAACAGCGACTGGCAGCACTTCAACGACGATGATGTCAACTCACTCACCGCGGAAGAAGTTCGAACGGGTCAGGGATATATCTTTTTATACGCGCGTAAGTAAGAATAGCACGATTTGCTTTGCTGTTATATCGAAACGACATTCATTGAAATTGCGATTTCCCGCGACGCGTGTCAAGGTTAAGTTTGATTACAACAAGTACCGCGCTTTTAAAGCGTTCTGTAAAGGTCAATATATGACTGAGCCGGTTCCGTCCACGTGTTGTCGACGTTCATCGCGCGCTTCTGGTACTCCTCAAACGTGGAGCGTTTGGATTTGTACAGATTGAATGCTCGCGAGAGCGCGACGTCGATGTCTTCAGCACCCGTGCCATCAAACACGAAACCGTTTCGTTCGTTTTCGTCGATCGAAGCGTCATCGATGTCGAATACGGTATCCGCGAGACCGCCCGTGCGACGGACGAGCGGAAGTGCGGCGTAGCGCAACGCGATCATTTGCGTAAGTCCGCACGGCTCGAACATCGAGGGCACGATGACAATGTCCGCTGCGGCGTAGAGTAAATGGCTCAATGCGTCGCTGTACATGAGCATAAGCCGCGTCGAGTCGGAATTTTCTCCGAACTCTTCCGTTTCAGCCATTTTGCGGAAAACGCCGTCTGAATGGCCGGTGCCGAGAAGCACGAATTGACCGCCGTTAAAGCGCGTCGTGCGAATCGCTTGCTCGATGAGATTTACTCCCTTTTGCGGCACGAGGCGCGACACGCACACGACCAGCGGCGCGTCGGGGTCTTCCTTCATACCTAATCCGCGCTGCAGATACTTTTTGCACAACGCCTTTTGCGACTTGACGTTGGTAGAGTCATAGCCGTACGGTATGAACGGATCGTCGCTCGGGGTCCAACTCTCCGGATCGATTCCGTTGAGAATCCCGCTAAACTTGTGCTTGTTTCCAACGAGATTCTTCCCCGTGAATCCGCCACCGCCGGCGAGAATTTCCGTCGCGTACGTCGGAGACACCGTGGTGACGTGATTCGAATACACGATGCCCCCCTTGAGCAAGCAAAGCCTTTCTGGGTTGTGCCCGATGGTGCGTTCGTCCAAAGCCTTGTCGACGGTGGCGAACATGGAGGCGTCCACGCCCGTGGCGCAGAACTCTTCCTGTCTCGCTTCGCCGTTGGAGTCCAAGTTATGAATCGTCAGCATGATTTTCGCGTTGGACATACCGTCGCAGTCTTGCCCGTACGCATCGCGAAGTCCCCAAAAGATCATAGGAAATCCGCACGCTTGCCACTCGTGACAGTGAATGATGTTTGGATTCTCACCAGAGGCGATTAAAAATTCGCGCGCCGCGCGACAAAAGTACAAGTACGCCTCACGTTCATCGTACGATCCGCCGTAAATCTTCGAACCTTGAAATATATTCGAGCGCTCGTCGTCGTGTGGCTTGAGAAGTATCACGTCGATGCCGTTCACTCGCCCTCGCATCGCCGTCGTGCGAAAGTTGAAATATCGCGTCTCGCCGTCTTGATAACGACCCTTGGTGACGTCGTAATCCATCACGTGCGTCAAGCCGTCGATCTTGTCCGTCGGTAAACACGAGTAAAATGGAAGAATCACAGTCACCGCGTGTCCCATCTTCCCGTGCGCGCGCGCCAGTCCTTCGACGACGTCGCCCAAACCGCCAACCTTGGCGATGGGCGCCAACTCGGCGGTGATGTGCACCACGCGCAACGGCGACGTCGTCTTCGTCACTTCCGCTTCTCGAGCGTCCGCTCTCGTCGCCCGCGGCATCGCGTTCCAAAACGCCGTGCCCGGCGTCGGCGCGCGCGCCTCGTCCCATCCCTCGACGACGCTCGCGCGCCGTTCGACCGGCGCCGCCGTTTCCGCCGGCGCGGCGTCCGCGCGCGTCTCCATCACCGTCTCCGCGACACCACCCTCCTCGCGCGCCTCCGCGAACGTCGCCTCCGCTTCTTCCACCGCGCGTCCCTCGACCGTCGCCTCCACGACCGCCTCGATCGTCGCCGTCGCGTCTTCGTCTTCGTCTTCGTCTTCGCCTTCGCCTTCGCCGCGCGCCGCCAGCGCCTCCTTCACCCGCGCCGCGAGATCCGCCTTCCGCCCGCTCACCGGCAGCGCCATCGTCCGCAGCACGTCCTTCAGTTCGTCCACCTTGAGCCCGTCGACGTCGTCCTCGCGCAGCGCGCGCGTCGTCGCCGCCGCGCGTCGCCGCAACGGTTTCGAACCATCGCCCATCGCATCTTGCGCCCTTCTCGCGCGCGCGACGCGCGTCGTCGCGCGTCGCGCCCCCCCGCGCGCGGTCGACGCCGTCGCGCGCGCCGTCGCGCGCGCCGTCGCGACGCGCGCGCGCGCGAGCGACATCGCGCGCGAGTCTGACGCCGGCGGACGCGACCGACAGGCTGGCGCCACATCTCGTCGCCGATGCGCGTCGCCGCGCGCGCCGCGGCGCTCGCGCGCGACGCGGACGACGCGGCGACGTCGCGCGGGGCGTCGCGCGCGCCGCGCGCGACGGCGTTCGCGGCGCGCGGCGACGTCGTCGTCGTCGGGTTCGACGACGGGTCGTTGGCGCGCTTCGACGCGGCGCCGCGGCGCGACGGCGCGCGCGACGGCGATCGCGCGCGCGCGACGTGGACGTCGATCCCGCGCGACGCGCGCGCGCGGGCGGACGACGCGCGCGACGGCGGAGGCGGGGCGGTGGACGCGTGCTGCGTCGGGACGGCGGCGGCGGCGGGACGCGTCGCGCGGTGCCGCGGCGATCCGACGTGCGCGGTCGACGTCCTGGACGGGGCGACCGGAGACGTCGTGAAGACGCTGACGATGCCGACGGCGTGGCCGGCGACGGGACGGTGCGCGGTCGGCGGGTGCGGGACGGCGGGGGAGTACGCGTGGGCGCGCGCGGCGACGAAGTGGAACCACTCGGGCGACGAGTTCGCGGGAAACGGGTCGTGCTTGGCGATATGGCGGCTGCGTGGGGATGAAGCGACGGCGTGTGCGGTGTTCACGGCGAACGCGGACAGGCGAAGCGCGCGGGGAGGGATGGAGGAGGAGAAGACGCTCGCGCCGTTCGCTCGCGTGCGCGCGCTCGACGGCGGCGAAGGATTGGAGTACGTGACGATTGCGATTAATTTCGACGAAGAGTACGCGGTGCTGGAGCGAAAGGCGTGCGCGTTCACGTTGGATGAGCGTGGGCGGACGCGCGTGCGCGCGATCGAGGCGACATCGTTGAGGGTGGATTTGGGATGGATGCCGCGATTCGGCGCGGTGCGAGGTCGAGCGCTCGAGCTGGCGGCTCGAGCGATGCCTACCGTGCCGTCGTGCGCGATTTCGAGTCAATTCATCGTCGTCGTTTGGCTCGACGGCGAGCGCCCGGTGCACGTGATCGACTCCAGGGCTGAGGGGTCGACAGACTCGCGACGGGGCTTGCTCGAGGCGTTGCGCGTCAACGTGGAGGCGTGCCTCGCGAATCCCGACGCGAAGACGTCGAGAACGGTTTTAGACGTCACCACGTACGACGGCGATGCGTACGTCATTGTGGTCACACGCGATGCGCCGACGCCGCAGAAATACGCACCGACGCCGCGCGAGGAGGATATACATTGCAAAGTCTTCGCGATTCCCACCGGTTTTCGCAGCGCCAAGCCGTCCGAGACGACGACGGAGACGACCCCGTTGATTGATTTAGACGACGAACTCGTGACGCGCGATGAGTCGTGCACGATTTGCCTTGATGTGTTATCGGGCGAAGCCGCTCGCGCGCCGTGCTGCGGGGCGTCTTTCTGCGAAGACTGTCTCGCGTCGTACGTCGCGCTCTCAGCGGCGAAAGGGTGTCCGATGTGTCGCGACGTCGACGTCTTCTTGACGTCTCGTCGACCGCATTCGGCGTGGGGGCGGGCGTTGACCTCGTTCGAGCTCGACCTCCCGTTCCGCGCGCGTCAGCAATTGAAAAAGTATCGCGTTCTCGAACAAGTTTTAGATGGAGACTACGCGACGCTCGACGATTTCCACCTCACGGGCGACCGGACACCGTTCGCGCTCGAAAACGGGCGCGCGCTCACCTTAGCCACATCCTCCGACTCAAACTTCGAAGGCGTCGAAGTTCGCGAGCTCGTGATCGATTAGACTTTAGTTTAGTTTCACTACGGACGTTTCTGTCTGGATTAAATGTCTTTCTATGCGTCCCGCCGCGCGCGTTCGAGTCCTCGATCACTTTAGCTCCGTCGTCGCCGCTCCGAAATCCGGCATCGCGGGCGACCCGCTGGACTCTTCTTCGGCTTTTCGTCCACCGCCGAACACGTTCCCCCAGATCGACCCGCTCTCCTGCCCCCCCGCGTTCGCGTTCGCGTTCGCGTTCGCGTCCCCGCTCGCGTCCCCGCTCCCGCGCCCGCTCCCCGTCTCCGGTCCTCCCGCCATCGCCATCACCGGCGGCGGCGGCGGCGGCGCCGTCAACCGCGTCAACATTATGCTAATCCCTTCGATCACCGCCAACAGGAACCCTCCGAACGCCGCCGATCGCGCCGCGCTCGGCAATCCGTACCTCAGCTGCAGCGCGCCGCCCGTCGCCGCGCCGCTGATGATCGGATTCCACGGATCTTCCTTCCTTCGCGCCGCCACCAGCGCGCAATCGAACGCGCTGAACAGTCCCCCCCAGACCGCGAACGAGCCACCGATTCGCGGCGCCTCGCGTCGGATCGCCTCGGCGGCGCTCGCGAGCGCGAATCCTCTCGGCGCGTTGTACGCACCCTTGACGAGATTGACGACGCCGCCGCCGACGGCGCCCATCGCGAACGCGCCGCCGACGTCGTCGAAGATTCTGTGCGGGCACGGCTCGCGCCCGTGGTCGACGGACGCCATGGCGACGCGCGCGTCGCGCTCTGCGGGCGATCGCGTGACGTCGGCGGCGACCCTAACGCGCGCGAGCGACAGAGGGCGACGCGCGGCGCGCGACGCGAGCGACGGAGGGCGCGCGCGATGGCGGACGCGACGCAGCGCGACGCGAGCGACGCGAGCGCGGGCGAGACGTCGATGAGCGCGGCGAAGAAGGCGCTGAAGGCGGCGGAAAAGGTGACGAAAAAGCGACCGGATCCGAGCGCGCTCGACGCGATCGCGCGCGGGATGGCGGCGATGCGGGTGAAGGCGTACGGCGAGGCGAAGGCGGCGTTTGAGAGCGCGGAAGCGATATGCGCGACGACGACGGTGCGGGCGGAGGCGAAGGCGAAGGAGGGAGGAGAGGGGGGGAAGGCGAAGGCGAAGACGAAGGCGAAGGCGAACGCGGCGGAGACGCAGGACGCGCTGGACGCGACGCATTTACCGAAACCGGGGAGCGAAGGACACGTGACGGCGAAACAAAAGGAAAATTTGCCGCCGGGGGCGAAGAATTACGCGATAAACTCAGTGGCGGCGATGGCGGATCACTTGGCGGCGACGGGTGGGAAGTGGCGAACGCGATTTCCGCCCGAGCCGAACGGGTATTTGCACATCGGACACGCGAAGGCGATGTACTTTGACTTTGGAGTGGCGAGAAAACGAGGCGGTGAGACGATTTTGAGGTTTGACGACACGAATCCCGCGGCGGAGAAGCAAGAGTACATCGATAGCATTATTAGTTCGGTAAAGTGGTTGGGACACGAACCGGCGGCGACGACGTACTCGAGCGATTATTTCGACAAGTTGTACGAGTTTGCGGTAGATTTGATCAAGTCTGGCAACGCGTACGTGTGCTTTCAGAACAAAGAGCAGACGTTCAACTCGCGAAAGCTACTGCAGTCGTTTCAAAAGATGTGCGCCGACGGCGGCTTGCCGCGTTACGAGACGCCGCTTCCCGAGGGCGCGGAAAGTCCGTGGCGAAACACGAGCGTCGAAGAGAACTTGTCGCTTTTCGAGAAGATGAAAAATAGAGAGTTCAAGGAGGGCGAGTGCTGCTTGCGAATGAAGGGGGATTTGCGAAGCGACATTCCGAGCATGTGGGATCTCGCGGCGTATCGCATCAAGTACGAGACGCACCCTCACTCTGGCGACAAGTGGTGCATTTACCCGACGTACGACTACACGCACTGCTTAGTGGACAGCCTAGAAAATATCACGCACTCATTGTGCACGCTCGAATTCGAGTCTAGACAAGCGCCGAACGGGTCGTACTATTGGCTGTTGGACGCTCTCGACACGTACAAGCCGGTGACGTGGGAGTTTTCTCGATGCAACATCACTTACAACGTGATGAGCAAGCGCAAGTTGAACACGCTCGTGACCAAAGGATACGTCAACGGTTGGGACGATCCGCGTTTGCTCACTCTCGAGGGCCTTCGCCGGCGCGGTTACACGCCGAGCGCCATCAACAAGTTTTGCGCGTCGCTCGGTGTGACACGTCACGACAACACGCAACCCATCAGCCGTCTCGAGAACGTGGTGCGGGATGAGATGAAAGATTCGGCGTCTAGATATTTCGCAGTATTAGATCCTGTGAAGGTGAATATCACGAACCATCCCGGAGGTGAGTTGATGTGTGAAGCTCCGGTGCATCCGTCGTTTGCCGAGCGCGGCATGCGTCGCATCGATTTGAAGCCAACCATTTTCATAGAACGTTCTGACTTCAAGACGGAAGACGTGGACGGATACTTTGGTTTGGCGCCTGGTAAGACGGTTCGATTGCAGTTCGGGTATAACATCACGTGCACGGATTTTAAGACGCACGACGATGGCTCGGTATCGGAAATCAACGCAACGATAGACATGGAGTCTCGCGCGGCAAAGCCGCCAAAGGGAATTCTTCACTGGGCAACGCCGGACTTCGTCAAGGGTGAGTGCAGATTATACAACAATCTTTTCACCGTAGAGATCCCCGGTAAAGTTGACGCGAACGCCGAGCAAAGTAACGCACCGACGGCGACGGCGACCGACGCTGTTGAAGGCGACGCCGAAGAAGACGAAGAAGACGATGGAAGCGTGGACTGGTTGACTCAAATCAACCCCGAGTCGCTCGTTGTCCATAGAGATGCGCTCCTCGAACCGGGCCTAATTGAATTCGCCTCCAAACCATTGGAAACGCAAGTGCAGCTGCAGCGTCTGGGTTTCTTCACCTTTGACAACGATAGCACCGCGGACGCCCCGGTGCTGAATAGAATCGTCACGCTCAAGGAATCTGCGTCGAGGAAAACGCTCGGAAAATGACTCAACTTGGACTTTGGCGAATAATAGGGTGATTATTAATACCGAAAACTCTTTCGTTCGCTTCGCTATCGCTACTGCGCGTACTTCATATTACGTGTCGGTTATTACTTGCTGAAAAATTCAGAGTGAATCGCTCGCACGGCGTCGCTCCCTTGTTCTTGGTCGACTAAAAGAGAGATGTTCGTTTTCGACGCCCCTTGAGAAACCATCTTCACTTTGATATCCTCGGAGCCAAGAGCGCGGAACGATCGCTCCATGATTTCGTTGTTTCTTTCCACGTTACCGATGAGAGAAATGATGGAATGTCCGCTGCTCACCGTCACGTGCGCGATGCCCTCGTTTTCGAAATCTTGCACGAGTTTTTCCAGTTCCTCCTTGGCCAAATCTCGGCTCCACAACTTGGATGGGTCGAGCGTGAGCGACACGCTCACCTCTGATGTCGCGACGACGTCGACAGAAATTCCATTGGACGCCATGACGCTGAAAACCTTGGCCAAAAAACCGTATTGGCCGAGCATGCGCGTCGACGTAATGTCGAGCATGGTGACGTTTTTCTTTTGCACGATGGATGTAAGAAGCCAATTTTTGTGCTCGTCTTCGTCGCGCACGTGCCCAATAACGGTGCCGGGCGCTCTAATGTTATACGAGTTTTTCACGCGCACGCACAAGTCACTGGAATCCATCGCCGGTCGCATCGAGTGCGGGTGAAGCACCTGCGCGCCAAAGTACGCCAACTCGGTCGCTTCTTGAAAACTCAAAAACGGCATGGGAACCGTGCCCTCAACCTCGCGCGGATCCGCGGAGAGCACGCCGTCGACGTCTTTCCAAACCTGGACCTCTTTTAACCCGAGCGCCTTGCCGATCACCGTCGCCGTTAAATCACTACCTCCCCGTCCGAGCGTGCACACCGCCCCCGTCTTTTCGCCTCTACCGAGAAATCCCGTCACCACGCGCACGACGGGTTCGTCCCCCGGCCCCAACGTCAATCGCGCCTTCGTCTTTGAAAACGTCGCGTCCAGAATCATCCCATTTTCAAACTCATCCGTCGTGACGAACATGTCGTCGATCGTGTCCACCTGCTCGGTTCGAGCTCCCAACGACCGCAGATACGACGCGAAGATTCTCGTGCTCATTCGCTCGCCGAAACTCACCAGCAGCGCCCGCGTCCGCGACGTCACCTCTTGCATCAGCGCGATCCCCGTGCACACTTGCTCCAGCTTCTTCAACAACTTTTGCACCTCCGCCTTCGTCACCGCATCCGTGCCCAGCGCTTCCATCGTGTCCTCGTGCAGCCTTCGTATCGCGCGCAGCGGTTCCAGCGCCTCGACGCCCTCCTCCGCGCGCATCGCCATCTCCCCCGCCGCCAGCAGATTATTCGTCGTCTTACCCATCGCCGACAGCACGAGCACCGGCATCTCCTCCGGAAACGACAGCACGATCTGCGCGACCTCTCGCACGCGCGCCGCGTCGGCGACGGACGAACCGCCAAACTTCATGACGACCGAGTGCTGATGAAGCCCTCGACCGGGCGTTTTATTCGCCGCGTCCGTCGCGATCGCCGCGCGCGTCGCGCCCGCGCGCGCGCCGCGACGGACGCGACCGACCGCGCGTCGATCGAGCGCGCGCGCGGGCGCGCGCGCGGGCGAGGCGACGCGCGACGCCATGCTCGCGACGGTTTGTGACGCGCGCGCTGTGTTTTGAATCGCGCGCGTCACATCGGGACGGCGCGACGCGCCCGTCGAGGGCGCGCTCGATGGTGGGACTGCTCGGCGAGTTCACCGAGGACGTCATCCATCGCGCGCGGGCGTCGGAGAGCGATTCCGACGCCGATTCCGACGGCGCGGCGTCGAAGCGGGCGCTGCTGGCGAAACAGCGCACGCTCGAGGAGGTGCTGCGAACGCTCGGCGCGCGGGCGACGAGGCTCGAGGACGACGCGCGACGCGCGGATAAGGAGGCGAGAGCGGCGAGGCACGCGCTGGAGGACGCGCGACGAGAGAACGCGGCGCGAGAGAGAGATGTGGGCGCGCTGGAGGAGGCGCGGGACGCGGCGGACGGCGCGGCGCGCGCGGCTGCGAGCGAAAGGGACGACGTCAAGGCGACGCTCGCGCGCGCGGAGCGGGATTTAGCGCGCGTTCGTGAAGAGCGTAATGCGCTGCGGAAAGATTTAGAGGCGAAGGCGAAGGCGTGGAGGGATATGGAGGAAGAGCATCGACGACGGGAGCGCGCGGCGAGCGACAACGCGGCGTCGGCGAGAGCCGAGTCGGCGAAGAAAGACGTCGAGTTAGAATCGCTTCGTCGGCGGTGTGAGAGTGCAGAGGCGTACGCGAACAGTGTGAATGCGCGCGTAACCGAGGCGGAGCGCGAAATCGATGCGTTCAACGAGGTTGTGGTGTCGAGCGGCGACGGTTTGTCGCGAGAACTACGCGAACAGCTCGCGCGCGCCGAAGAAACGCGCGTGGCGCTGGAGAACGAACTCGCGCGCGTCACGGCGAACGCGATCGCGCAAGAGGGCGAGCTCAAAAAGCTGCGCGTGATGGTCGAACACGATGCGCCAGGAGTTGCGGAACTTCGCGCGCGAGTGGACGCGATGGACGTTCGCGAGCGAGACTTGGTCTCGGCGTTGCGATACGAGGAAACCAAAAAAGATGAAGCCATTCGCGAAATGTATCGCGCGCGCGCGGCCGCTGCAAAAGCTGAAGCTCACGCATCGCGTCTCTCCGCGAAATCTTCGCACAGTCAAGCTTTGGCGACGGTGATTGAGTCTCTCGGAGACAGCTTGTTCGATTAACAGCCCGCAATGTTACATAATATTTGTACTCTACTGGTAACGCCCTCATCGCTTAGCCTTTTCGGCGATCGCGTCGTAATGCACAGGGGAGACGTACGAGATGAAGCACATCCGTTTACTTTTAAGTTCTTCGGGTTCGTACAGCAAGTACCAATTGCTCTGCGTGCTCTGGACGCAGTGAATCTTCTGTCCCAACGCGTCGCACGCCGCGCGAAGCGTCAACTCATCCCCCCACGTCCTATCGCGTTTCATCTCCCGCAGCCACTTATCCAAGGCGCGCGGTCCATCAAAATAAATCTCAAAGTCCTCTCGTCTCTCCTCCACGCGCGTCGTCGCCAACTCCCTAATCTCCGCGTGGCGCTCCTGGTCGCGCAACGCATTCGCCGCCAACGCTCGAAACTGACAATTCCCATCCCCGACCATCGGCACTCGCGTCATTCCGAGTCGTCCCAACCGCGCATCCAGCGCTTTATTCCCGCTCTCCAACCGCGCCTCGCGTTCGCTTTCGCTCGCGAGCTCGAGTCCCACGCGCTCCGTCAGCATCGCCGCCAACCGCTCGCTCGTCGTCGTCGTCATCCGGCGCACCACGGCCAACTTCGCGTTCGCCGCGCGCCATCGCGCGTTCGCCGACGTCGAAGGGTTCACCGCGCGCCGCGTCGCCAGGCTTTCCGGCCGCATCACGGTCGGTTTCGTGTTTTCCAATTTCGCCAACTTCGAAAACTTTCGCGTGAGCGCGCGCTCGATCGTCGTCGTCGAGCGCGCTTCGTCGTCGTCGTCGTCGGCGCGCGGCGTTTTACAGCACGCGGCGGCGCGCGCGCGCTTGCGCGGCGTCGCCGCCATCGATTCGATCGGCGCGCCGCGCTCGGCCGCCGCGCCGAGAAATGCCGACGCAGTCGTCACTCCGCGCGCCGTCGTCGCGCGACGAACGACGCCATGCCGCCGCGATCGACCGCGCGCGATGCGTCTCGACCGCGCGCGCGCGCGCGCGAGTCTCGATCGCGGTCGCGGTCGCGGTCGCGGTCGAGGCGTCGAGCGCGAACGACGAAGGCTGGCGACGAGCCGACGACGAAACGATCGACGACGACGCGCGCGACGACGGCGGACGCGCGCGCGTTCGCGTTCGGACTGCCGTACGATGACTTTCGCGCGGTGTGCCTGCTGCTGCTGCTGTACACGCTGCAGGGCGTGCCGATGGGGCTGTCGTCGTCGGTGGGATTCATCTTGCAGGAGCGCGGCGCGTCGTACGGCGACCAAGGCGTGTTTTCGTTGGCGTCGTGGCCGTTCTCGTTGAAGGTGCTCTGGGCGCCGGTCGTGGACGCGGTGTACGTGAAGTCTTTCGGACAGCGACGGACGTGGGTGATGCCGCTGCAGGCGATCGTCGGATGCACGCTGTTGTTTTTGGCCAACGCGCTCGGGGAGTTGATTAGCGCCGACGGGAGCGACGTGAAGACGCTGACGTGGACGTTTTTTTGGTTGTATTTGTTGCTGGCGAGTCAGGATATCGCGGTTGATGGGTGGGCGCTGACGATGTTGAGCGAGAAGAACGTTGGGTTGGCGTCGACGTGCAACGCGATCGGGCAAATGGTCGGGTTTTTCGTGTGCTTCACGGGATTTTTGGTGCTGAACTCGTACGGGGTAGATCTCGGGGCGTTTATATCGTTCTGGGGGTATGTCTTCATCGCTTCGTCGGTGTTCGTGTACGCCACGAAGGAGGTGCGGTGCGAGACGCAGATGAGCGTGAAGAAGGCGTACGCGCAAGCGTTTTCCATTCTGCGATTACCCGCGGTGCTCAAGTTGAGCGCCGTGTTACTCACGCGATTCGTGGCGTTTAGCGCGTCCGAGACGCTGACGACGCTCAAGTTATTAGAGAAAGGCGTGCCGAAGACGCACATTGCCACCATGTCCGCGCTAATGACTCCGCTCAACTTGGCCATGCCCATGCTGACTCGAAAATGGACCGCCGGGGCGCGGCCGTTGGACACCATCACCAAGACTTGGGTGTGGCGCGGCGTCGCGTGCGCGTTCGCGGCGCTGCTCGTGTTTTACGCTCCCGATGTGACATCGAGCGGGACGATCCCGTACGGGTACTACGCTTTCTTATTCGCCTGGCTGTCCGTATACAGCGCATTCAGCAACGCGCATTTCATTTCATTTATGGCGTTTTACAACCGCGTCTCCGATGCGGACATGGGCGGCACGTACATGACAATCTTAAACACCGTCAGCAATCTCGGCGCCAAGTGGATGGAGAGCGTCACGTTGTTCACAATCGATCGAGTGAATACGAACGTGTGCGTCGCGAAAGGTACGCGCGAGATCATCGGCAGTTGCGCCACGGATGCGTTGAAGGCGGCGTGTAAAGGTAAGTGCGCGACGACGGATACGCCGTACTACATCGTCGTGATGCTTTCGCCAGTCATCGCTTACGCGTGGTTAAGGCTCACGCGTAAGACGATCGATTGGTTATCGCAGGCTCAGAAGTCGCACTGGCGCGTGAAGCAGGCGTAGCGAGTCTTTAACATCATTCCAAGCACTAGTCATTACACATCGCCCAACGCTCGAGCGTCCGCCGCGAATAATTCTGGGTACTTCTCCCGCATCCCTCGCGCGCTCGTCGCCGCACCATCCGCTAGCAAAAACGCGGGTGGTGCGTTCCAATCCTCCCCACTCGGTTTCCACGCATCTTCCGCGTCGTCCTTCGTCTCCGCCGAAGCCTCGACGTCCTCTCGCAGCTCCGACACCAACCGCCTCAGGATCGCATCCGCCGCCCGCACGCGCGATGACGACGTCTCCACGCCGTCCCCATCGTCCGGCGCCGCGGACGCGAGCGGTCTCGAATGTTCGTCCGCGTCGCGCGTCGCCAGCGCGGCGCCACTCGACACATCGTATCCCAACATGCGCAGTTCCATGCGTCGTCGAACCATCGCGCGAAGCGCCGCGTCGTCGTCGCGCGCGTCGTCGCTCGCGTCGCTCGCGACGGTCAGAGCGGTGGCACGCGACGACGTCGAGGGATGACCGTCGAGGTAGGCCTCGAGACGCGCGCTGGCCTCGAGACGCATGCGCGCTGTAGAGTTGCTGAGTGACGCTCTGGTTGAAATTTAAGATTACTACTCGCACTTTTCGCAATTCGAGGACGGCACGGCGATGACGAGGTCGCACTCGCCGACGTTTATCCAAACGTTTTCCATTTTGGTTTTGCTGTTCACGGTGACGTCTGCGTCGAGGTGGCTCTCGGTCGTCGGCGCATCGGCGTCCGGCGCGGAAACGTCGAATAAGTCCGTCGTCCAATCGATGAGCGTTCGAGCCGTCTTCGCGAGCTCGCGGCTCTCGCGATCGAGTCTCTTGAGATACCACGGCGGCGTTTCCGCGTGTGCGGTTTTCTCCGCGTGCGGTGGACTCGGAATCGGGCACTCCGGAGACGCCGGCGAACTCGGCGTAACGCGGACGACGGGCGCGTCTCGCGAGAAGTCGAACCCGGTCCGACTTCGAGCGCCCGCCCAAAACGTGTTCGCTTTTGAAGAATCGATGACTTTACCGGTCAACTTCAACGCCTTGGGAGGTGGTACGAAACTCACGGTGTTTGACTGAGGCAACGCGCCGTCGAGGGCGAGCGCTCTCGGGACGACCACGACGCGATGCTCGTCCGTCCCGTGGTCGTCACCGTCCTCTTCATCAAACACGTAATCATTTTCATCGTACGACGTCGAAGCCTCGCACGGCGACAACGCGCACCGCTCGAAATCTAAATTTAGCTCTTCGACGTCGGCGCTCGCGTCGATTACGTCTTCGCTCCCCGCGACCGAAGCGACTGAAGCCTCCGGTTCGCCGACGTCTTCCGGCGTCGAAGTCGCCGCGCCGACACCATCACTCGATGACTCCACGACTGCCGTCGCGCGCTCGCGCTCCGCCGCCTCGAAAGCCGCGACTTCTTCCAAACGTTCCATGTGCTCGAACCACACGTCTGGCGGCGGGAACTGCTCGCGCAGCTCCAGCTTCACCCTCCGCACCACAGCCTTCGTCTTCGCCCGAACCGCGATCTTCGCTCGCGACGCCTTCCCCGCGAGCCACGCCTTGGCCGCGCCCAGTCCCAGGCGCGCGCGCGCCCCGTTCGCCGTCGACGCGCCCTCTGCCGACTGTGACGATTCGCGTACTCGCGCGACATTTTCCGCCTCCACGCCGCCGTCGCGCGCCGTCATCGCGTCGCTCCGACGCGCGCGCGCGCGAATTAATTATTACCCGCCGCGCGCGCGCGCTGCGGCGCCGCGCGATGTCGCCGCGCGCGTCGGAGCGACGCGATGTCGCCGTCGCGCGTCGTCCCCCTAACATTCGCGCGCGGTGCCATCGAAAAAATCGCGAAATCGCGATCGCGCCGCGCCGACGTCAAAAGCACGCGCGTCCTCGACGTCGCGTCGCGTTCGAGCGCATCGACGCGAGCGCACGATCGCGAGCGACGCTCGCGAGACGGTTCGCGGCGCTCGGCGCGCGCGCAGGGCTCGACGCGCGCGAAGATTCGCGTGAGGGACGGGAGACATGTGCGTTCGAAGCGACGCGGTGACGCGCGCGACGCGCGCGCGCGGCGCGGCGCGCGACGGACGACGCGACGAGGGCGCGCACAGCGCGCGAACTGGGGTGACTGACGACGGCGCGTCGCGAACGCTCGCGCTCGTAGGTTGTTTTACTCGTACTTTAAGACGCTCGTGGGGAAGCCGGTGACGGTGGAGCTGAAGAACGATCTCGCCATCGCGGGCACGCTCGTGTCGGTGGATCAATACTTGAACATTAAGCTCGAAAACACGCGGGTGACGGATGAGGCGCGGTATCCGCACATGCGAAGCGTGAGGAATTGTTTCATTCGCGGGAGCGTCGTGCGATACGTGCAGTTGCCGGAAGCGGCGGTCGACGTGGACATTCTGCACGACGCCACGCGGCGCGAGGCGCGAGGGGCGTGATATCATCGATAGCTTACCACTACCAACTTAGCGTTTTAATGTCTCCACGTCGTGGTGATTAGGTTCATCTACGCTTTGCCGTTTCAGACGCGATGTTGCTTGCGAACGACGCGCCGCGTCTGAGCAACTAAGACGACGCCGCGTTGATGTACACGATGTATGAATGATGCGTCGATATAAATACAATGGCGCTTTACTGCGCGCCGCTAGCTAAAGATTGTTTCAATGCGATTTTCTAACCCGATTCGACCGCGATCACCGCGCGATGCCGTACGGAAGCGCCGCGGCGAGGCGAGTGATTCGACGAATATCCACCGGCGGGTAGTTTTGCAACATCTTCATGCACGTCGCAAAATCGCCGTCGATAAGTTCTGAGCCGATGTTCAGCACACACGCCACGCACAAGCGTAGCAGACACTCTTTGCGAGAACGCGGCGACGCGAGCATGACGTCCCACAGGCGCAAGACGTCCGCGAACTCAAAGTCCTGCGTGAACAGCAGCGTGATCCACCGAAATGCGTACATCGACGTCGTCAGGTTCAGATCTTCCAAGTGTCCGTGCACCTCTGGCCCGTGCACGGCCAGCATATCGCTCAACTCGTCCAACAACGCGCGGACGCCTTGATCCGTCGCGTCGAGCTCCATGACGAAGACGTCGCGAAACTCGCCGAATATCTCGGTAAAGCAATAAAATGCATCCGCCGCGGCGGCGTTCGGCGCGGCGTGCGCGTCCGCTGAATTCGCCAATACGTAATATATGCATCCATACATCTCGTGCATACCCTGCACGTACCCGACGCCCGGATTCAACTTGGCGAACACGTACAGCGCGTTTCGCATCTCATCCTTCCTTCGCCCTCCCTCACCATCCTCACCCTCGTCGTTGAAGAAATGCATATCCGGATGCACGCGCGCGACGTCTCGATCGATCTGCTCCGCCAACTCATCCCCTCTGCGCGCGTCGATCCACGCGCCGCTCGTCGTCGTCGTCGTCGTCGACGCGCAAAACTCCTCCAAAAACCTCCCGTACTCCTCTCGTCTCGCCCGTTCCGTCGCCTCCCACCGCGCGCGCTCTTTCGGCAGGTACTCCAAGCACACCTTCCAAACCATCGCCCGCGCGCGTCCACCGTCGTCATCCGGCACGCCGCCGTCCGACGCCAACAGTTTCAACCGCCCCGCGTCCACCTCGTCGTCCCTTCCCAGCGCCTCCATCAGCGCCTCTCGTCGCGACGTCCCGCGCGCGCCGCTCGCGCCGAGCGCGTCCTTTTCGTCGCTTCGCGCGATCGCGCGCGCGACGCGCGCGGCGTGCGCGCGCGACTCCTCCTCGATCGTCGCCGCGCGTCGTCGCGCGCGCCGACGCTCGTTCGCGACGCGCGGCGCGCGGGACGATCGTCCGAGTCAGCGCGCGCGACGGCGACGGCGACGACGACGGCGCGCGCGCGACGACGCGACGCGCGACGCTGGCGACGCTCGCGTGCGCGGTGACGACGACGACGACGGCGCGCGCGCGCGCGGATTACGGCGACACGGTGTACATGAACGCGCTGCAGGGGGAGGGGAAGGATTACGGAAAGAAGGAGGTGCTGTATCCGGATTTCGAGCGCACGTCGAGCGGGCTGCAGTACAAGGACATGAAGCTCGGAAACGACGACGCGGCGACGTACGAGGGTAAATCTGGGAAAACGGCGGTGGTGGATTGGGATGGGTACACGATCGGGTACTACGGACGACCGTTCGAGGCGAGGAATAAATCCAAGGGCGGGGCGTTCACGGGGGACGAGAAGGACTTTTTTCGATTCAAGGCGGACGACGAGAAGGTGATCGGCGCGTTTCGAGAGGCGATCGAGGGAATGAAGGTGGGGAGCATTCGAAGGATTATCGTGCCCGCGAATAACGCAAAGTTGGGGTATCCCGATGGAAAGAAGTGGCGGACGATGCAGCCGCAACCGGCAAACTTTTCGGGCGAGCGGGCGTTGGGATTCGTGCTCGAAAATCAGGGCATGATTGACAAGACTCTATTGTTTGACATCGAACTCCTCGCGATTCGCTGAGGAGCGCGCGCGTCGTCAACACGGGTTGGGGTCAACTTTTTGTACACCAAGCGCTTCGCGTCGGGCGCGAAGCGGGCAATTACCTTGTTTTAATAAACATCCATCCAGTTTGGCGTCAATTCGGCGGGTACATCGGAGCGTACACGCCCGCGGCGAACATCGGATGCACCGCCGGCACCGCGCCGTTCGGCACGCCGGCGGCTGGCATTTCCCCCGCGGCGAAGGCGCGCACCAGGCTCTTCGCCGCGGCGATATTGCTCTCGTGGGGACCCTTGAGCTCGACCGCGCTCGTATTCGTCTCGGGATCGGTTTCGATGAGGGACACTTGACATCCCGAAATTTGCGCGATGGTCGAAATGTTGTTCCCATGATCGCCCAACACGTTCGACACGGCCTCGCCCTCGACTTCGACCGTTTCGTGAATCATCGGCGGCGGCATCGCGGACGGTGGAACCGCGGGCATCATGTACATCGGAGGCATGGGCGGCGCCGCCATCATCGCCGGCGTGATGCCGACGATGGCGGGATCGGCGAACGCCATGGCCGCCGCCGCGTTCGCCGCGTACTCCGAGCGCATGTCCCTCGGCGCCGCGACGGTCGGCTGATAATACCCCAACACGCTCGAATCCACCAAAAAGTCTCTGAGCAAATCAAACACGAGCTCCGCCGCCGCGCGCACGTCCTTCCTCGGCCCGTGAATCTCCACCACGCGGTCCTCGCTCGTGGCGCACGGAGGCACCTGCCCGACTTCTTGCACCGCCACGTGCGCCCCGTTCGCGAGCAATCGAATTTTTCTAATATTTTCCCCACCCTTCCCGATGAGATGCCCCGCCTGACCCGCCGGCACGAGCAATCTCAGCGCCACGTGCGTCCTTCGCGGCGCCCCCGTCGTCTCGCCGTCGTTCAACCTCTTTTCCCCACCCTCGTCCCCCAAATCCGTCGATTCCCCGCCATCGCCGTCGCCGCTCGCATTTTCACACCCCCCCTCGTCCCCATCGCTCCTCTCCGCGTCCTCCGTCTCGTCGTCCGACCCCTCGCCGCCTCGCCTCGCGTTCGACGTCAAGAATTTCACCACCATCATCGCCGCCGTCTTCGCCGCGCACGCCTCCTTCCGCGCTTCCCGCCCCCTGGGCGCGCTCACCAACACCGCCCGCTCCAACCCCTGCGTCGGCGATTCCAGCACCTTGACCGCCGCGCCCGTCTCGCCGACGATTCGTTTGACGTTCGCGCCCGATTTCCCGATCAATCCGCCCACGCGCGTCTCCGCGCACAGCACGCGGAACACCGCGTGCCCGAGCGTCGCGCGCGCGTCGTCGTCGCCGTCGCCGTCGCCGTCCGCCGTCGGCGTCGCCGCGGTCGTCATCGCGGCGGCGCGCGCGCGAGTGTCGCCTGGGGGGGACGGCGACCGTCCCGGTCGGTCGGTCGGTCGCCGCGCGCGTCGCGCGACGACGACGCGCGCGCGCCCGCGGCGACGCGACGCGACGCCGCGCGCGGGTCACCGAAGGCTCGATCGTCTCGGAGAATTTCGTCTCCATTTTCGCGCGTCGCGCCGCGGTCGGCGCGCGCGTCGCGGGCGTCGCGGTCGGTCGGTCGCCGCGCGCGCGACGACGACGCCGCGCGCGCGCGCGCGACGACGGCACCGCGCGCGCCGCGGCGGGCGAGACGCCGGCGCGCCTCGCGCGCGGGCGACGGATTTTTCCCCGACGGTTTTTCGCGCGAATCCGCGCGTCGCGACGACGCGCGACGACTCGGCGCGTCACATCGCGACGACGCGAACGACCGATGGCGCGACGAATGACGACGACGCGCGCGGCGACGACGACGCGCGCGGCGACGACGACGGCGGCGCGACGGCGCGCGCGAACGGCGACGCGATGTCGCGCGAACCGCGACGACGCGCCGTCGGCGCGGACGACGCGGTTGCTCGAAGACGTCGCGACGACGAACGCGACGGCGACGACGCGCGACGCGCGAGGCGCGGGCGCGCAGACGACGCTGGACGGATTGCGCGCGCTGGACGCGGCGTGGGCGAAGATGCGCCGCGGTGACGCGACGGCGACGGCGACGGCGACGGCGGCGTTCGCGAAGCGACGGGAAGGCGCGAGCGACGCGCGCGGGGAGACGTACGACGTCGCGGTGGCGGGCGGGACGCTGGGGGTGCTCGTCGCGGCGGCGCTGCAGAGACGAGGCGCGAGGGTGGTGGTGGTCGAGCGAGGGGAGCTGAGAGGACGCGAACAGGAGTGGAACGTGTCGAGGGAGGAGTTGGAGCGGTTGGTGCGCGTCGGTGCGATCACGACGGAGGACGCGGACGCGTGCACGCGCATCGAGTTTAATCCGATTCGGTGCGGGTTTCACGGCGGAGGGAACGGGAACGGGAACGCGGGCGATTTGGTGACGAGGGACATTTTGAACACCGGGGTGTCGCCCGCGGCGCTCGTCGAGGCGTGTCGGAAGAGATTCGAAGAGGCGGGCGGCGCGGTGCTGGAACGAGCGTCGCTGCGCGGCGTCGAAGTGTACGACGACTGCGCGGTTCTCGACGTGGACGGCGTGCCCGTGCGCGCGCGGCTGGTTTTAGATTGCATGGGGTTTCAATCGCCCATCGTGCGTCAAATCAGAGACGATAGAAAACCGGACGGCGTGTGCGTCGTCGTCGGAAGTTGCGCCGAGGCGGACGCGTTCGACAACTCGTCGGCGGATTTGATTCGCACCGTCACGGACATCGAGGAAGACTATAGAGGACAATACTTTTGGGAGGCGTTTCCCGCGAGCACCGGGCCGCGAGATCGCACGACTTACATGTTCACGTACATGGACGCCGATGAAAGTCGCCCGAGCATCGCGTCGATGCTCGACGATTACTGGGACCTCATGCCTTTGTATCAAGGCTTGGATTCAATCGAAGACGCCAAGCTCAAACGCGTTTTATTCGGGTTGTTTCCGACGTACAGAGACTCGCCGCTGAAGACGGAGTTCGATCGCGTGCTCGCGATCGGCGATGCGAGCGGCATCCAATCTCCGTTGTCCTTTGGCGGCCTCGCCGCGATTTTGCGCCACATCTCGCGAATCACGGGCGCGTGCGAAGAGGCGTTGGACGCCGACTGCCTCGACCGCGAAGCCCTGAGAACGGTGAACGCGTACCAGCCGGCGTTATCGGCCGCGTGGTTGTTCCAAAAATGCATGAGCGTCGAGGTCGGATCGCGCCCGAAACGCGACTTCATCAACCGACTCATGCGAATCAACTTCAACGTGATGAGCCGCCTCGGAGAAGACGTCTTGCGCCCCTTTCTCCAAGACGTCGTCACTTTCAAAGGCTTGGGCAAAACCTTAGTCTCCATGACCCTGACAGAACCGTTATTCGTCCCCGAGATCCTCATGAACGCCGGCGTGGGTCCCATTTTAGATTGGTTCAAGCACTTCGCCGCGCTCGGCGCGTACGATTTCTTGGCTTCGCCAGCCGCCGCTCTGGCCGATACGGTCAAAGACTTCAGCGCGGTTTCTCCGCGCCGTCGTTTCATCATTCGTCGTCAGTGCGAAGCCATCATTTACGGTGCCGGTCGCGACGTCATCCCTTAATTCGACTCGACTCGACCGTTCTCGTAGTCGTAGCGCTGTAAAACACGCGAGCCCGCGCGAGGCGTTTCCCGCAGCCAGCCCGCGCGGACGTCATTCGCGCGCACGCGGGATCACCATGGGCGTCTACGACGACGACGACGCCATGCGCGTCGACTCCAGAGAAGACGACGAGGAAGAAGAGATCGGACAGGTGCGTTTGAACGCCCGCGCGCGACGCGCGAGCGCGCGAAGGCGACGCGAAGGCGCCGAGATCACCGAACGACGCCCGCGATCGACGCCGCATTCGTCGCGAATGCGTCGTCTTTCGCGACGCTCGCGCGGATTCGAGCGCGCGCGGACGGTCGCGTGGACGCGACGTCGCATCCGTGGTCGCGCGCGGTGACGAAACGCGCGCGGAGGAGGCGCGCGAGGACGAAGATCGCGGAAAAAGATCAGAGACTGACCGAATCTCACTCGTTTTCGGAGCGCGCAGGAAGACGCGTGGGTCGTCATCAGTTCCTTCTTCGAGGAGAAGGGTTTGGTGCGCCAACAACTCGACTCTTTCAATGAGTTCATCCAGCACACGATGCAAGAGATTGTCGGTGCGTGCGATCGAGCGAGACGCACGACGCGACGCGCGGGTAAAACGCGGGGTTTAGGGTAACGTATAAGATCGCGGAAACGAGAGACTGACGTGCTTTGGATTCGTTCGACGACGCAGATGAGATGCGGGAGATTGAGTTGACGCCAGAACATCAACACATGCCCGGACAGGATATCGATTCGATGGAGAAGAAGACGTACAAGATTAGCTTTAACCAGATTTACCTCAGCAAGCCGATGGTGACCGAGGCGGATGGATACACCACAACGCTGTTCCCAAAGGAAGCGAGATTGCGTAATCTCACGTATTCGGCGCCGTTGTACGTCGATATGGTGAAGGAAGTCACGACGGTGCAACCGGACGGGGAAACGACGGTGGAGAAGGAGATTTTGAACAAAAACTTCATCGGCAAGGTTCCGATTATGCTGCGCTCTGATTACTGTTCGCTTCACGGACACACGGACAAGGAGTTGACCGAGCTCGGGGAGTGCCCGTACGATGAGGGTGGTTATTTCGTCATCAACGGTAGCGAGAAGGTGCTCATCGCGCAGGAGCGTATGAGTACAAACCACGTGTACGTGTTCGAGAAGAAGCAACCGAGCAAGTTTATGTGGCAGGCTGAGTGCCGCAGTCAACCGGAGCGCGGGTCTCGCGGCGCGAGCTCGTGCGTGATGCGACAACTTCACGCCCCGGGGACTAAGGACGCGCCTGGTCCGATTCGATGTACGCTACCGTACATTCGAACGGATATTCCCATCTTCGTCGTGTTCCGCGCTCTCGGCTTCGTCGCAGACAAGGATATCTTGGAGCACATCGTGTACGATCTCGCGGACAATGAAATGATGGAGATGTTGAGGCCGTCTATCGAAGAGGCTTTCGTGATCCAATCGCAAGAAGTGGCGCTCGATTTCATCGGTAAGCGTGGATCCGCCGTCGGCGTTTCTCGCGAGAAGCGGATCAAGTACGCAAAGGAGATTTTGCAAAAAGAGCTACTTCCCCACGTCGGCGTGCGTGAGGATTGCGAAACGAAGAAGGCGTACTTTTTGGGTTACATGATTCACCGTTTGTTGCTGTGCTCTCTCGGACGCCGTCCGGAAGACGATCGTGATCACTACGGCAATAAGCGTTTGGATCTCGGCGGTCCGTTGTTGGCACAATTGTTCCGACAATTGTTCCGCAAACTTACCAAGGACGTGCGTCTGTACTGCCAACGCTGCATTGACAGCGGCAAGGAAATTCAGCTCCAGCTCGCGATCAAGGCGAAAACGATCACTCAGGGCTTGAAGTATTCCCTCGCCACCGGTAACTGGGGATCGCAAGGAGCTGCAGATATTCGGGCAGGTGTCAGCCAAGTGCTAAACCGCCTTTCGTATTCGTCCACCTTGTCGCATCTTCGTCGCATCAACTCTCCGATCGGTCGTGAGGGTAAATTGGCCAAGCCTCGTCAGCTGCACAACTCATTGTGGGGTATGATTTGTCCCGCGGAGACTCCCGAAGGCCAAGCTGTCGGTTTGGTGAAGAACCTCGCGCTCATGGCTCTCGTTTCCGTCGGTTCTCCCTCGGAGCCGATCTTGGAGTTCTTGGACGAGTGGACCATGGAAAACTTGGAAGAAATCTCTCCGTCGTTGATTGCTGAGTCGACGAAGATTTTCCTGAACGGCGTGTGGGTTGGCGTGCATCGGAACCCGGCGGATTTGGTCAGAACGCTGCGCAAGCTTCGCCGTCAGTGTGACATCGATTCTTCAGTGAGTGTCGTGCACGACATTCGGTTGAAAGAGCTTCGATTGTACACCGATTACGGTAGATGTACGCGTCCGCTCTTCATCGTCGAGGACGATCAAAAACTCAAGATCAAAAAGCAACACATCGAATTGTTGACGGAGAAGGACGTCACAGGGTACACCTGGAACGAACTCGTCACGTCGGGTTTTATCGAGTACGTCGACACTGAAGAAGAGGAAACGACCATGATTTCCATGACCATCGATGATCTTGTTGCCGGTCGCCACGCGGTCGAGCAAAACACCGGCGTTGCGATCAACTACACGCACTGCGAGATTCACCCGTCGATGATTCTTGGCATCTGTGCCTCCATTATTCCCTTCCCCGACCACAACCAGTCGCCGCGTAACACTTATCAAAGTGCGATGGGTAAGCAAGCGATGGGGATGTACGTGACGAACTACCAAATCCGCATGGATACCCTCGGTTACGTCATGTTTTACCCGCAAAAGCCACTTGTCACGACGCGCGCCATGGAATACTTGCACTTCCGCGAGCTTCCCGCTGGTTGCAACGCCGTTGTCGCCATCATGTGCTACACCGGTTACAACCAAGAAGATTCCGTGCTCATGAACCAAAGCGCCATCGATCGCGGCTTGTTCCGTTCTCTCTACTACAGATCGTTCAAAGACGAGGAGAAGAAGCAAGGCAGCTTGAGCCGAGAAGAGTTCGAGAGACCAGACAGAGACACGTGCTTGGGTATGCGTCACGGCACTTACGACAAACTCGATGACGATGGTTTGATTTGCCCGGGTACGCGCGTGAGTGGTGATGATATCATCATCGGTAAGACGGCGCCGCTTCCCGAAGATGACACCGCCGTGCTGTCCAAGCGCTTCTCGAAGAAGGATTGCTCCACGGGCATGAAGCACGCGGAGACTGGCATCATCGATCAAGTGCTGCTCACGACGAACGATCAAGGTTTACGTTTCGTCAAGCTTCGCGTCCGCTCGATGAGAACGCCGCAGGTTGGCGACAAGTTTTCTTCGCGTCACGGGCAGAAGGGTACCGTCGGCATGACGTACACGCAAGAAGACATGCCGTTCACGTGCGAGGGTATCACGCCCGATATCATCGTGAACCCTCACGCTATTCCTTCGCGGATGACAATCGGTCAGCTCGTGGAGTGTATCATGGGCAAGGTTGCGGCGTGCATGGGCAAGGAAGGGGACGCTACGCCATTCACCCCGGTTACTGCAGAAGACATCTCTTCGATGCTGCACAAGTGTGGCTACCAAAAGCGTGGTAACGAAGTCATGTACAACGGTCACACGGGGCGCATGCTGGACGCGCAAATCTTCATCGGTCCGACGTATTACCAGCGCTTGAAGCACATGGTAGACGATAAGATTCACTCGCGCGGGCGCGGGCCGGTGCAAATCTTGACTCGTCAACCGATGGAGGGCCGCTCGAGAGATGGTGGTCTTCGTTTCGGGGAAATGGAACGAGATTGCATCATGAGTCATGGTGCTGCCTCTTTCCTCAAGGAACGATTGATGGATCAATCCGACGCTTACAGAATCCACGTTTGCCAAAAGTGCGGGTTGATTGCCGTGGCCAACTTGAAGAACCAAACGTTTGAGTGCTGCAAGAACCCGAGCGAACGTACGTCGGTCGTCCAAGTCATGGTTCCGTACGCTTGCAAACTTCTGTTCCAAGAGCTCATGAGTATGGCGATCGCCCCGAGACTCATCACCGGTTAACGCCGGAATATTAGAAAAACGCAAAAAAAAAATTGTTAGAAATCACGAACCGTTAGCCTTCAACTACAACACTCTCGCCGCCTCTAAGTTCAGCGCGCACACACCACGCATGAACGCCCGCCGAACTTCCGACTCCGAATCATTGCGATCGCCGCTCGCGTTCGCACAAACGGCCGCAGGGTGTCGCTTTCGCGGCGCGAGTTTGGCCACGGCGTCGTCGCACCGTTCGCGGTAGAACGTCGTCTCGCGAGTCAACGTCTCTTCGCGCTTTGAAACTTTCACACGAGATGCTCGCCGCAAAGCGCGCCACGCATCGAGCACCGATCGTTTCGTGCGTAAACGTGCTTCGCGCGCTCGCGCGCGTTCTTCTCGTCCCACGTGAACCGCTTCGCGCCATCGCCGAAGCAGTCTGCGCGCCTCGTCGCGTCGCGCGCGCCGGGCCAACGCCTCCGCGCACCGCGTCGTCTGCATCCTCGCCCGCGCGCACCACGCTCGCCACCGCGTCGTCTCTTCATTCGCCGTCCGCAAGCTCTCGTCCCCCTGCGCGTCCCGCCGTCGCGCGTTCGTCTCCACCGCTCGCGCGCACTCGCGCACCGCCACCGCCAGCGCGCGCTCGAGCTCGCGAAACGTCGTCAGCAATCCCGCGTCGTTCGTCGCGCGCTCGTCCTTCCGCCGTCGACTCGACTCCATCGCGCGCGGCGCCCGGACCGTTCGTCGGACCGCGGACCGTTCGGTCGTCGGATCGCTCGCGCCGTTCGCGCGCGACAGAGCGCCGCCGTCGCGCGTCGGTCAATGCCGACGCGTCGTTTCGTCTCCCGCCATTGACCGCCGCCGCGATGGCGGCCTCGAGTCCGAGCTATCACGGCTCGCGCGCGCTCGACGCCGACGCGTACGAGCGCCAGCTCGAGGAGAAGGTTGCCGAAATCGCGCGCGCGTTCGCGCCGTTCGTCGACGCGTCGCGCGCGCGCGTCGCGCGCTCGGAAATCGTCGAGTTCCGCTCGAGGGTACGGTTTCAAGTCGTTCGCGACGTTGACGGCGCGTCGCGCTACGCGATGTGGGACAGAGGCGCGCCGACGGTGATGGTGGATGATTTTCCCATGGCGCGACGGGCGATCCGAGACGTGATGGGGCGATTGCTGCGCGAGGCGAGCGCGGTGGCGGCGCTGCGGGACGGGCTCGAGGCGACGCACTTTTTGTGCGGCGTCGCCGAAGGCAAGGTGTTGGCGACGCTCGTGTACTCGACACCGATCAACGTCGACGCGTGGACGCTCGCGGCGCGTCGTTTACTCGCGACGAAGTTCGACGACGTGTCGCTCGAACTCATGGGACGATGCAAGGGCGTCGTCGCGAAGACGGGGGATGATTTCGTGTGGGAAGAGTACGAGCTCGGCGACGGTTCGGTGTTGACTTACAAACACACCGAGGGCGCTTTTTCGAATCCTAATCGAACGATCACGATCGCCACGATGGAGTTCTTGCGCGATGCGGCGAAGAAGAAGTTCTCGAGGCGAAAGATGCTACTAGAGCTGTATTGCGGCAACGCGAATCATACGTGCGCGCTCGCGAATTTGTACGAGCGCGTTGTCGCGGTTGAAGTAAACCCCGTTTTAGTCGATGCCGCGCGAGAGAGTCTGGACATGAACTCGGTGTCGAACGTCGATATAATTTTGAGTCCGAGCGAGAGCGTCGCCAAAAGTTTGCTGCGCGGAAAGTTCAAAGACGCAGCCGGCGCTACGATTCGCGTCGAAGACTTTGACGCCGTCCTCGTCGATCCACCTCGAGCGGGTCTCGACGCCGACACGTTGGCGCTCGTGTCCCAGATCGATCACGTGCTGTACGTGTCGTGTGGACCTGAAAACTTGCTCGCCAACATCAGGGATGGACTGGACGCAACACACGCGGTCGACGATTTCATAGTATTGGATCATTTCCCGTGGACGCGACACATCGAAGTCGCCGTATCCATGCGCAAGCGTTAGGTAGTTTAGAGAAATCCAATGTAGGTAGAACGGTAGTACAACATAAGCAATTCTTTTAGTAGTCACATCGAAGTCGCCGTATCCATGCGCAAGCGTTAGGTAGTTTAGAGAAATCCAATGTAGGTAGAACGGTAGTACAACATAAGCAATTCTTTTAGTAGTCTAGTTAGGGTCATCCCTGGTCCATATCGCCGAGCGCGGCGCCAGACTCGCTCGCGTAAGCGTTCGATTTGTGCTTTGGCTGAAATGCGAATCCTTCAGGCGGCGGGCCGAGGAGCATTGTGGAGATCTTCACCCAATCGCTACTCGCCTCGCTCGCCATGAGTGTCTCCAAATCGTCCCGTCCAACAAACGCCGGTGGGCGCTGTGTCATCGCGGCAGCGCCGTAACTGTGATCCAACAACCCGATGGGGGTGTAGCGATACGTAAACGACATCCACTCGAGCAAATATTTGCGCGTCGACTCCACGCCTCGCGTGTCGCTTCCCCAGTGTTCGAGCCCGAAAGAGGCGAATGATTTCAAAATATCGAATCGCTCACGCGACGAAATGTCCCAGTCGCGACGCTCTTTGATTTCGGTGAACAGCCACGGCTTGATGAGCGCGCCGCGAGCGAGCATGCACGTGTCCACGGAGTGTTCCTCCAGATGGGTGTAGTAATCCTTTTGCATGTATACATCGCCGTTACCTATCAAAGGTACCGAGCTCGACTCTTTTGTTAATTTGGTGTACTCCCAATCCGCCACGCTCCGGTATCGCTGCGCGCGCGTGCGTCCGTGAAGCGTCATCGCCGCCGCGCCCCATTCGGCGACTTTCGGCGCAAACGTGTGCGCGACTCGACTTTTATCGGTGTACGCCATGCGCGTTTTGAACGTTAGCGAACACTTGCCAAGCGCCGCGCTGGCAGCACGAATGACTGTTTCCATCTTCTTGGGTTTCTCGAGCATCATCGACCCGTATCCTTTCTGGCACACGGAGTCGATCGGGCACCCCATGTTGATGTCTATAAAGTCGACGTCTATCGTGTCTTCGAGTAATTGGCAGCACCTGGTGACTGAGTCTGGGTAACCACCACATATCTGCACCCCAAAAATGTCTTCGCTCTTATGACGACGAAGAAGCGCCCACTCACTCGGGAGTCCTTGCAGTAAACTCGTACACAACGCCATCTCACCGCACGTGATGTCGGCGCCAAGCGTCTTGCAAACGCGACGAAACGGTAAATTTCCGACCGTCGTCAAAGGAGCTAGGTACAGCTTGTCTTTGAAGTCGATTGTTCTCTTCTCTTCGACGCGCGCTTTCGTAAACGCACCCGTATCCGTACGGTTTTCTTCGTCGACTTTTGCGCGTTTCGCCGCGCTCTCCTCGCCCGCTTTCGTCTGCTCATCCTTTTTCGTCTCCATCGCCCTCAACACTTCCTTCACGATCGTATCCGCCCTAGAAAAATCATACTTCTTCTTGCGTAACCGCACCATCACGTCCTTGTCCACGAAATTCATCTCCTTCTCCACCGTCTTCGGCGGCTCGAGCGTCGTCGTCGACTCGGCAACCGTCGCGCCGTCCCGACCCTCCCCCGTCGCGTGCGTTCCGTAATATCGACAACGCACCCCGTACGGGCACCCGCCCTCTTTATTCACGAACGTGCACGTCCCCGGCAAATCGGGAGGTTTCGTCTTCAAAAACGCGTCGACGTCGTGCGAATATTTACACGCGTCGCCAAAGGCGCACTTTCCCTCGCGCGTCAACTGATTGCACAGCCCGCGCTCGCGCGGCTTATCCGCGCGCGACTTTTCGGCGAACTTGGCGCGTTTGTTGAACGCGCCGAACGTGCCGCCGCCCGAGATCGGCGCGGCGTCGCCGGCGTCGGCGTGGGTCGCCGCATCGAGCGGCGGCGGTGGTCTGGGCTCGACGAGAAACTCGCGCTTGACGACGACGGTACCGCTCGCGAAGAGCTCCGCGGACGTGGGCGGAGTCCACGGCGCGCCGACGTCGCTCGACATGCGCGCGGAGAAGCGCCGCGGCGGCGCGCGCGGCGCTGTGTGTCGTAACCGACTCTCTACACCTAATCGCTACAAAGACGCCGCGCTAACCGCGCCAATTTAATTTTTCCTACGGCGTAATTTTCGCGCGCGCGCGCCGCTCGCGGCGCACCGATCGTCGTCGTTTTCTTCGTCTCGTCCATCGACGACGTCGTCGTCGTCGTCGAGATGGACGCGAACGTCGGCGCGCGTCGCGACGCTCGATTCCGGCGCCGCGCGCTTTTTCGTCTTCGACTTGGCGTTCGCCGCCGCCGCGCGAGAGAATCGCGGTTTCGGCAACGCTTCGACGGACTCGCGTTCGACGTGTATCGTCGGTGTGTTCGGGTGCTCGTCGCCCGTCGCCGACGACGGACCGCGCGCGTTCGACACTCGCCCGCTACCGACGGTGAGCTCTTCGTCGAGCGCGTATCGCGTGTACTTGGCGGGATTCGCCACGTGATCCGGCACGCGGTCCACCGCGCTCGGCGCGCCCACCGCGCGCGCGCGCTCGACCATCGACGTCACCCCGTTCATCGATCGACGCTCGCGCGCGTCGACGCCGAGCGCCAGGGCGTCGTCCTCGTCGAAATCCGCCTCGCCGTCCAGCGCGCGACACCGCCCGACGCTCGCCGCCAACCGCGTCATCTTCCGCGCGTCGTCGTCCCCCTCCTCGTCCGATTCCAGGCAATCCAAATCGTCCCCGCATCTCTCGCTCGCGCTCTCGCTCGCGCTCTCGCCGTCGCCGCCGTCGCCGTCGCCGCCCCGTCGCGTCACCGCGTTCGATCGCGGTCGCCACCCGCCGCCGTCGCCGTCCCCGAACACCGCGCCGACGCGCGCGTGAAACGTCCCGTACTCGATCGTCTCCGTCGCGCCGCGCGACGTCGACGCGCGCGCCGATTCGCGATTCAAGCGATCCTTCGCGTCGCCCGCGTCGTCGTCCGCGCGCGCGCGCGTCGCCATCGCGTCGTCGTCGTCGTCCCGTTGTGTCCGCGCGACGCGTCGTCGTCGTCGTCGCGCGCGTCGACCGCGCCGCGCGTCGTCACCGCGCGTCGCGCGAACGCGCGCGCCGACGCGCGTGCGATTCGCCGGAAACGTTCGCGCCCGTCACGCGCGCGCGCGTCCGCCGTCGCGCGTCGCCGCGATCGCGCGCGCGCGCGTCGATCGATCGATCGAACCCGATCGACGCGATCCGAATCGATCGAATCGATCGAATCGATCGATTCGAGCATCGAATCGAATCGACCTCGAGGTCGACCTCGCCCGCTCGACTCGGGGTGCTTGAATCCGGTATTGGGAATTTCCCGATGCGTATTGAAATCGGCGATTTTACACTGTTTGCCCATACGAAAAGCCTAATACGTCGATACGCCAATACGGTATCAGCTCGTATCGATACGAGCTGATACCGTCGCGCGATCGCGAATCGCGATCGAACCGCGCGACGCACGACGACGCGCGCGATCCGACGCGCCGCGATGACGCTCGCGACGACGACGACGACGATGCCCCGCGCGCGCGCGATCGCGCCCCGACGCGCTCCGAAGACGACGCGCAAAATCGCGACGACGACGACGCGATCGACGGCGATCGACGCCGGCGATCGATTCGCGACGGCGACGCGGACGCTCGCGGCGGTGACGCTCGCGGCGACGCTCGCGATGCAACAACCGACGGACATCGCGCACGCGAAATCCGGCGCGGACGCGAACGTCGTCGAGAGATCGAGCGGGCTGTCGCCGATCAGCGATAAGGCGAAGTCGTACGGCGAAGAGATCGACGCGCGCGAGGCGGGCGATTACGAGAGCTCGAAGCGCGGGTCGTACAACGTGCGAGAAAAGTACGCGAAGAAGGCGCCGAAGGCGACGAAGAAGTTTGAACGACCGGTTCGGGAGGAAGCGGCGCCGAGGGCGAAGAAGGAATCCTCGGGCGGGGGGTTCGCGTTGCCGAGCTTTTCGTTGCCGAGCGTGTCGCTGCCGAGCCTGCCGAGCCTGCCGAGCTTCGGCGGCGACGCGGCGACGGAGGACGCGGCGCCGGCGGAGGCGGAGGCGTCGTGAGCGCGCGCGCGGCGAACGCGATGAAACGTCGCGAACGCGAACGCGATCGGCGCTCGACGCGACCGAACGCGTTTAATAATAAAGAAGCGCACACTTCGTCGACGCGTCGACGCTCGCCCCGCGCCGCGCGCTCGACGAATGAGTGAAGACGACCGCGCGCGAGATTCCGCGACGCGCCGTCCGCGCGCGACGACGCGCGATGGGCGGTCGCGGGCGCGGTGGACGCTCGAACGCGTGGACGCGCGACGGCGGTCAGGGACGCGGCGGTCGCGGACACGCCGCCGTCGGCGTCCGAAGACGAGACCTGCTCCAGGAAGATTTGCTCGACGAGAAACCGAACTGGGCGCTGTCGTGCTACGGCCCGAAGGGCGAGCAGCCGAACCTGCTCGGCGGTGACACGTCGTTCGAGGAGCTGCGGTGCGCGGCGTACGCGACGGTGCGCGCGGGAGGGGACGCGGGAGGCGCGCACGCGCGAGCGCGCGAGTACGCCGACGCCAAGGCGGGCGACGTCAAGGGAATACTGGCGTTCCCGGAACATCAGCTAAAGTTAGTTTTGGACCGCGTGGAGCGAGGGGAGATGGCGCCCGCGGGCGCGGATCGCGTGATGGACGGAACGGCGATCGTGGGGGGTGGGGGAGGGTTCTCGAGGACGCACGCGCCGGCGCTCGACGCGAGGGCGACGCCGTTCGCGCCGGCGGGTGGGATGGCGAGCGGGTTCACGGGGAATCAGCCTTCGTTGACGCCGGTTGCGACGGGGTTCGTGGCGAGCGCGCAACCGACGAGTCCGTTCGGCGGCGGTCCCGGAGGCGGCGCGAGTCCGTTCGGCGGCGGTCCCGGAGGCGCGAGTCCGTTCGGCGGCGGTAACGCGCCGCGCGCGCCGTCGCTCACGCCGGATCCGAACGTCCCGAACTCAGAGGCGTGGTGCGCGCCTTCGTTCGACATCGGAGGCGTGCCCGACGACCCGCCGCCCGCCGCGTACGTTTGATTGGGCGCGCGCTTTCGTGTTGTTACATAGTCGATGTAGTTGTAGAATCACTCGCGAATCGCGAATTCACTCACCGATCTCGTCATCGGTGTCTCATTTTCTGCCTCTGCGGCCTCGAGCGCTTTTTTGTCATGCGCTTCGCGCTTGCGTTGCCCGCGCGCCTCTCGAGCGATGACTTTTCGTTGCGAACGAATCATATTGTCAAACTCCGACGTCAGGCGATAATCAAACTGGTACGCCCACTGTACCTCGGTGTCTTGAAACACGAGCGCGCGAACGTCGCCTACGGCGCGAGCTGACGTCCACGCCGTGAGAGTTTCTTCTTCGCCGCTCGCTTCCAAGTTTTTCAATTCACCGACGAAATTGCCCACTCGACGAACGCCGACGACGACGCCGTCGCGAGTCAGCGTGCACTCGCCTGCAGTTATTATGAAGAACTCCGTCGCCGGGTCACCCTGCCGCGTGATGAGCTCGCCGCTTTTGAATCGACGTTCAGGTGGTTGATGAGAGATGGAAATCAACCCGTCGAGTCGGGTGTGCAGGTTATGCAGCGTGTCCGAAGTGTGCGAAGCCTGGCCAGTGAACCAGGCGTGTTCTAGTGCCTGAGTCGCGGTGAGCCTGCGCTTGGGATTGGGATCGAGTAAACCTTCTATCAAATCCTTCGCGACATCACTCACAGATTCCCACTCCTCCGTTTCGAAATCGAGATCACATTCAATGATTTGCTCGTAAAGTTCATCCTCATCGTCGTCATCAAACGGCCACGTATTCGTGAGCAGGACGTGCATGGCGATTCCGAGCGCCCAAACATCCACGCCTTGACCGTACACGCCAGCAAGTAACGCCTCTGGGGCGATGTACGATAGTGTACCACACACGTGCTGCGCTTTTTGACGAGCGTTCAACGCCTTCGCCAAACCAAAATCGACAATGTTCAACGACTTCAAATCGCCCTTTTCAGCCAGAACAAAGTTCTCGAGCTTCAAATCTCTATGAATGACACCCTTGCCGTGCATGAACGCCACTGCATCGAGCATGGCAGACATTATTATCTTGACCTCTTCTTCGCTAAATGCCCCGCGCGCGTTCACCAAATCGTCGAGCTCCTCGCCTTGCAAGCAATCCATGACGACGTGCACGACTTCATCGTTTTGTTCAGTGAAAAACTCTCGTATGGTGACGATATGCGGGTGCGCTGAGAGCTGCTGCATCATGACGAGTTCGCGCTTGACTTCATGAAGCGTCATGGATTGAAGCTCATCCTCATCGTCGCTGTCTTCATCGCTCGATGACTCACTTCCACCTTCGTCGTCGCTGTCGCCGCCTAAACCTTCGACGCGAAGCGTCTTCACGGCGACGATTTCACCCGTGTTACGATGCTTCGCCTTGCGCACAACGGCAAAACCACCGGCACCAAGAGTTTCTAAAACGTCGTACTTGTCTAGGAAAGGCATATAATCGTGCACTAACCCGACTGGGCGAACAAAACGCGATGTGTCAAGATCGTCCAAACCGCCCGGCGCAGAATTCGTTCGTTTCAGCCCGAGCTTGTTTCGCGTTCGACCTTCGGGCTTATGTTCGATGCGTTTGGCGAACAAGTGCGCTAAACGATAGCTAGGCATGGCTTTAACCAGTAATCCTTTGGTGTCGAATCCCTGCGGTCGTTGCGAATTCTTCAAATTGTTTGGCATCGCTTGAGCGCGCAAGCCACTCCAACCAGTGTTGATTTGCCTCTTCGTCGCGCTCCCCATTCGAGTCAAACCGGCAGAGTTCTTGCGCTCCAAAGTCATGGCGTGCATACGGTCACTTATGAACGGTGCCGGAGACGCGCTTCGCGAGCCTCCTGGAGATTCACCTGGAGACTTCGTCGCCTTCGCGAGCGCGGCGAGATCCGGCGCGCTGTCCAACCGAAGCAACTGCGCGTGACCACGCGCAGCTTTCCCTCCGTAAGATGCAGGTTTCACCGATGCCCAAGCACTCAGACCAACAGGTAGTAAACCTGCGCGTTTCGCTCGTTCAATAAGCTCGCCAAAGATTTCGGGTGCCTTGGGAACGTCTATGGACACGTCCTTGAGCGCCGTGGCGGTGCGCGCGAAACCTTTCGCCATTTGACTTCCGTTCACCACAGAGCTCCGCCCGATGTATTTCAATAAATCCACCACCTTTTCGATGACGTTAGGGGTCAAGATCGACTGCTCGATCGCCAGCGTCAGCGCTTTCTTGACGAGCTCGTGATGGTAAAAAGGCATGTTCAACCGACGTAATCGCCGCTCCGCCTCGGCGCCGTCTCTCGACATCAAATACTCATCGATGATATCCCGCATCTCTATCTTGGCGTTATCCGCGCTGTATCCCTCGGGTCCGCCCCACGCCTTACGCACGCGCGACTCCCCACTCGCATCGGCCAGCGTCATTTTCGCCGACTTGGCCACGTCTCTTCCTTCGCCGTAACCGTCCCTCGAGCACGCCGTCTCCAGGTACGTCACCGACACCACATCATCCGCCACCGCGCGCGCCAAAAACGTCACGCACTCAGCCACGGCATCTGGGAAATCGATTTTCAAATCCGCAACCTCCGCGAGCACGCGATCGAACCCACGTTCGAAATCCTCCGCGTCCAGCGTCCCGCTCGCCCTCGTCGCCGCGAGCGCCTGCGCGCACATCTCCCGCTCTCTCGCCCCTCTATCCAGCGCGCACGCGATCATGCGCTTCACGCAGTGCGCCTCCAGCCCACACTTCGCATCGCTCGCCCCCGCGCCCCCGCCCTGCGCCGCGATCGTCTCCGCGAGCGCGCGGTCGAACTCCTCCACGCTGCAGTGCGAAAAGAACTCTCGACAGCGCTTCTCCACGTCGCGCTTGAACGCCACCTCCTGTCCGACGTAATACTTGGACCGCGACGACCACGGCGCGGACATCTCCGCGACGCGCTCGCCGCGACGCGACGCGCGCGCGCGACGCCAGCGCGTCGAACGGCGCGATGTGATGCGCACCGAACGCGTCGCGCGCGACTTCGCGACGCGTCGCGCGTCGCCATGGGCATCTTCGACGGCATCTTCGGCGGCGAGCCGCGCGCGTCGAGCGGCGCGTCCGCGCTGTTCGACGCGCGGTCGGCGTTTCACGCCGCGAGCGCGGCGGACGCGCCGGTGGTGCGCGCGCCGTTGTCGGCGTCGGCGAAGAAACGGGCGCGACGCGACGCGAGCGCGGACGCGACGGACGCGCGCGCGAAACGCGCGCGAGAAAAACCGAACGCGCGCGCGGCGAGCGCGGCGTCGTCGTCGTCGGACGCGGCGTCGAGCGAGGATGAGGGCGAAAGCGAGGACGATGCGCCGGCGGCGGCGGCGGTTTCGGACGAGAAACCGAACGGCGACAGCGACAGCGATGAGGGAGCGACGAAAGCGAAACCGTCGGGGTCGGGGTATCGCGATCGATCGGCGGAGGCGACGGCGGAGGAGCTGGCGCGGACGGTGTTCGTCGGGAACGTCCCGGCGAAGACGAAGCTGAAAAAGTTGAAGGCGAAATTCGGCGAACACGGCAAGGTGGTGAGCGTACGGTTGAGAAACGTGCCCGTGGAAGCGGATGGAAACGAACCTAGGAAAATTAAAGTGCTGAAGGGAAAATTAAACGCGGAGCGGGCGAACGCGACGGCGTTCGTGGTGTACGACGACGCGGCGTCGGCGCGCGCGGCGACGGCGGCGTTGAATATGAAGGAGTTCGAGGGACGGCACATTCGCGTTGATTTAGCGAGTAAACCATCGATCATACGAAGTGAGGTGGTGTATGATCACACGCGAAGTGTCTTCTTGGGCCATTTACCGTTTAATGTCGACGATGAGGACGTGATTCGGTTGTTCAACAAGAATAAAGAGTATCCCGATTTGCGCAAGAGCGTCGAGGCCGTGCGCGTGGTGCGAGACAGAAAGACGACCATGGGTAAGGGCATCGGGTTCGTGTTGTTCAAAACGCCAGCGCAAGCGCGTACGGCGCTTTTGCTTGACGGGAGTAAGCTCGGCGATAGAGAGATTCGCGTGAGCAAAGCCGCTCGATCCAAGGCGCCGAAACCCGGCACGCCGAGCAAGGCGCGCGCCGAGCCGAAGGTCGCCACCGGTGCCGAACGACGGAATCCGAAGCTTCGTGACGAAGGTGGCGATGCGTCGACGTCGCGTGGCACAAACGCGTGGGAAGGGTCGAGATCTCGTCCCGGTGGAAAATCGTCCAAGAGCGCGCACCGCGGCGGCGAGGCGCAGCGCGGCGCCCCAGGCGCGAGGCAAACTTCGAGTAAAGCCGGCATCGCGAAGGCGGCCAAACGATCGGGAAAGCGCCCCGCCGTGGCGGCGCGCAAGGCCAAAGCCAAGGCGTCCGCGGCGGCGGGACGTAACTAACGTAGATTTTGTGGTCTTGATGCTGCGCAATACAACGTCTCAGCGATTCCTCGCGCCGTCTACTCCTCCTTCTTATCGCCCTCGATCGCCTTCGTCTCGCCTTCTTCGGTCATTTCCTCTGTAAGTTCATCCTTAAACTCCTATTCGCGTCGCAAACCAACCGTCACGATTCGTCAGTCGTCGCGTTCGCTCGCCCTCGTCCCGCGTCGCCTTCGTTTGAGATACTCTTTGCCCTCGCGCGTCCGTCTCGCGCGCTCGCTCGATCAACGCCTTCGCCGCGCACCTTGGCCGCCTCTTGAAAACTCTTCACCGTCTTCCCGAGCGACTTTCCGAGCTCGGGAAGCTTGCTCGGGCCGAACAGCACCGCGGCGACGCCACCGATGACGACGATTTCAGGAAGCCCGAGCCCGAACAATCCGTTGGAAATCACGCGCGCGCGTCGTCGTTCGAGCGCCGCGCGACGCGGCGCCAGCGCGGACGATCGCTGTGCGTACGTTTGACGCGCCGCGACGCGCGTCGCGCGCGCCGGGGCGTGCACGGTAAACATCACGACGGATTCTGCGGTCGATCGCTCGCGCGCGGTCGCCGGCGTCGCCGCATTCGCGCGCGCGCGCGACGTCACGCGCGACCGTCGACGCTCGTGACGCGCTGAGATGACGTAACGCTGCATCGCGCGCGCACACGCACGAGATAGACGCGCGAGACGCGCGCGCGGCGACGCTGTTCGTCGTCATGTCGACGCGATGCGCCGACGCGCAGTCGCTCAACCGCGCCGTCGTCGCCGCTCGCGCGCCGCGCGAGCTCGTCGCGCTCATCGACGGCAACGACGCGCTGCTGAACGCGATCAACTGCGCCGCGATCGCGGGCAAGGCGGCGAAGATGCACGCGCTGGCGGAGAAACGCGACGATGGCGCCGCCGCCGGGGAGGCGCGCGCGGTGGTGAAAACCATCGCGAACGTCGCGCGCGCGTCGCTGGAACGCGCGCCGCGCGAGTGGTGGCCGCGGCAGTGCGCGGCGATGCTTTGGGCGTGTGGACGCGCGAACGCGCGGGATGAGGCGATGGAACGCGCGATCGAGGCGATGGTGGAGGCGCGCGCGCGAATGTTCAAGCCGCAGGAACTGTCGAACGCGTTTTGGGGATTGGCCAAGGCGAAGAGCGATACCGTGGGATTGTGGTTGATATTGGGAGACTTGATACGAGCGTCGTTGATGGTGGATAAAGGGACGGATCATCAGAACGGATGGACGCCGCAAGGGGTGTCGAACGCGGCGTGGAGCTTGGGGGCGATGACGGAGACGACGCGACGAGGCGTGTTCGAGGAGAGCGCGCTGGGACGCGAGCTCGCACGTGGGATCGCGGTGGCGGTGGAAGAACGAGTTGAGATGTTCAATCCGCAAGAATGTGCGAATACGATGTCTGGGTTCGCGAAGTGTGGGTCGAGCGTGCGAGAAGACGCCGAAGTAGGTGTCAAGGCGTTGTGCTCGCGATTGAAGCGAGAACGCGCGTGGTTCTCCGGCGGCGAGTTTCAGTGCCAGCACGTCTCCAACGTTATTTGGGCGTGCGCGAAGTTGAACATGAGCGATGATGCGGAATTGATCGCTATATTCGTCGACGCGGCAAACGAGTACGCGAACAAGTTCAACGCGCACGAACTCTCGATGGTTCTGTGGGCGCTCGCGAATCTCGCCGTCGACGATCACAAAGTCATGCACGCGCTCGCAAAGTCGATGGCGAGGAAAGCGGACGAATCATCGGCGCAGCAAATCGCGACGTCAGCGCACGCGATGGCAAAGCTCGGGATTTATAACTCACAGATAATGAAGGCTTACAAGGATCACGCCGCGGCGCGCAGAGATGAATTTCAGCCGCGCGACATCGCGTTCTTGGCGTGGTCGTTCGCAAAACTCGACATCAAGGCACCAGAACTGTTTGAAATGTTTAGCGCTGTGGTGTGTGAGATGTTGTTCGACGTCGAGTTTCAAACCTTTTCGCCACACCACTTGACGATGGTGTTGTGGTCGTTCGCCATGCTCAACGAAAATACGCAAGAGGTTTTACCATACATCGTGCGGGCGATGAAGTCCATGATCGACGAGTTCAATCCGCGAGATTTGACGAACACGGCGTGGGCGCTCGCCGCGCTCGGATGCGACGACAATGAATTAATCAAAGCACTGGGCGCGTGCGCACAAATGAAGCTCAACGACTTTAATTCGCAGGAGCTTTTAAAGTTCCTCGGTTCGTACGAGCGACTCGGCGTTGAAGACGCTTCACTCGCCAAAGCCGTGTCGGCGCGGCGTACGTTGTCGTACGAGTTTCCCTCAATGAACGCTACCATCGAGCTCACCGCGGCGACACCGCAGAGTTACAAAGGTACCGATCGTGTCCGCGTCGACGATAGCTGTGGGGGATGGGGAAGAGGAAACACGGGTGTGGCACTGTGGGAAGGAAGTTTTGTTTTAGCGGAGTGGTTATCTCGACAGAAATCGCCGCTCGCGACGGAGGGCGTCGCTAAGGCGCTCGGTGGAGCTTGGGACGACGATTGGAAGGGTAAAGTATGCGTTGAACTCGGTGCTGGTTTAGGTTTACCGTCCGTAGTCGCTTCCAAACTTGGCGCGCACGTTGTCGCTACCGACGGTACGTTTCGCGCGTCTTCTTTCGACTTGTTCGTCCTTCGCCACTGTTAATCCCTTCATTGGACTTTCTGTGTCCTTGGAGTTTCAAATGTGGCACACATCAACTCGGGAGTTTCGCTGACAGCACTCGCACGTTTCGGCGGGCCATGAGTGTCATCTGATAGTAGCTCTCGCACATTCATCGCGCGTATCGCACATCGAACTGACGAGTTCCTTTTCATTCCACGCAGGCGACGACGACGTCTTGACGCTACTGCGAGAGAACGTCGAAGCAAACGCGGCGAAGGACGCACGCGTAGAGAAACTTGTTTGGGGCAACGAAAAGCCGCTAAAAACTCTCGGGTTAAAAACGCAGCCGGATCTTGTCTTGGCGAGCGACGTCGTGTACGGTAACGACCCGGCCAAGTGGACGAATCTCGTGCGCACGATGCGCGACTTGGCTGGGCCGAACACGCTCATTTTGATCGCAAACGTCCAGCGGTACCCTGTACACCATCCGCTCGCGGAAACTAAGTTTTACACCGAGTCAACGGTAAAAGATTTTGAGCGAACGGAGCTACCAGTGACGGCATTACACTCCGATTTCCAACGCACTGGCGCCGGTAATTGCGTCATTCACGTGTTTCGTCCGCGCGGCGACAAAAAGAGAAAGTCGGCGAGTAAAGATGCAAAAAAGGAGAAGAAGGCAAAAAAGGAGAAGAAGGAGAAGAAGGAGAAGAAGGAGAAGAAGGAGAAGAAAGAGAAGAAAGAGAAGTCCTAGCTGAGTATTAGATAGAGTTAGAGCGTAGCGCGTCACGACGAGACGAGTGTTGTGAATAATATTGCAAAGTCATCGTTCGTCTCTACGGCGGCAGGTCAGAGTTTGTGAGTGGTTTCGCGAGCAAAATGTGCCCAACCTCGACGAGACCGAGCTTCGCGAAGGGATTGTTCTTGCTCGAACGTTGCGCGATTTGCGCCGAGGTGAGCTTCGCCTTGACCTCAGGCGGCTCCTCGTATCCGCACTTTTCAAAGAGAATCTGCGCAGCCTCGTTGTCAACCTTAGTGTGCGTGTACAATATGGTTTCGCCCATATTCGCCATCGCGCGCTCGGCCGCGAGCACGAGTTGTCGGCCGATCCCACGCCCGCGCTGCGTCGGGCTCACGCACACGTCTGACAAGTACGCCTTGTCCCTCGGCGCCCTCGGCTGCAGCTTGTCGGCCCCGTATCTATTGCCGTTCGGCAACGACACCTCCGAAATCCCCACCAACACGTTCCCAACCTTGGCAGATATCAAAATACGATCCTCCGCCGTCTTCACGCCGTCCAAAAGTCCCATGCGCACGCGCTTCGCTTGTTCGCCTCGCAATCGGTTCTTCGCCAAGATATCCTGCGGCCTCACCTTGAAAAACAAGTCCATCACCAAATTCGTCGCATCGTCCACATCCTCCTCCTCCAGCACCCCGATCACGACGTTCCCTTTCGTCTTCATCTCCACCGACACCCGCTTCACCGCCTGATCCTTCTTCGCCGTCGCCTGACTCTTCTGCCGCTTCGTCGGCGCGAACTTCACCGTCCCCGCCGCCAGGTCCACCATCAACATCGGCCGCGGTCCATCGCTCACCGCCTCTCCCGTCGTCGTCGTCACGCCGCGAATCGACGCGCTCTTCCTTCCGTCCACCGCGGTCCCCGTCTCCGCGTCATCGCTCGCGTTCGCGCGCGTCGCGCGTCGCGTCGTCGACTTATCCGTCGGCATCCGCGTCCTCGCCTTCGCGCGACCGACGCGCGGGGCGCGCGCCGCGCCCACCACCGCGGTCGCGCGCGTCGTCGTCGACATCGCGCGCGTCGTCGTCGCGCGCGTCGTCGCGCGTCGCCGTGTGTCGCGCCGCGACGCGCCGGCGCGCCCAACCTCTCAACCCTATTCGTCCGGCGGATCTCGATTGACCGCACGATCGCGCGCGCGACGAAGCGCGCACGATGGCGGCGCCCGCGGTGCCGGTCACGGTGAAAGAAGCGATACAGGTGCGTCCGCGACCCGCGGTCGCGCGGCGCGAAAGCGACGCTCGAAGCGCGAAAAGACGACGGAACGCGACGGCAATGCCGAGGCGATCGCATCTCGTTGGGTCAATCGATGTCGAACGAAAACGCGCGGTGGACGCGTCGTCGCGCGAAAGGGCGCGGGATGGTGCGGACGGTGATGACTGACGAGATCCGCGCGGCTTTGAACGGTGCGCAGTTGAAAACGTGCGGAGTGAACCCGCAATGTATTTCGTTCACGAATCTCACCATGGAGAGCGAGAAGTACGTGTGCGCTCGGGAGAGCGGGACGACGAATAATGTGGTGATCGTCGAGGTGAATAACCCGCTGCAGCCGATGAAGAAACCGATCACGGCGGATAGCGCGCTTATGAACCCGACGCAGAACGTGATTGCGCTCAAGGCGAGAGTGGAGAACGAGAATGGCGTGGAGGATTCGTTGCAGATTTTCAACATTGATCAAAAGGCGAAAATCAAGGGGCACGACATGGAGCCGGTGGTGTTTTGGAAGTGGATCACGCCGAAAATGTTGGGGATCGTGACCAACACCGCGGTGTTTCACTGGTCGATCGATGACGCGAACGCGCCGGTGAAGGTGTTTGACAGAACTGCAAACCTGAACGGGAATCAGATCATCAGCTATAAAGCATCAGAGGACATGCAGTGGTTCACGCTGATCGGTATCGCGCAAGGCGACGCGTCGAGACCGGCGTTAGTGAAGGGTAACATGCAGCTGTACTCGGTGGCGCAACAACGCTCGCAGCCGCTCGAGGCGCACATGGCGGCGTTCACGACGCACCAAGTGCCGGGCAACGCGCAAAAGAGTCAGTTGGTATGTTTCGCTCAAAAGATGGTTCAAGCCGATGGATCGGTGGTTTCCAAGCTTCATGTGATTGAGCTCGGCGCGCCGGCAGGGCAAACGCCGTTCACGAAGCGCACGAGCGAGTTGTTTTTCCCGCCCGAGTTTGCCGACGACTTCCCGGTCGTCATGCAAGTGAGCGACAAATACGGCGTCATTTACATCGTCACCAAGAGCGGTCTGCTGTTCGTGTACGACGTGGAAACTGCGTCGCCGATCTACCGAAGCCGCATTTCGCAAGATCCGGTCTTCGTCGGCGCGTCCGCGACGAGCGTTGGCGGTTTGTACGTTGTTAACAGAGGCGGCCAAGTCTTGTTGATCACCCTGAACGAAGCCGCCGTTGTGCCGTTCATCAGCAGCACGCTCAATAACTTGGAGCTTGCGCTTTCGGTCGCGTCGAGAGGGAATCTTCCCGGCGCCGATGCGCTCGTGATGCCCAAGTTTGATATGCTCTTCAACTCTGCGGACTACAAGGGGGCGGCCGAACTCGCGGCGAGCATGAGCTCGTTGCGCACAGATCAGACCATCGCCCGATTTCGCGGCGTCCCGACTCAACCGGGCCAAAGTTCTCCTTTGTTACAGTACTTTGGCGCGTGCTTGCAGCGCGGAAAGTTGAACAAGCTGGAATCAGTTGAACTCGCAAAGCTCGTGCTTGCGCAAAACAAGAAGCAGCTTCTCGACACATGGCTGAGCGAGGACAAGCTCGAGGCGAGCGAAGAACTCGGCGACATGCTGGCGCCGACTGACTCCGATACTGCGCTTAAGATTTACGTCAAAGCACGCGCGAGTCCGAAGGTAACCGCAGCGTTCGCGCAGCGTGGCGAATTCGACAAGATGGCGCAATACTGCTCCGCCGTCGATTACAAGCCAGACTATATGTACATGTTGCAAGCTCTTATGATGAAAGATCCCGCGAGCGCGGTGCAGTTGGCACAAAAGATCAGTCAGATGACACCGCCACCGTGCGACATGGGGGCCATCGCCGATCTCTTCTTGCAGCGCAACATGATTCGTGAGGCGACATCGATCTTGCTCGATTTGCTCAAGGGCGACGACGAGAGCCAAGCGGCGCTGCAAACCAAGGTTCTTGAGATCAACTTGGTGACATACCCGAACGTCGCTGATGCGATCTTGGCGCAAGGAAAGCTCACGCACTACGACCGCCCGCGCATCGCGCAGCTCTGCGAGAAGGCTGGTCTTTACATTCGAGCCATGGAGCACTACACGGAGCTCGCCGACTTGAAGCGTTGTGTCGTCAACACACACTCGATAGACCCGCAAGCGCTCACTGAATTCTTCGGTACACTGAGCCGCGAGTGGGCTTTGGACTGCCTTAAGGAACTTCTCACGTTCAACATGCGTCAAAACCTTCAGATGGCGGTGAACATTGCTAAGGAGTACACGGAACAACTCGAGATTCACTCTGTCGTGAAGATGTTTGACAAGTTTGAATCTGCCGAAGGCCTCTTCTACTACCTCGGGTACTTCGTGAACACGTGTGAAGACAAGGACCTTGTGTACAAATTTATCGAAGCTGCTTCAAAGACTGGACAGATCAAGGAAGTCGAGCGAGTGACGCGCGAGAGCGATCATTACGATGCCGAACGCGTCAAGGTGTTCCTCATGGAAGCCAAGCTCTCAGATGCTCGTCCGCTTATCAATGTGTGCGACCGTTATGAGTTCGTTCCGGATTTGACGACATACCTTTACAACAACAACATGTTGCGCTACATCGAAGGCTACGTGCAAAAAGTCAACCCGAAGCAGGCGCCGAAGGTCGTTGGTACACTGTTGGATCTCGAGTGCCCGGACGATTTCATCAAGACTCTCATCTTGTCCGTGCGATCTCTCTTGCCCGTGGCGCCGCTCGTGGAAGAAGTGGAGAAACGTAACCGCTTGAAGATCCTCACGCAATTCCTCGAGCACCTCGTGAACGAAGGGAGCGTGGATCCGCAAGTACACAACGCCATGGGTAAGATGCTCATCGATAGCAACCAGAACCCAGAGCACTTTTTGCTCACAAACGAGTACTACGAGTCCGCCATCGTCGGTCGCTACTGCGAGAAGCGCGATCCGTACTTGGCGTGCGTAGCGTACAAGCGTGGCAACTGCGACGCAGAGTTGGTGGATTGCACGAACAGAAACAGTATGTTCAAGGTTCAGGCGAGATATGTCGTCGAGCGTATGGACGCCGATCTCTGGGCATCTGTGTTGACGGAAGAAAACAAATACTGCCGCCAGCTTATCGACCAAGTCGTGTCTACCGCACTCCCAGAAAGCAAGAACCCTGAGCAAGTTTCTGTGACCGTGAAGGCGTTCATGACGGCAGAAATGCCGCATGAACTCATCGAGTTGTTGGAGAAGATCGTGCTACAAAACAGCGCGTTCAGCAACAACCCGAACTTGCAAAACTTGCTCATCCTTACCGCCATCAAGGCGGACGCATCTCGCGTCATGGATTACGTCAACCGACTCGACTCTTTCAACGGTCCGGAGGTCGGTGAGATTGCCGCCGGTAACGAGTTGTACGAAGAAGCCTTTGCCATCTTCAAGAAGTTTGATCTGCATGTTGACGCGATGAAGATTCTTCTCGAGTCTCTCGAAGACCTCGATCGTGGCATCGAGTACGCGCGCAAGGTCGACTTACCCGAAGTTTGGGTCCAAATCGGCAAGGCGCAGCTCAAGGTTGGCACTCCGGAGGCGGTTAAAGCGGCCATCAAGTCGTACATCAAGGCGCAAGATGGGAGTGATTTCGTCGACGTCATTCACGCCGCGCGCCAAGCCGACATGTACGAAGACATGGTTCCATATTTGCTCATGGTGCGCAAGAACAAGAAAGAAGCTCGCGTCGATACTGAACTTGTGTACGCGTACGCCAAGATCAACGATTTGGCCAAGCTCGAAGACTTTTTGGCTACGCCGAACAGCGCGAATCAGCAGTCCGTCGCCGACAGATGCTTTGGCGAAGGTTTGTACGAGGCTGCTCGACTTTTGTACACCGCGCTCAGCAACTGGGGCTGCCTTGCGAGCACTTTGCTCAAACTTCGCATGTTCCAAGGTGCAGTCGACGCCGCGAAGAAGGCTAACTCCCCGCGTACGTGGAAGGAAGTGTGCTTTACGTGTCTCGAAGAAGGCGAAAACAAGCTCGCGCAGCTCGCCGGTCTCAACATCATTATCCAAGCTGATGAACTCGATTCCGTCAGTGAGTACTACCAAGCGAATGGTAAGTTCACCGAGCTTATCCAGCTTATGGAAGCCGGCGTCGGCGTTGACCGGGCGCACATGGGTATTTTCACCGAGCTCGGCATCTTGTACGCCAACCACATGGCCGACAAGCTCATGGAACACATTCGTTTGTTCAGCGCGCGCATCAATATTCCGCGACTCATAACCACGTGCAACCACGTGGCGTTGTGGCCCGAGCTCGCGTATCTTTACAGGTGCTACGACGAGTACGATAACGCTTGCGAGGTGATGATGAAGCACCCCGACGCTTGGGAGCACGTGGTCTTCAAGGATGTGTGCGTCAAGCTTGCCAACGCGGACTTGTACTACCAGGCGATCGAGTTTTACCTTCGCGAGCACCCAACAGAGATGACCAATCTTCTCGGTGTACTTCAGTCGAGACTTGATCACTCTCGCGTGGTGTCGCTCATGCGCAAGGAGGGTAAGTTGGCCATGGTGAAGGAGTACCTTTTAGCTGTGCAGGGTGCAAACTTGACGGCGGTGAACGACGCCGTGAACGAACTCGCGATCGAAGAAGAAGATCACGCGGCGTTGAAGACTTCGCTCGATATGTACGACAATTGCGATCAACTATCTCTTGCGGTACAATGCGAGAGCCACGAACTGATCGAGTTCCGAAGAATTTCTTCGTACATCTATCAGCGCAACGCGCGATGGCAGCAAGCCATCGATCTTAGCAAGCGGGATGGGTTACTTAAGGACGCCATGGAAATCGCCGCGAAGAGTGGAGACGCGACCATCGTGGACGAACTTCTCGACTACTTCATCGATCAAGGCAACAAGGAGTGCTTCTCCGCCGCCTTGTGCACGTGCTACGACTTGTTGAAGCCCGACGAAGTCATGCAAAAGGCATGGTTGAAGGGTCTTAGCGACTGGGTCATGCCTTACATGATTCAAGTCATGCGTGATATGAACGGTAAGTTGGAGATTTTGATGAAGGATAAGGCGGACCGCAACGAAGAAAAGGTGAACGAGGAGAAAGAGCGCGTCGCGGCCGAGATGAATAGCAACCTCTACGCGCAACTCATGCCTGCGGCGCTTCCGGCTCCGCCGATGCCGGGCATGCCGGGGTACGAGCAACCGCAACCGGGATACGGGCAACCGCAGTATTACTGAGGCACATCATCTCAATAGCTCAGCGCGCGACTCGCGCGCGCACACTTAGTTCAGCATTGAATAAAAGCGAAACTCAGACGCAAACGCAAACGTTCAGTGGTATGGTAATCTCGGTCGCCGCGCGCGCCGCACAACGCGGCGCATCCCTGATCCGCTCGCCGTGCGCGCTCGAACGCGCCGCGCGCTCGAACAAAATGCCGCGCATCGTGCGTGACGCGCCGCGCCTCGCCGCACCGCCCGCGTCGTCGCCACCCGTCGCCGTTCGCCGCCGACAGTTGCCACTCGGTCGACGTCACCGCGCCGCCGCGCTCTGCGTTTGCCGCGCGACGACGCCGCGGGAGATCGCGCGCGCGATCGAGGACGCTCCGTGGCGCGGTGGACTCGAACCAGCGGCGAACGCGCCGTGGACGGCGGCGGAAGTGGTGTCGGGACGGATACCGGCCGAGCTCGCGGGGACGCTCTATCGCGCGGGACCGGGACGGATTCGTCTGGGGGCGACCAAGTACGCGCATTGGTTCGATGGCGATGGGTACGTCACAGCGATCGAGATGGATGCCGATGCGAACACGGCGCGGTGCGCGGGGAAGTACGTGGAGACGGCGAGATGGACGAAGCAGCGGGCACGCGACGGCGGCGATGGGACAAACGACGACGCGGTCGGGAGCAGCGGCGTCGCGGTCCGAGGAGCGTGGACTCAAGCGAGCGGAATGATGGCAAATTTAGGACGGTTTCCGACGAACCCGTCGAACACGTCCATCATCGTGCACGCGGGGAAGGTTTTGGCGTGTTGCGAAGGCGGCGCGCCGGTGGCGATCGATCCGGCGTCGCTCGCGACGAGAGGTGAAGTCGTCTTCGGACCGAGTCTTCCGATGGGTTTCAGCGCGCACAGTAAGCAGGACCCGCGCGATGGAACGTTGTACACGTGGGGGTTGAAAAAGCCGCCGTTCATAGGTATTTCTGTCGGCAAGGTGAACGCCGCGGGCGAAGTGATGCAAGTCGCCGACATGCCGTTTCCGCGAGCGGCGCCAGAATTTGCATTGTTACACGACTGCGCGATGAGCGAAAATTACTTGACGTTTTTCATGTGCCCGTGGGAGTTACCGAACGACGCCATCGTGGGTGCACTCAGCGGGATGAAGTCTTTCGGACACTCGTTCAAATGGAGCGACGAACGCGAGACGTGGATGGTCGTGCTGAGGAAATCAGATTTAAGCGTCGTGCACGCGAAAAACGTGCCTTCGTTTTCGAGTTATCACACGTGCGACGCTTACGAAGAGAACGGAAAACTCAAGGTGCTTTACGGCAAGCTCAGAGGCGATCGCACCGGGCTCGAAAAGAATTTTGGCGACATGTACGCCGCCGTGTGGTCGTCGCGACATTACAACGATTTGCACGAGATGACGATCGATATCGCCACCGGTAACGTCACAGACGCGCTCGCGATGCCGACGAACGCCGATGGCGAACGAGATATGACGAAAATGATCGGCATGGAGTTCCCTGTGGTTTCTCCGCGAACGATGAGCCGCCGCAAACCAAAGTACGTGTACACGCTCGCGAATTCGTGCGGCGAGCACGGCTACTTTGACTCCATTCAAAAACTCAATCTCGAGACGCAAAAGGCCGAGACGCGCTTGAGCGCCCTCGGTCACTACCCACACGAGTGCGAATTCATCCCCAAGACGAACGCCGACGACGAGGACGCCGGATACCTCGCGTACGTCGAGTACGACGTCTCGCGCGACGCCGCAAACGTCGTCGTCCTCGACGCCCAGCGCTTCACCGAAGTCGACCCCGTGGCCGTCATCGCCCTCCCCATGCACGTTCCGTACACCTTTCACGGCACCTTCGCGCGACGCGCGTGACGCGCGTCGTCTTCGTGTTGTAACTCTAGCGCCCGGATCTTTCAGTCTTCGCGTCAACCGTCAGTCGTCGGTTGTTAGTTGGTCGTTAGTTCCGTCGCGTCGCGCGCCGCCGCGCGCCCGTAACATCGAGGCGCCGAAAGAATTCGAGCGCGCGAAAACAATCGTCGCGAACGTTCGTGCGTCGAGATCGCGGCTGGATACAGTGAAGATACGATTGCAATTTTTGTCCCGCGCGGTCGCCGCGCCAGAAATAGCCTCGCGGCGCATGCGCGCCGCGGTCGCGCGCGGCGTCGTCGCGCGGGCGGCGCGCGCGCGGCGCGCGACGCGCGAACCCGCGCGCGACGCGCGACGCGCGACGCGAGGAACCGCGGCGCGCGCGCGACGCGACGAACGCGCGAACGCCTCGGCGGCGGACGCGGTCGCGGTCGACGGGACGGTCGACGACGACGCGCGCGCGGTCGATAGCGCCGAGACGGCGGCGCGCGCGGTGAAAACGCCGCACAGTGGATACCATCGACAGCGCGGCGTCGCGCGGGCGTTCTTCGAGGGATGGTACTTTCGGTTCACGCTGCCGAGCGCGAAGGCGTCGGCGAGTCTGATTTATCACGTGTACGACCCGGATTTGCCCGAGTCCGCGCGGGGAGGGGCGGGCGCGCAGGTGTGCGCGCCGTGTGGGAAATATTTGTACTTTGAACAAGGCGCGGAGGAGGCGCGCGCGGGATTCGAGGGGGCGGCGCACGCGTTGGAATTGAAATCGACGCGCGGCGACGATTTCTTCGAGGTGTCGCGCGAGGGCGCGAGACATCGAGGAAGGTTGACGAGCGAGGGAGAGAGCGAGGAAGGGCCGTGGGGCGGAGGACGCGCGGCGAAGAGCGTGCGATGGGACATCACGGTGACGCCGCTTCGAGGATGGGGGGGAGGACCGGGGGCGAAGATGGTGTCGCCCGCGGGCTGGATGACGGCGCTGCCGGTGTTCGAGCCGCATTGGCAAGTCACCATGGCGCACGGATTGGCGAGCGGATGGATCGAAACCGACGGCGAGCGCGTTGAGTTTAGCGATTGCCCGGCGTACAGCGAGAAGAATTGGGGCGGCGCTGGGTTTCCGTTGAAATGGTGGTGGGTGCAGTGCAACTCGTTCGCGGATTATCCCGATTTGAGCGTAACCGCGACTGGAGGGAACCGAGGCGTCGTCGTGCTCCCGAACGTTCGCGAAGACGTCGGTCTGGTAGGCGTGCACTTCGGCGATCGATTTTTTCAATTCGTTCCCGCGCAGCAAGTGGAGGTTGACTCGACGTCGGCGTACGGCGCCGAGTCGGCGTTGGAGGCGAGCGCCGTTCGATGGGACGTCGAGTGGGGTCGGTGGAGCGTCACCGCCGTCGGTGAACGATACGAGTGCTCGATAGAAGGGACGTGCACGAACGACGACAAATCCACCGTCATTCGCGCGCCTTCGGACAGCTTGGACGAGGGTATGGCGCCGTCGTGCCGCGAGACGTTCACGGGCGTCGTCGTCGTATCCCTTTGGCGTCTCAACGACCGCGGCGAGCGCGTCGAGACCATCATCGACGCCGCTACGAGCGATACCGCATGTCTAGAAATCGGCGGCGGACCTTGGATCGGACCCTGGCGCTCGGCTGCGGAGATCCGCTCGCCGCTCGGCCCGCTCATGGGTTTGCCCGTCGACGTGCGCGCCGTGGCGAGTTTGCTCTCACCCTTCGGCGACGTCCTTCCCGGGCTGTGACCCTCGCTCGCGTCGCGCGTCATTGTAACCATTCTTTTTGCGCGCGATGTGCGGTCTCACGCGCCCCGCGCGCGCCGCCCCGCTCCCGCGCGTCCAACCGTCGCCGCCGCGCGCCGCACACGCCGTCGCGCCATGCCGCGCGCGTTCGCCCGCGTCGTCCTCGCGCGCGCGCTCGCCGCCGCGCGCGCCCCCGTCGCGCACGCCGCGCGTCGTCTCGCCGTCGCGCGTCCGCCCTGCGCCGCGAAATCCACCGCCGCCGCCGCCGCGTCCGACCGCGGCGACGTTCGCGTCGGCGACGAAGTCTCCGTGGAGTGCGTCGATTTCGCCACGTCGGGCGAGGGCGTGTGCAAGCTCGCGAATGGGATGGTTTTGCTCTGCGACGGCGCGACGCCCGGAGAGGTGGTGCGCGCGCGGGTGACGAAGCTGCGGAAGAAGCTGGCGCACGGCGCGAAGACGGCGACGGAACGCGCGGCGCCGAACGCGGTGACGGCGCCGTGCCCGCACCACGAACAGTGCGGAGGGTGCGCGTGGCAGCACGTGAATTACGACGCGCAGGTGGGGCATAAGCGGAATCGGGTGGTGGACGTGCTGGCGAGAATATATAAAGCGGGCGAGGACGCCGAGGCGAAAGTCGGCGCGTGCGTCGGCGCGGACGAGACGTCGAGGTATAGGAATAAAATGGAGTTCGCGTTCGCGAGTGGAACGAGAGGAAAGACGGTCGTCGGGTTGCGACCGCGAGGGGCGAACGATTCGGTGGTGGATTTAAGCGGTGGATGTCTGTTGCAGAGCGAGGAGGCGGATCGCGTGTTGGCGGCGATTCGGGAGACGCTGGAACGCGCGGACGGGCGCTTGGAGGCGTTCGATCGCACGAGCGGCGAAGGCACCCTTAGAAGCGTGACGATTCGCACGGCTGGTGGCGAGCGCGGCGGTGAGAAGGCTGTGATGGTCGATTTAGCGACGACGGCTTCGCCGAACGAACTGAAAACGGGACCGCTCGCGGGACTCATCGACGTCGTCTCGAAGGTACCGGGCGTGGTGTCCGTGGTGCACACTTCCGTGCCGAGCGAAGCCGAACTCCGACGCGCGGGCGGTGGACGCTCGTCAAAGTTCGTCAAGGGTGGCACGACGACGAAGGCTGGGTCAACTAAGAAAGTCGAGGCGGTGTTCGGCGAGAACAAATTAGTCGAAACGCTCAACGGCATCGACTTTGAACTTTCTTCGGCGTCCTTCTTTCAGACCAACACTGAGCAGGCTGCGAGATTGGTGCGACAGGTTCGCGAGGCGTGCGCTTTCAGCGGCGATAAGTCTGAGATCGTGCTCGACCTGTTTTGCGGTGTCGGTACGATGGGACTCAGCGTCGCGAGCGACTGCTCGCGAGTGATGGGATGGGAAGTCGTTCCAGAGGCGGTGAAAGACGCGAAACGCAACGCCGAGCTGAACAACATCACGAACGCCAAATTCTATCGCGTTGATTTGGCGAGATTAAATCCGTCCAAAGGCCCGAAAGGTCTTCTCACGACGCCGAAAGGCAAAGAGCTTCCCATGCCGGACATCGTCATCACGGACCCGGCGAGGCCTGGTATGGACTCCGCACTCATCGCGATCCTGCGCACAATCGGTGCTCGGCGTATCGTCTACGTGTCGTGTAATCCCGCGACGCAAGCGCGAGACTTGCTACTTCTCACGGCGCCGTCGGAGGGCGCGGACGACGTCGCGTACGAGCTCAAAACCGTCACGCCCGTCGATATGTTTCCTCACACGACGCACGTCGAGTCCGTCGCCGTGCTCGAACGCAAAGCTTAGTATCGCTAAACAAATTCGTCTGTTGTTACATTATTCTTAGTCGCACAAGTTCTCACCGTCGCACATCCGTCGCCGCCGCCGCCGCCGCCGCGCGCGCGCCGAAATCGGCGCTCTTCCGAAACGCGACGCTCTCCCCAGTCTTCACGTTCCGATACACGACGCCTTTCCCCGCCATCACGCTCGTCTCCATTCGACCGAGCATCAACAAGTACCCCCACTCGCTCGCGATTCTCTGCGTGAAGACGCGATGCCAGCCCACCTCGCCCGCCGCCCAGTCTCGCAGCGGTCGCTCGCAATCCGCCAGCGTCCCTTCGCGCGCGCCCACGCGCCAGAGCAAGTGCGCGAACGCCGGCGCGCACTCCGCGCACAGCCGTTCGAGCTGTTCGGCGCCGCCCAGGGCGTTCGCCGCGCGTTCGATCGCCGCGCGCGTCGCCGACGTGTCCAGCGTCAGCAGCCCCGGGCGCTCGACGGCGAGCTCGAACGCGTGGCGCGCGCACGCGCGCGGCAGCGCCGAGCTCAGGGCGTACACGCGCTCGGTGAGCACGCTGAGCGGAACGTCGTCGCGCACGGCGCGCCCTTCCACCGTGTGATCGAGCTGCTGAAGCGCGCGGTCGTCGAGGCCTAAAATCGCTCGAAGCGACGCGACGCGCGCGGCGGAGGACGGCGCGTCGGCGGAGGACGCGCGGACGCGAGCGCTCGCGCGTCGCGCGCGAACGGAGACGACGCGCGCGACGCGGACGCGCGGGGCGAGGCGGGACATGCGTCGGCTTGTGCCGCGGGAGCGGGCGTGGCGCGCTGCGCCGCTACGTTACAAATGTCTCGCTACTGTGTGATGATGCGGTTCCGGTGGCACCGTCGCGCTGTCTATTTACCTACGACTGTTGCTTCGCGTCGCGCGCCCAGCGGACGCGCGCGGACTCGCGAGCGCGCCGACGCCGTCGTCGCCGTTCGCGAGTTCGACGAACGCCTTGCGCGCGTCCCGCACAAACTTCCCGAAATCATTCGAACGGTTACACTCCGCGAGCAACGCGTCGATCGACGCTAACATCGGCGCGCACTCCATCACCTCGTACGCCGTCCCGCGCAATCGCACCGCGAACGTAAACTCTCGCTCCGGCGCGCGCGCGTCGACGTATTTAAACACCAACCGCAACCGCTCCGCCTCGCCGTATTCAAATCTCAATCCCAATCGTTCCGCGTACATCGCGCTCGCCCCCCTCAGCGCGTCCAATTTTGCCATCGCGCTCGTTCCCGTCGCTTTATTTTTCGCGTGTTCGATCGCCGTCCGTTCCTCCCCGACGCGTTCGCGCAGCGCCGCCAACTGCTCGGGCAGTCCTTCCGCCAGTTCTCTCGCCGCGTTCGTCTCTTCGAGCGCCTGTTCCGCCTCCATCTCGTACCGCTCCGCTTCGCGCGCGTTATCAGCCGCGCGTTCGCTCAGCTCTCGCTCGCGATTGATCAGCGCGTCGTACTCGCGCTCGAGCTTTAAGATTTGTCGGTCGTGCGCATCCTTCAAACGTCTTTCGCGCGCGACGTTTTCGCCGACCCAGCCGTCGATGATGTCGCGGAACTCGGCGAGCTCGCGCTCGAGATCGGCGACGTCGACGTCGCGGTGGCGCGCGGCGCGGTTGGGGGGCATGACGACCGCGCGCGGTGGTGCGACGCGTCCGTGAATGCCGATTCGAGACGGACGACGTTTGAAAATTTGGATCTTCGAGCGGCGCGAGGACGCGCGCGAACGAGGGCTCGAATTCGCGCGCGGAGTCGACGCCGCGAGCGATGCGCGAAATAATGGGTTCGATAAACAAAGGATACGCGTCGAGAATGGGTTCGATCGCGAGAGAACGCGCGTCAGTAGCCGAGCTTTTTGTTGAGCGCGCTCGCGCCGTCGCCGGATTGGTTCGCCGGGGCGGTCCAGTCGGAATCGTCGGCGGCGGCTTCGGCGTCGAATCTCGCGCCCGAGGAGGCATCAAGAAGGCGCTGGATGTCTGACATGACGGTATCCTCCGCGGATGGTGCGGCCGCGTGTGATGGCGCGGCTTTGGTTGGGGGTTTGCGAATTTCCAAGCCGGCGCGCACTTGATGCGGCATCAAGAAACCGTCATCGTCGTCGCGCACCACGGGTTCAGTCTCAGCGGCGGTATGTGCTTCAATCTCGCGCTCGGTCGGTGTGACTCGTTGTTCGACGTCTTCGACGATCACTGGGCCTTCGTCATCGGCGTTATCGGCGTTATCGGCGTCATCTTCGACGACGGCGGCTTTCGCTTTCGCCGGCGCCGACGTTGAGGCGGGATCGACGCCTCCCGTGAACTTTCGCTTCTCTTGCAAGTTACCTTGCTCTTCCCATTCCGCTTGCCGTCGCATCTCTGCGTCACGTTTCTTGCGCGCTTCGAGTTCTTCCGCTCGCTTCGCTTCGGCGATTTCGGCGCGTCGTTTTGCCTCCTCGGCGCGTTTCGCCTCCGCCTCCTCGGCGTGTTTCCGCATGGCGTCTCCTTTGGCCGATCCAGGACGGAATTCCTCGGTTGGGTCGGCGTACTTCAACAGTCGAGACACTCGCTCGAGTTCAGACACTTTTTCGGAGAGCGTCACGCGTAATCTCTCGACTTGAGACGTGAATTTCGACGCGCCAATTTCGTCCATGTACGCATCCAACGCGTCGCCGTCTGCCGAAAGTCCCGCCGTGCGCTGACGTTCGGCGAGCGCGGCTTCTTCGGTGACTTTGATGAGTTCTTCCGTTTCCGTGATCGACGTCTCAATCGCTGTGCGCTTGTCCCACAACGTAGCCGCCGTCTCTAGCGTTTTCGGTGCCGCCGCGCCTTGCGTGGATTCTTTCTTCGACTCTTTTCGACGCTTACGACTCGCGCTCGTCCGCGAACGGTCGTAAAAGTCGTCTTCATCTCCACTCTGACCGTCTTCGTCGTCCGAGTTCGCTCGCGTGCCCCGACGTCGCTTGGACACCGCAGCTTGCAAACCCAAACTCACGCGCAACGATTCGTTGAGCGTCTCATCGGCGTCCTCGATCTCTTCTTGCAACGTCTCGATCGCGCGCTCGACCGCAGATATTCGCGTCGATTGCCCGGACGATAGCCCACCGTCTTGCTGCGACTCCTTGGCTCGAATTCGATCGACTTCTAGGCGCATGTTTGAGATCTTTTCCTCCTTGCGCCGAATGTTTTGCTTTTGCTTTTCCTGTTTATCGCTAAATTTCCCATCGTGCGTGCGCCAATCCAGCTCTTCGATCGCGCGTTGACGCTCGTTGATTTCGTCATCGGCATCCATCATCCCCCAAGACGACCCAGCCTTTGCCGCAGCCTCTTGTTCGCGCGCCGCCGCGCGTTCCGCCTTCAACGCCGCCAGTTCGCGCTGCATCTCAGCCTCCGCCGCGGCTTCCAACGCCGCTAACGCCTTCATCTCTGCCGCACTCAGCCCTTCCTCTGGCATCAAGCTCTCATCGCCGTCTAAAATATACAATCTACTCGACTCGCCGAGCTTGATCTGATCGCCGACTCGAATCGGCGCGTGCACGCCCGGCTTGACGCGTCGCTTATTCACAAACGTCCCGTGCGCGCTCTCGCAATCGTACACGTACGCCTCTGTCCCGTTCGCCTTGAACTGAATCACGCAATGCAAACGTGACGTCGACGGGTGTTCGACGACGACGTCGCACGCCGGATGCCTTCCGAACGTCACGTGTCCTCGCGGCGCGTCTTCGCCTTCGCCTCGGTCCAGTCGCGTCCTCGACGCCAACGCGCCGCCCTTGACGCAATCGAGATAAAACTCGCGCGCGGGCGCCCCGCCCCACGCGGGCGCGTCGTACGTCTTCCCGAGCGGCGGCGCGGACGCGCGATCGCGCGCGTCCGCGCTCGGCGCGGCGGGCTCGACGTCCGGGGCCGCCCCACCGGCGGCGTCCTTCGTCGGCTTCGCGCGCGGCGCCGGCGGTCGCATCATCGCGCGCGACCGCGCGAGGACGACGCTGAACGCTCGCGCGCGCTTCGCGCCGAACCGCGCGGCGAGCGACGGCGCGAACGATCGCGCGTCGGCGTGTCCCGCTCGCGCGCGGGCGAAAACATTCCAAATTCGCATTCGGGCCGTCACACGCGCGCGCGCGCCGGCGATGCCCGTGGCGAGAAAGCTGTTCGATCAGAGCGACGCGTCGGCGCCGGCGCGAGCGCTCGAGCGCGCCGGATCGTCCGCGACGCCGATCGCAGACGGCGAAAAGTCGGTACAGTTTAAAAAGATGACTTTGAACGGTGACGAGAGCGGCGACGACGCGGAAGGGACTCGACGGGTGTCGTTCGACGCGTCGTCGGAGATTTTAAGCCCGATCGCGAAGCGCGCGGGAGTTGAGGCGGCGGAAGCGGAGGAGACGACGCCGGCGTCGCCCCCGCTGCGACCGGCGGGCGCCGGGACGAGCGAGACGTCGTTTCGATTCGACGACGCCGCGAGCGATGAGTCGAAAGAGAACGCGGGCGCGAGCGATGACGATGCGATGAGTTTTGAGAGCGCAGACGCGAGCATGGCGGTGAACATGACGAGGGACAGCGAGAATATGACGTTTCAGAGCGCGGGATATCGTTCGGCGCTGCTCGATTTCTCTAGCGACGACGAGTTTTCGGCGAGCTCGAAACGGCGCAAGTTCAGGATAGGCGCCCTGCTTCGACCGATGTTGGCGTTCGCGGCCGGATTCGCGGTCGTGGCCGTGATCGCGATCGAGGTGGCCTCGTCGAGCGGCGCGAAGGAGGGCGACGCCAAGCGCGGCGCGAGGCGAAAGCAGACGTTTCGCGAACTGTTCACCGCCTCCAAGGGCAGCCAGTCGTCGAAGGACGCCGCCGCCGTGTAACAAAGATACCGAGAGTAATATACATTACATCACAGACGCCGGCCGATCGCGATCGTCGCCGCGCGGCGCTGTCTGCGCGTCTACGCGTCTACGCGTTCGCCCCGCTCGCTCGCCTCCAGAGCCCGCGCGAGCTCCTTCAGCGCCTCGACGCGCTCGATGACGCGCTCGACCGTCGCGTCGACGCGCGCGATGTCCCGCTCGCACGTCGCGATCGCGTCGCGCTCCGCGCGCGACCGCGCGCGCTCGAGCGCGTCGCACAACTCGCGTCGTCGTCGCACCAACCGATGGCCGCGCTGAAGTTCGCGCGACGCGCGTCGCCCGACGTCCGCGAGCGACGACGACGACGACGACGACGCGAACGTCACCGTCGCCATCGTCGCGCGCGCCGCGCGCCGCGTGCCGCCGCGCGTCGGCGCCTGGCGTTCGGCTCGCGGAACGCCACAGACAACACCCAACCGCCGCACGCGCCGCACGCGGCGACGCGCGCCATGGACGACGACGACGTCGAGCGCGGGACGAAATCCGCGACGATCGCGGCGTCGGCGTCGTCGCCGCGCGCGGAGCGGCGCGCGCTGTTGCGCGAGGACGACGGTCGCGGTCGGGTCCAGGGTGTTGGACGACGCGCGGGGTGGCGACTCGCGGCGGTGTGCGCGCTCGCCCTGATCGGCGCGGGCGCGGCGGGATACGCGCTGGGGGCGTCGCATCGCGGGCACGGATTGCTCGCGTGGCGCGGGGGGCGACACGGGCATCACCACCACCGGTCGTCGTCGTCGTCGGGGCGTCGGCACCGCAGTCGGCGCGGCGACGGCGAGCGGCGAGGACACCGCGACGCGGCGACGGCGGTGACGAGCGCGGAGGCGAGGGACGCGGCGAGAATCGGTGTGAAAGGGGCGTCGCGCTCGCGCGCCGCGGCGCTGGCGGCGGCGCCGGAATTCGAGCGCGCGTGAAACGCGCGAAAACGCGTTGCGAACGATGGCGGCGCGAGTCGTCTAGTCTAGTTTTGTTAATCTTCAATGCCTATCGCGTGTTGCGTTTTACGTGTCGTCGCTCTTTGGCTTGGGTAGTGCCGGCTCGAACGTCACTTCTTGCTTCGTTCGCGGGTCTACGATTCGCACTCTGCTCGAGCTCGACGGCGTCGCGACGGTCGGCGGCGGAGCCTCGGCGACGTCGGATCCTTCGTTCTCGGGCTCGACGACCGCGGACACCGGTGGCTCCTCGTCCGCGGGTGTTTCGACCACGGTTGTTTCGTCGACGTCGTCGATGTAGTCTTCGAGATCAGACGGGACTTCGACGCGGCCGTCGTCTTCGATAAATTCCTCCTCACCCGAGTCGTATTCTTCTGCGCCGTCGTCGTCCGCCGCGGTCGAGGGTTCGTCATCATTCATGACGTCCTGCATTTCGATCTCTCGCGGCGCCGCATCGTCGGGCGGGGAGGTCGCCGGCGCAGCGCTCTCCTGCTGCGCCGTCTCTTCGACGCTCGGCGACGCCGTCGCGCCTGCGCCCTCCTCCTCCGACGACGACGACGACACATGCGTCGATCCATCTTCGGCAACCTTACCTTCCTTGGCTTCCTTCCTCTTTTTCTTCGCACCCTTATCCTTCTTTTTCTTCTCCTTTTCCTTACCCTGCTCCGCGGGCGTCTTCTTTTGTGCACCGAATCTTGATCGAGCCTCGATGAACGACTCGGACGTGAGCTTGGAAAACAAGCTTTGCTCTTCGTCTTGCACGAGCTCTTTGGCGACGTCGGAGCCGAACCAACGGTGTAGAGTGCCGTACATGAGCAAGCACGTGAGACCGAACGACACCGCGGTGACCATCTGCATCCCCAACATCACCTCGTCGCACACCTGCGCCGTGGCGAGCTCTATCGTGTCGCTCATCGGCTGGCAGCTCCCCAAGCCTTCGTCGATGATGCCAAAGTCTGCTCCAAAGGATGTCATCGCCGCGTTCAACGCCGTCATGTACTGCGACGACGCGTACGCGCCTCCCAGATCTTGGACGTTGCCGATCGTCTCCTTCAGCTTGACGTTATCTGCGTGCAAATCTTGCAAATACTCTCCGAGCTCGTACCCAAAGCGCGGACACACGAAGTACAGCTGCACGTTTTCCGGCACCACGAACTCCACCATGGCTTCGTAGGAGTAGCACACCTCGGCGCCGATCACGCTCACGGGCCAATACACCGAAGTCATCAAGAAGCAATAGATGAGCGTGAACAACGGAAGCGCGCGAACGAAATACTCTGGCGTGACTCGTCCCGGCGCTCGCTTCCACCACTGCGACACGGGCGTCTTGCCGTGATGGGCGATGATGGGCACCACCGACGTCGTGAGCAACGAGATCAGCAGCAGCATCAACAACGTCATCGACGTCACGTAAATCACCACGAACGTCTTCACCCACTTCAGCGACTCTAAATCCTGAATAAACTCGATCGAACCGCTGTGATGCAGCATCGCCTCCGTCACCGCCGTCAGCGCCGTCGCGATCGTCGCCGTCGCCCCGACATCGTTCGCCGTCACCGCTTCCCGGCGCAGCATCGTCAACGAATCATCCATCGCCATGATCGGCGCCCCGATCGCCCGCATTCCGCTCTGTCCATTCTCCGCCCACGCCTCGATCGTCTTCAGCGTCTGCAGCCCGCCTCGAAATCCTTCAATCAATCCAATCAGCGCCGCCGGTATGAACGCCAGGATCACCCCGATCGTGATGATCGCGCGCGTCTTCGCCTCTTTTATGTTTGTGTTCTCGAATATCGTCCGGTTTTGCGCCGTGTACGTGCGATAGTACATCAAACATATTCCCGCCGCGACGACCCCGGGCGAGGCGTAGGTGACCGCGATGAGGACGCAGGACGTGCGCAAGCCGTACGCGGTGAAGTGATGGAACGGGAGCTTGTGCACGAGCTCGCGCATGTCGAGCACGTACGACATGGCGGCAGACGGCGGCGCTCCGCGACGCGCACTGGGGATGGATGCAGGAGTGTTTTTTTAGTGTTACAGCGGCGCGAGGTGTTACCGCGAACCATGACTACCCGCGGGTCGGCCTGCCTACGCGCCCGGACGATCGATCCGGCGCGCGGCGCAAAAACTCGTCCATCGCGAGCACGCGCATGTTCGTGTCGTCGACGCGCATCAGAACGTACGGTTTGGGCGAGCCCGGGACGACGCGCGCGACGCCGCTGGCGTCTCGCGTCTCGACGGCGTCGCCGCGCTCGGAACGAATCTCTAACAAGCGCACGCTCGGCCTGTGAACGTACAGCGCGCCCGTGTCGGCGTCGAACGCGAACGTGGCGTCGCGACACCCCTTGATGATCGCTTTCAGTCTCAGCTTGCCGTGACTCAGGATGCGAAAGAGCAATACCCTGCGCGTCTCGTCGCCGACGGCGAAGCAGTCGCGCTCGGCGCAAATCTCAAATCTCGTGTACCGTCGCGGCGCGTCCACGAACGCGCAGTTCCACGTCGGCTTCTCTCGTTTCAGCGCGCTCACCTCATCCATATCCACGCCCTCGTACTCCCCCACCGCGTCCTCGCTCACGTCGGCGTCTCGGTCCACGAATGTCTTCGCCACGCTCAGCGCCGTCGACGAAAACTTTCGTAACATCGCGAGTCCACCGCCGAGCGCCGTCTCGCGCTTCCCCGCGTCGTCGCTCGTCGCCGACGTCGACGCGATCGCCGCCCCTCCCACCGCGATCAGCGTCGTCGTCCCATCGTTCGCTCGCGCCGCGCCCGCGCACGCCGTCATCGGCGCCAGCCGCGGGAGCGTCCACCGCCGCGTCGCGCGTCCCGTCCTCGCGTCCCATCGCACGCACCGCTCGACGCTCGACGCGTACTCCCCGCACGCGCGAACGACGCGCGCGACGTCCACGCGCGTCTCCACGCCTCGAGTCGTCGCGACGTAGCCCGCGTCGTCGCCGACGACGACGCCCGTCGCCGTCGCGGCGCAGCACGCGATGGGGACGTCGCGCGCGAGCGCCGCCTCGCGCGCGTCCGACCGGCGCAGCGCGCGCGGGTCGCGACGCGAGCGGTAATACAGCGCGCCGTCGCGATACGCGACGCACTCGACGTCGACGTCGGCGCCGTCGAACGCGGCGGACATCGCGGTCTGGCGGTTCGCGTCGGCGTCGCGCGCGACCCGTAACAACGCGCGCGCGCGCGCGCGCGACGCGTGACCTCCGAAAACGGTCCCATATATTACGTCTTATCTTCGGATATGACACCTGATAAACTGGAAAAAAATACAGAGAAGATTAGCATGGCCCCTGCGCAAGGATGTGAGTGTTCGCTCGGACGCTCGCGCCGCGCACGCTCGGACTCGAGCGACGACGCCTATGCGCGGCGACTGACGGTCGCGTCGCGCGCGAATCGCAGGACACACAATAACTCAAGAAAAGTTACACGTTTTTTTTGATTCGATTCGATTCGATTCGACGCGATTCGCGTCCGACGACCCGCAGACGACGACGGACGTCCGGCACCACGACGCGCACGCTCGGATCGTTCGTGCGCGCGGCCGCCGCGCGCGCGCTCGTGCGAAGCGCGCTTCGCGTCGCGCGAGGCGCGCCGGACGAGGGCGCGCGACGCGCGATTCGCGACGAAATCCGTCGGCACGCCGAGTCGAACGCGTCGGCGGCGTCGCGCGGCGGCGCGTCGGAGGCGTCGCGCGCCGCGCACGCGATGAGCGAGGGACGGCGACGGTTGAAGGAGCTCGAGGAGATGATGCTGATGGTGAGGTAGGGGACGCGCGCGACGATGGGGGCGGCGGCGGCGGCGCGCGGACGCGTCGCGGCGCTGGCGCGACACGCGGGCGCGACGTTCGAGCTCCCGACGCGCGCGATCGAGATCGCGGCGACGGCGGGCGAGGGCGGGGGTAACGTGACGCTGTTCGCGAACGCGCGCGTGGGTCGAAACGCGCGCGTCGTGGAGACGCCGTTCGCGTCGTGGGCGACGAGGAGCGCGACGTTCGCCGAACGCGCGGGACCTCGAGACTTTTTAGCGGCGTTTGAACCGGGCACCGTGCGCGAGACCGTGGCGCTGATGATGCACACGCTGAGCGAAAAGAAAGCGGACGAGTCAGCGTCGTCGTACGCCGCGAGTTGTCTGCCGGAATCGTTTCGGTTCGTCGACGCGTGCCTGAACGAAGCCGACGTTCAGGCGTTGGCTGGTACGGAGACGGAGTCGCGCGCGCGTTCGCGCGGTGAATTCGTGAGAAAGCTATCGGCGATGTCGAAGATCCCTGTCGCCGACATCGCGTGGGCGCTCGGCGCGGTGTCGTCGCGCGCGATGAAATCGGCGGCGGTGCCAGAATTCGCGCTCGTGCCCGGATGCGATTTATTAGACCATCACCCGCAACCGAACTGCGAGGTGCGCCGAGACGGCGGGTCGACGCCGGACGTGTACGTTGCGACGACGAGAGACATCGCACCGGGCGAAGCGCTCACCATAAGCTATGGCAATCTCGGAAACGATCGCGCGTTGCGAATGTACGGCTTTAGCGACGCGGCGTTCTTTAAGAACGACACGCGACGAAGCGGTGTCCATCCGTCGAACGAGTCGGCGTTCGCGAAAACGCTCGACGCGCAATCTCTAGATGAATGGCTCGCGGACCGATCGTCGTGGTGTCGCGACGTTCCGGGACAAAAGGGCGAGGACGACGAGTGGTTTCGACACGTCTCGATTTTGCGCCGCGGGCAAACGGAAATCATAGACGCGTACGTGCGAGCGCTAGATTGCTAGGTGTATCAATTAGTAGAAATTTTGCTGGTGCTACGTCTCGTGCGGTTTCGGTTCCTCCCCGTCGTCCTCGTCGTCGTCGTAATCCGCTGGGTCGAACGAAATCTCGGAAACTTTCGCCTTCTTTGCCGCCGCGTCGCCGGCGTCGTCGTCGATCCCCAGTTCTCGCTTCGCCTCACGCATCAGCGCTTGAGCCTTCTCGCTGCGCAAAAACATGTCGCGAACCTTTTCATCGTTTTCATTCGCCACGCGCACGATGGCGATCGGGTTCGGGTCATCGTTCGCCCATCGAACGTTGAGCGGCTCGGCGTCGTCGCTCGTCCACAGCGTCTGCCCCGCCATGGCTTCCTTCGCGAACTCCGCCGAGGCGCGAAATTTATACCGAACGAACGCGAATCGCCGCTCAAACTTCACCGTCACGTCTTCGATCGGACCGAACTCGCTGAACTGCGCCATCACCTCGTCGTACACCTTCTTCGCGCCCCACTTTGGATCCACGGCGCCGCCGAAGAACATGTACAGCGTTCGCCCGACGCGCATGTACGACCCCGTCCCTCCGTTATCGTCCCGCTCCGTGTGATGCTTCGGCCGCCCAAATATATCAAACATCATGTGATTCTTCGCGTCGTCGAACGCCGTGGGCAACCGATGCAAGTACTCGCACGCCTCGCCGCTCGTGCAGCACCCGCGCGCAAAGTGATAGCACACCGCCGTCGTCCCCGCGCCGTCTCCTTTCGTCACCCCAGCGTCCAAAATCGGCGCGCACCGCGTCACCGCTTTCACTGCCGAGTTAAAATCTCGCGCCGTCGTCCCCGATGACGTCGCGTGTTTCCCCCACCACACGTTAAAATCTCCCTTCGCCGCGTCGCTGCGGTGCCGAATCCTCGGCCCCGTCTCGGGGTCGTACTGCACTCGCGCCTTTCGCGACCGACTCACGCGTTCGCCCTCCTTGGTCCACATCTTCATCGAGAAATCGACGCCCGCGTCCGCGTCCGGGAGTTCGAACGCCGCGCGCGCCTCCGTCGCGTCGTCGTCGCCGTCGCCGTCGGCGGTGCCTCGCGCGTCGTCGTCGTCGTCGCGGCGTCCCGACGCGCGCGCGTCGCTCGCCTCGCGCGTCGCTCGCTTCGGCGGCGGCGGTCTCGCGCCTCTGTACACCTCCACCATCGCGCGCGGCGCGCGTCGCGGTGTGCGACGCCGCGCGCGACGCACGACGCGGCGTCACATTTCGCCGCGCATTCGCGCGCGCCGATCGACGACGAAATGCTCACGCTGCTGCGCGCGTCCAAGTCGCCCGAGGCGCGCGCGCCGCGCGGACGCGCGAACGAAGCGCAATCCACGCCCGGACCGTCCGGGAACGACGACGCGATCGACGACGACGACGGGAGCGACGCGAACGATGCGGACGCGGCGACGAAAGATGACCGTTTGGCGGGAAAACGAAACGACGGCGCCGAGGACGACGCGCGACGCACGGCGCACGTCATCGACGGCGATGGAAGGTCGTGGTCGAGACAGAACGTGCGCACGGCGACGCTGGTGTACGATGGGGCGTGCGCGGTGCGGGTGCGGGAGGGCGAAGACGGCGCGCGAGGACGAGCGAGCGAACGGCGCGTCGACGCGCGGGTGCGCGTGATGGTCGGCCCGGGATCGGCGTCGATCGGGGAATCGGACGCGGGACGGGAGGAAGAGACGTCGAGTCAGGCGTCGAGGATGCTGCGCGTGCACGTGTCGAGCGATGAGGATCCGTTTTTTTATCACGCGATGGAAGTGCGGGAGGAGGATTACGGGCGGTTGCGCGCGGAGCAGCGCTTGGTGGTGAACTTTGATGAGTTCCCGCGCGCGTTGGTGCGGTTGATTCGCGCGTGCGACGGCGCGAGTGGGGTTGGGAAGAAGAAGGATGTGTATTGCGTGCTGGAGACGCCGTCTGAGTCGTCGGCGTCGACGCTTTCGATCGTGGAGACGAATGAGTTTAATCAGTTTACGCACGTGGCGCTCAAGTTTAAGCCGGCGTCGGATCGAGCGGCGAAACGTATCCTCGCGGGGCTTTTGCTGGATGCCAAGGATCGCGAGAGAGAGTTGAAACGATTTGAAACGCTCTATCGCGAGTCGCAAGACGCCCTCGAGATCGCGCGCGCGAAATCTCTCGAGGCGCAGATGAAGTACGCCGAGTCGTCGGCGAACGGCAAGCGAGAAATCTTGGACGAACTCGAACGCTCGAGGGAGCGTTACGAGGCCGACAAGCGCGAGCTGCGCAAGCGCATCGATGATATTTCTAGCGAAAAGTCCGAGACGGAGCGCGAGAAGTTTGCGGCGCAAAATAAAGTGAGCGAGTTGGCGACCAAGCTCGGTTTGATCGAGGGCGAACTCGCGATCACCAAGCGCGAGTTGCAACGCGTGCGAGAAGAAAACGCCGCGCTCGACGCCGAAGTTCACGAGCGCGACAAGGCGCACAGCTCGCGCGCTTTGCGCGTCGAGTGGCTCGAGAAACAGCTCGAAGATAAGGAGGAAGTGATCGAATTATTAAAGTCCAGACTCGACGCGAGCGAAGAGCACAAAGTCGCCCTCGCGAGTTCGTGGGAGCAAGCGCGTCGCGCGCTCGGCAAGGCGGAGGAGCGCGTCGCGGCGAGCGCGGCGGAGATCAACAAAGGCAACGGTATCATCGAGGATTTACAAAAAGAGGTGCGCGCGGCGAAGAGCAAGACGAAGATTCAAACCGCCGTCATCAAAAGACAAGAAGCCTTGCTCGAGGAGCGTCTGTCCAGCGTCAACGTCGCCGCGGGCGAGCGCGCCGAGGCCTCCCTCGAGCAACGCGAACTCGCCGCCGCCAACGCCGCTCTGCGCGACGAAAAAGCCGCGCTCTCCCAAAAGCTCGCCGAATCCCACGCTCTGTTACAGAGCAATCAACAAGTCATCGAATGGCTCAACGCCGAGCTCACCGACGCGACCGCGGGTCGTCCCGTCGCCGCCTTCGCGTCGTCCGCCGCCCCGCGTTCGCCCCTCATCGATCTCTCCTCCCCGAGCCCGGCCTAGGCGCCGCACCGTCGCGCGTGTATTAATCCATCTGACCCTCCTCTCCCATTTCGCGCGACTCGATCGCGTCCGCGCCTCTCCGCGCCTCGCGCGCCTCTCCCCGCGCGTCCGCGTTCGGCTCGATCGATCGATCGATCGATCGATTCGAACCCGCTCGTTTTGTTTCCCCTCGCCGCGCGCGCCCCACTCACGAACGCTCGACGCGCACGCGCACCCGGTGCGTCCGTCGCGGCGACGCGACGCGACGATCGCGCGCGTCTCGCGCGCGACGCGACGCGACGCGACGCGACGCGACGCGACGCGCGAAAGGCGGCGCATCGCGAACGCGCGCGGACGCGTCGAATGCGAATGCGAATGCGAATGCGCGCGCGACGACGCGCGACGGTGGAGCCGACGCGCGGGAACGCGCGAACGCGAAGAAGCGAGGACGGTGGAGACGCGCGCGACGCGCGGGCGAGGGAGGCGCGGACGCGCGCGCGCGGGACGACATCGATGGGCGATGATGGGGGAAATTTGAATTCGAGGGCGCAAACGGCTTGTTTTTGACGGGCGACGGGGGGCGGAGGCGCGCGCGCCGCGGAACGGCGCGATCGCGGACTCGGGGAGGGGCGCGAGACGAAGGGGGGGGAGCGCGAGGCGCGGACGCGGGATTACGACTGACGGTGCTCGCGCGGACGTCCTCGGACGTCGCGACGCGTTCGTCTCGCGCAGTTTAAACCAGACATGAAACACGCCGCCAAGGTCGCCGCGAAGAAGGCGCTCACGAAGATGGATTCCCCGCTCGCGCTCGTCGCGGGCGTGACCGTCGGGATTCTTGCGCTCGGTATCGTCGTGCAAGTGTTGCTGATCGTCGCGTCCTTGTTCACGGGCAAGAGCGCTGCGGGCGAGCGACCGAAGCGCGACCGCAAGCCGACGCCGAAGGCGCTCGAAGCCGCCCCGGCGGCGCGCGCCGCCAAGAAGGCGGCCCCGGCGAAGAAGGCGTCCTCTAAGAAGGCGACTCCCACCAAGCCGTCTCCCGCCAAGAAGGCGGCCCCGGCGAAGAAGTCCTCGTCCAAGAAGTCTGCGGCCAAGCGGACGCCGGCGAAGAAGTCCTCGTCCAAGGGCCTCGCGAGCCCGCGGCGATCGTCTCGCACGCCCACCAGAAAGACCCGATAAACGCGCATTTGTATTCCGAGGTTGGGTCCGTCTTGGTCCATGAAATAGGACAGCGATGGGAGTTGGTTGCGCTCTTACGCGTGTAAGAGTCGAGGCGAGATTTTAAGTGGTGTAGGAGGAGTTCAAATGACGACGCGCGTTCGGGGAAAGTCGAACGCGCGTCGTCGCTGTCTGTAAATTCACCGTCGTCGTGACGCGTAGGTATCTAGAAACTTACCGCGTTTAGAATATTCACTGTTATATCACTCACATGTTGGCGTGCACGGAGTACTCGACGAGAACGCGACGAACGAATGAGCGCGCGCGCGACGGCGCGGGGTGACACGATTTCTAAGCGTTGGATTGCAAGTGAAATTCTCGACAAGAAATGTAGTGACCGCGCCCCGTTTACATCACCTTGAGGTGCTCGTACTTGGTGGCGTCGAGGCCGAGGTTAGCCATCAGCGCGTTCCAACGGGGCGGTTCCTCGTCGAAGACGTAGGTGAGCGGGAACGTCAAAACGCCGCTGCCGCCCATTCCTCGCAACTTCTTGACGGTTTCATAAATACGAGACTTTGGCACGGCCACGGAGACCGCGTAGTACTCGCCCGCCTTTCCAGAACCGTCCGGTTGCGGCGTGTACACCGGCGCAATCGTGGGACCTTGTAAACCGCGCAACGTCGCCGCGCTGTTGAGCTTAGCCGCCACGGCTTCCGGAGAATCGCCGCGGACGTTCGCCGTCACCATGAACAAACTCTCGGCGCGCAAGTGAGCCTCAAGACGCTCGAGAAGTTCGTGAACGATCTCTAACAAACCTTCGCGTTTCAGCAAAGCCTCCCTGGACGCGACCAAAACCCCTTGACTGTCGAGCACGCGCCCGCCCTCGATCTCCTTCAAGTTGTTCTCTCGAAGCGTCGTCCCGCTGCTAACCAAATCGAGAATGCAGTCGGCGGCGCCCATCGCCGGCGCCGCCTCCAACGCACCGTCCGCGGTGGTAATTTCCACGTGTTCGAACCCGATATCCTCGAAGAATTGCTTCGCCACGCTCGGGTACGCGGTGACCACGCGCAACGGACGCGCCGGTCCCCACTTCGGGAGCGCCATCAACTCTCGCATGCTGTTAATCTCGTCCCACGCCTGCGGGATCGCCACGGCGAGGTGGCATCCACCGAACCCGAGCGCATCGTGCACGATGACAATGTCATCGTCACCGTACGCGATCTCGGCGAGCATATCGTACCCGACGATGCCGACGTCGATGTCGCCCGAAACAATCTTGCGCACCACGTCCGTGGCGCGTTGAAACCAAACCTCCATTCCCGGCACGCTCGGGATCTCCGCCGCGTACTGTCGCGGGTTCAACTTTTTCACCGGTAACTGACACGTCTTCAACAACGCCTGCGTGTCTTCAGCCATGCGACCCTTGGAAGGAATGCCCATCCGGATCGACGACCGCGACTCCACGGGTTTGCGAAACGCTGCGCGCGAACCCACGCGCTCCATCGGCGCACTTTTCGTCAGTCTCCGCGCTCGCGCGTCGTCACCGCCCCACCCTCACCCCGCGTCCGCCCTTCCCATCGCCGGAATCCGCGCGAACCACCCCATCGACCTCCCGCGCGCCGTCGCCGATCCGTCCTATCCACTCCCGCGTCGTCTCGAATCGATCCCTCCCCCCCCCGCGCCTCCTTCTCGCCTCGTCCTCGCGATCGCGCGTCGCCTCGCCATCGATTCGCCTCGCCTCGACGCACCCTTCCCGTTCGCCTTCTCCGTGCTCTTGATGCTCGCCGTCGTCGCGCGTCGTCGCGCCGTCGCCGCCGTCCATCGCGTCCCGCATCGCATCGCGCGTCGCGTCGTCGTCGTCGCGCATCCGTACGACGTCCTCGCGCCGAGCGTCGCCGTCGCCGTCGCCATCGTCGTCGTCGTCGTCGTCGTCGTCGTCGTCGTCGTCCCGCGCGCGCGCCGTCGTCGCGGTGTGTCGCCGTCGCGCGTCGGCGAGGCCCCTTCGCGCGCGGGTTTCCCGCGCGCGCGCGTCTCGTATTCCACGCGCGCCGAGCCCATGTAGCGCGCGCGCGTCACATACCGTGAACGATCACCCGAAGGCGACGAACCGCGCCGATAAATGATAAATACGCTGCGCATAAAATAAAACACACCGCGCGCGGCGCTGACGGTCCGCCGTCGCGACGCTTTTTCGTCGCGGCGTCGGACGACGGCGCGCGACGCCCCTTCGCGCGATGGCGCGCGCGCGCGACGCGCGACGGCGCGAGGCGATGGCGACGATCGCGCGCGCGACGACGACGCGACGCGACGGCGACGACGGACGGTCGATGTGGGTGGATTGCGACCCGGGACACGACGACGCGTTCGCGCTGTACCTCGCGCTGCACGGGACGGCGGAGCGCGCGCGCGTCTTGGTCGGCGCGTCCGCGACGCACGGGAACGCGAGCGCGGGAAAGACGACGGTGAACGCGCTGCGCGCGCTGGCGTGGATCGGCGCGCGGGCGTCGCGAGACGGGGGGGAAGAAGGGGGGCGCGGGACGCGGGACGCGCGACGCGTGGCGTTCGCGGCGGGCGCCGAGAGGCCGTTGCTTCGCGCGTCGAGCGCGTGCGAGGAGATTCACGGCGAGAGCGGGTTGGATTCGGCGAGCGCGACGGATGCGCTGGAGGAGTACGCGTGGGGAGAGGACGAGAGAGATTGGATGGGGGCGGGCGGGATCGAGGCGCTGTTTCATCCGCGCGCGAAGACGGCGGCGGAGGCGATGTACGACGCGTTCGTGCGGCACGTCGAAACTTCGGGAAGAGGACGGCCGTTCGTCGTCGTCGCCACGGGGCCGTTGACGAACGTGGCGACGATGATTCTCGCCAAGCGTTCGCAGATTGATTTATTTCCCGACGAATGTCGACCCGTAATTTTTTGCATGGGCGGCGCCGTCGGCGACGGCAACACCGGCGCTCGAGCGGAGTTCAACATTCAGTGCGATCCCGAAGCGGCGAAAATAGTCTTCGAGAGCGGTTTGCGAGTCTACATGATACCGCTCGAGGTGACGCACACGGCGATCGTCACCCCGAGCGTTCTCGACAGCTTGACCACCGGTGGTCATTTCGACTCCGGCAAAGCGGGCGCGAGCGCGCACGCCAAGCAAATCAGATCGCTCTTGACATTCTTCAAGGACACGTACGAGAACGTCTTCGATTTCAAGACGGGACCGCCTTTACACGACCCCTGCGCCGTGTGGGCTGCGATTAATTTTATCGAGGGCGCCACGTACGATGAATCCGAAACGGACGATAGATTTCGAGACTTGTTCGAATTCACGCACGAACGCGTCGACGTCGAGTGCGAGTCGCGACTGACGTACGGCCAAACCGTCATCGACCGCTGGGGGACGAGCGCCGAGCCGAAGAACGTGTACGTCGCGAGAAGCATGAACGTCGATCGCTTTTGGGAAGCCATGCGCGACGCGATTCAGCACCGTTTGAGCTGGATGTCTTAGCGAGCGCGCGTCCGCGCGCGCGCTCGATAGCGCCGCGCCATCCGACCCGATTCGCGAGTTGCGCGCGGAACACAGGAAAGGCAAGAATAGGTCGTGGTAAAACGAATGTAGCACATATTTTTTTTTACAAAAAGTGCGTCTGTGGCTCCTGCTCCCGCAGAGCCCACCGCTGTGGACAGCTGTGGACGACGTCGTCGCGAGCCCGCGCGCGCGCCGCACACTCGCGCGACGACGACCGCCATTCGCGCGCGAACTCGACCCGAACTCTCGCGCGCGAGCGTCGCCGCGCGTCCGCGGCGCGCGCGGCGCGAGGCGCGCGCGATGACGCGCGCGGGCGACGACGACGTCGACGCGCGCGACTCGGCGCGCGAAGAGACGACGAGCGCCGGCCGCGCGCCGAGTCGCGTGCTCGTCGTCGGCGGTGGACGCGTCGGCGCGTACCTCGCGCGCGCGTTTCGACGAGGCGAGGTCGAGCGCGTGGCGCTGAAGACGTCGAACAGGGCGGCGCGGGCGGGGGACGAGACGCGGGAAGCGGCGCGCGTCATAGCGAGCGACGCGGGCGCGATCGTCATGTCCACCTACGATGGACTGACGACGGAGGAGGAGAGACATTTTGATTTTATTTTCATCGCGGTGAAGACGTACGCGCTTGAGGCGGTGAAGCGAGAGCTCTCGGAAGCCGGGATTACGTTTGATAACGTCGTGTTGGCGCACAACGGCATCGTGGCGCCGATGTTCGATGAGAATAAATCGACGCGGGCGGTGATGCCGCAGTCGTGGGACATCGTCGAGACCCCTGGAGTTGGGTGCGGGTACGACATACACGTGAAGAATGAAGACAAGCCGTGGGTGATGCCGAACACGGCGGGAGGACGCGCCACGCGCGCGTTGTTGCAAAAGTGCGGCGTACTGAGCGACGCCACCGATGAGTTCGAGTACTTACTCCTTCGTAAATATTTCATCAATGGCGTCGCGAACTTACTCGCGATCGTGGGCGATTGCAACTGCGATGGCTTGCTGCAGCATCATCGCGAGACGATGGAGACGCTGTACGACGAAATGTTGGAAATTTTACGAGTCCCGCACGCCGACGGCTTCGCCCTCGCCCCAGAGAATTTCCGCGACGTCGTCTTCGCGGGTTTAGCGACGTACCGAGACCACTTTCCATCGACCAAGCTCGATTTCGACGCGGGCGCGAAGCTCGAGATCGATAGTCTCAACGGATACGTCGTCCAGCGCGCCAAGGAGCAGGGCCTTCCGTGCGCCGCGCACGAACGTCTCATCGAGCAAGTCAACGCCCTCGTCGCCGCGCGCGACGGTAAATCGTAATCGTCATATTCATGTAGCTAAGTCCACCGTTTGTTCACGCGCGCGCGCGCGCATCGCGACTTCACCGCTCGATTCTAGCGTCGCTCGGCGCGACAGCCGCGCTTCAAACGCGGCGCGACCGCACTTCGAGCCTCGCGACGACCGCCGGCGCATGCCGAACCCGTCGCAGCCTCCATCCGTTTTCCGCATCGCCGCTTTCACGCTCATCGGCGCCGCGATCGGGTTCTACGCGCAGAACGAGATCGAACGCGACTACAAAGACAAACAGTTGGCTGCGTACGAAGAATATCTCGAGCGTCGCGCGAAAGCGAAGAAATAATCGCGCCGTCGTTCGCGCGCGCCGCGTCGACGCGTCCCGACGTCGAAGCGCGTCGACATGGACGCGAGTCGCCGCCGGAGCGGGTCGTTGGAGTTCGGCGTGGTGGAGAACTGCGCGCCGAATGAAGCGTTTAATTTGAATGGCTTTGGGTTCGCGTTCGACGCGTGCGCGATACGAGGCGAACGGCCGTACATGGAGGATCGATGGTGCGCGGTGTTGGATGAGGAGATAGGAGCGTTTGTGCTTGCGGTGTACGATGGACACGGCGGCGCGGCGGTGAGTTCGCACTTGAGCGCGCACCTGGCGCGGGAGGTGCTGGGGGAGGCGACGCTGCGGAGTGATCCAGAGACGGCGCTGAAACGGGCGTTTAAGCGTGTGAATGACGTCGTGTGCGATCGGAATCCAGGTGATATGCGAGGGATGTATGGGAGACCAGGGGCGGGTTCGACGGCGATCATGGCGCTGATTATTCCGCCTAAAATGTACGTAGCGAACGTGGGCGATTCGCGCGCCACGGCGTTGGACAATCGAGGGCAGGTGACGTTTGAGTCGAAGGATCAGCGCCCGTGCGTGGCTGAGGAGAAGGAAAGAATAGTTAGAGATGGTGGGTTCGTCAAGCGCGGTAGAGATGGGACGTTGCGAACGTGTGGTATATTAGCGGTGTCGCGCGCTTTCGGCAACGCGGGCATCAAGCAGTTTTTATCCGTCGAACCGGAGGTGTACGCTGTAGATTTGGAGACCGTTGATTCGTTGATTTTATGCTCAGACGGGTTGACTGATGTCATGGGGAGTAAGTTGGCGAGTGAAACGATGCGCGCGGCGCCAGTCGGCGTAGTGGCCTCTTCGCCCTCGCCCGTACGGACGAGACGCGTCGCCAACTCGCTCGTCACTCTCGCGCGCGTTCGGCAAAGTAGAGACAATATCAGCGCTGTCGTGCTCCAGGCGCGAAAGTTATCGTCCATTACGTTTCCTTCTCTAGATACTCCGGTCTCTGATGTGCAAGCCACGTTTGGAACGCCAGAGACGGTGCAGTATAATCCGGCGCCCGCCGACGTGAAGGACGGCCAAGACGCTGCGTCACGAGCGGCGCTAGATTTCGACGCGAACAAAGAGGGCGTGACTGTAGACGAGAAGGTGAGCGCGCAAGAGCACGATGACGATGCGCAGGCTTCTGATGACGATGGACTCTCGTCGCCTGTTCCGAGTGTCATGAGAGAATCGACACAAGCAATCACGCCAATCATTCACGCGAGCGGTTGAAATTGCAAGTTGATAGCAGCGCGCGCGTCTAGTGGGGATTACAAAGTGTATGTTTAATACGAAGGACAACAGTATTACGGCGTTGTCGTCGTTGCTTGGGGTTTATTTCGCATCTTCGTAGCGAGTTTCGCCGCTTTCTCGTCCGTCAACACTCCGATGGCGGACCAGTACGAAAAACCCGCCAAGACGTAAAACGCGGGAGCCAGGAGCAAGGCGTGTTGCAAGTCGTACTTCGAGGCCAGGGATGCCACTAAAAGCGGTCCAATTCCTGCGACCATGTTTCTCACTGCGAGGTGCGCTGCCGCGGCGACGCTCGGCGTCTCTGGTAGGGCATCTCGCGTCATCACCGCCGTCGGCGCTCGGAATATTTCCGAAGCTACGATGCCCGGGAACAAGTACATGAGGGACGTTTTATAGTCATCGGCGAGAAGAGACGCAGCGAGTAACGGACCAGCTGCGATCGTCATGATGGATATAAACCACCTCTGCCCATTCGGTCCGCGGGATTGGAGTCTATCACAAATCCAACCCCCGCCGAGACCACCGGTGACGCCCGCGATTGGGATGACCATCGCCAGGAGCGGGTCGTACTCTTGCGGCGTGAGCGAAAATACGCGCTCGTAAAACGCCGCTTGAAAGGCAATCATGGACCATCCGGCGACGTCAGATAATGTCGCCGCCGTCGTGACTTGTCTAAACGCTTCGCTATCGAAACATCTGGTCAAGGAGTCGAACATGTCGTTCTTCTCCGTCGGCTTGATGGGGACGGAGGTGTACTGGCCAGCCATGTTGCTTTGCGCCGCGGCCGCTCGCGCGGCGGTTCTCACTCGCTGCTCCTCCGTCGTGAGATCGTCTTCGTCGATCGTCGAGCCCACGAGAGCGACCAACCCACCGTTGTCGATCGCGGGCAGAGATTTGTACATCTTCTCTTTGAGTTTGCGTCGCTCCCGCTGCGCCTTTCGCTCTTGCGCGCGCTTGCGCCGCTTCACCGCGCGCGATCCCGTGGACGTGCGCCCGGGATCACCTATCGTGAACAAAATCAGCGGTACTATGATCAAACCCGGAAGCGCGACGATGTCGTAAATTTGATGCCACGACATCCCCGAAGACAGCATGGCGTCGCCGACTGTGTTCTCCAAGACGGTGCCGACGTTTGGCGTCAGCACGACGGCGTCCGCGGTGGTGTACAAAATCGTGTGCGCGCCCAAGGCGCCGATCTCCGTCAAGTACGTCAACGGAAGCGTGATTGGCTCGTTGGAGAATATGGGATCCTCCGCTCCCGGAGGCAGCGGCGTGCGCCCGACGAAAGCACCGCTCGCGAAACTCACCGCGCGCCCGGCGTGAATGGCCAAATTATACACGCTCAGCGCGAGCGCCTTGTTCCTCGGGAACATCTCCGGAATCATGCTAAACGCCACCGGGTTCTGCGCCCCGTTTCCGACCGCGAACAATCCACGAGAAATCAACAACGCGGTAAAATTCTCCGAGTGCGCCGTCATGAACGACGCCGCCGTCCACGTCGCCGCCCCCAACGCGAGCAAATTTTTTCGATCCACCGTATCCGCCAACACCCCCACGAACGGCAACAGCAACGAATACGTCACCGTGAACAGCGTCGTCAGCACCGCGCCTTGCCCATCGTCCAGCTTCAAATCCGCGCTCATCGCCGGGAGCAAACTCGGCAACAGAAACCCCGTCGCCGACGCGTGACAGTACGCGCACGTCAGCAACCCCAGCGCCCACGCCGCGCGTCGCTCCCCTTCCGTTCGAAACCTCCCGCCTCGCCCGCCCGCGTCCGCGTCCGCGCCGCGCCGATCATCGCGTTCGCCCTCGTCGTCCTCGCTCGCGTCGTCGAACGCGTCCGGGAACGCGTCGAGCGTCGCGCCGTCGACCGACCGCGTCCCGTCCGCGTCAGCATCGTCGACGTCGTCGCGCCGCGCCGTCCCCGTTTCGCGCGCGCGCACCGCCTCGGCGCGCGTCGCCGCGCGCGCGCGACGTCGCGCGGCGTCCGCGCCGTCGCGCGTCGCGCCGCGCGTCGCCGCGTCGCGCGACGCGCGCGTCGTCGTCGACGCCGCGGATACGATTCGACGTCGCGGACGTTCGCGCGTCGTCGCGACGCGCGCGATCGCGATCGATCGCGACGGCGCGGACGTCGACGCCGCGCGCGTCGACGCCGCGCGCATCGAGCGAGCCCGCGTCGCGCGCGCGTCGCGCAGTCCCGGCACCGCGCGACGATTTGATTTGATTTGATTTGATTTGATTTCACTTCGCGAGACATCGCGACGCGGTGACGCGCGAAGAAGGCGCCATGCGCCGCGACGACGCGTTCCGCGACCGCTTCGACCTGTTCCCGAAGATATCCGACGACTTCGCGCGGCGCACGGCGACGGGCGGCGCGATCGCGACGATCGGGCTGGCGCTCATGGTGATTTTGTTTCTTCAGCAGACGGCGGAACTGATGCGAACGACGACGGCGTACGACCTGCGCGTGGACGACGGCGTCGCGGGAGCGACGAAGAAGATCGTGATCAACGTGGACCTGACGCTGCGGGCGATGCACTGCGCGCAGGTGAGCCTGGACGCGATGGACGTGACGGGGGAGACGCGGCTGGACGTGTCGAGGAGCGAGGTGCGGACGACGCGAGTGGACGCGCGAGGGCGGGCGATCGCGATGACGAGCGAACGGACGGCGGTGAACGCGAAAACGGAGGCGGGGGAGCGCGAGAGGGAAGCGACGGGAGGGAGGTCGGCGTGCGGGGATTGTTACGGCGCGGCGGAGGCGGGGACGTGCTGCGACGACTGCGACTCTGTGCGAGAGGCGTATCGCGTCAAGGGATGGGCGCTGCCGGATCTGCGACGGGTGACGCAGTGCACGAAGGAGTACGATGTGGTGGCGATGCGCAACGAACACAAGGAGGGGTGCCACTTTTCGGGACACTTTGAGGTGAACAAGGTGGCGGGGAACTTTCACATCGCGCCGGGGAAGAGTTATAACAATCTGGGACAGCACGTGCACGATTTATCCCCGTTCGCGGGCGTGGAGAGCTTCAATTTTTCGCACATCATTCATAAGTTGTCGTTCGGGGAAGAATTTCCGGGCGTGGTGAACCCGCTGGACGGCGTGACGAGGACGATGGACGACGCGAACGCCGGCGTGTATCAGTACCGACTCTCCGTCGTCCCGGCGCGTTACAAGTACCTAGGCTTTCGCGCGCGCGTGGTGGAGAGTAACGATTACTCTGTCACCGATCATTTTCGTGGTTTTGACGTGACGAAGAATCCAGGTCTGCCAGGCCTCTTCTTCTTTTACGATTTGTCGCCGTTGCGCGTCGAGTACGAGGAACGTCGAATCGGATTTTTTCAATATCTGTCAAACGTCGCGGCCATCATAGGCGGCGTGAGCGCGGTGGTGAACATCGTAGACGGCTTGGTGTATCGCGGCCAGCGCGCGTTGCGAGAAAAGGTCGATTTAGGGAAGCAAGGGTAGCGTTGTGATCAGATGTTGCATCAAATTACAGGACGTCAAAATACACTCGACGGCGAATTTTCATCCTTCCGTCGTTTTATTGAAAGTTGCGAGAATTTAAGAGTTTGTTCAAGGCGGCGGGCCGTCTGGGTGGCACCTCTTGCGAAGATCCATAGCTTCCTTCGCGCACCGCTGACCCAGCGCCGCTAACTTTCGCATGCCATCCAAGAAAGAAAGCGTACCGTCCGCGATGGCCGCCTTGATCGCGTCGTAATCGTCGTGGCACTGCCGTTCGAGCCTTCGCGCCTCGGCGTCGCAGTCATCCGGGTCATCGCCGAAAGTCTCGCCACTTCCGACGACTTGGATCTCCCCGACGCACTTCGACACCTCCGCCGCGGTCTCCGTCGCGCACGCCTGTCCGAGTTCGGCGAACGAAGCCGCGCACTCGAAAGGCGCCAGCTCGTTCTTTTCGCAACGCGTCTTCAACCGCGCCGCCTTCTCCTCGCATTCCTTTTCGATCCTCGTCAGCTCGCGCTCGCACGCCTTCGTCATTTCCGCGCACGATTGTCCGATTTCCATCATCTTCGTCGCGCACGCTTCGCCCACCGTCACGAATTCCTTCGCCGCGTCCTCCGCGCTCGCGTCGCCTCGCGAAAACGCCGCCGCCGCGTCCCGCAGCGCCTTCGCGCACTTCTCTCCCTCCTCCGCGACCTCGTCCACGCACGACCGCGCGTCATCGGCGTCACCGCCGCCGAGCGCCGCGAGCGCGCTCCGCACCAGCGTCGCGAGCGCGTCCCGCGCGCTCCCACCGTCGCGAACCGCGCGCGCCAGCGCGCGCGTCCCGTCGTCTCCCGCTCGACGATTCGCGACCGCGCGCGCGTTCGCACCGCGTATTCCACCGCGCGAGGCGACGATCGCGACGAGCGCGACGAGCGCGACGCTCGAGCGCGCGCGCGCGCGTCTTCGAGGCATCGCGCGACGCGCTGTGCGACGACGCGCGCGGGAGGATTCGACGCGCGTCTTGTAATCCGTGTGTTACATGTCCCGGTCGTGAGACTTTATCCACTCGGCGCGCCGACGCGCGCGCGACACACGACGACGACGCGCGACGACGACGCGCGATGCCGACGGCGATGACGACGACGATGGGCGCGCTCGCGTCGACGCGGAGCGGGACGCGACAGAGCGCGAACGCGACGCGACGCGCGCGAAAAGCGCGCGGGACGATGATGGTGACGTCGGCGATGATGACGACGGCGGGACGACGCGCGGGACGCGCCTCGGTCGTGACGCGGGCGAGCGAGGAGACGGAGGATGAATTCGAGGCGAAACTCGGCGCGCTGCGAGGGAAGCGGTCGAAGCGGGCGGCGAACAGCTCGACGGGTGCGGCGGATGAGGTCGGCGACGCGCCGAAGCGAAGCGCGGCGTCGCAGCAGAGCCGAGCGAAGGGCGTGCGCGAATTCACGGTGACGGAGAACATCGATGAGCCGGCGATCGATTGGGGTAACGAGACGATTGTGTTCGAAGGACCGCCGGCGAGAGGGGAGGTGGTGGCGAACGTGGCGATGTCGTGGACGCTGGTGTGGATTCCGTTGGCGATTCAAGCCGTCGGTCGCGCGCTCTGGTTGAAGTATAAGATTACGGACAAGCGCGTGAGCGTGATTTCGGAATCTCCGTTGAGGAAGGAGCGCACGGATATTCCGTTGGATCAAATCGCGGACGTCATCTCCGTCGGCCGCGGGATCGGGGCTTGGGGGGACATGGTCGTCACGCTTCGGAACGGAGAAAAGGTTGAGATTCGCTCGTTGCCGGATTTCAAAAAGTGCGAAGACGTGATTCGAGAGAAGATGTACAAGGAAAAAATCATCGATTTTTAAATTCTAAATAATATTCATTCTCTACGAGCTAAAACTACCCCCACCGTAACCACCGCTTCGTCGTCAACCGCTTCGATAATCGAACTCGACGACGGATTGGCCCGCGACGGCCGGCATTTCTTGCGCCTCCCACGCCGCGCGATCGTCCTCGTACGACGCGCGCTTCACGACGCACGGCTCGACGGGCACGCACTTCCCCAATCGCGCCGTTCGCGTCGGACTCACGAACCTATTCGGCAAATTCCTCGCCCCCGACGGTCGCTCGCGCCACCAATTCACGAGCACCGTCACGCGTTGCCCGCGAAACCCACCCTCGTTCGCCAAAACCCCGTGCCAACGATCGCCCTCGAACGCCATCAACCTATTCTTCCTCACCTCGCACGCGAACACCCTCTCCGGCGTCTCCGGCCAGAGTCCGCTCGCCGTCTCCTCGCCCGCCTCGCTCGCCGTCGTCTGATCGAACGCCGCCGTCGCGCCTCCCCCTCGCTCCCCGTCGACGTAAAACACGCTCGCCATCGCCGGAAACGTCCTCGTCCCGACCCCATCGCGCATCGCCACGTCACAATCCGCGTGATACGCCTTCGGCCGCTCGTTCCACGCGACGTCTTGTATCCACCACTCCGCGCCCGCGAGCGCGTCGTCGTCGGCGAGCCCGAGCGCCGCCGCGCACCCGCCCGCGAGCGCCTCGATCGCGCACCGCGGCGCCGCGAGCGCGCGTCTCGGCGTCCAGAACGCGCTCGTCAGCGTCGTCGTCGTCGTCGTCGTCGTCGTCGTCGTCGTCGCGTCGTCGTCGCCGCCGACCGCGTCCTCGTCCAACCATCCCTCGCGCGACGTCGCGGGGTCGTACCCGCCGTCCGCGAGCGCGACGTACGCGTCGACGAACGCGCCGACGCGCGCGAACGCGTCGGCGTCGAGCGCGTCGTCGACGACGGCGAATCGCATCGCGCGCGTCGACGTGCGGGCGACGGATGGATGGATGGATGCCGAAACGCGACACGCCGACGCGCCGACGCGCGACGCCGCGCGCGACGCCGCGCGCGACGTGACCGACGCGTCGCGACGCGTCGCGCGGCCATGCCGCCGAAGAAGACGTTCACCGTGGCGACGAAGGAGGACCTGGAACTGCGACGAAAGTATGAATTGCTGCGACAAAAGAAAGAGGCGCGCGCGCGGCGCGAGGAAGCCAAGGCGCGCGAGGACGCGCGCGTGAAGGGCGCGAGGATGCGCGCGGCGAGCGGCGCGCGGGGCGACGCGCGAGGGACGACGCGCGAGGGGGCGGAATCGAGCGGGCGCGGACGCGACGGCGGCGGCGGACGCGGAGGACGCGGCGGACGAGACGACGCGAGGGGAAACGCGCGCGTCGGAGGAGGGGGGGGGGACGAGAGGGCGGCGGAGGAACCGGTGGATCCCGCGCACGCGCGCGCGAAGGCGATTCTGGCGGGATTGCATAAGAAGAAAGAGCCCGGCGTGGCGGCGTTGAACGCGCGGGCGGCGGCGACGACGGCGGCGGAGAAGGAATCGGAGGAGGATAAGAAGCCGAAGTTGGTGTTTACGATGGGGAAACGCGCGCCGAAGGTTGCTCCGGTGGTTGTGAAGGCGGCGGAGGAGGAGACGTTCGGGTACGCGGATACCGTGGTCGGGTACGCGTCGACGGAGACGAAGGCGCCGGAGCCCGAGGCGGCGCCCGAGGCGGAGGCGAAGCCTGAACCGGAGGCGGAACCCGTGGAAGAGGCACCGGCGCCCGTCGAAGAGGACGCGTCGCAGGGCAAGAAGGAGGTGAAGCGACCGAAGCGACCGGGTTTGCTCTCTCCTGGAATCGCGAAACGACAGAAGATGAACACGCCTACGCCGTTCCCGGAAGCCACCGACGGCGTGGGGGAGAGGACGGACAAGGGCGAGCGCGAGATCTTCATCAGCGACTTACCGGACGGTTGCACGATCGAGAGTCTATCGTTGGCGTGCTATCGCTACGGCCGCGTCAACAGCTGTCGCGTGATCGAGAGAAAGCACTTCGGTTTCGTCACCTTTGCGGATTCGGCGTCGGCGGAGAAAATCGTAAACGCCGCCATCGCGCACATGAACGATCCCGACAAAGAGCCAGTGATCGTGGACGGGCGCGTCGTTATGGTTGAATACAGCGTGCAGGCCAAAGGCGACAAGCCTTTCGGAGATGAGATCCGCCAACGCGCGTTGGAGGAACTCGAACGCATTCGCGACGGCGAAATAGTCGACGACGGCGGAGACGTCGTCAAGCGTGACATGCTCGTGTACGACGATATTTAGCATCGAAATTCTACCACCTGCACCGATTAGCGCGTTGGATTGTTTAATTCGTATCAATCTCCCGAAAACGCCGAAAACGTCGCTGAACACCCACCGCACACCATGGACGATCGCACCGCGCTCCTCGGCGAAGAGCCCTCGACGCCGCGCGAGAAATCGCGCGGGAGTAGAATCATAGGCAAGGAGTTCGCGCGTTTCTTCGTCCTGGGCATATTCGTCGCCGTCGGCGTCTTCGTGAGCGCCGATTTCATCGCCAACATCCCGGCGCGGCGAGGCGCCGTGACGCGGCTCGGTCGGACGTGGACGTCCGCGGCCCCGCTCGCGCGTTGGGCGCACGTCGCGATCGAGGCGAACGTCGACGGGCGCAAGTTCGTCCCGGCGGTGGCCCATCGCGTGGTGGTGCTCGCGCTGTCGACCGGGGAGTCGCTCGCGCAGACTTACGAGTGGGCGTTGTCTTTGAAAGACGTCGGCGTGCGTAAATTCATGATTGGATGCGTCGACGACGCGTGTTTAAAGACGTTACAATCGCTGGATGCGCCGGTGTTCGACGCGAGCGCGAGCGCGGAGAAATTTTCGCTCGACGGCGAGTCGCGCGAAGACGCGTGTCGGTGGGCTTCGCTCGAGAGCGCGAAGGAGCTTTTAAGCGAAGGGTACTCGGTGATCCTCGCGCAACCGACGATAAGATTTCGTAGGAATCCGATGGAAGTCGTCGCGGATTCGATTTCAAGACACGGGCGAAATAGCGTGTTCGCGATGCGAGGCGTGCACTCGAACGTCGTCACCGAGAAGGATTTGCGCGTTTGGACGGGTGGGACCTCGCTCGCAAGTCTTCGTGATGATTTCTTGATCTTCACCCCGGGCTCGCAGTCGTTGATTGATGATATGTTCACGAGTAGGGATGCGGACGTTCCCGCGGACGTTTTAGAGGCTGCGGGAGCGTCGAGCGATTTAGGATCGGCGGAACTCAGCTGGCGATCGAACGTTGCCTTCGTTCTCAACCACATCCTCAGCGTGAAGACGGGCTTGCGATGGAAATTAGCGAACGGGCAGGGTCCGGTCGATGCGGCGCCGTTCAAAACGAAACCGTACGAAGTCAGCGTCGACGCCGCGCTCTTGGGCAAAGATGGTTCGGTGCCAGGCACGACTGCGGAGTTAAGCGGCGTCGCGCGACTGAGCCACGACCGCGTCAAAGTCGTTCTCCTCGACACCGTCGTCGCCCGCGCGCACTGCAACGACGCGTCGACGGATAACATGCCGAAGACGTACGTCGTCGGTTGCGATTTGGACGACGCCGCGCTCGCCGGCAGGCGCGTCGAAGTCGACCACCAGTGCATGCTGATGAAAGGTTTGGAATCGCGCGTCGGCGGCCTCGGCATGTTCTCAGTTTTCGAGCACAAGGGTGAGAGTCCAATCTCGGATTCTCGCGGCTTCATCGGCGCCCTCGACGCGTGCAGGCTTTAGAATTTAATGTAGTTTGCGTTCGCGCGACGACTGTAAAATAACATGTTTCTCTTCGTGCGCTCGAGTCGACGACACACTGCGTGACGCGCGGAGTTTCATGCGCGGCGAGCGAGGGAAGACGCAGCAAGACCCGAGGACGGGGACGATCGAAGACGAGACCGCGCTCGACACGGGTGCGCGACGCGACGACGCGACGACGTTTCTCTGAATCGCTGCGTGAGAATCTCAATCAGCGTTTCCAACCGTGACTGACGCGCGCGCCTCGCGTGACGCACAGAGATAGAGCGAGTCGTCGGTGCGGAACGTTTTGACGCGGGACAGGGCGCGGTGCGGACGGATATCGGGTTCTTCGACGACTTTGACGACGATTTCGACGAGAGGGCGATTCGAGGGGACGTCGCCGTCGCCGCCGAAGAGAGACGAGACGGCGCGTCGTCCGAGTAAATCATGGCGGCTCGCGAAGACGACGTGGCGGACGATAAGTCACTTTTAGTTGTACTCGTGGAGACGAACCCGCGGTACTGGGCGGCGAGCGAGGGGAAGGGAGACGGCACCGCGGCGGCGAACGGGTTGTCGAGCGTGCTCGAGGCCACGACGGTGTTTCTGAATAGTTTCTTTGCTTTGAATCAGCAAAATAGAGCGGCGGTGATCGCGGTGCACGACGATGGATGCCATTATCTGTATACGTCGCCGTTGGGTGGGGCCATCGACGACGAGGCCGAGGACGCGGAGGACGCGCGTTGGACGAACAAGGTGGGCGGCTTGGATCCGTTGCAAACGGAAGCGGGACCGACGATGTTGACGCGGTTAGGAGAGTTAAACGCTGGAGACGCTTCGGCAAGTGCGACGGGTAAGAAGCGTACGAAGACGGCGACCCCATCGTCGCGCGCGGCGATGTCGTCGCCTTTCGCCGGCGCGTTGAGTCTGGCGCTGTGTTACTGCAACCGCGCGCAAACGCTGGAAACCGCCGCCGGTTTACGAGTCAGACCGCGCATTCTGTGCTTACAAGCATCTCAAGACAATCCCACGGATTACATCTCGATGATGAACGCGATATTTTCGGCGCAACGACAATCAATACCCATAGACGCGTTCGCGCTCGGCGAGCACGATTTGCCGTTTCTCCAACAAGCCGCGCACATCACTCGCGGCGCCTACGTAAAGCCCACGCATGGCGCCGGTTTGCTTCAATACCTCCTCTCCACCGCCGCCCTGGACATGCGCAGTCGCTCTCACCTCAAGCTCCCCGCCGCGCGCGGCGTCGACTTTCGAGCCTCTTGTTTCTGCCACAAGCGTCCGGTGAGCGTCGGCTTCGTGTGCTCGGTGTGCCTCAGCATCTTTTGCGAACGTCGATCGTCGTGCGATACCTGCGGCGCCGACTTCGCCGCCGACGCCCAAGTCACGAGCGTTCCATCCGCGTAGTTTAGTCACCGCCGTCCGCCGCGCGTGTAACGCGACGCGTCCAATCAATCCAATCCGTTCCGTTCCCATCCGCCGCGCGTGGCGCCGGACCGCCGGAGACGGTTAAAAACAGTTGCGCCCGAGAATCATCATTCATCGTCGTCCCGCACACCACCGCGCCGGTCGCGCGTCCCATCGCGAATCGTCGCGCGCGCGCGAACTCCGCGCGCGCGCGCGCGCGTTCGTCTCGCCTCTCTCGCGCGCGCGCGCGTCGAAACGAACGACGCGTCGCGACGAATTTCAAACTTGGCGAACATGTCGCGCGTCGCCGCGACGATGCGAGCGCAGCGCGCGGGAAACGCGGGAAATCGACGCCCCGCGGCGCGCAAACGCGCGGCGAAGCGCGGGGACGACGCGCGAAGCGTCGGGGCGCACGCGAACGCGGTCGCGCTGCCGACGAGCTTGGTCAAGGAAGCGACGGATGGAAAGCTGGAGCTCGCGAGCGACGAACGCGTGTTGGTCCTGGACGTCGGGTATCAGACGATCGATATCGTGCCGTGGCAGCGAGCGATGGTGCTGCAGATGATGATGAAGGTGGACGTGATCAGTTACTACGACGGGCCTTGGGCGCTGAGCGCGGAGGAGGCGTATTACGTGCCGGCGGTGGTGCGCACGCGATCTTACAATAGGCACCAGAGTCACAAAACGCCTTTGATTTCGTTGCATAGAAAAAATATCTTCATCAGGGATGGGTTTCGGTGTCAGTACTGTGGGAAGGGTGAGAATCTCACCGTCGATCACGTGGTGCCGGCGTCGAAAGGTGGGCCCTGGGCGTGGGAGAATCTCGCCACGGCGTGCGCGAAGTGCAACAACAAGAAGGGCGACAAAACGTTGTCACAAAGCGGGATGCGGCTTCGAACGACGCCCACGGCGCCGACGGTGGCGAACATGTGCATGTATACGCGCCATGGACGGTTCGTAAATCCACCGGAAGAGTGGGTGCCGTACATACCAGTCAATCAAATCGTTCGCACGCACAAGGACAAGAAAATTTCAAATCCCGCCGCGCGAACAAGGTGAGCGCTCACGAATCGCCGCACGCTGTAATTACTAGTGTACGCTGCTCTCTGTTCAAATATGCAAGTTGTTATCAAATAATTATCACTTTCCTTCAACTTTTCGTCGTCATCAATCGTTCTAAGCGCGCGGCCTCGTCTTTGACGTTTACAGTCACCGTGCGCACGTCGCCGCTCAACTGCACCAGTCCAGGCTTGGCGCCGCGTGGTTTACTCACTTGCCGGCATCGCACTAGCGACACGGGCGCGCGCCCGACCTGATTGGCCTTACTATTCGCAGCCGCTAAAACCGCCGCGTCTATCATCGTTTCCTTCGGTAAATCGTCTCCGGTGTATCGAATGACGACGTGCGATCCCGGACACCCCGCCGCGTGCATCCACCAGTCTCTCGAGTCGCGACACTGCGGATCACAACTCACGCTATCGTTATCTGAGGACGTTCGCCCGACGCGTATATCAATCCCATCCACGCTGACGAACGTCCAGTACGGCATCCTCGGTTTATCCGACCTCGGCCCTTTCACCTTTGGCACTCGCGGCGGTCGCGCGGGCGGCGCGTCGTCCACGCGCAACGCCTTCGCGCGCTCGTACGCGTCATCGACGAACATCGGCGAATTCACGCTCTTACACCCACGCAATACGTCACTCAACGCATTTAAATCATTGAGCTCAGTCTTGCAACTCGTGAGATCGCTCGCGATCGCGTCGACGTCCGGACAGGCGGCTAACTCGGCTTCGCTCGCGTCCTCCTTTGCCATGAGCGCTTCCACCGTCTCTCGCGCCACGCGAAGTTTCGTCGTCGCCTTGCCCACCTTCTTCAGCGCGCGCTCGATGCGTCGCTGCGTTTCCTTGCGCATGCCGTCGAGGTTTATCTCATCCGCTGGCTTGAACGACGTGGATTCTTCCTCAGTTTGTCCCGAAGTCTCAGCCGCCCTGAGCGGGACGACGACTTTGCGAGCAAATTTACGCGTCAACGGCGCGCGGTGGTGCGTCGAGGAGGTGATACGCGCGCGTGTGTTCGCACATGGCGTCGCGAGGCGCGTCGCGAGCATCGCGCGCGTCGTGCGTCCGGCGCGCGGTGCGTTATGACGCCGCGGGACGCTCGGGCGGCGCTGCGCGGCGTCGGCCGCGCTCGATCCGTCTCCAAGATTCATCCGACGAACCCGAAGTATTCTGGATCGTTTTGTATGAGTTTCGTGCGATTATTCAATCGATGTGTGTCGTCGTCGCTCTCGCACTCGTCATCTTTGCGAGCGTCGCGTAAGGCTTCTTCCACGACGGCGGATGTCGGCACTGGGCGCGGAGCGAGCGCCTTCATCGCTTCCTCCAAAGTGGCGTATTGCGGGAGTGGACGGATCCCGAGGAGTTCTGGCGTTCGTGCTTGTTTGTTCTTCACCAACATATCGTCGTCAGCTCGCATGAGGGCGTACATGATCATGTCTCGCGTATCTGCCATCGCGTCTTCGACGACGAAACGCGAGGCGCCGGCGACGACGTACGCGCGCGACGATTTGGCGTTCATCGAAGCCGCTTTGACGATGAGCTCGGCGTCGCGCGCGTCGATGCGCGAGGAGTGTTCACCGTATACAACTGCGAAATGGCACGACACAGTTTCGATCGATCTCCACACTGAGTCTTCGTCGTACTCGCAATAAAACTCAGGATCCATTCGCCAGCGCCATAGCGCCTCTGCGCCATCGTCGCGTCGCGAACCGCGCGTGATCGTGCAAAGCGCGCGCAAGCACACGTGTTTCAAGTTACGCCGCTCCGGGTCCACGTCACTTGTGGTGATAGACGGCGATAACAATGCGTGTACCGCACCTACCGCGTCCTCAAACGCCGCTGCTTGCAATGGGTGGAATGCAAACGCGTCGATCGGAGCCAGCGGCGAACATTCCACCAGCACCGTCGACGCGACCAGCCTCGGGTTCTTGTTTTCCACCATCGTCGCGACGATGCCACCCATACCGATTCCGACGATCGTCAACGGTCGAACGTATAAATCGAGCTCGATGATGAAAGACTCGATGTCGTCGGCTAAATCGCTCGGCGAGTATCGCTTTTCGCGCGACCACGTCGTCTCGCCGTGTCCACGCAAATCGATCGTGTACGCCCGATACCCGCGCTCACTCAAAGACTTTGCGATACCACAATACACGTCTCCACACTCCCCGACGTCGTGCAAAACGAGCACGACGCGATCATCGCCGCCGTACTCGCGATACCGCATCCGCATCCCAGTCCCGACGTCCGCGAACCGCGCCTTTGCCCCCGAACCCAACTCGCGCTCGTGCGCCTCCGCCGCCACCATCGCGCGCTCCAAACGCCTTGTGTCAGCGTGCGGCGCAGTCAACGCTCGCACGATCACCGCGCTCGTCGCCATCGCCGTCAACGCGCTCGTCGGCGCCTTCAGTCCGAATAACGCTTCGCACTCCGCCCTTCGTCGTTCAGTTCGCGCGCGTCGGTGCGACGGCGTCGGCTCCCACGTCTCGAGCGGGATCGCGTCGAGCGCGGCATCGATGTCGTCGAGATCCATCGCCGTTCGCCTCTCGCGCCGCGTCCGCGCGCGCGTCGTCGAGTGCGCCCGAGCGCGCGCGCGACTCGAGCGTTTATTAAAGTAACGCCTTTCGCGCGCGTCGAGCGAGTCAACGCCTGGCGCGCCAGTTTTAGTCGCGCGATGTCGCGTCACGCGCGCAAGCGCGCGGCGAAACCGCCCGGGTCGAGCGCGAGCGCGAGCGTCGACGACGCGGGGAGCGCGCGACGGGTGTTCGACGACGACGGGCGCGAGGTGACGCCGCGACCGCTCGGCGGAAGATCAATCGGCGCGGAAGCGACGACGACGCGGGAACGCGCGGACGCGCGCGCGCCGAGACCGTCGCTCACGGCGTCGGTGAGCGCGTTCGAGACGGTTTTGAGCGAGACGAGCGAGACGACGAGCGCGGAGTGCGCGATAGGGCAAGATGCGCTCGCGCGTCGCGATCGAGGACGAGGAAGTCGAGGCGAACGCGAACGCGCGTCGACGATTGAGATTGTTCGCGCGGATGGATCTGAAAGCGAATCGTCGAGCGATGACGACGGCGATGCGCGCGCAAGAGATTTGGCGTACTTGGCGAGGGTTGAAGATCGACGCGCGGCGCGCGTACGAGTGAACGACGCGAGCGCGCAAACGTTGGGCGCGCTGCGCTTCGACGCGCACGCGTTGACCGAAAGAATCGAGCGGGAGGTGCGCGTGGTGCAAGCGGATGAGTTCGATTGTGATCGCGATGACGATGATAGTGTTAATGGCGCGTCGTCGTCGCGAGCGCCGGAGATTCGCGTGAACGTTTTACGCGCGATGGAATCCGCGCTGCGAGAACGCGAGCGATTGGAGTATTGCTTGAAGTATCGCGGTTTACGTCCGAGCGACGACGACGCGAGCGCTCTGAGCGCGCTCACGATACTAACGTGCGAGCAAACGCGAGGGATGAACGTGTCGAGCGTGAAGTTAAATCCGGTATGGGGAGACCTAGTGTGCGTCGCGTACGGCGAGTTTAGTTTTGCGGGGGCGAATCGGGAAACGCGTGAAAAGGGCGCGCTGGCTTTTTGGTCGATTAGATCGGAAGCACCCCTGTGCGTCTTACGACTCGAAAGTGGTGTGATGTCCATAGATTGGTCGCGTCGCGATCCGAACTTACTCGCCGTGGGGTGTTACGACGGTGAAGTATTCGTTTACGACGTTGGAGAATTTGTGTCGCGCGATGGCTCGGCGACGACGAGCGATTCGACGACGATGACGACGACGACTCGACGTGGTCAAATCACGTCGAGCGAGCAAAGACACAGCGATCCGGTGTGGGCGGTCACGTGGGTTGCGGTGAAAGCAACCGATGGATTCGAAGACGAAGAGAATGTGGATACGGTAACCGCTCTGGTCTCGGCGTCGACGGATGGCAAAGTTATGCGATGGGATTTGCGCGATGGCTTGTACGGGACGGAGGTGCTCGCCGTGCGGTGGTCGCCGCCGGGTGTCGAGAACGATGGAGCCGTGAGCTCGAAGGCGAGTGAGACGCGCGGGGGGGATCTTGTTCAGCACAGCGGGGTGATGTGTCTGGACTTTTCGTCGGATGCAAAGTACTACGTCGTCGGAACGGAGGAAGGGAAAATCCACAAATGTTCCTTGTCGTACTCTGATCAATACTTGGCCTCGTACGCCTCACACGTCGGTCCTGTGTACGCGATCAAGTTCAATCCGTTCCACGAACGCGTTTTCGTGACGTGCTCTGCGGATTGGACGGTGCGCGTTTTTCTCGATGATACTCAAAGAGACGACGACGCATTTGCGTCCATCGACGAGGCATCATCACGATTGAAAGCATCGAGCCTGATTCAGCCTCGCGTTGTGATCGAGTACAGCCAACAGCCCATCAATGCCGTGGACTGGAGCCCATGGTGCGCGACAGAATTCGCACTGGTGACGGACGCCGGGACGATCGAGATTTGGGATTTGGCATCCTCCTCGGTGGTGCCAAAACATGAACTTTCAATCACAGACGATAAAACAGCCGCGGTGAGCGTGACATACGCGCATGACGCGCCAGTCATTCTCGTCGGTTGCGCATCAGGATCGACGCACGTGTTGCGCATGAAATGGCGAGACCCTACGGAAGGCATCGCTGCTAAAGAGACTCAACGCGAGCGCCTTGAAGAGGTTTTAGGCACGTCGATAAAATCGTGATGAAATAAGACACATAAGGCAACATTACAGCGCAGTTCTATAAGAGAACCAGGTTAAACTACTCTAAAGTAAAAACGAAGACTATTCTCCGGAAACCGGAGACGTCTCCGCGGGTCGGGTTTCGATGACTTCATCAATGAGTCCAAACTCCTTAGCGTCTTCAGGAGTCATGAACGTATCACGCTCCAGAGTCACGCCGATCGAGTCGAAATTTTGCTTGGTATGTTTCATGTAAATCTGAACGAGCTTCTGGCGAACGTTCAATATCTCTTGCGCGTGAATGGCGATATCGCTCGCCTGCCCCGAGGCCCCTCCGCTCGGTTGATGCAACATCACGCGCGAATGCGGTAAACTTCTCCTTTGACCCGGTTCGCCCGCCGCGAGCAACAGCGACCCCATACTACTCGCCTGTCCCACGCACAGCGTGTGTATGGGCGGCGACACGTACTGCATGGTGTCATAAATCCCCAATCCAGCCGTCACGCTTCCTCCCGGGGAGTTGATGTACATCCAAATCGGCTGCGTCGGGCTCACGCTCTCGAGAAACAGCAGCTGCGCCACCGTGAGCGAGGACACGTTGTCGTCGATCGGTCCGTTCACGAAAACGATGCGCTCTTTGAGCAGGCGCGAGTAGATGTCGAACACGCGCTCGCCACGGTTCGTTTGCTCGAGCACCATCGGCACGAGGGCGTACGTTCGCGGGTGCGCGATGCGCGATGGGTGCGAAGACGTGCGCGATATGAGCGCGCGAGAAGCACCACGAAGCGCGTTTCGAAACATCGTGGCTTCTGAGCGCGCGCGCGACGGAGGTGAGCGCGCGGGTGTACGGATTGATTAATTGGCTCGCATAACTGTTTTGAACTGCCGCGCGGCGAAATATCTCAACACATTAAATTAAAATACTACGGGCTAGTCGAGTTGAATGGCGGCGATGCGCTGAACGATGTCGTCGAATAATAAACGACTGCCGCGCTCGCCGAGCAGCCCGGCGGCGAGCGCGGCGAGCGCGGCGATGGGATGGACGCCGTCGACGCCGTCGTGCCTCGCGCACACCTCCTCCAACACGGCGCCGAACGCTCGCGCTTCGTTGAGTTCTATCGTTCGTGCGTTCGATGAATCTCTTTCGTAGAACCAGGCGGCGCCGAAATCGCCGAGTTTTGCGCGTGGTTCGATGCCTGGAGATTCTTTGACGTGCAAAATGTTGTGCGCGTAGACGTCGCCGTGGACGACGCCCATCGCGTGCAACTCTCGAAGCGCCGAACCAACGTCTCGCGCGACAGCCATGATTTCTTTCGCCGTGAATCGAACATCGTCATCGTACGTATCTCTCGCCACTGTATCAAAGCTCGGAGGTTTCCCGAGGTCCTTCCACGAAGCGTGGTCAAGATATTGCATCACCAAGCCTCGCGAATCGCCGCGTTGAAATCGCGCGATTGTCTTGATCGTACCCTCGCTCTTAATCGTCGCCGCGAGCACCGATGCCGTCATCTCATCTTCCGGGCGCCCGTCGCTTGTCTTTGCGGCGTTGTTGTACACCTTCACCGCCACGGTCTCGCCGTTCCATCGTCCCGCATACACGGCGCCCGACGCGCCTTTACCGAGCGGCTCGGCGTCCTCGGCCACGCCGAGCTCGGACCAATCCACCGTCACCACGTCTGCAGAATTTGCACGTGTCTTTGCTTTATCTCCGATCGTATCCGTCGCGGGATTCGCGGCGGCGGCGAACCAACTCAGTCGAGGCGACTCCAATATCCAACTCGGAAACGTTTCAAAGCGATTGTCCGCCAGTCTGAGTAACTCTAAATTCTTCAACTCCCGCATGCTCTCCGGCAACGCGCGCAACTTGTTCCCCGCTAACATCAACTTTCGCATCGGCGCGCACCGTCCGAGCGACGCCGGCAACCGTTCGATTTGATTATCACTCAAAATCAACCACCCAAGACTCGGCGCCAGCGCGTCCTCGCTCACTTCTCGCACCGCGCACGCTTTGAACGAAACCATAAACAACTCTGGCAACCGTCCCAGCACCTCGGGCACGCGCTCGAACGCGTTCCCCAGAAAGAACGCCCGCTTCAATTTGCGACAATTCTCGATGCTCTCCGGCAACGTTCGCAGCGCGTTCCCGCCCGCGTTGAGAAACTCCAGGCGCGTCAGTCGCCCGACGGCGTCCGGCAGTTCGGTGAGCCCGCAGTTAGACACGTCCAGCTCCGTCGCGTCGTCCAGCGCGCCCGCGCGCAAGTCTTCGAGCACGCGCTCGCACTTCGTCGCCGCGTCGCCGCTCGCGCGCGCGTACGACACGACGCGCTTCGGCGCGACGACATCGATATCCACTCCGCCATCCTTCGTCGACGTTCCGGCGCCCATCGCGCGCGGTGCGCGCGCGCGGCGCGCGACGAACGCGACGCACAGAGCCGCGAGCGCGAGCGCGAGCGATCGTCGCGCGCGCGGCGGCGCGCGGCGCGACGACACCGCGCGCGACGTGACGCCGAGCGCCACTGTGTGACGGATGCGCGCGGCGGCGGCCCGCGTCGCCTCCGGGACGCGCGCGCGCGCGTCGCCGCGGTGTCGCGCGCGGGCGGCCTCGACGCCGCCGCGCGCGCCCGCGCTCGTGATTTCGCGCACGGTGCGCGCTGGAGAGCGCGTCGAACACGACGGCGATGTGTTGGTGTGCGGGGACGTCGAGCGGGACGGTGCGGTGCGCGCGACGCGCGGCGACGTCACCGTCTGGGGCTCGCTCTTGGGTGAAGTCGAGGCTTGCGAACCAGACGCGTGCGTGCGGGCGATCGACATGCGGCCGGCGGCGCTGCGCGTCGGCGGCGCGCGGTGGCGGTTGTCGACGGCGAAGGACGCGACTGGACGGCCGGCGGTCGCGCGCGCGGCGGCGGACGGCGTGGATGTGGTCGTATGCGATGAAAACGTCGGAGGAGATTGCTCGACGTCGACGAGCGTGCGGCGATCGAGTCTGTTGACGGGCGCGTACATCGGCGCCGTCGGTTTGGCGTTGCTCGTCGCGCCCGCGGCGACGTTTTCCATCCTGTTTAACGCCGCAGACATCACGAGCGCGTGGATTCGCGTGTTTGGAGTGCTTTGCGTGACGTTTGGGGCGTATTACGTCGGCACGCCGCTGTACGAACTTCGAGGTTTCGGCGCCGAATCGTTTTACCGCAGCACCGTTCTCGGTCGAGCCTTTGTCTTCGCCTCGCTCTGCGTCTTGGCCGCGTTCGAGCGGCGCGCCAGGGTCGGTTTAATCGCACTCGGCGTCATAAACGCTTTGAGTGCGTCTGTCATGCATCGCGCGCTCGAGCGTGGGCGGGATCGCGAGTGAATAGGCGCGCGCGCGCCCGCTCTCGCGTACACCGCCCTGTTTTTGCCAATCAAAATCGAAAACGCCCCAGGGGGACGACGTTCGAACAAACAATCCGCACACTCGACCTCGCGACGCCGCGCGAGCGCCGAACGCGCGCCTCTCGTCGTAGACATGCGGTGCGTCGACTTTTTCTTCATTCAATCGCGTCGACGCGCGCGCGTCGACGCGCGCGCGCGCGCGTCGAAACCGCGATCCCGCGCCCGCGACGTTTGAAGTTGGATCGCTCGCTGACGAATGTGCGCGTAATCTTTCCCTCGTGAACAGCGAAATCGTCCACATCCAGGGCGGCCAGTGCGGTAACCAGATCGGGGCGAAGTTCTGGGAGGTACGTCACGCCTCGCGCGCGCGCTTCGACCGTCGCGAGCGCGAATGCGAGGGCGATTTCACGTCATCTGTCGCGACCGCGAGATCGACGACTGACGCGAACGATCGACGACGACGACGGCGCGCGATAGGTTATCTGCGACGAGCACGGGATCGGGGCCGATGGGACGTATATCGGTGATTCTGATTTGCAGCTCGAGCGCGTGAACGTGTACTACAACGAAGCGAACGGAGGTACGTGATGCGCTCGATCGGGCGCGGGCGCTAACGGCTATATGTCACTGGAGCGGGACGCGAGAGACGCGCGCGCGAAGCGCGAGCGGTGGGGTGAGAGGAAAACGAACGAACAGAGAGACTGACGAGATGTGCGATGACGCGATGCGATGATGTAGGACGCTACGTGCCGCGCGCCGTGCTCATGGATCTCGAGCCGGGGACGATGGATTCCGTGCGCTCGGGACCGTACGGACAAATCTTCCGACCGGACAACTTTGTGTTCGGACAGACTGGTGCGGGGAATAACTGGGCCAAGGGTCACTACACCGAAGGTGCGGAGTTGATCGATTCCGTGATGGACGTGGTGCGAAAAGAGGCTGAATCATGCGACTGCTTGCAAGGTTTCCAAGTGGCGCACTCGCTCGGAGGCGGTACCGGTTCCGGTATGGGGACGCTTCTCATCTCGAAGATTCGCGAAGAGTACCCCGATCGCATGATGCTCACGTTCTCTGTCGTACCGTCGCCCAAGGTGTCCGACACCGTGGTCGAGCCGTACAACGCCACGCTTTCCGTGCACCAGCTCGTCGAAAACGCCGACGAGTGCGTCGTGCTCGACAACGAAGCGCTTTACGACATCTGCTTCCGCACGCTGAAACTCACGAACCCGACGTTTGGTGACTTGAACCACTTGATTTCGGCGGTTATGTCCGGTATCACTTGCTGCTTGCGATTCCCGGGTCAGCTCAACGCTGATTTGCGTAAACTCGCGGTGAACTTGGTGCCGTTCCCGCGCTTGCACTTCTTCATGGTTGGTTTCGCGCCGCTCACGTCCAGAGGCGCGCAACAGTACCGCGCGCTTTCTGTGCCGGAAATCACCGCGCAAATGTGGGACGCCAAAAACATGATGTGCGCCGCCGATCCGCGTCACGGCCGCTACCTCACCGCCTCTGCGCTTTACCGCGGTCGCATGTCAACCAAGGAAGTTGACGAACAACTCTTGAATGTTCAAAACAAAAATTCGGCGTACTTCGTGGAGTGGATTCCTAACAACGTGAAGAGCTCGGTGTGCGACATCCCTCCCAAGGGTCTTAAGATGTCCGCCACCTTTGTCGGTAACACTACCGCGATTCAAGAGATGTTCAAGCGCGTCAGCGAAGCGTTCACGTCGATGTTCCGTCGCAAGGCTTTCTTGCACTGGTACACGGGTGAGGGTATGGACGAGATGGAGTTCACTGAGGCTGAATCTAACATGAACGATTTGGTGTCCGAGTACCAGCAGTACCAAGACGCCACTGTGGACGATGATGGTGATTACGACGAAGACGAGGACGGGGCATATTAAATAAGGCGATCAAATGAGGCGGTTTTCTCTCGCGCGTCTCGGCGGCGCGTCTCTCGACGCGACCAACCAACCGACGGCGCGCGTTTCGTCTCGCCGCCTCTGCCTCGCGTTTCGGCGCATTCTAGACACCCACGGTTAGCGTAGGACACAATCGATGCCTTTTCGAGCAACATATGTAAACGACAAACGATGATTAAGCGAGACTTTGCGCGCGCCTCGAGAAGCGCCCGCGTCAGACGCTGTGGATAAACCTTCAAATCCCTCCTCTCGCAATCGCCACTTCCACGCTCGCGTTTGACTTCGATATGTCCACCGTCGCCGCCCGCGCGCTCGCCTCGCGCAGCTCCGTCGCGAAATTCGCCTCGCGCGCCGCCAAGCACGGTCGCGTCGCGCGCGCCGCGCGCGCCCTCGTCGTCCCGCGGGCCGAAGCCTCGGGTCCCGTCTGCGTCGTCACCGGCGCGTCGCGAGGGATCGGCGCCGCGATCGCGCTGGCGCTCGGTCAACAAGGCGCGCGCGTGGTCGTGAACTACGCGGCGAGCGAAGGACCGGCGAACGAGGTGTGCGAGAAGATCAAAGCCGCGGGCGGGGACGCGATCGCGGTGAAGGCCAACGTGGCGGTGCCGGAAGACGTCGACGCGCTGTTCAAGGCGACGATGGATAAGTTTGGCGAGGTGAATGTCTTGGTGAATAACGCCGGGATCACGCGCGATACGCTCATGATGCGCATGAAGCTGCAACAGTGGCAAGAGGTTATCGACTTGAACCTCACGGGCGTGTTCTTGTGCACGCAAGCGGCGACGAAGGCGATGGGTAAGAAGAAGCCGGTCTCGGGACGCATCATCAACATCACCTCGGTGGTTGGTGTGACCGGTAACGCCGGTCAAGCGAACTATTCCGCGGCGAAGGCGGGTGTTATTGGCTTGACGAAGACGGTGGCGCGAGAATACGCGGGTCGTAACATTCAGTGCAACGCCATCGCCCCAGGTTTCATCGCCTCGGACATGACGGCCGTGCTCGGTGAGGAGTTGGAAAAGAAGATTCTCACCACGATTCCGGCCGGCCGCTACGGTCAACCGGAAGAGATTGCCGGTTTGGTGAAGTTCCTCGCCATGGACCCGGCGGCGGCGTACATCACCGGCCAGACGCTCCACGTCGACGGTGGTATGGTGATGTAAACGCATTGTTTTATCTCTGGAATACCACACAACCATTCATTAAAGATGCCCTCGTCCTCGTCGCGCGCGTATTTTTCTCGTTGAAGACTTGAATATTGTTTACAAAAACTCGACGTTAGTCGACGACTTTTACGCGCGGACCTTTTGCCCAAGGATTACTCCTCTTGTAGTACCCGCCCACATACACGATTTCCGGTTTCGGCGGGGGCGGCTCTTCGATCTGTTGCTGTTGCGCCTGAGGCGCTTCGAGCAAGCGACGACGTTCGGTGTCTTCGCGTTCTTCGGATTTCGGCGGCGCGACTTCTACTTGGACGACGGGTTCAGGCTCCAGTTCGGCGATTCGTTCGGGCTCTGGTTCTGATTCCACGACCGGTTCGATCGCACGCGGCTCGGGCGACGGTTCCGGTTCTGGTTCGCGAACGTCAGGCACCGGTGGGAGTTCGTCGACGGCTTCGGCGATGTCGATCGCTTCGTCTCGCGCTTCCTCCTCGACTTCGACTTTGCGCGCGTCCTTCTTCCCACCGAAGCGTGAAAATAAACCTCCGATGAAACCTTCATTGCTATCGTCCGCGTCTTCGTCGGCGTCTTCGACGAGTTCCATCGCACCTTCGACGTCGGCGGCGGTCTCGTCCGTCGGCTCGGCCTCCGTCGGCTCCGCCGTGGACGCCGCCGTGGGCGCCGCCGCGGCCCAGTCCTCGACGGACGCGTCTTCGTCCGCGGTCTCGACGACTTCAACCGCCGCCGCGGGCGTTTCCTCTTCCTCGACCGTTTCGACCGTTTCGATCGTTTCGACCCAATCCACCGCCGAGGCTTCGACGTCGTTCGAATCGTCCGCCGCCGCCGCCGCCGCCGCCTCGGGCGCGTCTTCACTCGCGTCCGCGTCCTCGACCTCCGTCGCGCCGTCGCTCTCGACCGCGGCGCCTTCCCTTCCCTCGTCCTCGTCCTCGAGCGCGTCCGCCGCCGCCGCCGCCGCCGCGAGCTCCCGCATCACCGCCGCCGCGTCGTCCTCGAACGCGTCGCGCGCGTCGTCGTCCTCGTCCTCGAGCGTCGTCGCCGCGTCGTGCGTCGCGCCTTCGAATTCAAAATCGCCCCGCGGCTCGTCGACGACGTCGTCCTCCACCGCGTCCAACCACGCGTCGTCGAACGCGCGCGCGCGCGCGACGCGCGACGCGAGGCACGCGCACGCGCACGCGAGCGCGAGCGCGAGCGCGCGTCGACCGCGCGACCGCGCGCGCGACATCGTCCGGCCGTCGCGATGTGCGACCGCGACCGCACGCACGCGCGCGCGCGACATGTCGCGCGCGAGCGCGTCCGAGAGCCTGCGCGCGCTCGCGCGCGATTGTCTCGTCGTTCCCGGGACGCCCAGGTGCGACGGCGCGCGACGGCGCGCGATGATGGATTCGCGCGCGGGCGCGCTCGGTCGACTGACGACGACGACGCGACGCAGCGAAGACGCGGCGACGGCCATCCTGCGCGCGCACCCGTGGCGGGACATTTTCGAAGCGCTCGAGCGCGCGTCGACGACGGACGGCGGCGAGGAGGACGCGGCGGCGGCGCGAGCGCTCGCGAGGAAGCTCGGCGAGACGCGCGCGGGCGTCGACGCGCTCGCGCGAGCGTTCGACGAAAACGACGCGACGTTCGCGATGCGATTCGAGAGAGGGTTCGAGGACGCGGAGACGGTGGAGACGGCGTGCGCGCTGGTGCGAGGGGTGTACGAACGGGCGACGATGGAGGAGGGGGCGCGCGCGGCGGCGGCGGCGACGCGCGCGGCGACGACGCGGCGGTGCGGAGAAAAGGATACGGGAACGGCGATCGCGGCGAGCGGGGCGCTGTTGGCGCTGTGCGCGCGGTTTCCAGAGATGCTGGAAGATGTTTTAGGGGATGTGCTGGAGGAGACGTCGCGGGAGGGTGGGACGAGCGAGGCGAAGGTGCGCGGTTTGGCGTTCGCCGCGAGCGCGGCGGCGGCGAACGAGGACGCGGCGAGCGTCGTGGTGAAATCGGGCGCGCTCGACGCGTGCGTGCGTGAGATTGATGGTCCGGATTTATTATCGTCTCTCGCGTCGCTCGAGATTCTCGCCGAAGTCGCGGAATCGTCCTCCGCGGCTGCGAGAGGGTTGAAGAGCGTGGGGTCGCTGGGCGACGCGCTCGTGCGGGCGACGCTGGACGAAACCGCGGACCCGGCGCTCCGCACGCGCGCCATGATCGTCGGTGCGAGAATCGCGGCGACTTGCGCGACGAGCGATGAGGCGCTCGTTCAGGAGATGGCGCGCGTGCTGACGGCCCAGGAATCGAATTTTCGCGACGCCGTCGTCGACGCCGCCGGCGAGCTGTGCTTGACGAACGCGATCGTCGCGACAAACTTTGTCAAGACGACGAAGACCGTCGTCTTCACCGCGGCCGACAGCGCGCTGCGAGGACGCGGCGAGTCGCAAGTGGTCGCATTGCACGCGTTGGCGAACGTGTTCGGCGCCGAACGAGGCGAACAAGAAATCCTGGACGACGAAGCCGAGTCCATCCTCGCCGACGCGATTTTCGCCGCGTGCGGCTCAAAATCTTTCGGCGACATCATCTCCACCGCCTTGGCGAACAAGAGCGACCATTTCGTCAACCTTCGCGTCGCCGTCTATCGCCTCCTGTCCACCGCGGGCCATCGCGCGCGTTTCGCCGAGGAAATCGCCGCGCATCCCTCCGCGCGAGACGCCCTCGCGCTCGACGTCGAGCCCGCCCTCGTCGCCGCGCGCGCGCGTCGCCGCGCGCTCGCCGCCCTCGCCGACGCCGACATCGCCGACGCTCGCGCGCGCGACCTCTTTCGCGTCGCCGCCACCGCGTCGCCGCGCGCCTCGACCTCGCGTCCGAGCGCCGTCCCGGACGTCCTCGCGTCCCATCGCCAGTAGCGTCGCCGCGTCAAACGTCAAATGTCAAACGTCAAATGTCCACACCGCGCGAATCCCGCGATTCGCGCGACGCGCCGTCGTCAGCGCGCGACGCCCGCCTCTCGCGATGCGCGCGAGCCGCGGGGACATCAAGCCCGAGCTCGACGACGATAATCCGTGCGTGCGACGACGCGAACGCGACGACGCGCGCGAACCGACGACGAAAGAGACGCCGCCGCCGCCGCTGACGACGGACGACTGACGACGCGTTTCGACGGACGCAGCGTCGTCGAGACGATCCCGGTGTACTTTAATCGCCCGCCGGACGATGGCGGAGAGATGGTTCTGATTCAGGTGCGAAAACCGCGCGGAAAGCGCGCGCGAGACGCGCGCGAGGCGAGCGAGAGAGCGATCGATGGGGACTGACGAGACGCCGCGACGGCGACGAGGAACGCAGTACCCGCTGCGACCGCCCGATCGGCCGTACGACGTGGCGAACGTGGAGAGCGTGCGATATAAACCCGATGCGGCGAAACTAGAGATGACGATGCCGATCGAGGAGAGCGAAAGAAATCGAGACGAGGACGCGGCGGAGCACACGCGAATTTCTTCGCTGCTGTTGACGAGCTCGAGCGCGAAGGCGGAGGCGCACGGAGACGGAGTGGTCGTGGGCACGATACATAACGGGGCTATGTATTTGACGCCGATCGAGGCGGTTTATCAGATGCGACCGAGTTTACAGCATTTGGACGCGGCGGATAGCGCGAGGCAACCGCACGACGCGGCGCGAGAGGAGCGAGAGTTGCAAGAGGAGGAGGAACGCATGCTGCTGCCTCTTCAGGTGCAAGTGCGACGACGAGAGACGGCGAAACAGACGGAAATGCGAGTGCAGTCGCACGCGTTTTTGCGGCAGCGTGAGCACGAGGAGGCATGGATTCCGTTGCAGCCCTCCATGCCGGGAGATGCGGATACAGAGTTCGTCAAGGCGTACGTGACGACGACGCACGGCGAGTCGTGCGGACAGGCGGTGACGGCGAGAGAATACCTCGACGTCATGTGCCCTGTGAGCGGAAGCAAACGCGTCGCTCCCGAGGACGAAAATGCCAACACTTTGGGCGATGGAACTGGGTTGAGCAAGTCTCAGCTCGCGTCTCTGCCGCTCGATAGACGTATTCGAGCGTTGTTCGCCAAGGGTCAAAAGTCGTGCATGAAATTTAGCAGGATTCGTCAATTCGTGACGGAACCCATAGAGCCTGAACAATTGATCGCGGTGATTCAAGACAGCGCACACTTGGTGCAAGGTAATTGGGTGGCCAAGTCCACGCTGCGGTGCGGTGGGAACGTGACCTGGGAAAACATGCGAGACTCGGCGCTCTTTCAGTTCGCGCGTTCGCGCAACGTCAAACCAGAGTTGGTATCCAACTGTTTGAAGCGTAACAGCACAAAATCGGATCCAACGTTGGCAAAGATGCGTCGCGAAGTTCTCGCAGAATTCTCTCGTCCTCGAGGTTACGGTAGCGCAGCAGATGGTTTCGAGTTCAACGAAGCCACCGACGAGGCGTTCGAAGCAGAATTCCCCGACGTCGTCTCGCGAGAGATGGAATCGTGGCTCGCCTTGGCGCCATCCCTCGACATCACGTTGCTCACCAACGAATTGACGACGCCGAGCGTACCGCCACACGTCTCACAAATTCGCCTCACCACCGTTCGCTCGCTCGTGTACGCGAAGTTTGAGAAGAGGACCCACCTGAGCTTGGCGGACATTCGCGCGTTTTTGCTGACGCAAGCCCCCGACGTCGCGGCGTGCGCATACTTTCGACAAGCCGAACTTCTGGGGATGTTCGACGGTGATATCGCGTGCATCGAGGGTATTTGCGTTCTGGTATCCGTGAACGACCCCGCGATCGACCCTCTTCGCAGGAAAATCTTAGGTTTGCTCTACAAGCAGAGCGGCGTTGTCAAGCGTTCCGAAATCATGGACGCCCTCGGCGACGGCGCGCCCAGTCAGCACACCTACACCAAAGTCCTCTCAGACTTGTGCTCATCGAAAGGAAGCATTTGGACCATTAAGGCGGCGGAGGAGATGAGGTAATACGCGAACATTCGTCGTTGTATAATCCTACACAATAGCTACGCTACAAACATTTTCTAGGTTCTTCAAACCTCTACTTCTTCCCGCCCTGTTGATCTTGCATCCGAATCTTCAGCGTCTTCTCCGACTTCGTCAGCACGAAATCATCCCACGTCTTATCCAATCCCTTCGCTTTGCTTCGCATCCGCGCCCTATACGCCGCGATGAGCTCCGGCTGTTTCGCCAGCGCCTCCGCCCGCGCCGCCTCCCTCGCCGGCTTTTCGCGATCGCACTTGTGTCCCTTCCCCGGTCGCGTCAGCGTCTTCTGCGTCCCGCGCGGTTTATCGTGCGTCCACTCGTACCCGTTCGCGATCGCCGCCTTGCGCAGCTCGGCGACGACGCGTCCGGAGAACTCGGGCGCGCGAAACCGTCCGTTCGCCGGGTTCACGCTCGCGCGCGCGGCGTCCGGCATCTTCGCCAGCGCCGCGCGCAGGCGCTCGACGTTGCGAAACATGGCGCGTCGCGTCGTTCGGTCGCGCGCTCGGTCGTCGCGCTCGGTCGCGCGCGCGCGTGTGACGACGCGCGCGCGCTCGGTCGCGACCTCGACCATCCGTCCGTGCCGCCACACGCGCGCGCGCGACGACGACGACGCGTCCTCGCGCGCGGGAACCGCGCCCGGGCGTCGCGCTCCGCGATGTCGAGCGACGCGCACACGCGCCCGGCCGTGGTGATCGACAACGGCACCGGGTACACGAAGATGGGATTCGCCAAAAATGTCAATCCGACGCACGTGATCCCGACCTGCGTCGCCGAGAACGCGCCCGCGAGCGCGTCGAAGCGGCGGGGCGCGATGGATGACTTAGACTTCGCGATCGGTGACGAAGCGATGGCGCTGAGTGGGTCGAGAGACGTGCGATGGCCGATCAGACACGGACAAGTGGAGAATTGGGAACACATGGAAAAGTTTTGGGAGGCGTCGATTTGTCGATACCTGAGGTGCGATCCCGAGGATCACTACTTTTTGTTGACCGAACCGCCGTTGAATCCGCCGGAGAATCGAGAGTACACGGCGGAGATCATGTTTGAATCGTTCAACGCGCCGGGGATGTACATCGGCGTGCAGGCGGTGTTGGCGCTCGCGGCGAGCATAGCGAGCAAGAAGCAGAGTCAGTACGCGTCGGCGTTGACGGGGACGGTGATTGATATCGGGGATGGGGTGACGCACGTGATACCGGTGAGTGATGGGTACGTGTTGGGGAGCTCGATCAAGAGCGTGCCGTTGGCGGGGAGAGATTTGACGACGTTTGTACAATATCTGATGCGAGAGCGCGGCGAACGCGTGCCGCCGGAGGACGCGATGGAGGTGGCGAGAAAGGTTAAGGAGGATTACTGCTACGTGTGCAAAGATGTTGTGAAAGAGTTCTTGCAGCACGAGCGCATGCCGGGCGAGTACGTGGTGCAAATACACGGCGTGCGGGGGAAAACCGGCGACACGTGGACGGCGGATGTCGGTTACGAACGATTTCTCGCCCCAGAGGTCTTCTTCGAGCCCGAGATATACTCGTCGGACTACATCACCCCGTTACCAGAGCTAGTGCACCAGGCGATTGCGTCGAGCCCGATCGATACCAGACGTAATCTGTACGGTAACATTGTGCTCTCGGGCGGAAGCACGATGTTTAAAGGATTCGGCAAGCGCATCAAACGCGACGTCAAAAGGCTCGTGGACGGGCGAATAGCGGCGACGACGAAAGGCGCCACGTTCGAGTCGAAAGAAGTCGAAGTCGAGGTCGTGACGCACAACTTCCAGCGCACCGCAGTTTGGTTCGGTGGAAGCGTACTCGCGTCCACGCCCGGTTTTTACTCGAGCTGCGTCACCAAAGCCGAGTACGAGGAAAAGGGCGCGAGCGTCGTTCGGCAGAATCCCGTGTTTCGAGGTATCTAAACCAATTACGTTGTTAACGTCTAGAGTGTGTATTCTAAGTTAAGCCCCTGAGCTAACGACGCCCACGCTTATTCGCGTGTCCGTACCCAGCGCAATACTTCGTCTCGAGCCCGTCGTTCAACAGCGCAGCTTCGCGCGTCGATTCCTTCCTCTCCCGCTCCAATCGCTCGCTCCGAAGTCGTTCGAGATCATCGTTTTCCCTTCGATATTTCTTCTTCTCGCGATGCCTCTTCTTCTCGTGTCGATCGTTCCTCTCTCGCCTCTTCTCGTCGTCTCGCTCGGGCGTCAACCGCCGCGACTTCGACTTTAACTTCGCGTCGCTCGTAGCTCGAATCGCCTCCTCTTCCTCCCGTCGCCTACGCACTCGCGACGGAAGTGATGCGTACGCATCATCGTTCGCATCCTCTCTCTCTCTCACCCCGCTCGCGTACCACGGCGTCCGCGCGTCCCGACCGACGCCGCGTCCGCCGAAGCGCGTCCCGTCGTCCTCGCGCGCGTCCCCTCTCTCTTCTCTTCCATCTCTCGTCCGTCCCGTCGCGCGCGCCGCCGCCTCTTCCTCCGCGAAAAGGTTTACGTGCGCGTCGTTCGCACCGATCGTCGACGCGGACGTCGTCGTCGCCGCGCCGCGAAGCGCGCGCAAACGTTCCGCTCGGGACGCGTCCAACGCCTCCTTCGCCGCTTCCTCTCGCGCCTCGCGCGCCGCGGCCTCGTCCCTGGCCACGCGCGCGCGCTGTTTCGCGCCGTACACGTTCCAGGACTTGTGCGGCAGGATGTTCAGTCCGCCGTGCCCGCCCATCGCGCGTCGCGCGCGTCGACGTCTGCGGCTTCGCGGCTTCGCGCCGCGCGTCTCGCGCGCTCCGACTAAAATTACAACGACGCCCGCGACCGCGCTGGAGGCGCGTCGCGACCGCGCGCGTCGCTAATTCGCCCAATCTCTCGCCGCGTCCGCGTCCGCGTCTCGCTCGCGCGCGCGCCGTCCCTCCTCCGCTCTCGCGCTCGCGCTCGCGCTCGCGCTCGCCCGTCTCGCCGCCCGTCCCGCCGCGCTCGCCTCGAACGCGCGCTCTCGCGCGCGCGCCGCCTCGCTCGCCGCGCGTCGCGCCTCCAGCGCGTTCGCGCGCTCCGTCTCCGCCGCGCGCGCGCGCCTCCGGCGCCATCGCGCGCCGCCGAGGCCGCAGCACCCCGCGCAACATCCGTCGTCGTCGCTCTCGTCGCTCTCGTCGCTCGCGCGCGACGTCGCGCGTCGCGCGCCGGCGTCGACGCGCGCGGAGTCCTCGCGCGCGTCGCCTCGCGCCGCCAAGAGCGCGTCGCCGTCGTCGAGCGCGGCGTACGACGCCGACGCCATCGCGCGTCCAACTGTCCGGTCGAGCGGCGACGGCGCGTCGCGCGACACCGCGACGCGACGCGACGCGCGCGCGGGTCCCGGCGCGCCGGCGCGGCGCGCGAACGCGGTTCCGGCGATCGCGCGACGCGCGCGCGCCCGACGACGCGCGCGCGACGCGCGCGAGGGTCGAGACGGCGCGCGCGCGAAAGCCCTGGCGCGACGACGCGCGCGACGGCTCTCGCGCGCGACGCGCGATGATCGTCGCGAGACACGCGGAGGGGAAGCGAGGGGAACATCATTACTGCGTCGACGCGAGGATCGAGCTGTGGAGCGCGGCGCAGGTGGAGGGACTCGGGGACGCGCGCGGGCGGGGGTCGACGGAGCGAGAGCGAAGGACGCCGAACGCGCGCGTGGGCGCGGTGCGGTGCGATATACGCGGCGCGAAGGACGAGGACGCGAGAGCGAGAGCGAATGCGGTGGTGAGGGACGCCGGGATGACGGCGGCGCTCGCGAGAGGGGTCGGAGAGGCGATGAAGAAGGCGGGAGGGACGACGACGACGAAGCGAGGACGACGCGCGACGACGGCGTGCGTGGCGAAACGACGGAATGAACGCACCGGGACGGAGTTTTGGGTGGTCATCGCGCGTGGGGGGGGTGAAGACGAGGACGAGGACGCGTCGCGGGAGATGCGAACGATGTCGTTTCGCGTGGGCGCCGGCGAAAACGCAGAGGCGGAGGCGAGAAATCGGGCGGCGGCGTTCACCGCGAGCGCGGCGTTCGACGCGTGGGTGCGCGGGACGAAGTGCGTGCCGGGACCGAAGAAAGCTGGATTGGGTGGGTCTCGTGTGCGGGCTAAGAAGCATCCGTACGCGTACAGCGGGATCATGGGCGACGACATCATTGATTGCGTGTGCGGCGACAACGAGGAGTACGGGTTCATGGTGGCGTGCGAGACGTGCGGGGCTTGGGAGCACGGCGAATGCTGTAGAATCTACGCCGAGGAAGAAATTCCGAAAGATTACAAGTGCTCTTCGTGCGTTCGTCGGAGCGAGAAGGTGGTCGTGTTGCTCGAGTTTGCGTCGGATGACAAAGCCGCGTCGCTGCGAACGGCGCCCACCCCGGTGCGCTCGCCCGAAGGCGACGAGATTAAAGACGATTATTTTGGTACTATAGACGGTGTCGCCGCGTTGCTAAAGGAAGATCGCATCGCCGTGTGCTGCGTGTGTGGATGCGAAGATTGCGATGGAGAGTATGGTTCAATGATTCGAGCGTGCGCGTGCGACAGCGGCGGCGCCATCGCGCACGAGAGCTGCATGAAGAATTGGAGCGATAAGTACTCACCACAAAAAGCAGGGAATGGAAGGTCACGCACGACGTCTCGAGCGCCCGACACCGTGCGCTGCAAAGCGTGTGGTGACGTAGGTGGAAAAGCTTCTGGTGTCACCGAAGTCGCGAAGCTTGATGAAATGCTGAAGGCGTTCGGCAAAGCCGTCGACGACACCTCGTCGAGATACGAAGCCGAAGCCATGGCGTATCGCGCCAACCCACGACCGCGCCCTAGAACGCCCGTCGTTGAGACTAAGCCGAAGAAGGAGAAGCCTAAAGTCGAGAAGAAGAAGGTTCCCGCGGAGAAGCCAGCCCAAACGCAAGCTGAGGCTGCGCCGCCGACGCCGAAACCCTCCGTGAAGGAAGAAAAGTTTTCTGGAACGCCGCTGTCTATGTTACCTTTGAAGAAGAGGCGCATGATGGCGTGGCATTCCGAACAAACTGGACTTAGTGAAAACGTCAAGCACGAGCTCAAGAATAATATCGCAGTGTGATAATTATCTATGTGTTGATATTGCCTAAAACGATGCTCCTACGCGCCTACTGCCTGCAATTTTTTTTCTATGTATGATTTCGCGCTCACCGCACCCGCACCCCACTCCACCTGCCACTCGAAATATGGCACGGTGACCACTTTCCAACCGCGCACCGCGAGCGCCTTGTCTCGCAGCTTTGTTTTCTGCGTCAATCCTTCCGTCAAGTTTGTGTAAAAGTGCGACGGCCCATCGCACTCGATGGCGACTCGCTTGTCCTTTAAGCATATATCCATGCTAAGTAATCCATCGTCCGTGAGTTCCTCCATGTATGGCTCGTGACCTAGGCTTTTGACCGTCTCCAAGACTTCCTTTTGAAACGTACTCACGCGAGTGTCCTCGGTTTGTTGAAGCCACGCCGAGCGGCCGAGCTCAGCCACCCAGTCTGGGTAAACAACATCCACAGTTTCACGTTCTGGATCGAAATCGTGCTGCATCAGCCTCGCGTGAAAGAGCATCTTCAATCCCTCCAGCTGGAAATCCATAGAATCCCTGCGGAAAAGCTCGCGCACGGCAGCTTTGTACAGGTCTGATTGAAACGCTCCCACGGAAGCGATGGCCCAAGTGATATTGGAAAGATCTTGGCTGTTACATTCACTGAGACGAAACCACGATGGGGTGACGTCATTGAAGAGCTTGTTCAGGCCATCGTCTTCTGAGCCACCGAAGACAGAGAGACCGATGGTTGTGTTGGCCAAAGCTTGAGTGGTGTATTCTTCTCTTCGTTCCAGGAGCGAGCGTTCAAAAGTGCGCAGAGCCTCGTTCCCCGGATGGTGTGCAAACTGCGCAAAAGCCCACACTGAATTGGAAAGCTCTTGTGCTTTGAAGTTTTGGGACGACTTCACGACAAAAATCGCCAAACGATCGAGAAGCTCGTATCCGGGATGCACGCCCAATGACGACAGCGTCCAAAGCGCGTTGGACACCGTCTGCGTGCTGAACTCTCCTCCCGTCGCGCTCTCCGCTTGCATCAACTCTTTGTCCGGTTCGGGGAGCTTTGACAATATCACTGGTGCGAGAATTTCCGCCAACCTTTGCGCACGAGGATGTTTCAGCACCGTATACGCCCACAACGTATTCGTCAGCGCTTGCGGGTAAAATTCATCCACCTTCTGCTCCATGCGATCCGCCACTAAACCCAAGAGATCATCTCTCGGTTTGTATTTCAGCACCGCGCACGACCACGCAAAGTTGCTCAAGTTCTGAATCTGAAACGTCGCGAGCAACCGCTTGGTCGTCGCCTCCAAATCCATCACCCTCGCGTCGCTTCCGGCTTCCCACGCTCGCGGTAACAACCGCTGCCGCGCCTTCTTCGCCAATCTGTGCCACGCCGTCGCGCAATTCACCCGATTATATAGATGTGACCGCACGCGAACGTGTTCTAATATCTCCTCCCCCGTGCGCGCGCTCGTGATCTCACCGTTTAACTCCGTGCTCAGTCTCCGGTCGACGCGCTCGCCGCCGTACGCGAACCCCTCCGACGCGCCCTCGTACCGCCCCCTCGCGCGCGTCGCGCTCGCCCCTCGCCCCGAATCGTTCGCGCGCGCTTTTTGCTCGCCATCGCGTCGATATCTCGGCACGAACGCCGCTCTTTCGCGCGCGCCTCGCTGCGCGCTCGCGATTTCGGCATCATCATCGCGCGCGCGCGATTTCTCCCCCCCCTCGCTCTCGCGCGCGTCCCGCGCGAGCGAGGACGTCGACAGCGACGCCGCGCATCGATCGCGAAGGTCTCGCGCGAGGCGGCGCAGCGACGACGTCGCGAGGACGCCGCGCGTCATCGTGTGCGGCTTCGCGCTGGGTTTCGCGTCACTGCGCGACGCCGAGATGGAACCGGGAGCGATCGCGCTCGGCAAGGTGGCGCGCGCGCCGGCGCAGCCGTGCAGGGTGCGCGCTCGATCGACCGCGCGCGGCGACGACGACGACGAAGGACGAGGCGACGACGCGAACGGCGGACTGACAATTCGACATCGAACGCGTCGCGCGCCGTAGATTCTGCGCGATGACGAAGCCGCGGACGCGCTCAAGGCGAAGAAGGGTTCGCGCAGGGTGTATTGGTTCGGCGCGAGGTCCCTCGGTCACGTGGCGGAGAAGGAGTTGAAGGCGTGGGACGCGGACGCGTTCGAGGCGTCGCTGGCGGAGGTGAAACGCGGGAGGGATAAACTGGAACTCGCGCTGGAAGAGGCGAGAGCGCACGAGAACGGTGGCGGTGCGGTGAGCGTGGACGTGGGATCGACCCCAGAGGCGGTCGTGGAGACGGCGGCGAAGGAGGGGAGCGAGGCGGAGACGCCGGCGCCGGCGCCGGCGGCGAAGAAGAAGCGCGGAGGAGGCGGGCGTAAGAAAGTCATCGAGGAAGAGGAAGAGGCGGCCCCGGCGGAGGTGGCGGGAGAAGAAGAGACGCAAGCGGCGAATGATGACGTTGAAGATTACAAACCGAACGCCGAGGAGGAGGAGGCGAAGCCGAGCGGCAAGAAGCGCAAGCTCAGTAAAAAGGCTGACGGCGAAGACAAAAAGGATAAACAGCCCGCGGAGAAGAAGCCGGCGAAATCGAAAAAGGTAGAAATCGAAAAACCAGTGATCAAAGTACCGTCGAGTACACCTAGATTGTTAGAGTTGAAAACCGAGCTCGAGGATGGGCTGCAGGCGTACGAGGACACGCAAGAGCAACAAGAGCGTGCTCGATTGGAGCTTGAAAAAGCAAAGGAAGCCGTGGCTGCGGCGCAGATGAAAGTGGAGCAGGCAAATTCGCACGCCAACCGCGTCGTTCGAAGATTGAAGCAAACCGCTCGGCATATTCAGGAGCAAAGCGTGAACCCAGTCATGTTGCAGGAAACGTTAATCACCAAAACCGTGAAAAAAGGTAGCAAGGTGAAGGATCCTTCGCTCGCAGACTTTGCAAAGACGTGTGGAACGGTGATGGTAGAGTGGATCGAGCTTGTACGAACCTCTGCAGTGAACATGGTCGCCGTTCAGCCCGTGGAAGAGGTGAAGAAAGTGGTCAAGGAGGAAAATTCGGCGGAGGACGTGAAGATGGAAGACGCTGAAGACAAGCCCGCGACGGATTCACCTGCCAAGTTAAACTTGCCTCCGGTATTAGCGGAAACATTTGCTAAGAAGGGGTCGGTTGCCAAGCCCGCGGCTCCGGCTGCTGGCGGAGTACCTAAAGAGCCCGCGCACGACGCCACTCGTCTCCGCGTGGCACGCTACTTGGAGCAAGAGCACGGCTTATCTCGAAACGCCTCGCTCACGCTCGAAGCTGCGCTTTTCGATCAAGCGGGGGAACCAGGTATGGCGTACAAAGCCGCGCTCAAGCGCATCGTGAACCAGCCGTCCATCATGTCGTCCAACGCGCCGGCGCTCGATTCAGGCACAGTCAAACCGGCGCTCTTGCTCGCGTTTCGAGGTTAACGCGACGGTTAGCGCTGGCAAACGAACGAACGAACGAACGAACAAACGAACAAACTTTTGTAATTCATTCACTCCCTACTACGACCTAAAAGTCTCGCATAAATCACACCCAATCCCTCTCCGTCTCCCGACGTCGTCCCGCAAACCTTCAACGCAACTTAAATCCGAGTTTCCGCATCGGCTGCATCAGCGTCTCGTGCACCAGCGTCGACGACCGCAACCGCATCCTCTGTTTCGGCGTCTTCGCGAACGCGCAGTGTCTCTTTCCCTTTCGTTTCCGCAGTATCTTCCCGCTCGCCGTGACTTGAAACCTGCCCTTGTACGACGAGTACGGCTTAATCTTCACCTTCGTCTTCCCGTTCGCCCCGACCTTGACCTTGCGCGCGTACGCGCGCCGCGCCGCGACGCCGCCGATCGACGATCGCGCCGTCGCCGTCGCCGTCGCCGTCGCCGTCGCCGTCGCCGCGCGCGCCGTCGTCGCCGTCACCATCGCCGTCGACGCGAACGCGCGACACCGCGCGCGCGCCGCCTCGACGGCGCCCGTCGACGACTCGCGCGCGCGCGCGGGCGCGAGCGCGGCGCGCCGGACGACGCGCGACGTCGTCGCGCGCGCGGACGCGAGCGCGCGGCGCGCGACCGCCGCGAGCATGACGCGACCGAGTCTGCAGACGCGGTCGCGGCGACGGCGACGGCGACGGCGACGACGGCCGGCGACGGCGCGCGCGATGGCGCACGTCGCGCTCGCGCTCGTCGCGCTCGTCGCGCTCGCGCGCGCGACGACGCGGGACGAGGGCGAGGCGCTGCGACGCGCGGAGGACGCGCGCGCGGCGGAGCGGCGCGGGCGAACGACGGCGGAGCGCGCGCTGCGCGAGGCGCGCCTGGAGCTCGAGCGCTGCCGACGAGCGATGGACGCGCGCGGAGGCGCGACGCGAGCGAGGGCGTCGACGTCGCACGAGATGATGGCGATGGGGACGTTCGCGAGCGCGTTCGATCGAAGGCTGGGGACGCCGCGGCAACCGTCGCTGGTGCCGCTGGCGCGAGGACGCGTCGAACTCGACGCCCGGGTGCCGGCGAGCGCGCTGGAGGGATTGGACGAGTTCACGCACTGTTGGTTGGTGTACGTGTTTCATGAGAACACGGATCTGGGCGCGGGGGCGGAGAAAAATGGGAAAGTGGGCGCGGCGGATGGGCCGAAATCGACGCTTCGCGGGAAGATTCGGGTGCCGAGATTGAACGGGGAGAAGCGAGGGTGCTTGGCGACACGAACGCCGCATCGACCGTGTCCGATAGGACTTAGCTTAGTGCGAATCGTTCGCGTGAATGGGAAATCGTTGGACGTGGCGGGGGCGGACTTAGTGCACGGGACGCCGGTTTTGGACGTAAAACCATACGTGCCGTACAGCGATTGCGTCGTCGACGCTCGCGCGCCGGAGTGGGTCGGAAACGATCTCGCCGATGGTGACGGACCGTTGACCGTAGATGAAGTGAAACTTACGGACGCCGGCGAGGCTGCTTTGCGCGCGGCGTGGGAGCGTCGGCGCAAAGATTCACTGTACGAAAGCGCCGACGAATTCGTCGCGTTTGTGACGCAGGCGCTCGGGCGAGACATTCGGTCGTATCACCAGCGCTTGGGCGATGTTGCGCCAGACACGGATTGGCGCGTAAGTTTAGATGGTGTTATCGTCGTGTACCGTCAGTCAGCGAAGCGCGTGGTCGTCGTCGGGGCTGAAAACTAGTGTTAGAAACTTGTATTACTGCTGCTCTACTTGGCGCCCTTCCGTCGTCGCGTTGACAAACTTTTTAAATACGACGTTCTCGTCGGCTTTAGTCGGGTTCTTCGAAGAATCCGACGGACTTTCTGCGGTGATTTCTTTTAAGATTTCACTGGCTCGTTGCACGGCGCGGCTCGAAGCACCGTCTTGCGTGTTGTTTTGGAGCACCGTCTCGACAGCGCGCTCCGCCTCTTCGTCTGTCACCTTGTTCGAGGCGGCGACTATCTTTTCAACGATATCTTCCTGACTATCGACGTCTTTGCCCTTGCCCTTCTTCCACGCACGTGGTGCGATATTTATGGGTTCTTTCAGATTCTTGATGAGTTCATCTTTATTCTCCGTCTCTTCGACCACATTAGTCGCCGCTTGCCACACGGCCTCCGCTCCAGACTTTTTCGCCCCTCGTACCTCCTCCAACGTTTGCTCGATGATCGTGTCCGTCATTTCTAACCGTTCAGACGCAACCTGTAATCCATCGAGATCGGTGTTGACGTCTTCGGTCAGTTCTAGGACGTCCGATGTTTCTTCGAGCGCATCGTCCGTTGCTCGTACTTTCTCAAGCGCCTCATCTGCGCGCTCGTGAACGTCGTCGGAGCTCTCATCAGCCTGGCTCGCTTCCCCTTCCTCTTCTATATCTCTCAACGTCTCGCGAACCTCGCGTAGGGTATCGCTTACATTTCTGTACGATTCTCTCGCTTTGGCGAATTTCTCCTTTGCCTCTCGCACGTCCTCTTCGTCGACATCTTTTCGAAACGGATTGAGCGAGTCGAATTCGCGCATCGCCGCTGAACGCGTTTCCTGACTTGAAGCGAGCGCGAGCGTGGATGTCACATCTTTCACCACGCTCTCGCTTAATTTCGACTCTTCGGAAAGTTGTGAAACAACTCGTTCTACGGCATCGATTCTTCTGAATTTCGCCGCCGCGGTGAGAATCCTGTCGTAAACTTGCACCCTCGATCGTACGAATGTTTGAGCGGCGACGAGTCGTTGTATGATGACGACAACCTCAGCTTCTTCTTTCAAGGACTGCAGTGTGCTTCGTGTACATGCGATACCAATAAATACGCCAAATAGAATTAGCGCGTGCGCGCTGAGACGCACACCGCTCCCGAGCTGCTGCAGTAGTTTGAAATCATTCATACTTTTCTTCGAGCTCGACGACGGACACGTGCGCAGAAACATCATCCCAGGAAGAATGAATGTAAGTATCGAGCATGTCGTGCTACCGATGAGACCGAACACGTGTTGAATGTTTGGCACTGAAATGGACACGCGCAAGCAGCTGTAAAGCACGAGAACATCAAACACTAATTCGGTGTGTCTTCCCGCCACGCGCGAGAGCGACAGCAAGAGCGAGGGCGATATTTCTCGCAAGGAAATGAAGAGAAGCGGCACGCCGGTGCATATAGCGCACCCGTACAAGAACCGTACCAACTGCGTGTAAATCCCAAACCATCCACTTTCCGCACCAAAGTTGCGCAAAACGTTACCGTTCACGCTCGACCCGAACGCCACGTATCCGCACGCGCCGGTGACGATGTAAAAGATCAACAAATGCACCATCGTCTCGTTCGCGATGCCGACGACGCGCGAGGTCGACATCACCGCCGTGCCCGAACTCTTCAACGCTGGAAACACCATCACGTGCGCCGCAAAATTAAATACCATGATCGGTAGCACCAGACCCAGCCCGCTCGCGTCCCACGTCTTCGACGCGCTCGATTTCCCGTCGCCGAGCGCCAACCGTCGCGCCGCGAGCGTCACCAAACACAATCCAAACAACCCCGTCGTCGCCAACCCGAACCCCACCACTTTTTCGAGTCTTTTTTGACTCTTCACGAACGTCGCCAACGGCAAAAACACCCCAAACGTCACCCCCGCCATGACGCGTTCGCGATTCACCTCCACCCCAGCCGGCAGCACGCCGCTCGACGCCGCCGTGAAGAAATTATCCCCCACGATGTTTACGTACGCCACCACCACCCCGACCAACAGCGCGGCGATGCTATACTTCGCGACGATCCTCCCTCGTCGTCCCAGCGTCGCGCTCGTCAAATCTTCGTACGACCACGCGCCGTGCGCGTTCGCGCAGTACAACATTTGCTCGAGCGACAGCGCGCACGCCAGGCACGCCCCCGCGCTCGTCGCCGTCGTCAGCGCCAATCCGCACGCCGCGAAGCACGACGGCACCGCGAGCGCGCCGCTGCCGAGCATCGAGTTCAGGAGGCTCTTCGAGCTCGCGCGCGACGACGACGACGGCGCGAACGCGCGACGACGCGCCGCGCTCGAGCTCAGAATCTCATCTTGCGTCCGCCGCGGCGTCGAGCGCGCGCGCGCCGCGGCGTCGAGCGCGCTCGCGCTCGCGCGGGCGACCGCGCGCGCGGGGTCGCGCATGGCGCGCGCGACGACGCGGCGCGCGGCGCCGTGTGCCGACGCGCGGGGCCGTTATCGTTCAAAGCGACCGGCGACGCGGCAGAGCGCGACGCGCGCGCGATGCGGCGCGCGACGCCGCGCGCGCGCGAGCGTCGAGCGGCGCGCGTCGAGCGAGACGCGACGTCGAGCGACGACGACGACGACGACGACGCGCCGCGAGTGGACGATTTGTTGGTGCCGTCGTCGAGCGACGACGAAGACGAAGACGAAGGCGACGACGACGGCGGCGAGACGACGCGCGAGGCGACGCGCGACGTCGGAACGATGCCGCTGTCGCTGTCGCGATCGATCGGGGACGCGAGCGACGCGGCGGTGCGAGTGCTCGTGCGACGAGTGTCGAGACGCGCGGAGGCGTCGGCGGCGGACGAAGACGACGAGGACGACGCGAGCGCGGACGACGCGAACGAGGACGAGAGCGAAGAGGATGGTTTAGCGATCGCGGCGATGCGCGAGGCGAGGTTGCTCGCCGGAGAGCGAGGGAAGAGCGAGGTGGGGACGTCGACGGCGGACGACGCGCGAGACGAGGCGAGACGAGCGCTTCGCGCGCTGCGAGCTCGAACGGAAAAGAATAGGACGGTGGGGACGGCGGCGAGCGCGGGTGGGGTGGTAGATTTAGTGAATGTGGAGAGAGTGACGAACGCTATGATGGATACCGTCGACGCGGGGAGGGCGATGTGTTGCGCGCTGGGTCCCGGAGAACGCGTCGCCGTGGGAACGGAGGGCGGTTTTATTTTTCTCGAACGCGGCGTGAACGATGAGCGGACGGTTTCGTGCCTGAAATCGGCGAATACTTTTGCTGGAATTTCAGCCACGCCCGGGGTGACGAGTTTGTGCTTCGATGAAAGGGGTGAGTGGCTCTTGGTGGGACACGACGACGGCGGTCTCACGCTGTGGGATATCAAGCGCACGCCGACGATTTTGAAAACAATCGTCGGCGCGCATCGAACGCCCGTGATAGCGCTCGTAATGCTTTCAAAAGTGGAGTCAAACGGTGTTGTTGACGTGATATCGTCCGAGGAGGGTGGCCTCGTCATTCATCACACGCTTTCGCCTCTCGGAATGGGTGTCGTTCGAGTCAAATCGGCGTCGCTCGGCGAGCGGACGTTCGTGATAGCGGCGCACGCGCTGCCTCGAGTCGGCTCGGTGAGTGTATCAGATATTAACGCCCATGATAATGGTATCATCAGTCCTACGTACGGTGAAACGCTGAGCGCAGCGAAGAATATTGCAGACGCCGCAGGCGTTGCGGCGTTGTGCACGATGAACGCCGTGCTCATCATGCGACTCAATCCACGAGCTGAGGTCATCGCAAAGATCGTTCGGCCGCCAAACATCGCGGCTACCGTGCTACCTGTGATGTGTTGGAGCCCGAGGTGGGCGGATGAAGTCACTACGCATGACAACGTAGAAGAATGCAATCTTGTCGTGGTATGGGGCGCGAGCGTGTACGTGCTCTCCGTCGACGTTGAATCGATCAAGCGATCGCCTGGAGAAAATGAACGAACTAAACGCGCCGCAAATACATCGCGTATCCTGAATTCGTGGAGCATCGATCCAGAAGGCGTCGTTGCGAGTGCGATGGCGACGGCTTGGCTGTCGCAAGACTTGATTTGTGTCCTTAGTAGCCGAAACAAGCTATTTGTTTACACGTCTCATGGGCAGCTCATAGAACGTGTTGCGACGAGCGAGCCTCCGATTGCTCGTGAAATTGTACAAGCCACCGCGAGCCATGACGCTGTTTTCGAGCGTTTGCCATATTGGCATGGATCTGTCGCCGTGCGCGGCGTTCATTTCGCTATGCTATCACCTTCGAGATTACGACGCGGCAAATTTTTCGGTTGGTTCGAGCGAATGCAAGCAAAGAAGGCGGAAGGCAACTGGGTTGGTACTTTGAACACGCTTATTGAAGTCGCATCGGATGAGCTGCCGTTGTGGCCGAGCTTGTCGAAAAAGTATGCAGATCCGGAGACTACCCGGGAAAGGGCGGTGCAAGCGTTTGTCGACGTAGTCCCACAGTTCCTTGATGAATCTTTGAACAAACGTGGTATCGACTCTGACGATGCTGCGTATTTCGAACTAATAACAAGTGTCGTTTTCGGTCTGTTGCTTGCGTTTAACGCACTGAATCAAGTGTATGCGCCGGTGGTATTCGGTGCCTTCCTAAACTCAAAATGCAAAGCGGCGTTTTTGAAAGGCATGGTGCCCCATATCTTATCGGACAAGTTGCGTTCGTTACCTGCAGAAGTGATGCAAGCGCTCGTGGAGCACTATGCTGCGCTTGATGCGGCAAATGTGATTGAACAGTGCGTTCTGCATATGGATGTAGAATCGCTTGATTTGAATCAAGTCGCTCGACTCTGCAAACATCATGGCATGTACAGCGCGCTCGCGCACGTGTTCACGAGAGCTTTAAATGATTTCATCACACCGGTCGAAGCCATGTTTCAAGCCTCGCTGGAGCCCAAGTTTGGTGATAAAGCTCGCGTTCGACAGGTCTTGCTGTTTATTTTCAAGACTATTCAAGGCGAACAGTTTCCAACAAACGGTTGTAGATTGTCGAGCGAAATCGTTAGTCAGTTTCGAATGGAGGTGATGAAATTTCTGTTTGAGCCAGTCGATCTTAATGTGTTTACAATGAGCACGCATGATTCCGAGTCAAGTTTGAGTACCACGTGGAACGCAGCGATGGCGCTCGCCGTACGAGAAGACGATTCATCATGTCCACCATTGCGTCTTTTGTATCTTCTTCTTGCCGAACCCAAAGCCTCGACTGTTGTGCTGACGGAAATTTTGAAAGACTGGGACGCAAGTGAGAGCGAAATACTCGCCATAGATGGCCTTCCAACCGATCGCATGGGATCTCAGGTTATTGTTGAAGCCGTGGTTTTCGCCGCCGGTGCGTGTGGTCCCGTAAATTCAGCTCCAACTCGTTCAAGACTTCTCACGTTTGCCGCAAGCATCGTCGGTACCGGCCGCGCCACAGTGACGCAGCAAGTTGAACGGGAGCTCTTGGAAACTTTGGCGCTCGCGAAGACGAAACATGACGTCATAGAAAGAGAGAAGGCGATGGTATCCATCATCGGACGGCGCATAGACGAAGATATTACGTTGAATGACGAGTGTCAAATCCTCAATCTCGCGCGAGAAGCACATTTTGCTCAAGCCGAAGCCGTGATATACATCGCATCTGGTGATCATATCAACGCTTTGAAGGCGCTCGCCGGTGATGAGCACCGGAGAAACGCTGCTGTACATTATGTAGACGTGTGCCTTGGTAAATCAGGTCCAGGCATCGTGCATGCAGAGCAAATGAACGCTGGACCAGCGGTGGCACGAGCGCATCCACTCGACACCGAGAGCGCCAAGGTCTTTCAAAACGAGCTCCTTGCGATCATGCCCGTCGTCGCCGCTAAATCCGCTGATGTATGCGCTCGTATTGCAATCGCGTACTTCCCACACGCACAAGCTGAAGTTCTGAACGCACTATCATCGGAGCCTGTCTTGCAGTTTCAATACCTGCGACAAGTTCTCGAAGCCGTGCACGAAGTTAAAGACGGCGTCGGCAGCCCTCACGACATGAGTCTCGTGGACTTGGTGTCGGCGACAAAATCCGTCGTAACGACGGAAATGGCTGAGTTGTACTTTCGACTCATGTGTCAATTCGAACCACAAGATGTGTTGAAGTACTTAAAAAGTGAAGACGTGAAGAGTTTAGACGAAGCTCGGTGCCTTGAATACTGCCGAGAGTTCAACGTCATGGATGCTACGGCCTACTTGCTCGAGGCTGCGGGTAACTACAACGAAGCGCTCAGTATTCATCTATGCAACTACTCCACTGGTATTCGCGCGATGGCGCAGCTCTTCACGACGAGTGGGGCAGAGTGGACAAAGACTGCGCCCGCGGAGAGTTTGATGAAGGGATTCGTCATCGAGACAAACGAAGCTTTACATGTAGCCGTCGGGATGTGTAGACGCGTCTCGAGCGAAGTATCAAATAGTGAAGAAATGTGGTGGTCTTGCCTCGATAGTGTGTTCCGTTCGTTGTTAGAGCTCACGGATGGCGCTTACAAGAGAGTGCGCGATGTTCTTGACGAACACTTGGAAGATGTTTTACGAGTGATGCTCGGACGTGTAGATAACGCGCATCTTTTGGAGATGATTATCAGCCGCTACGGCGGTAGAGATATCTCCGAACTTAGAAAATTACTCACACGCGTTTTCGGAAATTGCGCACTCGAGAGAGAGTTCTTAAAATCAGAGGGATCTAGCGTTAAGCAAGAGGCAGATAAAAAAGTTCTCGAGGATTTCCAAATTCGTCGCCGCGCTCAACGAGGGACGCGGCGCACGGTTCGATAGCTAGTTTAGGAAAATCAGAAAAGTAAAAACAAATTGCTAACATTGCTAAAGCTCGACGCGTTTCAATCTCCTGTTTCTTGGCGAACAAGCTTGCCAGACGGTGTTTCTGTGTAGTCGACGACCACGTCCCCTGTTGGAATGTCAACCATCGATCGCGAGCGATGCAACCCGTTTTCAGATTCCGTATCTTCGTCAAACGACAGGCGTGGGGGCTTCCAGCCATCTTTCACCGCCTTCGTTAAAGGTGGAACGAAGTCTTTCTTGCGGCTCACCAGGCCCGGAAGTTTCAGCATCGTTCCATCGTTCTCGAGCACTCCACTGTACGCCGCCACGGCGAGCGAGGCCTCGACGCGTCCGCAGATCAGCAGTGTGGACGTGAGGTTGACAATGTCGACGATAGCTAGAAGCATGGCTTTCGTGGATGGCGTCACCAACTTTACGGCGCGCATTTCCGGAAGTATATCCGCCGCTCGCGAGAGCGATGCGTCCGCATCCGTCGTCTCGATGACCGAATACGCCACCTCGTACGTCTCCTGATCACCAGTGAACTTGAACTGCTTCATATCACCGTTCACGAGTGCATACGGTGTCATCAGACTCAGCGACTGACTCTTCGCGCGAAACTGTCGGGCTGCGAGCTCGTTCACATCCTGGACCTCTAAGTACTGCACCAGCATCGTCACGACGCGCTCATCCCACGTCGTCGTCGTTGGAGACTTCAAGTTTAGCGTGTCACTCAAAATCGCGCTAAGCAACATTCCGGCTATGTGTTTGGGCAAAAACTTCCCTTGTACCGCGTGATTATGCGCGATGATGGACGACATGCACCCCCACGGTCGAATGTCGACGAAAATCGGTCGCTCAGTCACGATGGTGTTCGACTGCAGCGCGTGATGATCGATAATCCCCACGATGTTCCCCATCGGAATCGCCGGGTTCAACTGCGACTGCTGCTGAAAATCAACCAAGCAGACGTTCCTATCCGGTCGTTCCGCTAAAAGTGTCTCCACGGGTTCGGGCAGCGTCGCGCCCCACGTATCCAGCGCGAATCGCGTCTCCGTGTTCACGGCGCTCGCGACCGCCGCGCTCCCTCCGTACAGATTCGCCGCCCCGATCGCCCCCGCGACGGAATCTAAATCTGTCACCAAGTGTCCGACGAATATCGCGTCGTCCAGGCTCGGAAAGAACGCGTTCGTCTCCCCCTCGCGCGTCGGCAGGTGCGCCAGGAGTTTTTCAGCCTCCGCCCAGTTCGCGTCGACCGCGTGCTCCAGCGTCGTCTCTTCGCGCGCGCTGTACGTCTCCCGCCGCTCGCGCTTCAGCGTCATCTTCATCGACGCGATCGCGACCGCGACGACGCACGCCCACGCCGCCGTTCGGCGCGGCGTCGCCGGTCGCGCGCGCGGTGTCGTAACCGCCTCGACGCTCGCGTCGGCGCGCGCGCGAGCGCGTCGCGCGCGCGAGCGCGTCGCCGTCGTCCGCGACGACGCGGCGATGACGCGTCGCGCCTCGCTCGCGCGCGCTCGAGGCGCGCGCGCGTCGCGATGTCGCGTCGTCGCCGTCCGTCGCCGCGCGTCGTCGAGCGATGCATCGGTCGATCGATCGATCGATCGATGGACGCGCGCCAGACGACGACGCGCGATGAGCCGCGTGGACGTGTTCCTGGAGTCGAGCGATAGTAAATACCGCGAGCGCGACGTCGTGCGCGGCGAGGTGGTGGTGCGCGTCGAACGCGAAGACGCGCCGTTCGCGCACAACGGTGTTCTGCTCACGGCGTGTGGAAACGTGCAGCTGCGCGTCGGAGACTCGAGCGTGAGCGTGCTGGAATCGCTGTTCATGGTCGTCGAACCGGTGCGCGTGCTGGACGTGTCGCTGGTGCTGGCGCCGCCGGGACGGCTGGCGGTGGGGGTGCACGCGTTTCCGTTTTCGTTCACGCTGGGGAGCTTTCCGCCGACGACGCCGATGTACGAGACGTTTCACGGGCAGAACACGCAGATAGTGTACGCGATCGATGCGGAGGTGGTGCGGCCGATCCTGCGTGGGGGGTCGCTGTCGACGGGGATGTGCGAATTTTTAGTGGAGACGAAGCCGGACGAGGACGACGTCGCCGACGCGGCGGCGAGCGAGACGATGGCGTTCGAGATCACGGAGGAGCGGCAAGATTTGGGACCGGCGCCTGGATTGTTAGCGAGCGAAGGGTTCTTGATTCGCGGATCGTTCGATAAGACGAGTTGGTTTTTAGAGGAGGCGATCACGGGGCGGCTCGTCGTCGAACGCTCGGCGGCGCCGCTCAGGGCGATCGAAATCGAGCTGTGTCGCATCGAGGGTTGCAGCACGAGCGAGGGTCAGGTGGTGAGTGAGACATCGCCCGTGCAGTTCACGCAAATCGTCGACGGCGACTGTCCGCGCGGGGTGGAGATTCCGATACACGTCGTCATCCCGCGCCTGTTCGCGTGTCCGAGCGTGCAGGCGCCGACGTTTAGCGTCGCCTTCATGCTGCGCGTTCTGTGCGTGTTCGAGCCATTGAACCCTGGAAATAAAGAACCGGTGGCCGTTCGCGCGGTGCCAATTCAGTTATACCGAGGCGGGCCCGACATCCCGAGCGCGTTGGCGTATTAAATCTCGTAGTGCGAATAGCGTTAGCGTCTCGAAGAGACATACAATCAAATCAAACCCCCGTCGACCCGGGTCACGGCGTCGTCGCGCGCATCGCGCTTACTTCGTTCGCGCGCGCGCGTGCGCTATTTTCTCGCTCACTCGTCGTTCATTATCATCACAACGAACGAACGACGACGTCCCGTTCGTTCTTCTACATAGCCTTCTAATCAATCTCAATCCTCCTCCTCGCTCTCGTCCTCGTCCTTGGCGTTGATCCTCTCGCACGCGTCGATCCAATCGCTGTACACGTCGATCGGTTCGCTCAGGTGCGTGATGTTGCACGTGTACTTCTGTCCGCACGTCCCGCACTCCACCAGCCCCTTCTCGGCGACGTGATCGAGTCGCGCGAACACGCTCTTGTCGTGATTGCAAAACGGACACGTGAACGTCGTGTCCACCTTCGGGGCCACCTTCTTGGGCGGCGGCTTGGAGCTCTTGCGCTTGCCCATGGCGAGCGCGCGCGGGCGGTCGTGCGACGAGCGATGCGGCGCGCGCGCGACTCTGCGGACGGGACGACGGACGACGGACGACGGACGACGGACGACGCGCGCGCCACACGCGCGCGCGAACGACGCGCGGCGCGAGCGATGGCGACGCGCGCGAACGCGCGCGGCGCGCGCGCGACGCGCGCGAGCGCGCCGACGGTGACGTCGCGCGTCGCGCGGGGACGGCGCGTCGCGGATAAAACGCGTGGGACGCGCGGGATGACGGCGGCGGCGAGCGTGGCGTCGACGAACGAGTCCGCGGAGGCGGCCGCGGCGCCGGCGGTGGTGTCGACGTCGACGTTCGCGAGCGCCGACGACGCGGAGCTGCGCATGACGTGCGAGGCGTTCGCGCCGGGGAGCGCGTTCGCGCTGACGGATACGAGCGGCGGCGTGAATAATCACGTGCGATATTGCGATTGCGAGAACGGTGAGCGATTCGTCGTTCGATTATATAATAATGGACGCGAAACCGAGCGTGTTTGAACTCATTCCTGGTTCGCTCCCGAAGACGCGCTTCGCCGACGCGGTGGGAGAGGCGACGGCGGCGCTTTCGAAGTGTATGGAAGAAGCCGAAAGCGAAGTGCGTGCCGTTGCTCCGGTGAGCCCGACGAGCGTGTATCGGGACATCTTCGGAGCGTTCATCAAGAAAGGTGGGTCGCGCGATGCATTTTTCGTCGAGGCGGAGACGAACCCAGGTTTGGATGCCGTTCGAGTTTCGGTGAACGACTTGCTCAACTCTATTCGCGTACTTGAAGAAAAATTGGCCGACATCGAATCTTCGGGAGGCTTACCCGAGACGCTGATCCACGGCGACGTCCATTACGATAATTCCCTCGCGGATGAGACGACGGGTAAAGTCACGGGCATCATCGACTTTGAGTTTGCATCGTACGACTGGCGTATGATGGAAGCCGCCGCAGGTTTGTCCAAGTACGTCGGCGAACGCGATCCTCTGCCGTTCGTTGTCGACTACATCAAGGGATTTTGCCGGCGCGCGACGCCGACCGAGGCCGAGATCGACGCCCTTCCGGACTTGATAAAACTTCGCGTGCTCGAAACCGTCGTGTACTTCGTCGCGAGAAGCGCCGCGAAAGAAGACGACATCTCGCAACTAGCGCTCAGAGCCGAAAACTACGCCGCGCGCGTTCGATGGATCGACGCCAACGCGCAAGTCATTCGCGACACCATGCGCACCGCGCTCGCGTAAACGATCGTTATTTTTTAACTATTCTTTCTCCATTCACTCGCGCGCTCGCGCGCTCGCGTTTTCGCTCTTCACTAAAACCGTAAAATCCACGCCTGGATGCAATCTCGAGATCTTCGTATGCGCAAACAGTCGCGGGCGACGCGACGGCACAACTCGACACGATGCTTTCGACGACCATCACCACCCCGAGCGCTTTCGTGAAGCCGCAAGCGCCGCGAACGCGCGTCAAGGCGCGCGCCGACAGCACCATGGCCCCGCCCACGACGCGCGTGCCGCCGAGAAACCCCGAAGGTGCGCGACGGCGCGATCGATGCGCGCCGACGCGATGTCGTGGTTTATCCAGTGCGATGGGTGACGATGACGACGCGTGTGACGGCGTGCGATGCGTGAACGACGCGATGGGGATGAGAAAGGATGTGAAATGATATCGATCGCCGCGAAACGCGTCGACGCGGGCGAACGCGATGACTGACGAGTGTGGATGACGATTGATTGCTCCAGGCGCGCCGACGGTGGTGCCGCAAGATTTGCCGAGCCGACCGCGACGCAACCGCCGCTCGCCGACGGTGCGAAAGGCGTTCCGCGAGACGATTCTCACGCCGGATAACTTCATTTACCCGATTTTCGTGCACGAGGGCGATGAGAACATTCCCATCGGTTCTATGCCGGGACAAGACCGCCTGAGCTTCAAGAATGGCATGATCAAGCAAGTGCGCGAGGCGCGCGCGGCCGGCGTGAACCAAGTGGTCGTCTTCCCGAAGACCCCGGATAACTTGAAGACGGCTTGCGGGAAGGAGGCGTTCAATCCGAACGGCTTAGCCCAACGCTCGATCTCGTTGTTGAAGGATACGTTCCCCGATTTGGAAGTGTACACCGACGTCGCGCTCGATCCGTACAACACTATGGGCCACGACGGCATGGTGCGCTCCGACGGCGTCGTCATGAACGACGAAACGGTGTACTATTTGTGCCAACAAGCCGTGTCCCAAGCGCGCGCGGGTGCTGATGTTATTTCTCCGTCCGATATGATGGATGGTCGCGTCGGTGCCATTCGCCAAGCGCTCGACGACGAAGGTTTCACCAACGTCGCCATCATGAGTTACACCGCCAAGTACAACAGCGCGTACTACGGTCCGTTCCGTGATGCCTTGGCGTCGGCGCCGCGTCCGGGTAGTGAAGACTGGAAGATTCCGAAGGACAAGGCTGAGTACCAAATGGACCCGGCCAACTACCGTGAGTGCTTGCGCGAAGCTGCTCTCGATGAACAAGAGGGCGCGGACATCATGATGGTCAAGCCGGCGGGCGCCTACTTAGACATCATCCGCGCGCTTAGAGACAGCACCACGCTCCCAATTTCCGCGTACCAAGTGTCTGGCGAATACTCCATGTTGAAGGCTGCCGCCGCGGCGGGTTACCTTAACGAACGCGATGCGGTCTTGGAATCCTTGATCGCCATCAAGCGCGCCGGAGCCGACTTGACGTTAACGTACTATGCCATCGATGCCGCCAAGTGGATCCAAGAAGGCAACTAAGTTGAACGCGAGTAGGACATACATTTTTAATATCGATGATTACGCAATGATTTACGAACGAGCGCCGACGAAGGAGGCAAAACAGGGCGAATGCGCATGAGGTCGGCGAAGCTTCTGACTTTTCACTACACCGCTGATGAAATCTAACTCAAACCTCGAGACGCTCCAGCGCTAGACACCGCTCTCGACGATCTAGGGTCGATCATATTCGATCGAATTCTCCACTCCACGCGACCACTTAGTAGAAGTAGCCGAGCACCTTGCCACCAACCTTCTTGCGACGGGCCTCCTCGTGGTCCATGATGCCCGACGACGTGGTGAGCACGATGACACCAAACAAACGAGAGGGCAAAAGTCGACCAACCCAGTCCTCAAGGTCGTGGTGGGACAAATCATAACGCGGGCTACGAGTTTAAAACCATTCATCGTCAGTCTCCGAGTCTTAATCGACGTTTAAAGAAGACGCGCTTCTCGACGAGCGTTCGCGCAGACCCTAAAACACACGCACCTGATGACGCCGCACTTGTTGATACGTCCGTTAAGCTCAACGACGATCTTTCCCGCTCTGTGATCATCAATGAACTCGAATTCGTTGATGTAGCCTATTCGTTGTAAACCATTCCGTCGTCAGTCTCCACATTCATCCTGTGATGCGCGCGCCGCTTTCAGGATCGTTCGCGCGCGTCCCGCTCGCGTTCCCCTCTCTTCACACGTACCGTGCTTTTGCATCACTTGCAAGAACTTGATCACCACCTTGGAAACCGGGCGCACGAGCACCTGACGCTTCCCACGCTTTTCCGCGTTGTACATCGACTCTGCAGAGCGCGCGAACACGATCGATCGCGAGGTTAGTCACAGACCCTAAAACACCACAGCGCGAGGACGCGATTCGGCGCCGTCGCGACACGCGCGACGTCGCGACGCGTCATAACGCGCGTGCGAACGATGATAGACGTACTGAGAGTGTCATTCAAGACGCTGATTCGGACCATGGCGCTTGTCTCTTGACCGCACGCGTCGTCTAAAGGCGGATGCGACTGGCCGCGCGAGGGCTTTCGACTTCGTGGTCCGTGTGGCAAGACCGACATTAGGGCTTTCAGCGCTTTCGAGGCCGTCGGGCGTCTGAAGGAGTCTGCTCGTGATACGGACGACGACGATGGTCATCTGAAGGAGTCTACTCGTGATACGGACGACGACGATGGTCATCTGAAGGAGTCTACTTGTAATACATACATACGATGAAGATCGTCATCTAAAGGATTCTAGGACGCCGGCGCGGACGATTTTTGCCTCGCCCGTGGGCTCGCCGTCGGAAGAGGCCAACTTGTTGATCGCCCAAGCGTGCTCCATGCCGTCGACGACTTCGCCAAAGATGACGTACGAGCCATCTAAATGCGGCGCTGGGGCCATGACGATACTAAAGTGCCCTGTGTTGGTGTTTGGTCCGGCGTTGGCGACGCTTAGCAAACCAGGCCGGTCGTGTTTGAGTCGCAAGCCGCCGGGATCGTCGTCGAACGCTTTTCCCGGATTCACAGCACTTCCCGAGGCGGTGTGCGACCCTGTCTGGTCAATGAATCGGTCGAGAATTCTATAAAACTTCGAACCGACCCATGTATACTCTTCCGAAGGTTCGCCCACGCACATTCGTCGGAAATTTTCCGCCGCGAGCGGGCTCGTGTCGGCGTACAATACAAATTCGATGCGCTCCGCGTCAGCGCCGTCGATGGAGACGTCGAGGTACACGCGATGATTCCCTTTGGCGTGGCGTCTTTTAGTCTTCGCTCTTTCTTCTGCGTTGACTTCTTCCTCCGCTTTTTCCGCTTCTTCCGATGAAAACAACGCCCCGCTCGTCCATCGAGAGTCACCGCCTCGTCGTTCCGCGGCAAACAGTGCCCGCGCCGCGTTCTTCGCGTCGTACTTCAACCAACACTCCCCGCGCTTTCTATCACCTCCGCACCCCCCTTCGTCGCCGCACCAGACCCATACGTTACATTTTCTCGCGCTCTCTTCGCACGCTCGGCAGCACGCCTCGGCGCTCGACGTCTTGAAATCGCTGCCCCAGCGCACGACGCCGCCGTCGAGCTCAACGCGAGCCCCGACGTCCGCACCGCACGTTCCGGTCATCGATGATCGTCGTGAATCGATCGCGCGCACGACATCGACGTCATCGACGCCATTTACGTCGCTCACGAACGCGCGCGAGTGCGACGTGATTGGATTGTTCACGATGACGTAAAACGCGAGCGCAACGGCGGCGGCCACGGAGTAACGCACCGTACGCAGAAGCGCTCGAGCGTCGACATTTCGTCTGTACTGCCCGCCACGCGCGAGAGCCATCGCCGCGCGGAGGTCTGACGAGGAAGGACGACGCGAGCCAGTCGAAAATATCTATTTCTACGTTACAACTAAGATGAGCTAGTACGCGTTGGAAAACGCGGTATTCGCGCGCCCGTCGAGATGGCGAGGACTTTCACCGCTCGTCAACGCGGTGTACATGGACGGCTCCGCGGCGGGCTGTTTTGGATTCGGCGCGGCGGCGCCCGACGCCGTCGGAGGAAGACCAGACTTCTTCGCAAGCTTGGCAGATACTTCGTACTTCATCGTCGGCTTTATGGCCATATGGAACTGCGCTTCAAGACCGGCAAAGGAGCCAAAAATCATGTCAGCCAAGGGCATGAGCATCCATTGCACTTGGCTCACGAGTTGCCACCACATTGGCGCGACGTTGCACTCGAAGTGTTCTCTGTCGTGAATGACGAAGAGACGAATGTAAAATTCACTGATGATGATGGCCCAGCACGCAAACGTCATCGGAAAGAACGCTACTACGGTGAGAGAGCGTAACCCAATTCCAAATGGATACGTCTCGAGCACTGGGTTCGCCCAAGTCGAGCATAAACCGCCCAACATGCACGTAAACCAAAAGAGAGTCCACGAAATGTGGTGCTCCGCCGCGTGCACGTACAGCTTCATCATCCGCGTGAATGAAACCTTGTCTCGTCTCTCTAAGTAATTCATCACGATGTACGACAGATCGATCGCCCCCCAGGCGTGTCTTTTGGCTTGAATGTATCGAGCCTTAATGGCCTCATTCCATGACCGCTCTTCGATGGCATCGTTGCCCATCACCATGAAGATGGGCACAACGCGGTAATCACCATCCTTTTTAAACCAGCACTTTAAATAGTGGTGCCAATCTTCGGGGATGATATCCACATCCCAACCACCGCACTCGATGGACGTTCTGAGACTTTGCGAATAAATCGCAAATGGGAACGGATGACTAAACGGCGACGCGAGTTGACCGAGGAAACCGACGCTATCAATCACAGCCTTGATACGAATGAGAATCGGTACGTTCCAAATGTTCGGGAAAAAAGTCTCCGCAGCCTGGTACGTGGTGTTGTACGGCTTTGGATTTTGCACGTGATTATACGCCAAGCAGTCCATGAACTGCGAGTCAAAGTACGTATCCGCGTCGCACACCGTGAGCATAATTTGCTCCGGCGCCAATCCGCGCTTCTCCACAAACTCTCTCTTGACGCATCGAACCGACCACGCACAGTTCGAACTTTTCCCGACCGCCTCGCCTGCGCCGAGCACGTGCTTGGTGTAATACAGTCCCAGGAGCGACGACCCGAACTCGTCGATTAGTTCTCCCACCTTGGCCGGCGCCTCGGTGTCTCGACTCTCCGTCGCGAGTACGACGATTAATCGCTCTTTCGCACACGTCTGCGTCGCCAACGTCCCTACAGTCTTACGCAGTGTCCCGAGAGGCTCTTTGTACGTGGGAATCACGCACACATGGATGATATCGTTAAACTTATCCGTGAGTCCGCGCTTCAACTTCCCGTCCACGCCGCTCGTCCACGTGTGCTCGTCGTCCCCAACCAACGTCGGTTTTTCGTTCGCCTTGTACACCTGTCCGGCGCCGCCAAAGAACCTATCGTAACACGGTGATTTCAACGTTCCATCGTTTCCGAGTCGATGCCAATCCGCATCCTTATACGTGTGTAACAACGGAATCCCAACCAGCAACGCCGCGAAGCCGCTGTGAATGCCTTTCACCCACCCATAACAAATGTACGCGCAGATGAACGCCACCGTCAGCGCTGGGCTCAGGCGCGCCCCCCACAGCAAAACAAACGTAATCAGCGTCATGCTCATCGCGAATGGCAGCGTGAACATCACCCGTTCCAACGCTCCGCCGCGGTACGCGATGTTGTCCCGAAGATCCTCGCTCGCGTCGTCGAGCAACGCGGCGTCGCCGACGTCCATCGAGCGCACTTTCGGGCGCGCGAGGGCGTCGGAGACGACCAAGCGCACTCGCGTCGATCGAGTCATCGCTCGCGCGAGCGTGGCGGTCGCGCGCGACGACGTGTGCGGCCGCAGACGAGCCGTAACACCCTCCGGCGCGGTGACAGTCCGTGTGGCTGCGCAATCGAGTTCACGATAGAAATCGCGCGCGCGGGCGCGTCAGACTCATGCGCGGCGCTCGACGGGGCGTCCTGAACGTCTTACGCGCGACGTTTGAACTCTCCGTCGCGTCTCGAGGGGCGCTGCGTCGATACTCAGCGCGGACGCACGGTTTAATCGCGCGTACTCCGAGCGTGGAACCGACCGCGTCGAGCGCGATGCGAACGAAAGTCAGCGCATCGACGGTCGCGCGCACGTTTGACGGTGCGCGGCGATGCGCGCGATCGTTCGCAACGCCGGCGCGAAGGGTGGTGACTCGAGCGGCGTCGCGCGAGGACGACAGCGAGCGGACGTATTTGCAAACTTTGAAAATTGCAAACTTTGCGTTGGTGAGCGAGCAGACGATTGAGTTTGAGAAGGGGTTGAATGTCATCACCGGGAAGTCGGGATCGGGTAAATCGGTGCTGTTGGACGCCATCGCGCAGATTTGTGGATCACCGGCGAAGGAGGAGAGCATTCGGGCGAACGCGGGTGGGGCGAAACTGGAGGCGACGTTTCGCGTGGCGACGGCGTCTCTCGGATCGATTTACGACATCGTGAACGATCAGATTACGTCTTTGTCCACGAAGGATGGGAAAAATGTCAAGCCGTTCGCACCGCCGAAAGAAGACGCAAATGCGTTGAATATCACGAGGGAGTTGCAGTACGTCGACTCGAGCGGGAAGACGAAGCGCATTCGAAGCGTGTGTCGCATCAATGGCAGAGTGGTCCCACTGAAAGCACTCAAGGCTTTGGGTGAGATTCTCATGGATTTCAATGGTCAAGGCGCTGCGTCGACGCTGAGCGACGAGAACGCGCAGCTAGAGTTGTTGGATGAGTGGGCAGGCACGAAGGCGATGCGACAAAAATTTGAGCGCCTGTCCACGGAGTTGGCGGTACAGTTCAACAAGGTGAAGAACGCGGTAGAGCTCTTGCCGGGCGAGCGCGAAGAACTCGAAGCTTTGTTGGAGGAGTATTACGCAGTTGATCCGGAGCCACTCGAAGACGTCGCCTTGAAAGCTGAACTTAGAAGGTTGGAGTCGAGCCGAGTCGCCGTGGAAATGTGCGGTTCTGTGATTTCAACCATCGCGGGCGAGCGTGGAGCGAGAGGTTTGCTTCGTGAAGCTGCGCACGAAGTGAAAGGCTTGATCGCCGCTGCCGAACGCCGCGCTGAGAGCGCGAGTTCGTCAACGCGCACCCCAGGAGATGAGGACTCAGCGTCTGAACCGGAACCAGGCCTCGACGAGGCGTCGCTGCAAGGCTTGAACGATGCGCTCGACCTCCTTTACCAGGCCGAACAAATCTCCGAGAACGCGGAGGAGCAGGTGGGAAAGTACGCCGAAGCCCTCGCGAGCTCGCCACACCGGCGAGAGGAAGCGCAGGCACGTTTGCGCGAACTCGATAGATTGTTCAAAACGCTGCGAGTGCGAACCGCCGACGCTGCCATTGAAGCCGCTCAAGCTGCTCAGGAAAGGCTCGAAGCCGCGGAGGTGGGCGAAGAAGAACGCGAAGAAAGTATCGCGGAGTTGGATCGCTTACGCAAGGCCACCGCGGATTGTGCGTTCCAATTAGCGCTTGCTCGTCGAGAAGCCGCGGGCGCCCTCAGAGGTGCCGTCACGTCGGCTTTGACGGACCTGGAGATGGCTGGAAGCCGATTCGACGTCACTCTTTCGTGGACTGCGCGCGAGGGAGCGAGTGAGGATACGAATGGAAACGTTTTGCGCGTCCCGAGAGCGAGCGAAATCGGTGAAGACGACCATCTTGTCTTTGCGGTGCGTCCGACTGGTTTGGATCGCGCGACGTTTTTGCTCGCCGCCGGACAAAACGAACCGCTCCGACCGATGGCGTCGATCGCTTCCGGTGGTGAAAAGGCTCGATTAATGCTCGCATTGAAAATGGCTCCAGTCATGACGGATGATTACGCGAGCACGCGCGCTAATCGAGAGCTCGCGAGCGGTGGCATCTCCGTCTTTGACGAAGTCGACAGCGGCGTCGGCGGTCGCGTCGGCGCTCGCATCGGCCACGCCCTTCGTCGCCTCACCACCACGGGCTCGCAGCAAGTTTTGTGTGTCACCCATCTCCCTCAAGTCGCCGCGTGCGGCGATACCCACCTCATAGTTTCCAAATCACCCGACGACGACGCCGACGGTCGCACCACCATCGACATCCGCCGCATCGATTCTCGCGACTCTCGCGTCGAGGAAATCTCCCAAATGCTCGGCATCGGCGACGTCGAGGGTCGCGAGAGCGCCAACAGACTCGTCGACGAGGCCGTCGCCGCGTTTTCCTAATCATCGCTTGTAACGCAGTCGTCGCCGCCGCCCGCGCGCCGGTTACCATCAATTTGAAACCCGATCTTTTTTTCCCAAACGACGGGACTCCGCGTCGAGTCCTGATTCGTCGTTCTTCTCGAACTTTCGAGAGAAACGAGAAACTGCCGCTGACGCGGCAGTTCGCGGCGCGAGCGAGCGAGCGCGAGCGATGGAGCGCGCGGAGAGCCCGCCGCGCGCGCGGCGAACCTCCGTCGACGGCGGACGCATGGGAAGCCCGCGAAACAGCCAAGACCTGAGCGGCACGCTCGCGTCGTCGCCGCTGAGGAACTTGCACGCCGACTCCGAGGCTGGACGACTGGCGCGCGCGTCCATGAGCTCGCTCACGGGCGCCGTGGCCAGCCGAGGCTCGATCGATGACTTGCGACAACGCATGGAGACGATCGGGACGCCCGCGACCGTGGCCGCGGGGGCGGGAGCGAACGCGGGGGAGATTGAAACCACGCGCGTCGATCGGTTGTTGCGCGAACGCGAGCAGATGCGAAAGACTCGATCGCAGACGAATCTGAACGCGAGCGATGAGGGCGATGATTTTGATGGTGAATCCGTTGGACGCGTGCAGTCCCTCATCATCGCGGCGAATCGATTGCCGATCAGTGTGAAGAAGAAGCCGGACGGGACGTGGGATCTTCGGACGTCGGCGGGCGGACTGGTGAGCGCGCTGTTGGGCGTACGAAAGACGTACGACATGACGTGGATTGGATGGCCGGGGGTGTTCGTAGAAGAGGGACCCGATCGCGACGCGCTCACGGCGACGTTACGTAAGCAGAACTTCTTGCCGGTGTACTTGACGAAGACGCAAGTCGAGCTGTATTACAATGGGTACTGCAACAATGTGCTGTGGTCGCTGTTTCACTACGTGCCGCTGAGTTTCGAAGCCAAGCTCAGCGAAGATACGAACATGCACGCGCAATGGTTGGCTTATAAGGAAGCCAATCGCGCGTTTAGCGATGCCATCATGAGCGTGTATCGCACAGGGGACGTCGTCTGGGCGCACGATTACCATTTGATGCTCGTGCCGCAAATGTTGCGAGCGTACGAAGATAGCATGAAAATTGGTTGGTTTCTGCACACGCCGTTTCCGAGTTCGGAAATTTACCGAATGTTGCCGATGAGAGAAGAGCTGTTGCACGGGTGTTTGGCGGCTGATCTCGTTGGCTTTCACACGTACGATTACGCGCGGCACTTTGTATCGGCGACGAGCCGAATTCTTGGTTTAGAGGCGACACCCGAGGGCGTGGAAAATAACGGGAGCTTTACGCGTGTTGCGGCGTTTCCCATCGGTATCGATCCGGGTCGCTTCACCTCGGCTCTACGCACAAATGAGGTGCAGGTGCACATTAACGAGCTCCGCGAACGCTTCCGAGGTCGCAAAGTCATGCTCGGTGTCGACCGTCTCGACATGATCAAGGGTATCCCGCACAAGTTGTTGGCGTTTGAGAAATTTTTGAGTGAGAATCCTGATTGGGCGAATAAGGTGATTCTCATCCAGATCGCCGTGCCGACTCGCAGCGACGTTCCGGAGTACCAACGACTCGCCTCGCAAGTGCACGAACTTGTTGGGAGAATCAACGGCCGTTTCGGCTCCATCGGGAGCGTTCCGATTCAGCATTTGGATTGTACTATGCAGTTTCCTGAGCTTTGCGCGCTTTATGCAGTTACAGACGTCATGCTCGTCACTTCTCAGCGCGACGGTATGAACCTCGTCTCTTATGAGTTTGTTTCGTGCCAAAGCAAGAACGACGCCGGCGTGTTGGTTCTATCCGAATTCGCGGGCGCCGCGCAGTCTATCGGCGCTGGGGCTCTTTTAGTGAACCCGTACAACGTCACCGACGTCGCAAGCGCCATTAAAGACGCGTTAACGATGCCTGAAGTGGAAAAGATTGAGCGACACAGAAGCAGCTTCTCGCACGTGAGCATTCACACTTCGCAAGCGTGGGCGGACACGTTCATCAGTGAACTCAACGACACGCACGTCGAAGCAGAATTACGTCAAAAGCGTATTCCGCCGCATCTCAAGCCCGAAGCGATGGTCAAATCGTTTCAAATGGGTAAAGAACGGCTCATCATTCTGGGCTACAACGCCACACTCACCGATCCCATGGAGAGCAAGACCAAGATACGGCCGAAGCTCGAGTCGCAGAAGAGTCGTCACAAGATTCATCCGGTCGCACAGGAGTGCCTCACGCGCCTGTGCGATGATCCTAATACCACTGTTTGTATCTTCAGCGGTTCCGAGCGCAACAAGTTGGCGCAAATCTTTGCGATGTTGCCCAAGGTTTGGATCGCGGCGGAAAATGGCGTTTTTATTCGACCACCACTTCAAGGCAAGAACGGCACCGACACTCCAAAGTGGCTGACCATGATTGAGACTACGAATTTGGACTGGTTGGAGAGCGTTGAAGTCGTTTTTGAGTACTTTTGTGAGCGTACTCCGAGAAGTCACGTGGAGATGCGCGAAACGTCGCTGGTGTGGAGTTACAAGTACGCCGATCCGGACTTTGGTCGTCAACAAGCGCGCGACTTGCTACAGCACTTATGGACTGGCCCGATTTCGAATGCTCCCGTGGATGTCATCATGGGTGCAAAGTCTGTCGAAGTGCGTCCGGTCGGCTTGAGCAAGGGAACCGCAGTCGAGCGCATCGTGCAAATGATCGGCGGACACGGCAAAGAACTCATTGAAGTCGATTTCGTCGCGTGCTGCGGTCACTTCTTAGGCCGTGACGAGGATATCTTCTCGTTCTTGGAGATGAAGTCTTTGCCTCCGGAGGATCAGTTGCCAGCTGTGCAAACTTCGCCGGGATCTCCCATCAAAATGAACAGCGCCGTCGGCATTTCCAGCCCGATTGCGGGCGACCCTGATTCCGACGACGAAAAGAAAGAAGCCGATATTCGATTCCACGACGTCTTCACCTGCACCGTTGGACGCAAACGTTCGAGTGCTCGGTACTACGTGAACGATTCCGACGAGATTGCGCAGTGTCTCGCAGCCCTGACGAACAGCTTGAACGACGGAAAAGGCTTCATCGAACTCTTGCAGTTTGAGGACTCGTTGTCGAGCGCTCCTTCGATGAGCAGCTCTAGAAACAACTTACGCGAACGAATCGGGAGTTTACCCCTCGTCAACGAGAAGGAGGTCTTTCGAACCTCAAGCGGACAGAGCATTTAAATCACTCGAACGATCCGTTCAAACCTACGCATTCAAAGCACGCACCACTAGCGACGAGTTGAGCATGTAAAAAATAACAATTACAACATTGAGGCGTGGCTACAACATAGGAATATACGCAGGCAAAGCTTCAGTCCCGGAGTAATCGGGACTATAATCATCGTCTGATTTAGGCAAAGTTCGTTTATGCTCGTGAAGGAGCTTCATAATGCGCTCTTTAAGCTCATCGATTCCTCGACCTTCGTCGGCACTCGTCGCGGTCGCGTTTGGAATTTGCGCCATCGCGCGTTCAGCCTCCTTAACGTCCTCTTCGCTCCATAACTCTTGCGTATCCGGGTCTGTCTCACCTCCTAAAACCGGTACTAGTGCCGACTTGGAGAAGACGTCGATCCACGGTCGACGCTCGGCGAATTGTTTGTAGAGCTCTTCTCTGAGCTGCAACTGGTCGTCGATGGACGTGCCCGATAGCCCGGTTAAATCGGTGACGAAAATCACGCACGTCGGCAAGTGCTCCAACGTCGCGATGGTGAGCATTTCAATTTTATTTCGATCGGCCTCCGATCGATTAATCAAGCCCGGGGTGTCCGTGACCACGTGTCGCTCGTCGTCGACGAAAAAGTGCCCCATCTTGATGCCCTTCGTCGTGAACGGGTAGTTACACACTTCCGGCAATCCACTAGACAGCACGCGCACCAACGAGCTCTTCCCCACGTTCGGTGCACCGACGAGCGCGACTGTGGGCGTCTCGAGCTCCGCCACCGGAAGCTTCCGGAGCAACTTGGCGATGGATTTCAAATCGTCCACGCACCTCGCGTACTTTCTGTAATACGCCTCCATCTCCGCGAACCCCTTCTCTCGCATCTCTTCCGCCTCTTTCAGCGCCGTCGTCTTCGTGACTTGCGACGCGTACCCTTTACCTATCCCAAGCATCCCCTTCCGCATCGAATCCACCGCCGCGAGCGTCGTTCTATACTTTTTATCGCTCAGCGTCAGCTCCAACAGCGCCCGCTCAAACGGGTGCAACCGCTCCGGCGGCGGAAACCCCTTCACGTACTCCTTCAACGGTTTACACACCCCCGTCGTCAGCGCGTCGAGTTGTTTCGCGCTCTTATTCCTCTCCCTCGCCGCATCCTTCAATCCCCGCGTCGGCGTCACCCGTCCCGCTCGTTTCACCGCGCTCGCGATCAATTGCTCCGCGGGCGACACGTTCGGCAACCGCCCGAACGCTCCCGGCCGGTGCGCTCGCCTCGTCGTCGCCGCCACCGTTTCGTCCGTTCGCGCGTCCGCGTCTTCGTCCTCGCGTCCGCGCTCGCGCGGTTCGTCGCGCGCGTCCCTCGTCGACGTTCCCGCGTCGTCGCGCGCGTCGCCGCCGCCACCGCGCGCGCGCGTCGTCGTCGTCGTCGTCGCGCGTCGCGCTCGCGTCGTCCACGGTCGTCGCGACAGCGCGCCGGCGATCGCGCGCGCCGTCGCCATCGCGATCGCGCGCGCCGTCGACGCGTCGCGCCGTGCCGACGCCGTCGACGCGGCGCCGTCGCGCGCGAATGAATCGGCGCGCGGCGACCGACCTAAACCCTAAACCCTAGGAAGCCCTCATCAGGCGAACGCGACCGACCGACCGACCGACGGACGGCGCGACGGCGCGACGCGTCCGACGACGCCGCAGACGCGCGCGGCGTCGACGCGCGCGGCGAAACGTCGAAAAAAACGCGCGTTCGCGATCGACGCGCTCCGAGGCGGCGCGAGCGACGCGCGCGCGACGGGAAGGCGCGATCGGAGACGCGATTGGATTGGCGACGCGATCGAGCGAACGACGCGCGATGGCGACGCGAGTGCGCGCGAGCGACGCGGGAACGGCGCGCGCGATGCGGGTGAACGCTTGGAGATCGCGCGGACGCGGCGGTGGGGGGGTCGGGACGACGCGAGGAGGCGCGAGAAGGGCGAGGGGAGGGACGGCGGCGCGCGCGGCGGCGACGAGGTTGGAGGTTTCGAGCGCGGGGGCGATTTTAGTGCCGCATCCGGATAAGGCGGATAAGGGCGGCGAAGACGCGTGCTTCGTGTTGAAGCAAAGCGGTGCGTTCGGGGTGTTCGACGGCGTCGGAGGATGGGCGGAGGAGGGGGTGGATCCGGCGGAGTATAGCGAAAAGTTTGCCGAGAAATCCGCGCAGAGCGTGTTGGCGGGACAACGCGACCCGGTCGCGGTGATGAGGGACGCGCACGAGGCGACGCAGGTGATCGGTTCGTGCACGGCGTGCATCGCGGTGTTGAAAAATGGAAACGTGCTGGATATCGCGAACTTGGGCGACGCCGGGGCGTTGGTTTCGCGCGACGGCGGCGTGGTGTTTCACACAAAGTCGCAACAGCACGAGTTCAACTTGCCGTATCAGCTCGGCTGGACGAAGGTGTATCCCGAAGGCGATCGCCCGGACGCGGCGGATCGCGTCGAGGTAGAGATGAAACCGGGCGATGCCGTCGTTTTGGGGTCGGATGGTTTATGGGACAACGTGCCGTACGCTGAAGTCGCGGCGCTGTGCGCCGAGCACCAAGGCGACGCCGAAGAGTGCGCCGAGGCCATCGCGACGCTCGCGTTCGGTTACTCTTGTGATCCCGAGTACGACTCGCCTTTCACGCAAGAAGCGCGAAAAGCGGCGGAGGGGAGACCGGAATGGGCCGATAGAAGAAACTTGATTGGTGGGAAGATGGACGACATCGCCGTCGTGTGCATGTTCGTAGAAGCTTCGCGAGGTTTGAGCGGTGGGACTTAGAGGCATTTTTAAAACTTCAAATCGCGACATAGACTACAATCATCTGCTAAACTAACGTCGCCTCAACGACGTCGCTTCACGCAAGCTCGTCGTCGAGACCGCGCACGAGGAGCATGAACCACAGAGCGCTCGTGAAACTCTTCTCTTTAATCGTCATCGTCAACGCGCCGGCGAGGACGGTTTTCACGAGCTGCGCGTCGAGACCTTTGTACATACCACTCACGCCTTCTTCTCTGTGCACTCGCTTGAGCGTGCCTAATAGCGAACGTCTATCTTCCTCGCGCGTTCCCGCCTTTTGCAAAACCTTGGCGCGCACGAGAGGGTACGTCAGCATCGTCGCCGTCGCCTTGGACGCGGCGCCGAGGACAAAGGCGTCAAACATCGACAACTCCACGACGGGCTTTAAGATCCCACGCCGCTGCGCGCGAGCGTTGTGCACGATCATCAACTTTTGACGAAGTTGCTCGAAGACGGTGTATTGAATCGCGGGATTGATCGTCAGCGCGAGTGAAGCGCCGAGACCGCTATACAATCCGCCGCGCGCGTCGGCGGCGCCTCGTCCGCCTCGCAACGCTCGTAAAGTGTTTTTGAACCCATCATCGCCCTCGTCGTCATCGAACGCCTTTGAGCCAGTATCACCGACCGTTTTCTTTCCTTCCAGTTGTTTCCGCGTCGTGTACGTATCTAAAGGCTCCGTGACGAGCACGTTACAGCATCCCGCCGCCGCCGCCGCCGCGAGCGTCGCCCCCACCCCAATCTTTTTCCCCGTTCGCTCCTCGTACGTCCGCTTCAGCGCGCTGAACGCTAAAAAGTACAAAAAGCTCGACGAAAGCGAATGTGCCGACTTCGCCAACGCCCCACCGTACGCCCCCGCCGCGCCTTCCTCGCGAAACACCCGCGCCAACTTTGTCACCCACTGGGGACACCAAAAACCGTTACCGTCGTCGTCGGCTTCCGAGTTGTTTCCGCGCGCCGCGCTCTCGGCCTGGATCCGCGTCTTCACCGTGTCGATCGGGTATAACGCGAGCGTGCCGAACAATCCGCCGAGCGCGCCTGCGAACGCGCGCGTCGTCGTCAGTCGCGCGGTTTCGTCGGAAGCGATCGAGCCGTGCGAACGCGTCGAGCCGTCGAGACGCGCGCGGCGCGACGCGAGACGCACCGGCCAAGGCCTCGACGAGGATCTTATCGTTCGACGTGAGCTTGCTCGACGCCTTGATGACGGACGTCGTCGGCGTCGGCGTCGACATCGCGAGAAGAGCGTGGAGAAGTGCGGCGCGGCGCGACGCGACGGGCGACGCGGAGGAAGTCGACTCGTGGAATATTATATTGAAAAGCTTACTTGAGGAGGAGTTCGGCGCATTGCACGGCGTTTAAGGCGGCGCCCTTCTTGATTTGGTCACCACACACGAACAAATCCAAGCCCTTGTTGTTGGGCTGGGAGATGTCTTGACGGATGCGACCGACGTAGACGTCGTCGTTATCCGTGGCGTCGAGACACGCCGTAACGCGTCTGCGCGCGATCGTCTCTCTCGTCAGTCTCCCGCGTCGCGTCGTCCTCGCGCGCACGCACCGGCACCTCGCGACGACTCTCGCGTCGGTCGTCGACCGTCAACGCGCCGAGACGCGCGCGCGCGCCCACCGTCTCGCGCGAGGACGACGACGGTGAAGACGACGCATCGTCTCGCGACGCGTCGGCTCGCGACGCGTCGGCTCGCGACGAGCGCGCCTCCACGCGCGCGCGAGGGCGCGCGTCCACGAGCTTGTCGCGCCGGGACGCCCGGCGCGCATGCCCCCAGCGCTTGTGCGTGAGACGCCCGCGCGCGTCATCAATCAGTTCGCAGCATGGGGAATCCCCATGCCCGAAGAGCGACGCGACGCGGGCGACGAACACTGACGCGCGCGACCAAGACTCGTGCCCGGGTGGGCACCTGCCGTTTTTTGTTTTTTTGTTTTTTGTCTATCTACTGTAAAGAGAATGTTAAATATGTAACATCGTGTGGGTCCGCTTTAAGTAGTTTAGGTCCGCTTTAGTACCTAGTAGTGTTTGGATCCGTTATAGTGCTATCTTGGGTCCGCCCTCAGTGGTCGTCCCGACCGACCGACCGACCGACCGATCGACATTCTGGCGCGCGCGCGTCGCCCCGCGATGGACGAATCGACGCCGTTGATCGGGCGGCGACGGGAAGGGAGACGCGGCGCGCGCGGCGCGCTCGTCGTCGGCGCGCTCGCGTGCGCGTGCGGAACGCTCGTGGCGTTGGCGAATTGCCCGCACCTGGTGTCGACACTCTCACGGGCGATTGGTGTTGGAGACGCGGACGGCGCGGGTGCGCGCGGGGTGAACGCGGTCTTCGCGCGCCTCGGTGCGGTGTGGGGACGCGATGATTCTGATTACGTGTACACGTCGCTCGAACGTGATTTACTGCGCCCTCACGAAGACGACGATGAAATCGAAGACGAAATCGACGAAATTGACGCCGACGCGAAGGACGGAAAGGTTGCCGAACACACTTCGACAGACCAACTGCACGGTCGAGGAAACGAAGGCTTGGCAAAGGTCGCAACTCTGGGCGAGCCCGCACTTCCGACCGATTTGCCGCCGTCACGCGCGTTGGCGACGCTCGACGAGATTGAAGCTGTTTTACTGGGCAACTGGCGAAAGTGGACGCGCTTGGACGTCGTGCGCGGACGCGCTGAACTGGAAACCGTGCGAGATAAACTCGCTGCTCTCGTTGGTGATGACGTGAATGAAACAACTGTCGCCAACTCTGCCGCAGAGGTGACAAACGAGACGTCGTTTATTTCTTGCAAGGCTGAACAACTCGTACGTGAAATCCTGAGTGAGTACGGCGGCGCACCCAAACTTCTACTCCCAAAATTGTTGCGCTTCATTTTCCACGACGCGGTTGACGAGAACAACTTATTAATCCAAAAGGATGGAGGCTATGTACCGTTTAGGGCACCAACTGGCTCGATATACGGCGGTTTGGACCTTTGCCTTTACTCTCCCCTGACGCATGGAACGTCTGGGAAACCAGACCCTGGGCATAACAGAAATGTTCGAATGAACCGCGAGGTTATCAAATTGTGTGACGCTGTCTGTAAAGATTTGAATACTGGTTTATGTGAACTGCAGAATGATAAACCTAAACGGTGCTATACGGACATGTTAGCGTTTAGTTCCATAATCGTTCTGGAGAAGCACTCAAAGCTTAGTGCCCCATCTTCAATGGTTTGGGGAAGGCGAGGCGGTGAGTGTGGCAACAGCATCGTTACACCATTTACCAAAAGCAGGGAGAAGCTTGAATCCTACGTTGGAAAACCTGCGCTGAACTTTGCGCCGGCGCTTCATGCCATGGACGATCCCGGCACCTTCTCGAGAGTCTTTGCAAAACTTGGATTTACGCCTTCAGAGCACGTCGCGTTGATGGGAGCTCACAGTGTGGGTAAAATTTCACCATGCGCGAGTGGACTCAACGGTATCGAAAAAGGTAACTTTTGCCCGATGAAGAAGCGATATGATCCACCCATCGAGATAGGGAATGAATCCCCACAGTGCCAGCCACAAAAACACGTTCAGGGCAACTGTTGGAAACCCTCTGGACCGAAGTCTTATGCCACTCCGTATTACTACTTCTTTCGTGGTGGGAGAACAGGGTACAAGACCGGCTTCGCCGACGGTGGGGTTTGGGATCACACGCCTGATTCGCTTGACAATCAGTATTACAAGTTGATGTACGACGAAGACTATGGGGGACGCACTAAGTGTTGCGGGAAAAAGAAGAATGGCGGTTGCCATCGGGGTGGGCAACCAGTCGACAGGGAAACTGGGAGAAAACTCCCTTTTTCCTCATTATGCAACATAAATTGGTGCCGCTCAGACCGCAAAGGTAGGACACACATGAAGTCTACAAAAGCTTGGGTCGAACCCAGACATTCGCTCTTAAAATTGCCCTACTTTCGCGGAACCATCGTGAAAATGATAAGACTTGCCGGTGATTGGGCTCTTCTCGGGAACAATGAAACACAATCGATTCTGAAGCGTTATGCAGAAGATGAAAACGAATTCCATTCCAATTTTGCGGTGGCCTGGGATAAGGTGTTACGGAAGGGGTACTTCCTTGACGAGCTGAAAACGTGTTCGAACGTGTCAGGACCGAAAGATGCGCAACTTCTTACTCGCCTAAGGGAGTACCAAGCTGCACTGTCGGCCAAACGCGCCAAACGCGTGGCCAAAAATGCACGACGCGCCGGGGTCGAAGCCGAAAGTTCTGACCAAACATCGAATCTTGGAGATCAAAGTTCACACAACAAACTTGGACAACAAAGTTCAGCACAAGAAGATGCAACCACAGATAAAACACTGCAAGTTGCAACGGCAACCATGGATGATGCGAAGTACGACGACGGGCTTGACACTGCAACGAACGCATCGGATCTCGAGCAAGTTGTACCAAAGTCAATTTCAACGACCATTCAACATTGTGATAAGTTCAATGTGCTTGGTCTCGTCAAACACATCCGGTCAGAGATACAGAAGCTCCCTCGAGATACTACACCTCTTGCGATAGGGCAAGAGCTCACTGCGGCGAGAGACGTAGTCATGGGACAAAACGTACAGATGAGCGAGCCGACGCCTGCGCCTGCGCCCACACCTACGCCGACGCCTGCGCCTGCGCCTGCGCCTGCGCCTGCGCCTGCGCCTGCGCCCACACCCGCACCTTCGCCAGGAGTGGAGCAAAGCGACGAGTCCAGCAACGAAGATGGAGGTGACGCGAAAATCTACAGCTTGGAGCACGCAGGCGCACGGTGCGTAGGGCTGCCTCGTGCCAAGCGAGTGAAGCGAACGCGCAGTGTGGAGGAGTGTGCTGAGTTGGTGAAAAAACGTGGGCACCTCCACTTTGCCTTCCTCCGCAACACCGTGTGCTTGGAGCAGCCAAAACCGTGGAGCAAATGTCGTCGCATTCGCAAGGGCCGATTTGATCTTTACAAGATCAAAGCAGAGCCTGCGCCTCCTGCGCCTCCGCCTGCGCCTCCTGCGCCTCCTACGCCGTCTACGTGGTCGTCTACGTGGTCGTCTACACCTTCCACTTACAGTTACAGTGCAGCGACATGCAAGCGCGATCGTGGCAAGTTCGTTGATGGGAAATGCTGGCATATGGCTACGACTGACACATCTTGTGAAGAGACATGTGCTGACAAAAATCTTCAATATGATGAGGGCACGCACCTGGGCTCGCCGAAGAACCCTGAGACCTGGGACAAGTGTGTGGCTGTCGCCCAGATGTTTAAAAAGCAGGCAAGGACGAATGGGCCAGCGATCGGCGGGGGTGGTGGCTGTGGCTGTTCAGTCTTTAAGATTCCTGTTTACGGTACGAATGATGCAGTTCGCCTGAGTGGCGCCAATACTACGAGCCCCGAGTGTTGGAAGATGGGCCCAATCCAAGCACGTCTCTGCGCATGCAAACCAGCATCAGCTGTTGGCGCAAGTTGCACCTCTTCCTCAAGCTGCTTGAACGCTTATTGTAAGTCAGGCGTTTGCACGAGTTTTTTGGCCCAGAACAGTGCATGCACCGAGCACGCTTCGTGCGTGACAGGCTATTGCTCACCAACGGAACGTAAATGCACGACGGTGTCATGGAAGTCACAAAAAGGCGCGTATGCCAAAAAGTACTATAACGCTGGTAAAAAGAAATTCAGGGTTATGCCAAAACAGAAGAACGTACCTGATTGGGAGGCGATGACGACGTTTCCAAAGGGTTTTTGTATCGGAAATGACAGCGCCGGTTGCTTGATAGCACGCGGTGTCAACCGCCAGAAGACGATTCAAAAAGCCAAACAGCGTTGTGCGTCGTCTGAGGAATGCGTGGCTGTTTGGTGTTGCGCAACAGGATGTCCAGCCACGACGTGTCATGCAGTCAAGACTAGAACTCCAAATTACGCGGCGAACGATTGCCCGCTCTTTCCTGGAAGCTTCCGCGAGACCAAATACCCGGCTACGTTCTATACTAAAGACACGGAGGGCGCTCAAGTACACGAGTCACCGCGAAACATCGTGACGGAAGTGGACATTGCTGCGAGTGCCGATGAAGGGGAAAACATGTACAGTCGGATAAAAGGAGGGAAAAGAAGGAAGGTAGACGCAAAGCAATGCCCCTTACAAAAATTGAAAGCGCACACCTTGGACGAGTGCGCTGAGATGGTGAGGGAACACGGAAGCCTTCACTTTGCCTTCGGACATAAAAGGTGCTTTTTGGCCAAACAACCGTGGAGCGAATGCGAGACGAGCCATGGCAAGTATGATCTTTTTCAAATCGACGAACACGCACGCGACGACGATGAAGATTGAGTCCCAAGAAATGAAATCCTTTACAAGTTTACAAGAAATGAAATCCTTTTACAACAATTTTTGATCACCATCCTTTTTAAACAATTTTGATCACCATCGTCTCTCTCGTCAGTCTCCCGCGTCGCGTCGTCATCGCGCGCACGCACCGGCACCTCGCGACGACTCTCGCGTCGGTCGTCGAACGTCAACACGCCGAGACACGTGCGCGCGCCCACCGTCTCGCGCGAGGACGACGACGGTGAAGACGACGCATCGTCTCGCGACGCATCGTCTCGCGACGCGTCGGCTCGCGACGAGCGCTCCTCCACGCGCGCGCGAGGGCGCGCGTCCGCGCGTGGCGCGACCGGCGCGCGGGCGCGACCGACGGCGCGAGGCGCTGGCTATGTGTACGCACTCATAGTAGTGGTCACGATGACGTATCGTGCGCGTTCTTCACCCATCTATTTGCATTCCTCGACATCGCACTCGTAGTAGTGGTCACGACGGCGGGAAAACCACCGTTCCTCCGCGGCTCACTGTTTGCGCATAGAGAAAAATTCCGGCGTGGTCGCCCGCGTCAGGAGGGACTCTTGGAGGTGTGTGACTCGTCGCTACATCTTAAACCTCGTGCGGAGATAGATCCCTTGCGGAGACGATTACGCCGACGAGGGGAGACGATCGACGCGCGCGCGCGCGCGGGACGCGGCATACATCGACGCACCGCGCGCCAAAACTCTCAAAGTATCGTCACCGAGCGCACACGCTCGATTTTGACGCATCTCGACGCACGTTTGTAACGCGCGCGACACCTGTTCAATCCTCAATCGGATCACTCAATTAACTTTTAAAACACCATGCCGGAACGTAACCCTGGTTTGGCTTACATGATGCACGTCCCCGGTGGCTGCATGGAGGACACCGGCGATTGCTGCTACGCGTCCTGCTGCCCGGCTTGCCACATGGGTTCGATCGCGGACAGAACGAACACGGGCAGCTTCTGCATGACGGCCGCTATCGCGAGTTGTCTCGGCCCATTCTCGCCCCTCTACTTGAAGTGCGTCGCGAGCAAGGCTCTCGAATCCGTCGGCGTCAAACCGGTCGGATACGTGGAATCCTGCTCCATGCCGAGTTGCGTGGCGTGCCAAGTCAGCCGCGAGATCAACGAGAGAAAGCAAATGGGCGGCAAGACCGGCGGCGCGCCCACCGCCGCTCCGACGGCGCAAACCGTCGCGCGATGATTCCAATCATCATCCACTCGCGCCTCGGCCGACGCCATCGGCCGCGCGACGCCTCTGCGTTCGTCAACGACGACACAGCACGCACGACAATTACAATAAGTTTAATATGAATGACACGCACTTACGCCGACGAGGGGAGACGATCGACGCGCGCGCGCGCGCGAATATTATATTGAAAAGCTTACTTGAGGAGGAGTTCGGCGCATTGCACGGCGTTTAAGGCGGCGCCCTTCTTGATTTGGTCACCACACACGAACAAATCCAAGCCCTTGTTGTTGGGCTGGGAGATGTCTTGACGGATGCGACCGACGTAGACGTCGTCGTTATCCGTGGCGTCGAGCGGGGTGGGGAAACGGTTGGCGGCGCGATCGTCGATGATGGAAACGCCCGCGGCGGAGGACAAGATTTCTTTCGCCTTGACTTCATCGAGCGGGTTCTTCAACGTCAAGTTGATGGATTCCGCGTGCGCACGCATCACCGGCACCCGAATGCACGTGGCGGTGATGTTGACGTCTTTGAAGTCCCAAATCTTTCTCGTCTCCTTGACCATCTTCATCTCTTCCTCGTTGTAACCATTCTCCGTCATCGGGGCGTTGTGAGAGAACAAGTTGAACGCATACTGCCACTGGAAGATTTCCATCGTCTTGCACTCACCGTCGTTCACCACTTCTCTCGTTTGTTGCTCCAACTCCTTCATCGCGAGCGCGCCGGCGCCGCTCGCCGCTTGGTACGTCGACACGACGATACGTTCGACGCCCACGGCGCGGTGAATCGGCGTCACCGCCATGAGCGCGATGATGGTGGAGCAGTTCGGGTTCGCGATGATCCCAGCCTTACCACCGAGCTTCAAGTGCGCCATGGCTTCCGGATTCACCTCCGGAATCACCAACGGCACCCCATCCGTCATGCGAAACGCGCTCGAGTTATCCACCACGAAGCACCCCTTCTCCACCGCCACCGGTCCAAACTTTTTCGAGATCGACCCCCCCGCGGAGAACAACGCGATATCTTGCCCATCGAACGAGCTCTCCGTCAGTTCCTCCACGACGTACGTCTCGCCGTCGAAATCCACCTTCGACCCCGCGCTTCGCGCGCTCGCCAGCATCTTCATCTCGCTATACGGAAAGTCCCTCTCCTTGAGCACGCGCAGGAACTCCTGTCCGACCGCGCCCGTGATTCCCGCGATGACCACCTTCGGTCCGTCCGCCGTTCGCTTCGCCTCGACGCGCACCGCCCCTCGCGTCCCGCGCGCGCCCCGCGCGATCCTTTTCGTCGTCGCTTTCAGCGCGTTCGCGTTCGCGATTCGCGCTCTCGCGCTCGTCGTCGCGCGCATCGTCGTCGTCCGCTCGTCCCTCGTCCCTCGTCGGCGCTCGTCGCGGCGCGTCGGCGTGTGTCGCACCGCGCGCGCGTCGCCTCTCTTTTGGGGTTTCTCGACGCGCGCTGATCTTCGCCATACGAGGGTGTTTTTCGACGTTCGCCGCGCGAGGGTTTTTTTCGACGCGCGCGAATCGAACGAATCGAATCTCGCGCGCGAGGGCGCGACGCGACGGACGCAGATCGCGACGCGCGCGAACGCCGAGCGAAGGCGGAACGCGCGAAGGCGCGAAGGCGCGAACGCGCGAAGGCGCGAACGCGAGCGACGGACGCGGGACGCGACGGCGAGCGACGATGCCGATGCGGTTGGACATCAAGCGCAAGCTCGTGCAGCGGAGCGACCGGGTGAAGGGGGTGGAGATACACCCCACGGAACCGTGGATACTGACGAATCTGTACTCGGGGAACGTGGCGATATGGGATTACGAGACGAACGCGCTGGTGAAGTCGTTCGAGGTGACGGAACTGCCGGTGAGGACGTCGAAGTGGATCGCGCGCAAGCAGTGGATCGCGACGGGGGCGGACGACATGTTCCTGAGGGTGTATAATTATAACACGTCGGAGTTGGTGGTCGGGTTCGAGGCGCACAGCGATTACATACGGTCGATCGCGGTGCATCCGACGCAACCGTACGTGGTGACGTGCTCGGATGATATGCTCATCAAGCTTTGGGATTGGGAAAGGCAGTGGGACTGCGCGATGGTGTTCGAGGGACACTCGCACTACGTGATGCACGTGGTGTTCAACCCGAAGGATACGAACACGTTCGCCAGCGCCTCGCTCGATCGCACCATCAAGGTGTGGAACGTGACGTCGCCGGTGTGCAATTTTACGCTCGAGGGTCACGAAAAAGGGGTCAACTGCGTCGACTACTTCGCCGGCGGCGATCGCCCGTACCTCATCTCCGGCGCTGACGATAAGTTGGCTAAGATTTGGGATTACCAGACGAAATCGTGCGTTCAAACGCTCGAAGGTCACGCGCACAACGTTTCGGCGGTGAGCTTCCACCCCGAACTTCCCGTGATCATCACCGGGAGCGAGGACGGGACGCTGCGCATCTGGCATCAGAATACGTATCGCTTGGAGAACACGCTCAACTATGGATTGGAGCGGGTTTGGGCGATCGGTTGCTTGAAGGGATCGAATTCGGTGGCGATCGGTTACGACGAAGGGACGGTGATGTTCAAGATCGGTCGCGATGAGCCCGTGGTGAGCATGGACAGCACCGGTAAGATCATCTGGTGCAAACACAACGAAGTGCAGACGACAAACGTCAAGGCGCTTCCGGCGGATTACGAAGCCGCGGACGGTGAGAGACTGCCGTTACCGGTGAAGGAACTCGGTAACAGTGAACTGTACCCGCAGAGCTTGGCGCACAACCCGAACGGACGGTTCGTTGCCGTTTGCGGCGACGGCGAATACATCATCTACACCGCCCTCGCGTGGAGAAATAAGAGCTTCGGGAGCGCGATTGAATTCGCTTGGAGCATCGATCCCAGCGAGTTCGCTGTTCGTGAAAGTTCGAGTAAGATTAAAGTTTTCAAGAACTTTACGGAAAAGAACGCTTTCCGCCCTAATTTCACCGCTGAAGGTTTGCACGGCGGCGCATTGCTCGGTCTTCGCTCGACGGATTTCATTTGCTTTTACGATTGGGATGAGTGCCGTGTCATTCGTCGCTTGGATGTGTCGGTTAAAAACGTCATCTGGAGTGAGTCGGGTGAAATGGTCACCATAGTAAGCGATACGAGCTTCTTTATCCTGCGATACAACCTTGAAGCGACTGCGGAGGCTTTCGCATCTGGACACGTGGACGAGAGCGAGGGCGTTGAAGAGTCGTTCGAGCTGATTTCCGAAATCAACGAGTCGGTCAGCACGGGTATTTGGGTGGGAGATTGCTTCATCTACACTAACACCGATAAGCGTTTGAACTACTGCGTCGGTGGCGAAGTGACGACCCTTACACACTTGGATCGTTCCATGTTCATCTTGGGTTACCTCGCGGCGCAAAACCGTGTCTTCTTGATGGACAAGAATTTTGCCGTCGTGTCCTTTACTTTGCTGTTGACCGTGGTCGAATTCAAGACATTGATCCTTCGCGGTGAGTTGGAGGCCGCAGAGGAAGTTCTCGAGACGATCCCGGTCGATCAGCACAATTCCATCGCGCGCTTCCTCGAGTCTCGCGGCTTGGTGAGCGACGCCTTACGCATTGCGACCGACCCGGATTTCAAGTTTGAACTCGCTGTTCAATTAGGTGAACTCGATATCGCCCGAGAAATCGTAGAAACGGAAGGTGCGAATGAGTCGAAATGGAAGCAACTCGGTGAGCTTGCGATGTCGAATGGTGACCTCGAGCTCACGAACAAGTGCTTAGAAAAGTCTGGAGATTTGTCTGGTCAGTTGTTACTTGCGACCTCATCTGGATCACCAGAGACGCTCAAGCAACTCGTGGAGGAATCGAAACTCAAGGGTAAGAACAATGTGGCGTTTGTATCGATGTTCATGCTGAAAGATATCGATGGTTGCATCGACTTATTGATCGAGACAAAGCGTATTCCCGAGGCGGCGTTCATGGCGCGCACATATGCGCCGAGTCGTGTATCTGAAATCATCGCATTGTGGAAGGATGACTTGAGTAAGGTAAACAAGAAGGCAGCCGAGGCTTTAGCCGATCCAGCGGGACATCTGGAGTTATTCGAAGGCTTTGATGAGGCACTCGACGCGGAAAAACACGCCAGAGCGCAAGCGGGCGCCCAGGCCGACGCGTGCGAATATGGCGTCGGGCTCGCCGTTGACAAGCTTACGGATGCGATCGACGACATCGATGTGAACGAGCAACAAGATCAGTCAGAAGCTGTAGCGGAGCCCGAAATCGAGGAAGAGGCGTCGCCGGAATCCGATATCGCGGTGGAGCCAGAATCTGAAGTGGTGGATGAGGCGGAACAGGAAGTCGAGGCAGAACAGGAAGTCGAGGCGGAACAGGAAGTCGAGGCGGAACAGGAACCCGAGGTATCATCCGGCGAGCCAGCCGCAGATGGTGGTGAAGAGGATTGGGGTTTGGACGATGACGCCGCACCGGCGAAGGCTGATTAAAATCACACTAGCTTGATGTAAATACGAGAGGCAAACCTTGCGTTGCGCCAGCAGCCACAGAGTACGACTCGGTCGACATGCCGCACGTTCGCGCACTCACGGTAACGTGCGGGAACGCGGGAAAGAAAAAAGCATCCGCGGCATCAAAGCAGCAATCTGCGGCGTCCAAGAAGTCGTTGGCGTACCGCGTTTCCCGTGGCGGGCTGACGCTGGAGAAGATTCCGCAGCCGTTAGTCGAACGCTCGCCGTCCGTCGCTCTGGCCTTCACTTACCTCGGTGACGCGGTTTGGGAGCTCTACGCTCGACAACACATGATTCTAAAGCGCGTCACGTCGAGCGAGAGCGCGTCGACGTCGGGAAGGGCCATCAGGCCTCAAGACGGCGTCTCCAAGGGCTGGTGCAGCGCCAAAGCCATGCACGCACACCTGAATAGGCTTCTTGAACAGGATTTATTGACAGATCAAGAGCTCGCGGTGTTGAAATGGGGAAGAGATTTCGGACACGAGTCGCGGTCGGGACATAAAGGGGATGTGCACAGGGACGCAAGCGCTTTGGAGGCGCTTGTGGCGTACCTGTATTTATTCGAGAGCGATAGGTTGCACGAAGTATTAGAGCTGTGCGGCATGACCTTTTGCGGGAAGCCTCTGAACGGGCTCGTGGGAATCGCGGACGCAACGCTCGAGACGATGGACGCCCTGAATTTCGACGTTGAGGCGGTTTGATGATACCGTTCATCGCATAGATTTAGACTCAATATAGCAATTTCACTACCGTCAAGCTCAAGCTTCCGCGGCGTAATCTTCCTTGATTTCAATAGCGCTCATCTTTTCGATCGTCGCACTCACTTCTTCATCGCCTTTTGTTTCACCTTCTTGCTCACTACAAAGACATTTGAGCCAGTCATCCATTTTCTTCACAGTCGTCGGTAAGAAACCGTCCACTGTCGTAACGCAGTCCTTCTGTCCTGGCGTGTGACCTTCCGGCACGAGGAAGTCGGGAATATCTTCATCCTCAAGTAATCTTTGCAAACCAGTATACTGCGACTCTGCTTGGCTGAAAATCTTGATTTTATGTTGCGTGTGCACCGCGAGAAGAGGTTTGACCGCGCTCCACAAGTAGTCAAACGCTGACGGCGCGTTGACAACGTAGATGGCCTTGGAGAGCTCCGGATAGTTGTGCGAAGCGACGCTATTGATTGTCTTCAACACATAGAGGCATCTCAACGCCGACATACCTATCCCGTCCATGTCGATGATGACGACTTGCTTATCCACCAAACCGTCGTAATCGTCGCTCGAAGCCTCTTGCTCCTTGCCCTCAGCTTTGATCTTCTTCGCTCTCTCTGTAGCCTCGGGGATAATCGACTGCACCAAGTGCTCAGCGCGTACGATCGTAGAGTAGACGTGCGTTTCGTCGCTTGCCGACGTCGCTAACGCGGCATCACCCTTACCCAGCCGTAACATGTACACCGGGAACCCCTGTTTCGTGTAGCATAAAAATGGTGTCCCCGTCATAATCTTACGGTTATCGGCGAGCAAATCCCATCGTGGTTCGCTCGCTAGGATCGCATCAACGCCCACACGATCGCCAATTTTCACTGTCTTACGCCACTCCATCGCCTCTCTCAGCGCGGCCTCGGCGTTATCCAAACTATACTTGCGCGCTACTAAAAATCGTCGAAGCGTCGCGCGGCGGTTCCCCAACGGGCACATCCCCTCGGGAATTTCCTCGCAGTCCTCCCCGAATCGCCCCGCCAATTCATCCACGAGCTCTTTCCAGTTCTCCGGGTGCGGAAACTCGTGAAACAATTTAGTAGGATCAGTTTCCCTGCGTTTGTCAAAGCGCGCTCCGTCAGTCGCGGCCGGCGTCCTCGACAGCTATCGGCGAGGTTTCTGATCTCATCCATATCCGCGTCGTTCGCTTCGATTGATCGCTCTTTTGCCACCGCGTGTCGCGCGGGAGCGCGTCAACAAACACCATCGCGCGCGTCGTCGATCGCGCGCACGTACGGTTTATCCTCGCCATCCGCGGTCGCCGAGAACCAGCCACCGACGCTGCCAAACATGGAACTCATTTCCCTCGTCCGCCGCGCGCGATCGCGTGCGCGCGCGACGCGTGCGCGTGGACGTGGGCGCGAGAAACTCCTTAACCACCGATCGGCGTCGATACGACGCGCGTCGAGGAGCCGCGGGCGTGCGCGCGAAGGTCTGAGGTTTGATCGAACGAAGAAAGAACGAAGCGCGCCGACGGCAGAACGCGTCGCGCGGCGAATCGAGCGCGAGCGAAGTCGCTAAGGCGTCCGACGACGCGCTTTCGAGCGACAGCTAGCGGCGATCGCGCGCGCAGGCGGTGAAAGAGGCGCGGCGCGCGAAGTTGACGGATTCAATGAAGGTCGAGGCGAACGCCGCGATGGAAATTGCGGTGGCGGAGGTGAAAAAGACGGAAGTCGAGCGCGGGAATAAGGTGCTGGTGACGCCTTTGTACGGAGTGAAGGGTAAGTAACGAGAGGACGCGAACGGCGGATGGTGCGAATGAAGAGATCAGAGTGACTGACGACGGCGAATTACGAACGAATCGCGCAGGAGAACAACCGATGTGCTATCACGTCTCCATCGATGGCTGTAACATCTTGCTCGATTGTGGATGGAATGACAAATTTGATGTGGACATGCTCAAGCCGCTGGCGGCGATCGCGCCGAAGGTTGACGCGGTTTTGATTTCGCATCCAGACACGGCGCACTTGGGCGCGTTGCCCTACGCGTTTGGAAAGTTGGGAATGAATTGCAAGGTTTACGCGACGCTGCCGGTGCACAAGATGGGACAGATGTACATGTATGATCACTTTTTGACGAGGCAAGATCAGGGGGATTTTCAGGAGGTGTTTTCGCTCGACGACGTCGACACGGCTTTCGCGGCGTTTGTGCCCGTCAAGTACATGCAATTGTCGATGCTGCGCGGGAAGGGTGATGGAATCTCGGTCATGGCTTACGCCGCTGGCCACACGCTTGGTGGTGCGGTGTGGAAGATAGGAAAAGATGCTGAAGACGTGGTGTACGCCGTAGATTACAACGTGCGGAAGGAGAGACACCTGAACGGCACATCTTTCGACGCCATTCACAGACCTGCGCTTCTCATCACTGACGCGAGTAGTGTCGACCGCGAAGTGCCGAACAAGACTACTCGAGACGCCAAGCTGATTGATTCGATATTGTCTAGCTTGCGCATGAACGGTAACGTGCTCATTCCGATCGATCCCGCTGGGCGCGTGCTCGAGTTGATTTTGTTGCTAGAAGAGAAGTGGGCGCAGCGTCAATTGGGATCGTACCAAATCGTGCTTTTGACCAACGTGGCGTATAACACGCTCGATTTCGCGAAATCACATTTAGAATGGATGGGGGATCACGTGACAAACGCATTCGAGCGTAGACGCGAGAACCCATTTAACACAAAGTTTCTCACGCTGTGCCACTCGATGGAGGAGTTGCAGGCGTTACCGCCGGGGCCTAAAGTCGTCCTCGCGTCGTTCGGAAGCTTGGAGGCGGGACCATCGAGACATTTGTTCGCTGAATGGGCTGAAGATAAGAGCAACTTGGTGATTCTCACCGGTCAACCGGAGCATGGTTCGCTCACTGAGCAAGTCGTGCAGCTCAGCGCGAAGGCCACGGCGAAGAAAAAGATCAAGCTCACGTTATCGCGCCGCATCCCTTTGGAAGGATCAGAGCTAGCGGAGCACGAGAGTAGTCGCAAATCGAGTACAAGTACTGAGCTGGAGAAGAAGGAGAGCGAGACTGTGATAGCAGAGGAAGAAATGACGGATATAAAACCGGTTGAAGCAGAGGCTGAGCCCATGGATGTACTTTTTGGTGTGACAACGGTGGGATCTACTCAGGAAGCCGATTTACGACGGCGCGATACCTTGACGGAGGGATTCACACCGATTTCCACGCCACATGGTCCCATGTTTCCTGATGAAGTGTGGGAGCCGACGATGACGGATTATGGTCAAGAGATAGACATCGAAACGTTTCATCAAATTTCACAAATGTCGAGCGGGATACCTATTCCAGAACCGATGAAGGAGACAACTGTAGTCGACGACCTTGATGTCGCAAACATCGAAGAAGACGAAGAAGAAGAGCCTCAAGAGGTTCCTACGAAACTCGTCACCGAGACTCGTGAAATTAACATCCGTGCGACAATCATAACTGTTGACTTTGAAGGAAAGGCAGACGGCAAGAGCGTCCGCACTCTCATCACGCAAGCTGCGCCGAGACGGGTAGTTTTAGTTCATGGTGATGCGAAGGAGACTAAAACGCTCAAAGATGCGCTCACTGCGGGATTACCCGGTGTGCAGATCGATGCTCCTGATGCGGGTAAGACGATTGAGTGCACTTCGGCTTCGGCAACGTACAAGATTCGCGTCTCAGACGCGCTCTTTCAAAAGGCAAACATGCGAGACATGGCGGGTTACAAAGTTGGCTGGGTCAACGGTGTCGTTGGCAAAGCCTTGGAAGAGGGTGGTGCTCCAATGTTGCTGCCTGTCTCTGCCTTGAACTCGAACGCTGATGGCATGGCGCTCGCGCCGTCAAACGCCACGATGACAAAGGTGTCTGCGCAGCCCGGTTCCGTATTTTTGGGCGATTTGCGTCTTTCTGATTTCCGTCAGGCGCTAGCTCAAGAAGGCATCATCGCCGAATTCGCCGATGGTGTGCTGGTGTGTGCCAACGGTCGTGTCACGGTTAGAAAGGACGGTGATGAAAAGCTCGTCGTCGAGGGCGCGTTATCCCAAGACTATTTCGAGGTTCGACAGATCCTTTACTCGCAGTACAGCATCCTCTAAAGGAATTGGCTAGCTCTAGATTAACAATGTACTATGACGAAAGTAGATTTGAAACAACTCACGCGGAAGACGAGAGCTTCTTCTCCAACTCTGCGATTTGCTCCTTCATCAGCGCCAAGTCTCGCGCCACGCGCTCTGTATTGTTCGGTTGTTTGCTAATTTCCACCACCTTTCGCTGCAAATCGGTTTGCGCGCGACGTGCGACGCCGGTGGCTTCAACTTTACTCACTAAGTCGGCGAAGTCGCTATGCATTCCGTGAAGGTGTTTGTACGCAGCTCGACACAACTCATCCGAGCGCGCTTCTCTGAACAACGTCTCCTCAACGACGGTATATGTGCGTTGTAGCAGCACCTCTGCGGATTGGATTTCGGTTTGCACGCTGCGAGTATCGCTCACGATTTTCGAGATCTCTCCTTCCTGCTTCTTGATATTCTTTATGATTTCGTTAACTCGTCGCACGAACGAAGGACGGTGCACGTTCTTCGGCGATGCCTCATATTCCTCAAGCAGTTGACGTTGCTCGTGCTCCTTGACGCGCAACAACGCGCTCGTTTCTTTGCCTTCAGAGCGCCACTGTTCAATCTCCTCGAGTTGATGCTTTGCATTTTCACGCTTTTCACTGGCCGCAACCGCATGCGCTTCGATGGCGGCAATAAGCGGAGCTTTTGCGGCTTCCCACTCAGCCTTGAGTTGTTCCATTCTCTCCTTCGCAGTGTTGAGCACCTTGTTCAATTCGGCTTCGCTCTCCTCGATGGGACGATCGGTGGCCAATACCATACCCACGGCTTGTTTATGCAACAAATAATTCGACTCAAGCTCTGCCGTTCGCGCGCGTTTCTCATCTGTGGACTCCAAAGCTTCTTTCACTTTGGCCGCGCACGAGGCGATTTCATCATCCACTGTCGACAGCACGGCAATGGCTTCATCGATTCGACGCTGAATATCTTCCACGTCGCGTTCTCGCGCGCTCAAACGCCCTTCGAGTGTATCAAGAGCCTCATTTTCTACTTCCATCGCTGTCTCGAGAACGTTTGTCTCGTCCATCTTCGTTTCGAGTTCGCGTCTTGCCCGTCTCGCCTTTGGCTCAGCATAGAATCCGCCTTCAATCGCGAATTTGAACACCTCCGCAATCAATCCACGCAAGCCTCCACGAGTGCGCAAATCGAATGGTTTTCCATCGGGTCCGATAAAATCTATGCGCTCCACGCCTCCAAACTTCAATCTTTGCGCATCTTCTTCGCGTTCGGTATCCGCGCGGCTGCGCGACGCATACTCTAAGATGGATGCCAACGTCGAGGCCTCTCCGCCTTCTTTGAGCTTCCCAAAAAACCCAGCCTCGTCCTCCGTCGCCAACCGCACCGTGCGAAATTCTTGAGTATCCTCCACGTCGTCCGTCTTTTTCTTCGCCCTCGCCGCGGCCGCGATCCCTGCGAACCCTCCGAGTGACTTGGCCGCCTTTCCCCACGCCGCGCCCGCGCGCGTCGATTTCGCCACCGCCTTGATCGCACGCTGTCCCGCACTCCCGACCCCGACGGTCTCATTCTTCGTTCGTCCCCCAGCACTTCCAGAAATCGCCTCTTCGACCTCTTTCCTCGGCAATTTGTCGAGAACGAATTTCAAAATCGACCGCGCGCTCGCCTCGCTCGGATACAAAAACTGTTGAAATCCAATTTCCCCATCCCCTCCGTACCCAATCGTCCTGAGCGCTTCCGCGTACGCCCCGGCGACGCGAAACCGTTCCGCAACGTTCGCATCGTCATCTTCGCTCGGTAGCGTCTCCGGGAGGTGCTTGAACGCGACGGAATCGATGCGGACGAGCGCCGAACGGATGAGTTTGGCGAACGCCACGCCGTCGTCGACGAGCGATGCGAGGTCATCGGACGCGATCGGGACGTCCGCGGCGCGAAGGGCGAGGACCAGAACACCGTCGGCGTCGGCGGAGGACATCGGGACCCGCGATGTCGGCCGCGCAATGCGGCGATCGAGACGGACACAGCGACGCCGCGTTCGAGGGTGCTGACGCCATAGCGCCGCGCGCGGTTCGTGTGCGCGCGGACGCGCCGCGCGCGGGGTCGGCGCGCGAAGCTTTGAATCGGTCATGTCGGACGAACGCGACGCGCGCGATGCCGCGACGACGCCAAAGCCACCGCGAACGCCCGAAAAGACGCTCGTGCATCGACTCGCGCAACCGAAAAGCGCCGACGAGCTCGTCGCGCTCGTGCCGAAGACTATTCTGCTCACGGAACACGCGGAGGGCGCGTCCGCGATGGCGCGAGCCGAGGTTTTGGACCATTTTTCGGTAATGTTTTGGATCGCGAACGATTGCTGTTGGAGCCAAGAGACGACGTGGGTATTCGTGCCGATGGCGTTCGTGGTGATATTCTTTACGCATAACGTGTGGGCGTCGAGGAACGACGCGAATGAGTTCAGACACGCGCTGGCGGTGTTCTTTTGGCTCGTCGGGGCGAATTCATGTTGGGTTTGGATGGATTTCTACGGGTCGGTGTACGCGCTCGAGGTGTGGTGTGTGATTTGCTTTGCGACGAGCGTACTCATAGAAGCCGCGCAGCTCACGGTTTTGGCGGTGCCGGCGATGAATAATGCGGGCGAAGTCGACACGCAAGACGTCACCGATGCGTTTCAGGCGATCGCAATTTTGTCCTGGGCGGCGCACGACTTGACGGTGTTTTTGTATTACAATCTGTCGTCGGTATCGCAAGATTACTGCCGTGTCGCGTGGTGGATCTTGGGCGCTGTAATTGTGTTTCAGGTATCGTACTATCTGTACTTACAGATCAAGATTTATCGCGCGCGTCCGGAAAGTTCGGGCGTAGACTATGCCTTGGCTCTTTTCGCGTGGTCGATCGGGTGTATATTCTGGGAATTTGGTGATTTTTACGCAACCGACCATCAAGATCCGGAACCCGTGTTTCGACCGCCGCGACATGTCGATAACTTTCGATGGTGGTCGTTTTGGATCATAGTTATCGGCGCGCTACCGCTCGCGGTGTGGTGCGTGCGACACTCATTGAATATCCTGGCGTGGAGTAAGAAGAATCGATAGCAAACTAGAATGTACAACTAGAATGTACAACAAGTATCTACCTACAGTAGGACTAAAATTAAATTCTGAATTCTTTCATGCTGCCTCGACAGCGCGCTCGAGTTGGATCTCGAACACGTCCGTTCTGAGGCTGATTCCCTTGCCACGCATGACATCGAGCAGGGCGGCACGTTCTTTGGTCGAAAACACCGACGCTAGTGATTCGATCCCATACAGCCAAATCGTTTTATTCCACGGTACCGCGTTTATGGCGCGTAAGAAGATTGTCTTAGCGCTGGACGCTTGTCCGCACGACACGTACGCGCGCATGTACGTAAGCCACAATAAAGGCGACTGCGCCGTGATTAATGCCGGTTGCAATGCTCGCTCGAGGACGGAAATTACGCGAGGGTTCGATACGAACGGTTTGCCGACCTCCATGCCGAGCGCGTAGTACATCAGCGTCACGTTTGGATTGCGCTCGAGTTCAAAATCCAATAAACGACGCATGCGCTGCCTGCCTTGGACATCAAGTTCAAGTTCACACATCTTCAGAAGCAGATGCGGACTCCTTGGAAAAACTTTTAGCGCGCATTCAAGACTTGAGCGCCGTGTTGCGAGTGGCTTCATGTCCAACAGCTTGACGTGCAAACTGTGCCAATGCTCCACGTTCGTCGCGCGAAGTTGCGTCTCTGGTGGTACTGCACAAATCGCATCGTCAATTTCCTTGCACGTCTGCTTGTTCAAGTACTGGAAGTGCGCGAAGCATTGAATCAACGCAATTCCATATTCTTGCAGACCATCGTGTTCGCGACCCTTCCACACACCGCCGCCTGCAAAAGCGTTGTTCATTTTTTGGTTGAACAAATTTTGCGCTCGTAGAAAGACCGTGGCGCCTTCAACGCGGGCGGCGTTCGGAGTGGTCTCTTCACCAGAATCTACGCTCGCGAGTGCCAACAACACTTTCAGTGCGTTTTCTCTATCACTCTCGCGCAGTTCGCATTCGACCCAAGATAGAGCTAGATGTGAGATGTCTTGCACCTTGGCTGACGTCGCAGTGCTGAACACTTTTGCATAAATTTTTCGCGCCGATGCCTTACGTCCAGATTCCCACTCCATTTTCGCAAAATGCGACCAAAGCTTGAGAGAATTTTCGTGGACACCCGACAGAAGCTCCTTTGCAACATCTTTCTCGGTGACGACGCGACATGAGAAAATGGTTGGATCATAGCTTGCGAAAACGCGAAACATATTCGCTCCAAGAGCGCCGCGTCCAGCATCGGCGGTGACCCACGCGTGCTCAAGTCCATAACTCTGTGAAAGCCATGTTCCATTGTGCTTCACGCCATCGGCGGAGGCAAAAACTCTCGAGGCATTTACATACGGACCAGCCGTGCATTCAATGAGATCGAGCGATTTATCATGATCAAAATCAGTAGGGAGCTTGTCCAAAGTGCCGACGAGACGTAGTGTTTGCATCCACAATCGCCGCTTTGCAGTTTCGTCGCTCAGCCTTATCAAACCGTGCTTGATATCATCGAACCATATCACACGAGGTGACGCGCTTTGTTCATCTTCTTGCACGTCCATCGATCGAGCTGGTCTCCATATCTCGCAACAGCGTTCCCTCTCTTTCACAATCCATCGACGCAATATCTCATCATCAATTTCAATGTCCGCTGCTGCGTCAAGCTGCTCTTCGAGAAGTGCGAGCGCGGCTGCGTCTGGTTCTTCATCCTCCTCACTATCGTCGCCAACGCAATCTTCATCGTTGTCTATTGCAGTGTCTTCAAAACGTTCCCAGCCACCACCAAGGATGGCTCCTGCTGGCACATCCGGTGGAGGCGGAGGAGGCGGAGGCACTTCGTAAGGCGTTTGATGCGCATGTTTGTTCCTACTCGCTGCGTCTGATTTCGCATCACGAACTATTATCTTGAGCTCCGTGTTCATGGACATCCATTCGTTCCATCCCGTGGCATTCGGCTCACCGATACGAGGCTCACCGCACTCCCAAAATTGCTCGAATGCATCCACCAATTCGTCTTCCGTCTGCGTCGACGGGGAGAGGCAACAAAACTCTACTGCTGCTTGAATCCTTGCTACTGCTAGTTCCGTTTCACCAGTTTGAATGTCGAATCGACATACATCGACAATGAGATCGACAATTGCGCGTTCTAGTTCAGACACCTTGCTTGGTGCAGCAGATATTTGCTTCAACTGGTTCCTTGCTATCGCGAGTGAACGTAACGCTCTGTTGAAGTCGTCACGAACGCTGCTCGCGCTAAAGTTACTAAAGTCACGCATACGGTAACGAAGATACGCGTGCCAAATATCAGGACTTCCAGTATTTTGCTCTAACGCGTAATGCCAGCGTGATTTGATTGAAGGACTCTCTTCAACCTTTTCGTACTCCATGAGCAGCATGATGATCACACGCGCATCGTGCGAATGATACCTCAGTGCCTGCTCCAGTATGGCGATCTTTTTCTCAACCAGTTGACGAATTTCACTTCGTTTCCTCGTCAAAGCCATGAACTCGTCTTGAAATCGGGCGAATTCGATCCAAAGTTCGACGTCCTCCGGACGCTCTCGCGTCTTTTCATTGAAGCTCTTCGTCCTTTGCATCAGATGCGCATGCGCGTTCTCCATCCCGTCTTCAGCCATGTGCGGAACGCCCAAGTTGTGTAACTCTAGCTTGACAAACTCTTCGGCGTTTGTATCTGCCTTTGCCGTATCCACAAGAGAAGGTTTGCGCAGTCTTGGCGCGCTTCGATCGCTTCGCGAAGACATCCCTCGTGTAAAGTAGCGCTCTTTCGTCGATTCACGCTCGCGTTTGCACGTCAAATTCAATCCATAAAAATCGCTCTCGCGCACTCTTGCCACGCGTTCGTACCACTCTCGCGCTTGATCCACGGCCCGTCGAAACTTGACGCCGTCTGCGCGCGCGACGCGCCCATATGCCAGATTGTCGCCGTCGCGTCGCGCGTCTTCATACGCATCCCTCCCCTGGCGCATGCGAACGTCACCAACGCGCGCATCCCGCGTTAAACGCCCATACTTTTCCTCTAAAGCCGCAATCTTGCGCGCATCGTCAACTCGAAGTCTCTTCTCCCTTCGTTCGCGCTTCTTCTCTTTGAGCTGCCGCTTGTCCCGCTTACTTTTCTTCCCACGCTTCTCTCCCCGGTCGTCGTCGTCATCTCGCGACGATGTCGAAGGCGAGATCGAGCGCACGCGCGCATCGGCGACGTCGCCGTCCGCGGGTGCGTCGTTCGCGCTGGCGCGGAAAGAATTCATTCGAAGCCAAGCGTCGGGCGCAGCGTCGGCGTTAGAACGCGACGAGGATGCGCGAACGCCATCGTCGCGCGCATCGATGGGAAAGAGCGCCATCGTTGACGGCGCGCGCGTCGATGGCGCGCGCGTCGACGCCCCGCGTCACGCTTTGAGGTTCGCAGTCGGCGCGTCGTTAGGGGAAAGGGTTCTAACTTCTCACATGATATGCGTCCAGCGATGCGGTGAGATCCGCGGCGCGCTCGCGCTCCACGAAGATTGCGCGGTTTGTTTCTGCGAGATTTTGTTCCAGAGCGCGACAAAGCGAGTCGTGAAGGAGCCGGGCGATGAGAGCAGCGCGCTGAAAATGCTCGAGAGTGTCTCGAGCGCCATCGTTTCCTGCGGCGGCGGCGGCGCGACGTTCGGTAATGTAGGCGACGATGTAGGCGACTTTCGCGGCGTGGGCGAGGTTCTGCGCGTATTCAGTGATTAGAGAGTCGGCGAGAGAGTTTGCGATGGCGGCAGCACCGACGGCCACTTCTCTCGCGTGGGCGATGCGTTCGAGCGTCTCTGACGCGAGGGCGGACTCTTCGGCGCGTGCGTCGCGGACTTGATCGCCGTCTTTAGGTGGTTGGCACATCGATGATTTCCGTCGCTAGCAAAATAATTCGCCACTTTTGCGGCGCTGCAGCGCGTTCTGCAGAGTCACAGCGTGCGCACGAGGGTCGAGAACAAATATAGCGCGCAAACGAACGTCAACCAACTTACATGCTAACAAGCTACAGACTAATAAAACGTCGTTCGCGTTCTATGATGCGGTTCTACCGAGGTTTTGCGCTTTTCTTCGCCTCTTTCCCACAGGTACCAGTCTATAACGATGCTGCTGACACGCTCACCGTGCTTTTTCGCGAAGGACTCGCGAATCGCTTCAACCGCCATCACCGTGCATGCGCGAATCTCGACTTCTTCCGCACTGTTCGCTGGTATCTCCTCCTTATTCACGATTTTCGTTAACAGAGCGTCGTCATAGTGTAAGATGCCTTGCTCGCGAAGCGTCACCGGGACTCTGTAATCGGCGAACATGGTCAGCGCCTCGATATCATGAAACGATCCCAAACCTTGTCCGCGAAAGCCGCCCCAGAGATCCCCCACGAAAATTTGCGCGCGCTTATAGAAGAAAACGTCATCCCCGTTCGCATGCACCTCGTCACGAAATCCCGGGAAGTGTTCAAGAAGGAGCTCCACCAACCGCACCGCCGATCCGTTCGCGGCTCGAACAAACTCGGCGCACGAACCGCCGAAACTTTTCGCCAACCCATCACCCACTTCCCGAATCAGTCTAGCCCGCGTCTCTTCGTCCGGCAGAGGCCGCGGCCAATTCAATATCGCTCGTAAATCTGGCCCACTCATCGTTTGCAACCGCTCGCACGTCAACACCGTCCAATCTCCCGCGTGTGCGTTCCTCCAGCCTCTCGTAAGATGCTCGTACTCTAGTCCTTCCTCCACGCCGTCGTCGTGATCGGGCCAAAAGCAAAAGTTTATCGCGTCCACACACAGCGTGAACATTGCCATCGCCTCGTCGTCTCCACGGACGTCCCCGTGATGCGCGCCGTCGTCGAAGCCGCGACAGCCTCGTTTCAGACGCGCGACGTCGTCGTCGCCCAGCGCGTCGACGAACCGCGCGACCGCATCCGCGTCCACTGTAACCTGACGAGCGCGTTGGGCTACCTTTGCACACGTCGCGCGCACGCGCGCGCACGGATCGAGGGCATCGACCGACGACATGTCGCGATGTGCTGCGCGTGGGGGGAGAAAATTTTTGAAATTGTGACAGCTGACGACACAACGCCACTCGTGCGCGTCGCACGGCGCGCGGAAAACGGACGACGGACGACGGACGGCGAGAACTGTGACTCGTGCGGGCTCCTTGACTCGTGCGGGCGATCGAACCGCGAAGAACTCGACGAGCGCGCGCGGAACGAGATTTTCGTGGGATTGCTCGGGACGATCGCGGCCGGGACATCGAGACATCGGCCGACGCGCGTCGTGGGAGCGTGCGGACGACGGAGGTGCGGCGACGAGAAGTGTATTTAACGGCGCGTCGGACGCGACGGCGGAGACGACATGACGAGCGTGAACGTGAACGTGCAAGGGAGCGATGAGGTGCGAAGGAGGTTTCAGTCTTTTTTGAACGAGTACGTCTACGACGCAAGCGCGGATGCGCCCGACGATGGAGTGCTCGCCAGTCCGGGTGTTCGAGATGATGCAAGAAGGAATCAGCGACGAGTGTACGTGGAGCAGTTGGAGTACATGGACTCTAAGACGACGTTGACGGTTGATTTTTCACACTTGATGGACTACGACAACGAACTCGGTGCCGAGGCGGTGCAGGCGAACTTTTACATGTATCAGCCGTTCTTGAACGAGGCGGTGGGATTATTTGTACGAGAACATCGACCGGAATTGGTAAGGTACGATGGTGGCGTGGAAAAAGAGTTTTGGGTGAAGTTTTTCAACTTGCCTCGAGTCGATCGGTTACGAAGTTTGAAGGCAAACAACATCGGGCAACTTTCGAGCTTTAGCGGGACAGTGACGCGCACGTCGGACGTTCGACCGGAGTTGTTGATGGGGTGCTTCAAATGTGGCGAGTGTGGAACCCTGGTGCCGAATGTGGAGCAGCAGTGTCGGTATACGGAACCGTCAATCTGCCTCAACGAAGTTTGCGGCAACAGAAACAAGTGGACCCTGGAGCGAGAGGGGTGCAAGTTTGTGGATTGGCAAAGAGTGCGTGTACAAGAGAACGCGGACGAGGTCCCGGCTGGCTCATTGCCAAGAAGCATGGACGTCATACTTCGACACGAAATCGTCGAAGAAGCGCGAGCCGGTGACAAGGCTGTGTTCACTGGCACTTTGCTCGTTGTGCCAGAGGTCGCCCCAAAGAACATGGCGGGCGATCGCACCGAGCTCCAATCTTCGGCCAAGGGACGAAGCGATGGTATTACGGGCTTGCGTCAGTTAGGTTGCCGAGAACTCTTCTATCGCATGGTTTTTGTCGCGCAAAGCGTCGTGAACACGGCCGAGCCAAGTGGCGGCGGTGCGGTAGATATTCGCGGCGATGACGAGGAAGAAGTTGTCAAAACCTTTTCTTCGCAAGAAAAGCGCGAGATCACGCAAATGGCGCAAGATCCGCACTTGTACGACAAGTTTGTGCGCTCTATCGCTCCTACTGTGCACGGACACAGCGATATCAAGCGTGCCATCACCCTTATGTTATTCGGTGGCGTTCACAAGAGTACTGGTCAGACGAATTTGCGGGGAGACATCAACGTGTTGATCGTGGGTGATCCATCCTGCGCGAAAAGTCAGTTCCTGAAGTATGTCACCGCATTCTTACCGCGCGCCGTGTATACTTCAGGCAAGAGCTCTTCTGCGGCTGGTTTGACGGCAACTGTCGCTAAAGATATCGAAACTGGTGAATATTGTATCGAAGCCGGCGCGCTCATGCTCGCCGATAACGGTATTTGCTGCATCGATGAATTTGATAAGATGGACGTGAAAGACCAAGTCGCCATTCACGAGGCGATGGAGCAACAGACCATCAGTATTGCTAAAGCAGGCATTCAAGCGACGTTGAACGCGAGGACGAGTATTTTGGCCGCCGCGAATCCAAACGGCGGACGTTACGATCGAAGCAAAAAGTTGCGACATAACTTGTCGCTTCCTCCGGCTATTTTGTCTCGTTTTGATTTAGTTCACGTCATGATCGATGAACCGGATGAGTTCCACGACTACACGTTGGCTCGACACATCGTGAGCTTGCATCAAAAGCGTGAAACCGCCGTGGAAGTTGATTTTTCGTTGGAGCAGCTTCAACGTTACATCCGATACGCGCGCACAATCAAACCGAGAATGACGCCGGAAGCTCAGAAAGAAATCGTGGATGCGTACGTGAAACTGCGTCGGGGTGATAGCCAGCCAGGTACGCAAACAGCGTACAGAATCACCGTTCGTCAGCTCGAGGCAATCGTCCGTCTGTCTGAGGCTCTCGCGCGATTGCACTGCCGGGCGGAAGTGCATCCGAAGCACGTGAGAGAAGCGAGACGACTTTTGTCCGAGTCCATCATCGCTGTCGAGGCTCGCGATTTGACACTCGACGCGGATGACATGGAGCTCGAGAACGACATCAGTGATCCCATCCTTCCCGAAGAAGTTCTCGAGAGCTTGCGAGCTAAGCGACGCGAGCAAGAACGTCAAGCAAAAGCGCAAGAGAAAGGAGAGGATGCGGCTGACGGCGAGGACATGGCCCCCGCTGAACCCGAGCCTGTAGCTGAGAAGCGAACGACCACGGTGAGTTCCGAAAGGTACAATCAGGTCAAACACATTCTCCTGCGCCACATGCGCCAACGCGAGCGCGACAGCGAAGATGGCGCCGAAGCTGGTATGCTCCAGAAAGATTTAATCAGCTGGTACATCGACGAGCAAGTCGTACCCTCGGGCGTTTCCGATCCCGAGGACCTCTTAGCCGAATACAAACTGGTGCGCAACATCATCAAGCATCTCATCAACCGAGAGCAAACGCTCTTGGTCGTGCAAGAGGCGCAACCTGCGCCTTTGCTCGCCGAAGACGACGCAGCATTGGATCCCGCCGCCGTCGCTGCTCGCGAGCGCCAGCGCATCATTGAGGAGCGCGTGCTCGCCATCAACCCCAACTTTGATTTCGAATAGGCCATCGTTTGTACATAGTGATTCCATCATAACTCCTGAACTTTTCCGTCGCCTGGGCCTCGCGCGTGGGTCACCTAATCATCACACGGCGACGCGCGCGCTCGGCGACCCGGGAGCGCTCCAGCCCTCGGTTTGAATGGACCACACCGAGGATGCGGCAACAACAACCGTCTCCCTCGAGCGTCTCGTCAAGCTCGAGCGTGACAACGCGTTGATGTTGAGTTTCATTCTCGACGACAAACGCCTCGAGTTCAATCTACCGCCAGGAACGTCGATGGATGACGTGAACTACGGCGCGGTGAACGTCCAAGACGTAATCGAGCGACTACGACGTAACGAGCGCGTAGACTTGAGCGGGGTGCTCACGGCGTCCGCGGCGACGAAACGAGCAGGAGGGGACGCCGCAACGCAAGAAACGAGCGCGTGCGCGCCGAAGCGGCTGGAACGGAGCAAAGCGATTTCCAACGAATCGTCGACGGCGAAAAATTCGACTAATCCGTTCGAAAACATGGTGAATGTTGGTGTGAGCGATGGTATGGGTACGGCAGTAGCAACGGTAGAGGCGAAAAAAGCAGACGAGACGACCGCGGTCTTTACGCTCGACAAAGCGCCGTCGTGCGCAAGCTCTGGCGAACTGAAGTTACCAGATTTGTATTCGGCTCTCAGCGTTACAGATTTACGCGAACTGGCGTTTGAAATTGTTTGCTCGGTACAGATGGACGAAGAGCAGTTAGAAACGGCTCGCATCGCCTTAGATATCGACCAGGAACTTGCTGACAAGATTCAAAAGCATTCTGAGAAATTCGCGCCAGCCATCAAAGAGGAGGGGATCTCAGCGCGTATCCATCTGCGCGCGATGATATCCGCGATAGAGCATTTTAATGGCCCTCTCGGCGAGGGTGAGCAGTTTTTCAAGAAGCGTTGTCGCGCAGCATGCGAGCTGTTGTGGGCGCGTCATTGCTCTGAGCAAAACGCGAGTGCGAGCAAGAAGACAGCAGCGAAGCATGATTCAGACGACGATACTCCGAATCTTACGACACAAAACGTATTGTCCGAGATAAACAGAATGTTGACGCTTCCTGAAGTCGACGCCACATGGGTCGAGTCGGCGATTGAGATGATTGAATCCGTAATCGAAAGCGAAAAGAACGGTTTTGGGTACCCTGGCATCTTTGGTATGAAGTTATACGTCGAACTTTTAAGCGCAGTCTTTGACCAGGTGGAAGATTACACTCTGGCATACGATGCAACGACCATCATTGACAGCTTTCAACCCGTGGCATGCGCTTTGGGTTTGACAGATGAAACTTCTAGAGGTGTGATGCTGGCGTTTGCCGTAGTCAGGCAAGCGATCGCAGCCATGAAAGACGTGGGAATAGACTACGACGAAGGATCACCAGCGCTGGCTCTTTTATCAAAAGCGAGAGATAGTTTGCATCGTACGGAGACGAAAATGTCGCCGGCGGTTGCTTCAGCGGTGAGTTCTATTCTGAGCTGGGGCAGATTCATGCTGCACGACTTCATGCACACCGTCGCGCCACCAGCGACACACGATGATCGTGACATCCTGATGATCGATCCAGAGGTGTTTGACGTTATTGTTGACATCACTTACGACACAGCGCAAATGTTGGGTCTAGATGGTGTCGCTATTTTGAAGGATGCTTGTCAAAAGTCTGCGTGCGCAGAGTATGATCGCGTTCGCACCGCTGCGATGGAGGATGCGAATGTACAAGGCGGTGATGCAACGTGTACCTCCCTCCGAACGATCGCTCAAACGACAGCACACAGCGCCGATCAGTTCTCTGCGCATCTAGAACGGTACATAGTGACCTCCCCTGGAATGAGTTCCAACGTGACGGGATGCTTTGCTGCTCAACTCGGCGACCGCTTCAAGAAAGATTTATACGCTTGGCTCGAGTCAGGACCGCAACTCAATGTTCAATCTTTAGAGACTATATGGACGGTTGGTGATCTACAAAACGCACTCGTCGCTACTGGTGGTGATGCGGTCGAGCCCATGGCGTTAGATGAGCGCACGTCTGTTCTCGTGTTCACTTGGCTGAATGTGAAAATTGACGATTTAAACACCATCGTCGATCGATGCATCTCGACCGAGAGATGGAAAGTAAACAAGGATAGCGCTCCCGTTCCGAGTGCAGTCGACTTTTTACGAGCCGTGAACGAGACGTTGGATGGTTTTTTCTCGTTGAAAATCCCTGCGCACGTGAGCGCTTTGAGAGCGCTGACTGAGGGCATCGACGCCGCTGTGCGAAAGTATTCAAGGTCTGCCGTTCAATCGCTCGGTTCGGCTGAAGAGATCGTGCCGCCAATACCTACTATGACACGGTACAAAAAGGCTATAGTCGACGATCTCCACAACAATTTCAAGTCCGAAGAACCGCCACGATTTTCTTTTGAAGAAGGATGCGTCGGTGCGTCGACGCTGCGTTTGACTTCACTGAAATTCCTCATGGATAAGATGTACTTGCTTGAGCAAGAAATCATTCCGAAGTGGAAAAGTATGCAACGTTCTGCGTCACTGCTGACTCATCCCAACGCGGAACACGTCGTGCCGAGTGCAGATTGGTTTGAAGGCATGATGGCTGGGGCGAGACAGGCGCTTCGCCAGAGCATGAGTCAAATAGCGAACCACATGGCGTACAGCGTTATCTATCGGGATTTGAGCGGCGCAATTCTACATAACATCTATGCGCAAGGCGTTCATAGAAGTTCGCACAACATCAGCACTGAGATATTGCCGTACTTGGATGGCGTCTTGGGTTACGTAGCCGTGCGACTGGACAGTCAGACTCGAAACGCGGTTGGCTCTTTTTTGCTACAAGCCACGGTCTCGGGATGGATGCGTGTGTTGTTGAACGGTGGGCCGAGTCGTGTGTTCGTTGCAAACGATGTTGAGCTTTTAGAAGAAGAAATAGAAATTCTTCGAGACTTTTTCATCGCGGGAGGCAACGGCTTGGACGTCGCCGAAGTCACCGCTCGCATCACGCCGATGTCCGCCATTCTGTCCATGATGAGCCTCTCCACGGACGACTTGTGCCAAAATTACACCGATTTGAGTCAAAAAGAGATGCACACGCCGGTGTCAAACGCGGACGACACCGATATCATAAATATCCACACCGCCGACGTCGTCTTGCGAGTGCTCTGCCACCGCGCAGAACACTCGGCGAGCAAGTGGATCAAGGCACACTTTTCCATACGCAAAACGGAATCTGCCGGCATGTTCGGTTTCATGTAGTCGTCATCATTTCCACGCCTATTCTCGATTCGTAGACGACGACGACGCGTCGTCGCGCTCGCCGAGGAAGAAATAGATAGAAATAGAAATCCCAAGTCTTGCGAAAGCAGCAAAGCTTCGTCGACCGACCGCGAACACCATTCTTTGACGCCCGCGCGCGATGGAGTCGAAGCCGCTGCTCGACGTCGTCACCGTGCGTGACGACAGCGATGACGGATCGATCGATCACGCGCACGTCGCGCCGTCGCGCGCGATCCGTCGACGGACGAAGTGCGTCGCCTTTGCGTGCGTGACCCTGCTCTTGAGTGCGTTCGTCTTCCTGATGGCGCACGACGCGGTGCGATCGGAATCGTTAGGGCGCACGAACTCGGTGGCGTGGTTCAAAACGATGCTCTCTGGCGCTCCGTCGACGGATGTCGAAGCTGGGGGCGATGGAAACGCGAGCACAGCGCAAGGAAAGGGTGCGGCGCTCGGTCAATCGAGGGTGTTGACGCCGACGAAGGCGTTGACGAGGCAGATGGTGTTGGTAGAGGAGACGCGGAACGTGCCGATGAAGGATAGATCGGTCGTCGAAGTAACGCGATCATACGATGGTCGCCGAGTGCGAGTGCCAACGTTTTTGGAAAAGTGGGCGACGGCGCCGTTTTGGGAAGACAACGCGTACCTCAACGTGCACGAGAGTCCGAATTCAGAGACGGGAAAGCTTTTCGTCAGTGGACACTCGACGGATATGGGGAAATACGCCAACGTGTGGTTGGCGTCGGCCACGCATTGGGGGTTGCCGGCGAGAATTACCGGTCACGGGACGACCTGGAACAACTGGGAGGATAAGACAATGGGTTTGAGGACAGATTTAGAACACATGAGCGGCAATCCCGTCGTCGTCGTGAGCGACACGGGCGATGTTTTCTTCTCGTGTGGGCAAGACGAGTTGCTCAAACGATTCGAAGACAGTGGAGCGGATATGCTTGTTAGTGGAGAGACGCAACTGTACCCGGAAGTCATGAGTTATTACGAGTTTCGCGACGACATTGACTGGATGGATAAGCACAACAATATGGGTGAAATCGGTCGAGTCGCTGAAGGCGAGCCGTTCCGCGGCGGCATTCCTGGTGACCCACGCGCATTCCGTTGGCCCAACGCCGGCTTGATGATGGGTCGCAAAGATGCACTGCTCAAGTATTTCGACTATCTCGAAGATAGTTTTGTCGAGACGGAGAATCTCTCAGGCGAGCGACGCTTTCGAAGCACGTGCAAGGCGTTTCAGCACACCGATGCACAAGCAAAGGAGGAGCGTATGAACGATGGATTTTACGACGATCAGCTTTGTTTGGCCTCGTACGCCATGTCTCGCATCGCCGACCGCGATCCAAAATTCAAAATCGACCTCGACGGGTCGATCCTCCACTCTCCCGGAGCGATGGATATGCGACTGATGCGCCGAGATGAAAAAACTGGCCGCGTGTACAACGCCGAGACCGGGAAATCGCCATGCGCGTGGCATTTCAACACCGCCAACGCCAAAACTCATTTATCGATGGCCGTGGAAAAGTTCCCAAACTATTTCGTCTCCGAGAACGTTGGAAACGAAATCCTGGGCCGGGAATTCGAGCCCGCGCTCGGCGCAGTCCCGACGCCGCCGCCGAAGTCCAAAAAGAAATCGTCCAAAAAGTCGAAGAAGCGATCCCACGTCGTCGTCGTCGACGACGACGACGACGACCCCTTCGACTTTGACCTCAACCTCGCGTGACTCGCTTAGTTTCATAGCACCATTAGTACGATTCCAAACAAAAGCAACCGCGAGCGCGCTCCACATTTTTAAACCCGAAAAGTCGGCTGTCGTCCAGATGGAATTTTTCGAATACCGCACACCGCGCCGTCGGCCGAACGCGCTGACCGTCGCGCGTGACGCGAAGTGACGTAACATCGCAACGCACCGTGACGCATCGCAGCATGACGCAGAACGACGCCGTCGACGCGCTCGTGACGGACCCACTGGGATTCATCCAGCGCGCGTTCGCTCGATCGACGACGACGACGACGACGAAGCCGACCGATGAGGATTGGGGCGTGCGCGAGACCGCGCTTGAACTCACACGATGCGAGGAAAAGTTCAACGCGCTGCCGGAGATTAACGCGCACGGCGGGGTGGAGACGATTCAAAACAACGCCCTGGTTCGGTTTCGCGGCTTGGTGCAGGACATGTACGAGCCGGAGTACTACGTCGGGGCGTATGAACGCGCGAATGGGGACGAGAAGACGTGGGTGACGACGAAATATGCGGAATCAACGATGGATGACGTGAACGGAGGGATCGGAGAGAGCGTACTGTTCGAGAGACGCGTGCTGTATTGCGTGCCGGTGCCGGGCGAACGGCGGTGGGTGGGCGAACGCGAGCGGGCGACGATGAACGAGCGGGCGGCTAGTGAAGATGCACACGGGGAGAAGCGAGCGCGAGAGGAGGAAGCACATATGGACGTGTGTGCGGATGCGAACGTGATGACGCCGACGACGGGGACGGCGATGTTGATTAGACCGGACATTGAACGCGTGAAAAAGGCGAGCGCGGGGGATCGCACGGCGCCGGATACTCCGGAACAGATTGGTGAAGAAGAGGTCCACGAGGAATCGCTCGATCAGTTGCTAAACTTTCCTCTTATTCCTGAGTCGCGTTCGCCGTGCATTGTGAAGTTGTACGGCGAAACGGACGACTCACTGAAGTTGAACGACGTCGTAGAATTTGTCGGCATGCTGTACTATGCGCCAGAACTCGGAGTCGAGAAACGGGATCAGCAGATGGAAGACAGCCCGAACGCCGCTTTGTACGCGTCATCGGCGTTTCCCGAGGAAGATGCGTCCAAGAATCCGGTGACGAGTTTGGTTCCTAGATTCCACGCCTTGGCGTACAAGGTGACGTCCCAGAATAAATTTGTCAACTCGACGCCGGTGGAACGCTTCAGTGAAACCGAAATGGAAACTTCGCACAAGCTCTCGCCAGAGCAGGTTAATTCGGCGCGCTCTAAATTACTGGATATCCTTACTAACGTCCTCGGTGGTGATGTTTTTGCAGCGGAGTTGGTGTTGATGACGTTGATTTCGCGCGTCCACACGCGAACGGACATGCTCACATTGGGTAAGTTTTCTGTCAACCTCACCGGATGTAAATTGGATTCGTGCGAAACGGGAACGATATCTGAAATGCTGTCTACTGTGATCGGTCAGGTGTGCCCGAGCACTGCACACCTTCCCGTGACAGTACCCGCGCTTAACGCACGCTCGTGGTCGCCGAAGAAGGATTACGTGTACAACCGTCTTCGCTCTGGTCCGTTGCAACTTGCCGCGAGCACAGTTTTGCTATTGGACGAGACCAAACTGGAGGCCGGTACTTTGACTGAGATTGGCATTCGAAACGTCGATGCGCTGAAGTCGCTGTCTACGTTGCAAGATCTCGAGTACGATTTTCAGTATCATCAGATGCGAATGCCCGTGGACGTTCCGCTCATCATCTTGTCCGACACGAAGAGCATCATTCCGGCGGACGTTATCGTACCTTTGCGACGCGTGCGTCAGCCGAAAGTCATCGAAACCACCGAAGATGAACTTGCAATCATGCGTGCCTTCGTCTCCGGAGCTCGCATGACTAAGCACACGATCTCTGAACAAACATCTGCGGACATCGAAACCGAAATCGTCGCCGCTCGCAAAAACGACAAGGCGTTGACGCAAGAAGTTTTACATTTGCTGCTCACCATGGCGCGTCTCCACGCCCTCGCCCTCGGAGGTTCAGAAGTCACGAAGCAGACGTGGATCGAAACCGTCGAAATCAATCGCCGTGTCGCCGAACGGAATCGCGTCGTTTAGCAGGTTGTCAACGTTGTCGCTTCCCCACGACCGTCATTGTCCCGCGCGTGTGCGCCCGTCTCGCGCGTGTTGAACGCACCGACGCACGCATGACGTCTTCACACCTTCGTCGCGCCATCTCGCGTCTCGCGCTCCGCGTCTCGTCCTCTATCGTCGTCGCGCGCGCGGCGACAACGCGCGACGTCTTGCACACGTCGTGTGCCACGTGGACGCCGCGACACGACCGCGTGTGGCGCTCGACGCGCCCGTTCGCGTCCGACGTCGATCGACCGGCATCGTCTGTGACGGCAGAGGAACCGAAAGACGTCGAAGACGCCTCACCATCGACGCCGAACGCGAGAAAAGATTTATACATGATGTTCACGTGCGGGCGGTGCGACGCGCGCGCTGCGAGAGGATTCAGTCGCCAAGCGTACGAAAACGGCGTCGTCATCGTGACTTGCCCGGGATGTCAAGCGAAACACGTCGTCGCCGATCGAATGGGATGGTTCGGCGAGCCGGGGAGCGTGGAGGATTTCATCGCGCAAAAGGCGGACGCGGAGGATGGCGAAGGCGGCGTCGCGCGCGGATCGATGAAACTCGTCGAAGGCGAAGATGGGACGTTAGAGATAGATAAGAGTGAGCTCGAAGAGTGGTTGAAGAAGTTCACCGCGAGTAAAGGCGCGTAGTCCGCGTTCGATTGTAATCATAGCTTTAGACGAGACAGACGCCGGAGTCCCGTCCCGGTCGCCACCTCACTTCGCCGCGGCCGAGCAACGATGTCGTCCGATCCCGCGTGCTCGGTCGCTCGCATCGAGCTCGAACCTAAATGGCTCACTTTACAGCGCGACCACAACGAGCGCGTCGAGCGCGAGCGCGCAGCCGCGCGCGCCGATGTTTCGACAACCAACTTTGAGAGAAGCCACTACGCGGCGTTTTTCGACGCGCTCGCGTTCGAAGTCGCGCCGGAAGACGAGTGGACGGCGCGCGAGCGCATACTCGAAGCCTTTCGCGACGCGCACGTCGACGGCAACGTCGAGCGCGACGCGTTCATGAGCGAACTCGGCGAACACTTGGTGTCGAAATTCGGGACAAAGGCGCTGCGACGCCGCAAGGACAACCTCAACATAACGAGCGCGCGAGTCCCGAGCGAAAAGGTGAATCTTAGGGTGAATAAAAAGCTAGCCAAGGCGAAACGGATGAAGGGGCGACAGCTCGATCCCAACAGAAGTCGGAAAATTGTCGCCTCAAAGGCGGAAGACGCGATATCGTCGAGATATATGACGGAGTTTTTGCAGCTGCACTGCGCGACGGAGTTGGTTGAGAGCCGAGTGTTCCCGGACGCAAAGGAGTTGACGGAGAGTTTCTCGGCGTTCAACGCGTGGCGTACGCATCTGAGCGATGATTTTAGTGCAGATGATCCCAACATCACGCTCGTGTCCGTGGGAGATGGTCACACGCCGCGAACCGCAGCCTTGTTTGCGTTTCGTACGCGCTGGAATTGCGTCGCGGTGGATCCGGAGATGGGCTTCGCGAAGGACTCCAAAGCGTCGTACGACATCGATCGTTTGCAGCATCACTGCGCAAAAATCGAAGAGATGCGCATCAAAACTAAACGGTGTATCATCGTCATGGTGCACGCGCACGTGTCTTTAGCGACGACATTGCGTTCAATCCAGGCTGAAGACGGCACCGCCGCGTGCATCGCGTTGCCCTGTTGCAACTACTATTCCGCAATAGACGCCCCGAATCGAGCGGTGCCAGAGTATGAGGACATGTCCGTCATCTCCCCACATCGCACCGTGCGAGTCTGGAAAGCGCTTCCGTGCGGTACAAGCGAGTCGCCCCAATAGGAGTAGGTGTAGCCTAGCTGTAGCTGTAGCTCCGTCGCCGACAAATGTCCGACCGATCGACAGAGACCGACGCGCGTCCGCAGCCGACACTGCGCGCGCCCACGCGACGCGAGAATGAGTGACAAAGACGCGCAAAGCATCTCTCGCGGCGAGCGCTCGAATTTGCTCGCGCGCAACGCCGCGAACGGCGTCGTTGAGGGTGTTGCGAGCATTGGGTGTTGCGAGCGCAACGCCGCGAACGGCGTCGTTGAGGGTGTTGCGATCCTGGACGAAGAGCGCGGTGAGACCGACGTGAGCGAGCGATCCCGAGCGAGAACGTCGACGTCGCGAGGATGTCTCGCGAGTGTTGCGCTGATGGCGTGTGCGGTCGGCGCGGGGATGGCGGTCGCGTCGCGCGGGGGGGTCGACGACGCGAGGACGAGCGCACGAGCTCGCGGCGGTGGGAAATCGACGCTCGGGATCAGTGGAGCGACGGGAGTGCGGACGTATATCATAGCAGATACGTCGCCCGGAGACGAGATGGAGAGATCTAGGAAAGGACGCGATTACGTGTTCAACCTGTTCAAAACGCACGGTGGTTTGAGCGACGCCGAAGCGCGCAATACTGTGGAAATCTCGAGTGCGACGTTTCCTTCGCTTTGGCCGGATACCTTCGAGACAGCGCGAAGCGCGACGCACGATGTACTAGCGGGAGCCCTTGCTGCTTCAGAAGCGAACGTTCCAACCAGTGAGTTGCCGTATCCCATCAGACAGGTTCACGAATCGCAGCTCAATCCACAGCACCGTTGCGTCGGCGAAAAATGCGTATTCCCGCATAACCACCACCTTGGATGTCTTCTATCTCACATGTCTGTGTGGAAGAAAGCTATTTCGCGAGGTGAGGATCGGTTTGCCGTGTGGGAGCAAGATGGTATGGGGTTCGCTTCCGTGAGCCCGCTTGACTACACAGAGCTCGGACGCCAGCTTCCTCGCGACGCAGATATGGTCTGGCTCCTAAACCCTGGAAGAAGCACCGGTCAATTCGTGAAAAAGTTCCGCTCAAGGGCGTTTGGCACGTGGGGGAAAGGTACCCGGGGTCTCGTAAAGACAGACTGGTCGCCCGAATCGATGCACACGGCGATGAATTCAACGCACGTTTATTTGTACAAGTGGAACAAAATGTGCTCGTGGGCAGGAACGGCAGCTCTCATGTTCACCAAGCAAGGCGTCGAGAAACTTCTTCGGTACAGTACCGAACACAGTCTCGACATGATCGATGCTTTCCTCATGGGCGGATGCATTAAATCGGGAAAGACGAGTCGTCTTTCCTTGAACTGTTATCACGCGTCGAGCGTGCCAACCAAGAAAGAGCTCCTGGGTGGAATCGTGCCCGATTGGTACACTGACGAAACCGTGGGCGATCGAGCACTTCCTCAAGAGCAGGTTGACGCCATGGATCGGGATGACGCCAAGTTCAACTCGCTTGGTTGTCAGCGCGGCGGCGACGAGTTCAAGTCAAAATCTGCCTGGATTCCCACGTCCTGGGCTGGAGACGACTCCGTGGATTCGTGCGTTCCCTCCTGGAACGCCCCGGTGGACGTGTGCGATGCATCCGTGAAGTATCCACTCGATGGACACAAGTACTCACACCTCGGCAGCGCGATGTTGCGTACAAAGCCCGAGCGTTAGCGACGCTTGTAAAGAAACAGCCACACCAACGTGTTCTTCTCGCCAGGACTCTACGACACAGTCGCATTCGCGCGCGCGCGACGCGACGCCGCGTCGTCCGTCGCGATGGAAGATCTCCAGAAGAACATCGTGAAAATTCAGGACGACCTCGACCTCAAGGTGTTTCGCCCGTTGCAGAAGCGCGCGTTCGACGCTTCGTCCAAGTGCTGCGACGGGGACAAATCGAGGGAAAGCTTTCAGGCGTGTCTCGAACGCGCGGGACAGGCGACATCGCAGGCGGAGCACGCGGTGATGCAGACGCTCGGACAGTTTCAGCAACGCGTGCAGCGGTGCGTGGTGCAGTGTCAAGATAAGGCGCAATCTATCGTGGAGGCGAAAGGGGTCGAGAAGGCGCAGGCGCAGATGGAGAGTTGCGCGAACGACTGCGGCAAGTTCTACGTGAAAGAATTGAATTCAATCGGGGCGAAGTTGATGAAGGAGCACAAACCGTAGTGCAAAAAAAAGAAGCTTAATTTACTAGAGTGTTGTTACTAAAGACTAAATCTATAGCGCCATCTGATGCGTTACGACGTCTTCTTCGAGCTCTCGCTCGCACGAAAAGCTTCTCTGCGACGAAGCTGGAAGTGACGCATCTCACGCATGAAGCCTAACATTAGCGGGAAAATCGTCGGCAATATGATTGGCATCACTGATGCGACTTTGTACTCGAACGGAAAAGACTCGAGACCGCCGAGAGAGAATGGATCGAAGAACGCTCTCTCCGCCGCCGCGTGCGCCGAGCGCGCGCTCGCGCCGGCTTCGTCGTACCGTGCGTTCTGCGCCAAATCAATCGCTCGTTCGAGTGCTTCAACCGACTCCAGTATTCTTTCAGCGATAGCGTCCGGAACAGCGATGTCCGCTATGCTCGAGATGACCTCGTCAAGCGATTTCAAAGTAGAAATCGTCGATTGCGAATCGGCAACCAATCGCGAATGCACAAGCGCATCGACCTCCCACGTCGCGAAACCGGTGTGCTTAGGCGGTAAAACCTTTGCTCCGAATTTTTGCAGAAATTCGCCCGCGCCTAAATGAATCCTAAGCTGGCGCACGAAAGCGTTCACGACGTTTACAACTTCGTCGTTTCGCAGTCTGATTTCGTTTTCGCCGCGAGCCACCGCACATCCTGGAGGATTGACGACCACGAGCCCACCCCAACCTTCGACGATAAACGCATTTGTCGCCGTTAATTCATGATTATCATCCAACACATACAGTGGACACTCGGTTTGAGGCGGTACGTACACCACAAAGTGCAACGGTTTCCCGTCGATGGGCGTGTACGTCACGGACGTGTCGATCGGCCAGTCTGAATCTATGAAGAATGGTGTCTGCTTCGAGTCAACCACGTATCCCCTGTGTTTGTCCGACCACATCGGTCGCACCCGACTGCGTGCGTGTCGCAACACTTGTGCCTCGATCCGCACCTCTAATACGCGACTCAACGCTTCCGGGAGCGCGCCGAGAAACGGTTGCTCGACGTCGCGTTGAAAATCCCATGAAAACGCGTACCCAGGCGTCGGCTCCGCGTTCACCAGACTAAACGATGCGAGCAAGATACCGTCCGATGTCGTGAGAAACGGTGACGCGCTGGGTGTCGTTTCATCGGCAGGTGCGAATAGCGCGCGAAGTCGTTCCTCCAGTTCATCCGCGAGGAGACGCTCGTCGTCGAATCGCATCCATGCCGCTCGGTGCGTCCCGACGACAAATTTCCCACGCTCTTCATCGTTTTCACCGCGACGATCGCGCACGACGACGAAGTCGTACACCGTCGCGTTCTCGTCCGCGAGCGCGCGCGTCCGCGCGTCGACGTCTTCGTCCGACGCCGCCGCGAGCGCGTCCATCCATCCCTCGCCTCGCCTCGGCGTCGCCGCCTCGATCGTCACCCAACGCGCGACGTCCTCTAATCCTCGCCTTCGCGCCACCTCTCGCACGATGTTTTCTCCTCCCTCCGCGTCGATCCACACTCGCGCTCGCGCCCGTCGCGTCGACGTCGCTCGCGCCGCGCGCGTCGCCGCGTCCTCGTGATCCACCCTCGCCGTCCTCGCTCTCGTCGGCGCCGTCACCGCGCGCGCCGCCATCGCGAGCGCGACGCCGAGCGTCGTCAGCGCGTGCGCGAGCATCGCCAACCGTTTCCCGCGCGGCGTCGCGCCTCCCTTTGCGAATCTCGCGCGCTCGGCGTCGTCTCTCGGCGCGTGCGCGCGCGCGCGACGCGCCTCCCTCGCCGCGCGCGCGACGACGACGACGACGACGACGACGAGCGCCGCGCGATCGCTCGACGCCGACATCGCGCGCGTCGCGCGCGCGCGCCGCTCTGACGCCGGACGACGCACGTCGACGAGGACGCGAGACGGCGACGCGCGCGCACGCGAACGATGGACGAGGACGACGCGACGACGCGGGAAGAGGAAGACGAGACGACGAGGCGCGCCGACGAGGCGACGCGCGAGACGCGCTGGGGGGGAGCGTTCGTGTGCTTCGTGGGGGCGAAACAACGAGGGAGCGCGTCGTCGTCGTCGCGCGGCGGGGCGGCGACGGGAGGACGGTGTCGACGACGGTCGGCGCTCGTGGCGCTGGAGGAACTCGGGTGCGAGATGAAGCGAGATTTCGGCGCGGCTGGGTTCTTGGCGGCGGCGCGGGAGGCGAACGTGCACGAGTGCGAGGACAGCGGGATGCTGGCCGTGTTCGTGGGGGAGTTGGAGAATTTGGAGGAAATGGCGCGAGATTGTGATTTGCCGAGCGACGCGAACCCGGCGCACGTGGTGACGCAATTGCGGTCTACGTACGGAACGCACTTTCTGGATGAACTCAAGGGGAGTTGGGCGTTCGCCATGGTGCATCCGCAGCGAGAAGCGGTGTTCGCGGCGGTCGATCGCGACGGTACGCACACGATTTACCGTGGACGAGGGTGTGAGGGCGGGGTGATCATCATGTACGCCCCGCGAGGGTCGAGTTTTAACCCGCGACAGTGCGCCGCGCTAGATGTATTTGAGCTCACAAAGGTGCCCGCGGGGAGCTTCATCAGCGGCAACAAACACATCTCACCGCATCGATACGTGATGACGAAGAGCGATCAAGATTTGGCCGATACGTGTAATACGTTCGACGACATTCAATACGGTGGCGGCGATGGCACCGGACTGAACGATTTTTCAAAGTTGAAGGCGTCTCTCGAAACGCCTTCAGCGGATTGATTCTTTTGTAATACCGAGCAGCGGCGCTGAGAAACAAACAAACAATCATCTAAATGACAAAAAATAATCTACCACGAATTAAAGCTTGGAGACGCCGAAGTTACCGCGGCTCAGCTTTGGTTGCAAGAGCTCGGTGTATCCGGGTGGCGTGTGCTTTCTGTTGAACGGCGCCGCTTGTACTTCTTCGTACAGTCGGCGGTAGACGTCTCCATCCTTCGCACCGAGCGCGGAGTTTAAGAAATAGTCGTGCAGTCCAAAAGAGTCAACGAGCGCTGCCGCATCTGGTCGAATTTCAGACAAAAGTTTAAAGATTTCTTGTCGAATCTCGGCCGCTTGTTCGCCGTCGATGTGCCCGTCTTCCAAAAACTCACCCATCGTGTCATCCATACCACACAAACCGTGAAGGCAGACGAGGCGATGCAACACGTTTAACGTTTCCGCACTCACTCGAGATCGAGTCTCGTCGTACGCGAGGACGAAATTATACATGACGACGAACGCGCAATGCGCCTTCGCCGCGCCGATCCACTGTACCATGTGTACTCGCATCGCTTCGTCAGGCGACAAATCGCCCGTCACCTTGGAGGCTTCCGTGACTAACCGCCACGCCCGATGGGCGTACGCATCGAGGATGGCCTTTTCATCGCGTAAACTTGCGCCGAGAGCAAGCGCGCTCCGAGAACTTGCACCGTCGAGATAACGGAGCGCGTCCACAGGTGGTTGGCCATTGAGCATTTTTCGGTGCGCCTTTAACAAATACCGAGCGGTTTGTAAGCAAAGCACGTTGTTGTCACCTTCATACGTCACGTTGGGGGCGTAGGTGGCTAGTGTAGTGCCGAATCCCGCTAGGTTCATGTAGCCGTGACCACCGCACGTTAGACGACATGCTTCGATGGCATCCTTCGTCGCCCACGAACAGTACGCCTTGAGCCCGCTCGATGTGGCGTGAAGCTCTGGAAGGGCGGAGAAGTCCTTTTTCTCGCGGGAGTCCCTCTGGAACTCAAAATACATACGGCGCATGTAATCAGACGTGCAGTGAAAGGCAAATGCCTTAGCGAGAATGGGAAACAGCGTTCGCTGGCTGTGCTGATAATCGATAACTTGGCACTCCATCCCCGTCACCTCGTCGGCGTTCGATTGCCGGCGAACTAAATTGTATCGAATCGCAATAGTGACGGCTTTCTTCATGTAAAGCGCGGCGTTCATAACGATGTCGGAGCGAATGAAGACCATCGTACCGTACGAAACTTTCGCCACCGGCGCTGGCACGTACGTACCGTCGCGTTCAACCTTGGAGTGACCCATCAACATTGCTCGGCGTTGGACGCGAACGTGATCAAATCTCAGAAACCCGTTGTCGACGGCGTTGTAGCCCATCTTGTTACCGATATCACCTATCGTGCATCCTGGTAACGGCTCATGCGTCTTATTATCGCGAATTTGCACCACGAACGGATGCACGCCATGATCGACGCCTTTGGTGAACAATCGAGCCATCACGACGGCGTGTGTGGACGTCTTTCCCAATCCGCCCGGCCACCATTTTGTGCTCGTCAACGTCGGCGAGTGCACGACGAACTCCTCGCGCTCTTCATCATAAGTCGCCGTCGTTTCTAGCCCTCTCAAGTAGGTTCCATGTCCGAGCTCCGTCTGCGCGTACGTCCCCACGCACTCCAGCTTTACGCACTTTGGAATCCAATACTTTCGCTGTTCCTCGTCCCCTTGCCCTTGAATTGTGGGAATGAACATTCCTAGGTGTAAGTCCAGCCCCCCGGGTTCGTCGATCAACTCCCGCATGATTCGCGCCACGGCGATGGGTTCTTTCTCATTCATGCTCGCCACCGCGCTCGGCAGCGCCAAGTACATTCGCAGCGTGCGCTCGTACAGTTCGTCCCGCTCGTCAAAGTACTTGCCTCGCTTACTGAACGCCTCGTTCGTCGTCATCACCGACGCGATTCGCTGACGCAATTTATAATTATCCTTCCCTCCCGCGAGCAAGACCTCGAGTTCGCGCGAGTTGAACGACGCCCGCGCGCGCTCGAGTCGCAAATCTTCCTTCGGGTCGCTCGTGCTCGCCGCGATGACGTCGCTCGATGGTTCGACGAGCGCGCGTGTGTGCGCGTCCACGACGCGGTGGCCGCGACCATCGCGCGAGTCGTCGAGCATCGCGCTCGTCCGCGACGTCGGGTCGGTCGCCGGACGTTCGGCGCGGATCAGTGACGCAAGATGCGCAACAATCCACAGTCATCCACAAGACCTCGTCTGCTCGTCGCGGGTGCGTTGCATAAAATTACAGCTTTATGTTGACTATTGCGCTTCGCGCTGCTTTCGGCGAGTGTCCAAAACGGCGAGAATGCGGCGCAATGTGATACCCTCGCCCGCTCCGTAGCCGTCGACGACGGAGTCCACGCCTGGGAACTCGCCGCCGCGCTGGAGCTGGTTGCGCACCATGACGGAAAAACCACCGGCTGACGTGGCTTCGGAACACGTCGCCTGGGATCCACCGATAAAGATGACGTTCTCGGAAGAAAACCCGCGCTGGATGGCGATTTCAGATATCACTTCGGCGGTGAGCATCGAGCGACGACTCGTGGAGAACATCCCAGCATCGATGATGACGTCCGAGTTGAAGTTTTGGCGCTGCAAATTGCCGCCGATTTCCGGGGCGAGCAAATCGCCCTTGGTCTTCTTCATCATTCGCGCCGCCTCCGAGCGCGCCTGGGAAGCGATACCTTTGGTGGCGTTGAAACTTTCCGGTGCACCTGTGATGGAAATCGCCGCCGAGCGAAGTGGACCCAACCCGTGAAGCGCGGCTTCCAACACTCGATCCTCGCTCGTGGACGCCGTCTCGGAGATGATGAGCACTTGTAGCTTGTCGTTTTCGCGAATACAATCATCCACGAATCGCTCAACCCCGCTTCGAAGCTTGAGCGCGTGCTCGTCAATCATCAACTGGAACTGTTTCTCTTTCTCGTCGATCAAGTCGCGAAGGAATACGTCCCTCATCCGCGCTTCGTCCTCCCTCGACATCCCCGTCGGCGCGCCCGCGTCGACGACGCCCGCCGCGTCCGCGAGCGGCACCATATCCCCGAGTCTCTTTATCGCCTTCAAGTACTCGTCGTTATCGATCGCCCTTTTCGCCGTCGCGTTCAACTCGCTCGGGTACCCGTAAAAGTGAAAGTACCGCTCCAGCATCCCGTACGCGCTCCCGCCGCCGCTTCGCAACAGCGACGCGTACTCCCTGTGGTCCCAGTTCGCGCTCCGCACCCCTTTCGCCGCGAACGCGCGATTAAACGCGACTCGGTGCCCGTCCCCGTGCACGTCCACGAGCGCGCCGTCGCACTCAATCATCACCAGCGTCGTCTTCCCGTGCGCGCCGTCCACGACCTCCGTCGACGCGCGCGTCGCGCGCGCGCCCCGTCGACGCGCATTCAAACCACCGCGCCGCGCGAATCGCGTCGCGCGCGCGCCCGCGCGTCTCGCCGTCGTCATCGGCGTCATCGTCATCGTCGTCGTCGTCGTCGTCGTCGTCGTCGTCGTCGCCGACGCGGCGCGCGCGACGTCCGCGAACGAACGCACGCACCGACGAGTGCGGGCGCGCGTTCGACGTTCGAAATCGAACGCGCGCCGCGTCCGTCCGTCGGTTTTGCGCCACGTGGCGTGTTTTTTCCATCCGACGCGCCGCCCGCCAGGCGACGACGACGACGACGGATGGACGACGGATGACCGACGACCGACGACCGACGCTACTCGACCGCGCGACGGGACCGCGCGAGGACCCGAGCCGAGTCGCGCGCGGTGTCGGTGACCCGGCGCGCGACCCGGCGCGGCGTCGGTGACCGCGGCGTCGGCGCGCGAACGCGCGCGAACGCGCCTATCCATCGGCGCTCGCCAACGTTCGGGCGCGAGAAAGTTTGAACGCGACGGCGCGCGGAGGCGCGCGGGATGGAGTACGCGGAGTACAGACCCGATAGTAAAAACGTCGCGCTGAAGAATCGCAGCGCGTATCGATTGGTCGGACACACGTGCGCGACGTACGCGCAGTACGTGGTGTACGTCGCCGAGGGCGTGGCGAAGAATACGTTCAACGCGCTGCGAGGGATAAAAGACTGGCGGACGGATGATGAGAATGGGGAAAAGAATGACTTGACGCCGCTGAGCGCGGGTAAGGCTAAGGACTTTTTCTACATCGGGAACATGTACGGAAACATCGAGGATACGTTTAATCGACCGATTTATTCGTCGCCGGAGGATTTTATCGACGTCGCGATTCGGGCGCCGGAACACAACCGCGGGTACTTTGCGCGCTTGCAAGCGACGCCAGAGTCGAGAAAGTGCTTGAATTTGGGGAGTTATAATTATCTCGGGTTCGGTGGCGTCAACGAGCACTGCACACCGGTTGTGGAGAAATCTTTGAGCGAGTATCCAGTGACGAGCGGATCGCCCGCGGCGGAGCTCGGACGAGACAAAAACTTGCGCGAGGTGGAAGATCTCGTGGCCAGATTCGTAGGCAAAGAGAGCGCGTGCGTGGTCGGTATGGGCTTTGCGACGAATAGTACGGTGATTCCGGCGCTTTGCTCGAAGGGCGACTTGATCATTTCTGATGCCTTAAATCACGCATCGATCGTTGAAGGCGCGCGCTTGAGCGGGGCAAAGATTCGCCCGTTTAAGCACCAGTGCGTGGGTGACTTGGAACTCATCTTACAAGACGCGGTTTTGGGTGGATACAATTACAACAAGATTGTCGTCATCGTGGAAGGTATTTATTCCATGGAAGGTGAAGTTTGCAACTTGAAGCCGATCGTGGAGGTGGCGAAAATGTACGGCGCGCACGTGTACTTGGACGAGGCACACTCCATCGGCGCCGTCGGTCCGACGGGGCGAGGCGTGTGTGAAGAGCTTGGCGTTGATACCAAGGACATCACCGTCATGATGGGTACTTTTACCAAGTCATTCGGTGCCGCCGGTGGATACGTGGCGGGTGATAAAGAGGTTGTGGAAGCCGTGAAGCGCTTTTCGCTCGGGTACACCGAGGCGGTTTCCATGGCGCCGGCGGTGTGCGCACAAGTCCTCTCATCTTTGCGTTTGATTTCCGGCGAAGACGGCACAGATATCGGAAAGAAAAAGCTTGATGCGCTCCGAGCAAACTCGGAATTTTTTCGTGATGGCTTAGTAGCGCTTGGCTTGGAAGTTCTCGGCCATCATCCGTCACCAATCATGCCCGTCATGCTCTATCAACCATACAAGATTGGCGATTTCTCTCGTCTTGCTTTCAATCGTGGTTTAGCCGTGGTCGTCGTCGGTTCTCCCGCCACGCCGATAACGCTGCCGCGTGTGCGCTTCTGCATTTCTGCTGCGCACAAGAGGGCCGATCTGGAGAATGCATTGCACGTGATTTCTGACATTGCCGACGAGCTTTGCCTCAAGTTTAAGAAGTATCCCGCGAACCGATTTTTTCCGGGTTCCATCGAGGAGCTCGAAAAGCGAGAGCACAAAGAGAGTAAGAAACGAGTAGAGTACGCGTTAAAAAACAGAGAAAAGGCTTTGGAGTCTGCGTCTCGACTCCACTGGGCCCCCGTTTCCGTGGGCAGCAAGGTAAACGAAGAGATGAAACTCGAAGATGCCAAGGTTGAGCAGTTCGCCAAGTCCGAGATGAAGGATTCGTACGACATGGTACTTAGCTCGCAAGATTTCTTAGATTTGACCCTCGACGAAACCATGCGATCTCAGTGCGCTGAAACTATTCATCGCTATGGTCTCGGATCGTGCTCACCTCGTGGTTTTTATGGCACATTCCGTCCGCACATGGATTTGGAAGCCAAGATTGCGAAATTTCTCGGCGTGGGTGAAGCTGTGCTTTACTCTTTCGGCGTTTGCACTGCGTCCAGTGTCATTCAAGCTTTAGCGTCAAAAAGTGATGTGGCTGTGGTCGATCGAGGCGTTGGACCGAGTATCATCGCTGGTTTACGTTTGGCGAAGCTCGAAATTAGATGGTACAATCACGCCGATCCTGCTGATGCGGCGCGTGTTTTTGCGCAAATTGAAACCGAAGATGGTTCCACGTCTGCGAGGCTCACCCGACCTGTCAGACGTCGATGGTTGATTACTGAAGCATGTTTTGGCTCCACCGGTCGATGTGCGCCTCTCCGTGAACTTGTAGCTTTGAAGGATCATCACCATGCACGAATGATTCTCGATGAGTCGTTCTCCTTTGGCGCCATGGGTGAAAGTGGTCGTGGTCTGATTGAACACGTTGGACTACCCAGCAGCTCTGTTGATGTCATTTGTGCTTCGTTGGAGAACGCGTGCGCATCTGTGGGTGGTTTTGTGGCCGGAGATACGGGAGTCGTGGCTTACCAACGCTTGATGGGAAGTGGTTACGTCTTCTCAGCGTCCTTACCGCCCTACCTCGCGACGGCTTCTTTACACGCCATCAGCCGCATCGAAGCTGAACCGGCCATGGTTGAAAAGCTTCATGACGCGGCGCGACGTACTCGCAGCGCACTCGTCAGTGGAGACATTCCCGGTATGACTACTGATGCAGATGCCGACTCGCCAGTCATCCCCGTCAAGCTCTCGGCCGGCGTTGGGAGCGGGGACGAGAACATGCTTCTGCATCGCATCGCTGCTCGTATGCGAAGTAAAGGATTTGGTGTGTGCGTGGCTCGAGTCAGTCCTGTCATTTTACCGTCTCACCGCCCCCCGCCGTCCCTTCGTCTATATGCGCACGCCAGTCACACGGCGGACAAGATTGACAAGATGCTCACAGTGCTTCGAGATGCTGCGTTGGATATCCTCCCGCAGCACGCTTTAGCGTCGCCATTACCGCAAAAGCGACCGTCGCTCGATCATCAAGTTCACGTTTCGCCCAGGTCACTATTCACATCGCAGTCGTACTCTACTGATGCGCCAAGTGTGCCGAAAACGTTCAATAGCAAAGAACTCGAAGCCATCAGGAAAAAGATGATGGTTGAAGAAGAGATGGAAGAAACCAAGGCTTGGAAACTTTCGCTTCTCGATAACGACATCGATGAAGAGCCGAACAGTCTTTCCGTGCCTCTGCTCGTGGGTTTACTCTGGTGTCACAATTTATTCCGCCGTTACATCATCGGTCAAATCAACATCACCAAACACTTGGTTCCTAACATTCTCACTAAAGTTGGCTTGCATCCAGAGCAAGTCGGAACCGTCGGTCGCACTTTCCACGTCATTTCAATGTGGTTAGGCAGCCGAAACTTTTACTATTTAGTACTTCCCGTTATCGTGTGGACTGTGGACAGCAGTTACGCGCAGTTAATGATGATTATTTACTGCATGAGCTGCGCCTACGGCTGCCTGACGAAGGGTACGATGAGCACTCAGAGCTCGAGTAAGCGACCGGCGCAAAGTTCTCTCGGCGCTCTAGCTCCTCATAAGGTGTACGCATGGCCATCGATTGCTGGTATGAATGCTTCCGCCATTCCTTTCTTCGTGCTTCGTTGGAGATACGGCAGCGTGCCGCTTTGGGAGATGGAGCATCCTTACATCGTCGTCGGAGATTACCTACTCGCATTCGCTTATATGATGGCGATCGTAATCAGCCGCTTGGCCACTGGTGAGTCGCCAGCCAATATGCAGGGTGGTGTAGTACTCGGTGCGGTCGGGCTGCGACTGGTTTTACCTCTCATGGATTGGTGCAACGCCGGCCTCCAGGCTGGGACGGTGATGACGACGCAAGGCGCTTCTTTCCTCGCCTTGACGTCCGCGGCGATTCTTCTTTTCCCTGTCCCGCTGAACAGCCGAGGTCACATTCTTGTCGCCGCGCAGACGTGCTACCGCCGCATGTGGCGCACCTTGTTTTACATGCTTGCATTCATAGTGGGCGCGATTTGGCGCGAAAAGCCGACGAAAGTCGCGGCGTTTCCAACGACAATCCGTGAGTGGTTCACCTTGATTGCCGCGAAGGCTATCATCGGCCACATCGTTCTTTACGTCGTTGTTCTCGCGATTGGATCCCTCGCTAAGATTAGTTTCGAAGGTGCCCTTCGCCTCTATGTGCGAGAGATTAAACCGCGCGTGCAAAAGCCCGGGCACAAGAGCGGCTCCGTCGGCACGGTGCACATGCGCCGCGCCGCACTCTACTTCGTCGAGCTCGCCCAGGACATCACCGCCGGTCTCACCACTGCGAACGTTGTTCCAAAAATTTTCGACGCGCTCGCAATTTAAAAGACGCTGTAACACCATTCGTTTTTCAATAGTCTTGTCCGCCAGCTGCGAAAGAAAGAAAGCGCCCGCCTCTCGGAGGTTGTCTTTTCCACAAGATGAGGGAGGTGCCGACGCCAGTTCGCGCTCGACGTCGAAGATGTCCGCCACCGCGAACTCTCGCGCGTACGTCGCTGACGTCAAATCCCGGTCTTCGTCCCGTGGACGACGCGCTGTGAAATCGCGCCGCGCGCACACCACGCCGCGCGCCGTCGGCGTGAGCGATGACGTCGTCACATCTTCGTCGTCGTCCTCTTCTGATTCTATCGAGAACGGGCCGTGTAAGATGAATATTTACGCCCTGGCCGCGTGTGCGGGACGCGGTGAAGCCGCGACGACGCAGCAGCGCGACGAGATGCGCGCGCTTGTGCGCTCGTTGACGAATCCCACGGCGGCGCCGGCGCGAGACGAGCGGCTCAACGGAACGTGGGAGTTGGTGTACGAGAGCAGCGGTTTTCCGTTCCGCTCGTCCCCGTTTTTTTGGGCCGTGGGTAAGCTCCTTGGTGAGAATGCTGACTTCTTTTACGGCGCGCACGAGCATCAGACGAGCATGTTTGGCGGCGGCTGCGGGACGTGCTTGCAGAAAATCTCCGAAGGCGCGCTCGAGAGCGACTGCATCGTCAAGGCTTCGCTGGGCGTCCCACTCCTCGGATTCGCCCCGCTTTTCTCTGGATACGGTTCCGTGATAACTAAGGGTACGACTCGGGTGTTGGACGACGACACGATCGCGATGCCACTGGGATCTTTGTCGACGACGGTGCGGCAAGACGACGCCAATGTTTTGCCAGCGTTGAACTTCTTGAATGGCACCACGGTTCCCGTAGGCGACGTCATGGGTCGAATCGCCGATGGTGAGTCCGAGGTCACCATGCGCATAACTTACCTCGACGAGGACATGCGCGTGAGCGAGTTAGAGGACGGCACGCAGCTGGTCTATCGTCGACGCGTCGCGTAAACATTCTTGTGCAATAAATTTAAGGTTGAACTCGACTTCGACTTCACCGCCTCATACGGTCGCGCGTCGTGTATCATGCGAGCTTACGCGACGAAAGCAAAAGCGTGTGCGAATGTGTGTCGTGCGTCCGACGCTCGTGGCTCGAATCGGCCAACTGTCGCCGCGCGTCGACGTCGAACGACGACGTTGGCGCACAAAGATAAAGCCGACGTCGTCGTCATCGGTGGCGGACTAGCCGGTCTTGCGGCGTGTAACGAACTAGAAAAACGTGGGGCCGATTACGTTTTGCTTGAATCCAGCGACGATGTCGGCGGGCGCGTGCGCACAGACATCGTCGATGGGTTCTTGCTCGATCGAGGCTTTGCCATCTTTCTCACTGGATATCCTGAGGCGCAGAAAGTGTTGAACTACGACGCGTTGGAGTTGAAGCCGTTTTATGCAGGCGCGGACGTGCGATTCAACGGTGCGTTTCATCGCGTGGCGGATCCGTTTCGTCACCCGCTGGATGGGTTACAGTCGTTGACGAATCCGGTGGGGAGCGTCGCGGACAAGGTGCTCGTCGGGCTGGTGCGATTCCAAACCTTGCTAGCGATGGGAACGCTGGATGAAATGATGTCAGCCGACGGAGAGACGACGATCATGAAGCGTTTAAAGGATTCTGGATTCAGTGATGAGATGATTGATCGATTTTTTCGTCCATTTATGGCGGGGATTTTCTTCAACCGCGAGCTGACGACATCGAGCAGACTGTTCAATTTCGTGATGCGCATGCTTGCGACTGGGCAGAACTGTCTGCCGGCCAAAGGGATCGGAGCGGTGAGCGCTCAGCTGCGCGGTTATCTCACGGCTGACAGAGTTCGTGTGAACGCCAAGGTGACGACATTGAGCGAGCGAGACGCTGACATGTCTAGAACGCTCACGCTTGACAACGGAGAAACAGTGACGGCAAACAAGTCCGTCATCATAGCGTGTGAAGGGCCTGAGGCGGCCAGATTACTCGGTGGCTCCTTGGAGCAGAGTCCAAGTAAACCAGAGTCCGCAGTCGGCACGATGTGCCTGTATTTCTCCATGGACAAGGCACCAACGGATGATGCCATTTTGTATTTGGACGGCGACAACAAAGGGGGTATCGTAAATAATTGCTGCTTTCCCAGTAACGTGGCGCCTTCCTATGCCCCATCCGGGAAAGCGTTGGCTTCTGTGTCTATCATTGGTGTCCCGAGCGAAGACGACGCTAAGATGGAGGCCAAGGTTCGCGATGAACTTTCTTCGTGGTTTGGTGACGACCAAGTTGCGACGTGGCGTTTGTTACGCACCTATCGCATCCCGTACGCGCAGCCCAATCAAGAGCCTCCGACGAACTTTGCTCGTTCGAGCGTTTTAGGCAATGGATTATTCATCGCAGGCGATCATCGAAGCTCTTCCACGTTCGACGGTGCGCTCGTTTCCGGAAGAATCGCAGCAGAGGCGGCGACCAAATAGACACCCGTAGAAGCCTGCCTCACAACAAGACCGCGCGCATGCGCGCTAGTAATTTGACATCCCAACGCGTAGAAGTACATACCTATCGTGCACCGATTTCGCGCACGTATCGTCGTCGCACGCGCGCCTCGGGGATGACGACGACGCACGAAGACGTACCCACGGCGACGAATTACCTCACGCCGATGCGAACGATGGAAGACCTTCAAACCGCGGAAAGAGCGCGCGATGCGGTGGTTTTGTTGAACTACGACCTGCCTCCGCACGCACTGTCTCTGTGGTTGTCGTGTTCGTACAGAGTGTGCGCGGACGGCGGAGCGAATCGCGTGCAAGACTTGCGAGCGGCGTACGACGCGGCGACGAAAGAGTTGAACTACAACGGAGATGACGTGTTTAAGCACCCTCATCGAATCGTGGGTGATATGGATAGCGTATGGGGGTCTGTTGCGTCGTTATATCGCGATAACAAAGCGTACGGATGCCTGTTGGATGATCAAAGCGATGACCAGGATTCGACAGACTTTGTCAAGTGTCTGAGAGCCATAGTGAAACACAAGCCGGAAGTCAAGCGCGTGTTCACCTTGGGCGCACTTGGAGGACGGCTGGACCACGTTTTATACAACATGAAGACTCTGTTTGATTTTCCAGAGCTCGAGATTGTTCTGATTGGAGACCATTCGATGGCGCGCGCGGTGCCCGCGGGCGAAACAATCATCAAACGCGACACACGTTACAAACTCATGCACTGTGGATTGGTGCCATTACAAGGCGACGCGCGCGTGTCAACCGTTGGTTTAAAGTGGGATTTGAACGATGAAGTGATGTCTTTCAACGCCGGTGGATTGATCTCAACAAGTAACCAGTTCATCGAGGACAAGGTCGTCATTCGGACCGATGTTCCGCTTTTGTTTACGGCGTCTCCGCCGATGCCACTTTGACAAGGAACGAGGCGTCTGAGGAACGCAAAAAATATAGATAATCGCTTAGTGCTCAAGTGAGCGAATAGACGTAGACCTTAGCGTGTTTCAATCACACAAATCTATCGTTAAAATTCTAAACGCTAGTTCGAGGAAGCCGCCACGCGCATCCCTCAGATTGGCTTGACCTTCATGTGTAACGTGATGAGCGAAAACACCAAGCACTTCAAATCTTGCACCAGGTAATAAAAGTTCCTAAAGCCGTCCGGATCTTTACTATTCTGTACGTCCAACAGCGACCCAATCTTTGACGTCGTGAAGGATGTGTGATCGTCTCCGTACACAATCTCCAACTCCTGTCGCCCCTCACGATCGGGCTCGGGCCAATTTCGATCGTCCTCTTTCATCACTTCGCTCTCTTTGATGATTCGCGCCACCTCATTCAGCATCTCGCGCGACACCGTCATCTCTTTACGAATGCACGTGTCATTCTTGTAGTTTGAGTTGTTCGCGTATCGAAGCTTGCCGCACGGGCGAAACTCGAACTCGAGGAACTCGTGCCCGAATCGGCCTTTGTGTCCGACGTAGTACCGCACGTAGAAGTCATCCATGGCCCTTTGCGGCAGGGCGCGGCGCGTCTGCTTATGGGACGCGACCCAACAGAGGTTTCAGAGAGTCTCCCAAAAAGTGCATTGGCGGGAGAAATCGTCATCGCGCGACGCCGCACGAGCGCTCGCGCTGCGCGGTCAAACAACATGGACGATGAGGCGTTAAAATCGCCACCATCGCTCGCGCGCGGTGATGCTCGAGTGGTGACGCTCAACGCCTCCGTCGATGGCGTCGAGCCCGCGCTCGTGGTGACCACGCACGCGGGGTCGCAGTACGCCTTCAACGTCCCCGAGGGATTCGCCAGGCTCGCGCTGGAGTGTAAGATTCGACCGACGGGAAAATTGCGAGCTGTGTTCGCCGCGGACGATTCCGCAGCCTCGCTGGGGGGGCTAACGGGGTTGATTTTGCGCCTGTCCGCGGATGGGCACGAACGGTTGGCAGTGGTGGGGCCGAGCGGAACGAGCGCCCAAGTTGAGGGCGCTCGGAAATGTACGCGGTGGGTGCATCCTGAAGTTGATGGAGTTGAGCTGTGCGCGAATTCTAAACGGTGTGGGGGTATTGGGTGTTACGCCGACAACGCTGTGACGGTCTGGCCGCTGTTTCTTGAAGACACATGTGAATGTCTAGTCTGCGAGTGGGAGAATCATAGGCGTCAGACGGCGACCACGAGTGATGAAGAGGAGGATGTAGATGAGGGAGGCCATATTGGCGGCGAACAAAGTGAAGGCGTAGAAGACGATAAGATGGCGTCGCCGTCATCTCGTGTGAAAATGACAAGTACGGACAATACAAAGACGGCGTGCGTGGGTTACGTTTGCGAAGTCAAGGAATTTGACGATGCGCCTGGTGTGCGCATTGCGATTATTCATGTGAAAAGTATGGATTTGATTGCACGACTTGATCAGAATCCGACGCTGAATTGCTTCGCATCAAAGGATCTGCACTCACTGGATGCAATGTTCCATTGTTCGCCAACCGACGTCGCGGACGCTCCTGGTTATAAGTCATGGTTAGAATCAGTCGATTGCGAGCACTTTTTCTGCCGTGCTCAAAATGAACTGGGTTTTCGCGCTAGCGCCCGAATGTCTCTGCGATTGAACACAGTCGATGCGGAATCGTTTCCCATTCCGAGGGCGTTTGGAGACAGCGATGCCAAACAGCGAGTGAGTGATAAATTCACAAGCCTTGGGCTGTGTGCTTGTGTGCATATTCGGAAGAACACTGTCGCGAAGTGCGAGGTAGATCATGTAGTGTTTCGTCCTGATGATGTTGATCCCGACGCAGTACTGAATGAGCTTGCGACGAAACACCCAGAGCTCGCTGCGGCAGCGCAAGCATCACTCACCAGAATACACCGAAAAGAGATGGTTGATCTCGAAGAAAACGGAGATGCTGAGACAAGTCAAGCCGTGGCGTCAAATTTGAAATCGCGCTTAATGCGGGGCTTGATAGGGAGGAAGAAGCAAAAGATAGAAAATGATACCGAGGTGATTTTCCTTGGCACTGGGTCCGCCGAGCCAAACAAATATCGGGGGAGTAGCGGCATCCTCACTGAATTGCCGCGGTCAGTAGCGGCGAAAACGTCCAAAACATGGATGATGTTAGACTGCGGTGAGGGGACCGTGGGTTCGATTCAAAGAATGTTTGGATGCGCGACGATGAAAAGGATTGTCAAGAATCTGAAAGTTGTTTGGATTTCACATCATCACGCAGATCACATGCTTGGTGTTCGTGGTTTATTGGAAGTACATGCTCGCGTTTGCAACGCGCCTTTGACGCTTGTGGGCCCAAGGGTCCTCGAGGAATGGCTACATACTTGCGGTGTGTCCCAAAATCTATATCATTTCGTCCATTCGCGCGACTTGTTTGCAGGACCATTTGGCCGTCTGCCACCGCCTCCGCCGCCCACAAAATTGCAGAGCGTGTCGCGATCACCTCTGCCACCTCCGCCGCCACTAGATGAAGGAAATCAACGACATTCAATTTTTGATCAATCCAATGCCTCGGCTAAGTCTATGGAGAGCCGTCTCATGCAGTTGTGTGGATTGAGTCGATTTGAGGCCGTGGCCGTTGAACACTGTCGCGACGCCGCGGCCCTCGTCGTCGGATCGCCATCTGGGTGGAGTCTGGCTTACTCTGGAGATTGCAGACCGTCGCGAGGTTTCGCCCGTGCAGCAAAAGGGTGTGCCTTGATGATCCATGAGGCGACTTTTGATAACGAACTGAGTGACCATGCGGTGCGGAAACGACATTCCACCACCGCTGAGGCACTTCAAATTGCGGCAGACGCTGGAGTAAAACATATCGTCTTGACGCATTTCAGTCAAAGATATCCCAAAGCAATTTATCTCGATGAGGTTAAGATTAAGCCTATTATCGCTTTCGATGGATTTCGGTTGCGTTATAGTCAGCTTGAGCGTGTTCAAAACTTGCAACATATCATTACGATGGTGAACGGTGTTTCGAGCTCCAACGTCGACAAGATATAGCTGTAGATTTGTAGTCAAAAAAGCGCGCGCATAGAAGTATGCTTCTTCAGTTGGGCTATCGTCGATGTTTTGCAAGCGTCGTGCATGCGCAGACCGAGTCTGTGACGTATTTTCTCGCGGACGCATGTCATGGCGTCGGTTTCACTCTGGCAAAGAGTATTCTGGGAAAATCACCCATGACTAAACTCGCGGCCGCGACGCAGAGCACGGCGTGCGCGCAAGAATTCAAGAACGCTTTCTGGGACGGCGACCGACTGATAACATCATCTTTTGACCTGACTGACCAACGTCAGTTGGAAAATTTTGTATCGAGGTCGAAGTATAGTCTAGGTGACGACGTTCAAGTCTTGCTCGCGAATGTAGGAGAATTACCGAGTCGATGGCAGCGCCAGTTTCTTACAACGCCTTTAATCGGAGATACGATCGCGAGTGAATGGATCCGACTGTGTAAAGACGTTGCCGCCGTTGGAATTTTACTGAAGACCATACTGCCGTCCATGATGGCGGCGCCCACACTCATCGGACGCCGAAAAGTTGTTGCAATATTTTCGCATCAATCACCACGTGCATCGGCAGTGAACGCCGTTGCGTTCAAAGTTGCGAATGCTGCGCTTGACGAGCTTGTACGATCAACGAGCGTAGAGTTAGCTCGAAACGCAGCGCAATCGGAATTTGTTGTCGTAAAAGTCTCCACGCCGATTCTCGCCGATCGCGGGGCACAACTTGAGTGGTGCACAGAAGTCAGCAAGCAGATAGATCGGCTCAGAAAAGATGAGAGTTTTGCACTCCAGTACGATGGTCAAAGCTTACCCATTCCAGGGTATCCAGCGCAGATTGACACTTTTGGGTACGATTCTAATGTGATGTGAAGTGTGTTACAAGCTTCTAATACTACGAGTGTCGGAACGTCGTCGGCGCGCTGCTGCGCAGGTGCGAGCTACAGCTCGAGGAAAAGCCGCAGCCGGCGTCGACGTCGGCGATGGATGAATTCACGAGTACGATTGCCAGTTGAATGCGATATCTAGTTCCCCACTTTTAGCGTTACCAACCTTGAACCTAGCTTCCATTGATCCACCGTGTTCTAAGATGGTGGCGATGGGTACTTCAAGGTTACCCATAAAGTTACTCTTTGTTCCGATCGGGAAGGTTGAATCGACGTCGAACAACTCGATTATGACCTTGCTTTGTTCGCTCGCCGGGGAGAATTCGAATCTTGCATTGAACTCTGGATTGAGATTCTTGTAATGTACCTTGGAAGTGTACACGATGAAATCTTTTCCATCCTTGTTTTTCTTACGCGCGCTTTTGCGCGTCTCCTTATCCATCAAGGCGGAGCTTGAACTCATGCTCTCAACTGGAAGCTTGACTTTGACGTAGGGATCAGATAACCCGTTTGAGTCCATCACCTGCAGATTGATTCCGCGAATCACATGAACAGTCAACAACCCGAGCCCCGCAAAGAGCTCCTTTGCGGCAACGCTACCAAATTGTATGAATTGAGTATTCAGCAATAGTCGCATCGGTGGCTTCTTCACGTTCCCAGCTACCTGCTCAGGGAAATCGAGCCACAATTCTTTTTCGGCGCCATCTTCCGTTGCGTCTTTGATTGTATCAATCCGCACCTCTGTCATCGCGAGTCGAGTTTCGTAGCTAAGCGGGTCTGAATCATAGTCGAGCACGCTTACTTTCAGCGTGCGTAAGTCAACGTCATCGACCGGAATGTAAAAAGTCTCATTCCAAATTGGATCTTCGTTGTTCATCATGGTGGTAGTTTGCACTTGTAACCCATGCTTTTTGACGAACATCTTCACATACGGATCTGTTTTCGAAAGTAGATCCGTTCTCGGAATGTTTTCAGCTCGCACCACAGTCGCCTTGAGAACCCCAGTGTTACGCAATTGCAACATGTGAGTATCGTACCACTTGAAGGGTTTGATTTCTCCGTCCGGCATGGTAATTGGATCGAAGTTGAAGCTCAAAGGTATGACTAGTCGTTCGGGCTGAATGAACATGTCACCAAGTAGGTCGGCAACGAATTCTTCCAACCATTTATCGACGACATTGTACAGCACATCCAAACCACTAGGAAGCTCGCAATGAAATTCAACGATGGGTCGTTCTGTCATGGAAACTGTTAAACCACCGAGCGGACTTGGGAGTGGCACCAGCGGGTTGAGAGTGATTCTCAATTTCGTATAGATTTCGAGATCTTTGACCGCAATATTTATATCCGCTCCAATGTGCGTCTTTGCAGCGAGGACGATGTTCGATTTCCCAGCCCAAGCAAAATCTACGTCGATGCTCGTCGCCATTCCTTCAGCTTTCGTACCTACGTAGGTGAAGTTTCTGAAGACGAATGGGTTCTCACCAAAATCAAGTTCTTTAAACGTCAAACGCTTCAACATAGACGGTCTAGTCGCTTCCATGAGCGGATCAAGTATTTCTCGCAACATACCACTGACTGCTTTGTTGTAGAACGGCCACACGGTAGTCAATAAATTGTTGAGCCAAGGAACGAGTTCGTCAGGGCGATACCTTGCCCACACCGGCGCTGCGTTCATGTACTGCATATCATTTGTACGCACGGCAGGTAAGCCCATAAGCTCAGTCATGCGTGCTGCATTCTTTTCAATTTCCAAGAAGGCCGATAACACTGCATCGATCTCTGCTCGAGATTGAAGACGCGTCTCGTGCTTCCTCACTACCAACCATCCACCTATGAAAGCGAAGAGAAAAGAGAAAACACCTCGGTTATTGCTCAACCAGTCGATGCTATAAATAACCGTCACCTGCCACGTGAAGCAGATCGCACAGATGATCGCCGTGGCAATCTGCGACTGAACCAACGAAGCGCGCCAAAACATGCGCTCAATTTGTATCTTTAAACTCAGCAGCACGTACACGATCAGAATGGTGGACGCAAACGCAAGCAATCTGCGAATATGCGATGCCGTCGAGGCGTCTGGCGAAAGCTTTCCGGAAAAGACGACGTTCGGCACATAAGTCATTGCGAGCATAGCCAACATTCCAATTTTACTCAAGTTCAATCCGGCCTCCTTGGCCGAAGACTTCAACATCTCCGGCGTCGGTCCGTTGAAAATCGGACCAGTTCCAGGAATATACGTCGAAAAGTCAGCTATATCGAACACGTTTCTCTCTCGCAGTACGTGGTCGCCTCGAGAAAGATCGCCGATGGCATATGCCTTTGGCTTTTGCACCGTATCTTCTTGCTTGATATCCGGTGGTGCGATCCATTCAGGACCTTCCCATTTCGGTAACACGTTGGGAGCTAATTTAGGTTCATTTTCGTATCTCTTAAGTCGAGCGCTCAACTCCACAGCTTCTTCCGTCTTCGTAGCTTTATCGCGGATGTCCAGGCGCAGACGAGAGTCGTCATCGTTGTCGGCGAGAATCTTTCGCGTTTGATCGCTCAAGGATTCATTCCGACGCGGAGTGAACGTATCGATCCTTTGTATGTCTTCATCAATCATATCGTCCTCATTACCCGCCGCCAGCGCGCTTTTCTTCTTCTCCTTGAAATCCTTGCTCTTTGGCTTCTGAGTCTTCGACGCGGTCGAAGCGTGCTTGTCGTCATCGCTCCTCGGAAGGATGCCACTGATATCGCCGCTCATATTTCCACTGCTAGTTCTTAGCTCCTCCGAGGATTTCAAGCTCGCAGCTGACTCCAAACGTCGTCCATCGGCCGTCTTTCGTAATTGGAACTCCGTCTCCTCGGCCTCGGGAGCGTCGACGCTTTTCGAGCAACACGAACCCATCGTTGCGACTGCGCGACGACGGGCGCGACTTGATGCTTAAATACTCGTGCCGGTGTGGAGAATCCGTGACCGCACGTGCGGGGAGCGCGTTAAAGTGAGGCTGGATCGAACGATTAATTAGCGCCGCTCCGATCGATCAACCGAGCGGGTTGAGCTGGGTAACAACAGAAGAGTACCTCGGAATGGGTGACGACGCGATGCCTGGAAGACTAGGCGAGATCGTAAAAGAAATAGATTTGAAGTGCATCATCGTCGCTATTCAATGAAAACGGGGTACTAAGGATTAAGAATAGTGCTATCGCCGATATGAAGCAGGTTGTTTCAACTCAACCGCCCGCGGCGAACCTGGCGAGTCTCTTGAGCGCCGGGAACCAATAGGAAACTTCTTCCCAGTGCTTCTGCGAGAGATGCAGCAAGATTGAGTTCACCGCGGGTGTGTTTCCGGACGCTAAACAGTCAGAGAGTGTCACCAGCGCCTCCACGACGGGCTCCGTGATGGTGTTCTCGTCGTCCGCGCCCGCCGCAGCTCCTGTGTTGTTCAAGAAGACGAACAACCCACCGATTTTGTTCGATATCCCTTCGAGTTCCTTCAATTTCATCGGCGGTGCGCCTTGCATGGCGAGCTGATACTTTTCTCGCAGCGTGTTCACGATTGATAAATTATTCTGTCTCACTCGAGAGACGTCGGTGTTTTCAATCGTAGCCGAAGCCGGCGGCTTCGGCCAACCCGGCGCTGGGCCAACCCACGCTCCACCGCTACAATATCTCTCTCTACCTCTCAACGACGTCACCGTCGACGCACTCGGTGAAGGCGTAGACACAGGGACGCCACCAACGACGCGTTGCGGCGCCGCAGAGGGCGCAAACTGAGCCGGCGAAGGGTGTCCGACCAACGGCATCGCCAGCGTTCCCGTGTGCGCGATGGCGCCCGGGTTGAACACTGTTACGTTTGCCGGCGTCGGCGGCACCGCTTGAGGCGCGATTGACGCCGTGGGCGAAGGCACGGCGGGCGGAACGAGCGCTGTCGGTGGTGCCAGAGGCGCCGTCGAAACCGACGCCGCGACGTCTTCTTCGCGCCATCCCTGCGTCGGGGGCGCACCAGGGACGAACCCGCCGCGTGCACCGAGCGAACTCAGCGGGGGTTGGCTGGTGAACCCCATGAAGGGCGCAGGCACCGCGCAGTGTGGCTTAAGATGGTGATCGCTGGATGCTCGAGTGCGAGTGCGAGTGCGGACGACGCGAGACGTTTCAAAGAAGAGATGGAGACGCTATGTTTACTACTCGAACTCGGTCTACGGCTATGCTGGAATACAATCTATTAAGCTATTTCTAATTTTCATGGTCGTTTGTCGCGTGTACGTTCTACACGAACGAGAAAACCATATCCACTTCGCCATGTACGAGGCGAATTTGACGTGACTTGACGAATTTCAAAGAGCACTCGACCACAGATTCGCCCGATCTTCCTAGATCGCTGTCGTTCAAAGGCGCTTCAGAGGGAACGCATGGCATATAATGCGAAGTTCCTAACGGTAAAGCACCTCGAGTGAACGTGTGTCGCCATGAGGGAGTTAAATCCCAGATGTACACAAACGATAATTTGTCCAAATACGCCGCTACTTGATTCCCATCCGCATCGAACGACACTGCTTTCACAGAGAGCTCACCGGAATCGTACTCATCCATGGAAATCGATCGCATGTGGTCGACGAGTACGTTTGAAGAGTGTTTGACGCTGTTTTCGGGTGAGGTAAGGAGGCCGAGTGGATTCGACCAATTCGTCGCCAAGGCTTCACTCGTGGCTCTGTCAGTTAAATCTGTATGATTATCCTCCAAGGTTCGCCACTTCGTGGCAGTTTGTAAGTCGTATACGATCATGACAGTACCGTTTTTCACAGCTCCATGTATGGCAGCCGTAAAACGCTGCGTCTCGCGATGGAAAGCCATCGATGAGGATTTACCAAGCTCAGTCAATAAAACGTTGACGCCTTGCAAGCAACTTTTCCTCAACGCTGAATTCGAGGGATTCAGCGCTAGCATCACGGTATCCATCAAGTAGGCAGCGTGAACTTGCAGCATTTTCACATTAGTCTGAGCGACGCGCATGAGCGCCATGAAGGCTAGCATGTGAGCCGGATGCTCTGGAGCCAGACTACGAAGACGGTTGTTCATGTGCGTAAAGAAGAACGGCGGGCTCGCTCCAGCGAAAGCCGAGAGCACGTCGCTCAGCGCTTCTCGGTTGATCATGGACTCAGTGGGATCGGTTGACATGCTCATAACTTTCGAAGAAAGCTCAAACACTTCTTCCAGGGCTTTGTTGGGATCGGCTAAACAGGACATCCAGTTTGAGTGCTTGATGCCTTCTGTCAATAAAGCAGCGGAGGTCAGGACGACCGTCTTACTGGGGGATTTCAACCCCTCCAGAAGGGCGCGAGAGATCTTGATATTCCAGCTGTCGTGCACAGTCGTATTCGGTGTCAAGCAAGCCGTGCTTGAGATTATTAAACCGAGTAAACCGTTCCCGAATTGGGAGTTGGGCGTCAAGCGATCCCATCTTGCGAATTGCTCGCACGTGAACAAATCATCCGGCGCTGCAAGCTCGAAAGACGGTGGTAAGGATTTCATAAGACAAGCGCACAGGAGTCTTTTCGAAGCTTGGCGCACGCACTCGACTTTGTCCATGCAATGCCACGCGTAAAAAACTAAATCCGCGTCATCAACTACCCTATTCCTTGCCTCGACTGCTTCCATCACTTCGACGTACGGCGCCATGCTCACCGCCTCGCTCACTTGAACAATTCTGATGGCCGTGGCCGCCATAAAGAGACGGAGCTCGCGAGTTGTTGACGGCTTTTTCATACTGCGGACACCTGGTAAGTCAAAAGTTACCGAACCTTTCGCACCGATGACACTCACGTCTGAGTATCTCGACTTGTTTGCGAAGAATTCATCAAATATGCTGGCGTCGAGGTTGCCTTCGGTTGATAGCACGAGCATTCCTAACAGTAGGTGCAGCGCGCGTACTTCTTCGTCAACGAACGATCCGCTTATCACTGATGGCGATGATTTTATCGAATCGAGACTGATTCTTCGTTTAACACCGTGCGAAGGGAGACCATTCGATGCCGGGTCCAGTAACGCGTTGATGTCTGCGCTGATCGCGAACACGTTTGTTTGCACGCATCTCCACATCAATGGCTGAGGACGTCTCCTCGTGTACTTCCACTGACGCTGCGCCGGACCCAGCATGCCATGGAGCACGACGTGAAAAGACCCTTCCCGAAGATTGGCCATCATCGCTTGCACAGCGCCTCCCGTCAAGTGGCGCTCCAACACCCCCGTGAGAATGTCCCAAACGTGCAAGCTTCCGTCCTTACTCAGAACGGCTAGAACGCCTCGAGGTGCGTTCCATATCATTTCTTTGACTCCGAAACCGTTTCCAGGCATGATGAAATTAACGGCCCACGTGTCAGCGGACACTAGACCGAGCACTCCGTCATCGCCGATGGTGATGAACACGTTGTTCCAGCTCGCATCGCGAGCACTCATAGGTGCGGGGAGAAGCCACCGCACCGGACCTTGGTGGTGACGTAGCACGGCCATATTTTTCGATGATGCGTAGTCCCATGCGCGAACTGTGCCATCCTTGCCACCCGATAATAAAAAGGATTCCTTCTTATCGCCAGTCCAGTCCAGCAAGGAAAGCACGGCGCCGTCGTGTCCGCGGAAACTCGTCGACGGTGCGCTGCTTCCGTACAATGGCTGGGAACATATGGTCCCATCAGAGTAGCCGTACACGTACGATTCGGGGGCGTATCGTGCTCCTTTCGCGGGTGCACACGAAGTCACGACCACGTTCGAGGGAGAAGACTCCCATCTATCTGCCAAGGAAAACGAACCAGCCGGAGAAGACACGACGCAACAATCTTCACTGCCTTGCGCGCACACGCGTCCGATCGCGGTGTCGAGCTCGTGATGAAAAACGTCACGCTCGCGCACGTCACCGATGTATTGCACGATCGGTTTAGCGATATTATTCCACCCAGTCAAATCGAACGCGCTCGCTTCTGGCGCCGACGGCGATTCGTCGTCGCCGCTCTCGGCGGGCGCTCCGACGCACGACCAGACGTGCGTCCGCCCATCTTCATCGCGCACACCGAGCGCCCCGCTCGAGTCCACGAAAATCTCCACCATTTTTTTCAATTCTTGAGGTATCTCCAGCACCACGCCAACGTCGCTCAGTGGGTCGATGACTTCGCATCGCCGTCGCCGCGTCGCCTCCGCGACGACGACGACGGCGACGCCGCCGACGCCGTTCGCGAATTCCACTTCTCTTTCGCACACCATCCCCACTCTTTCCCCACCGCTCGCGATGAATCGTTTATGTAAGCACTCCCCGCTTCGTCGATCCCACGCGCACACCCCTCCGCTCGCATCCACGCTCACCATCGCCCTTCGCGTCCTCGCGAACGCCTCGACGCCGTCGTCGTGTCCCGCGCACGCCTGTCTCGCCCCCAGCGCGTCGCCGTCGTCGTCGACCTCGAGCGCCCATCGCACGATCGCTCCGTCTCTCGCCCCCGTCCACGCCCACGTCCGCACGTTCGCGCGCGACGTCGTCGCGATCCCGTCGTCGTCGTCGTCCCGTTCGCCTTCGCCTTCGCCTTCGCCTTCGCCTTCGCGGTGCCGATTCGAGACGTCGTCGACGACGAGCGCGGTGACGACGTGCGCGAACGGCGCGTCGGCGAACTGCGCGCACGCGCACGCGCGCATCGGTGCGACCGACCGACGCGACGCGACGATGCGTGACGACGACGCGCGACGCGCGCGAATCGACGCGAATCGAATCCACAATCCACGGGCGCGTCCCGTTCGTTCGTCGCGTTCGCCGCGCGCCGCATTCGACGACGCGTGGAATCGCGACGGCGCGCGCGCCGAGCGATGACGACGACGACGACGACGACGACGATGATGACGCGCGGAATCGCGACGCGTCGACCGCCGTCGCGCGCGAACGCGCTCGCCGCGCGCGCGTCGACGACGCTGCGAGGCGACCGCGCGGTCGGGCGGCGCGGGGGGACGCGCGAAGACGCGCGGCGATGGACGCGCGGCGATGGACGCGCGCGACGAGGACGCGCGAGGACGCGAGCGATGCCCGCGGTGAAGGCGCTCGTGCAAGTCGATCTCGGGCCGTCCGTCGTCCTGGGATCGTCGCTCATGATTAGCGCGATTGCGCTGTACCAGGTGCGGGCGGCGAGGCCGGAGGTGTCGAGGGACAAGGACGTGTTCTTTAGCTCTATAGGATTGCTGTGCGGGGGGATTTTGATCTTTCAGGGATGGCGATTGGATCCGTTGATGCTGTTCGGGCAATTACTCACGACTGCCACCGCGGTGGCGTTCGCGACGGAGACGATTTCGCTCAGGCAAGAGTTGCTCGACGTCGAGGACGCGGGGGACTCGGGGACGCGCGGGCGACCGGGACGAGGGCAGCGAGGGCGACGATCGGGACGGGTTCGGTCGTTACCGCCGGTCAATGACCGCAATGTTGAGTCGAGGGTAGATTACGGCGCGCGCAGAGGGTATTCGCGCGAGAATGACGAGGAATCAGAAGACGCGTTTTACGCCGCGACGGCGGCGAGCTACGGAAACCGTCGCGCCGCGAGGTCTTCAACCGGCGCGCGCCGCGGCGACGACGGCGATTTCTACGACATCGACGCCGACGTAAGCGATAGTTTTGACGGCGAACAGTCCGATGACGACGCGAGTCCGTATCGCGATGGTTTCCGCGCCGCCGCGGGCGACGCGTCGTCGACGCCGCGGCCCTCGAGCGGCAAGAATTGGGAAAACGACGACTGGGATTTCGTGTAAATTACCCGCGGGCGCGTCGACCGCACCTCATCATTTGTTGTTCACCTTAAATAATCAAGTTTTTCCTCGCGCGCGCGACCGCGACCGACGCCTTCGTGCGACCTCACCCAACCCTGGCGCAGACGCGCGTCGCGCGCGCGTCCGCGTCATTAGAGGGTCCAAGGTCCGTGTGTTTTTATTTATCACGCAAACACACCGACGCCGTGATCCAAGATCCCGCATTGAATATCACGCGAACGCTATCTCTCGCACACCGATACTTTAGATCTCGTCATCCCGACGCCCGGGCGTCCGGATAGCGCACGCGAGCGTCGCGGCGTCAACGCGCGGCGCGCGAGCCATCGCGTGCGATGGCGACGGCGCCGAGTAAGATTGTGGAGAAGAAAGACTTCCCAGCGGGGCTCGGGGTTTTAGTCGTCGACGATGACTTGTTGTGCCTGAAAGTCGTGGAGAAGATGCTGAAGGCGTGCAAGTACAAAGGTGCGACCGATGGCGCGCGAGCGTTGCGCCCCGACGTTGAGACGACGCGGCGACGGAAGACACGGCGACGCGAACGCGAACGCGGCGGCGAACGATGCGAAGGAATACGTTCGATCGTGCGTGGGCGCGCGATGGACGCGCGAACGCTCGCGCGAGGCGCGCGAGGCGTGCGATTGGGAATCGGGCCCTCATCGGAACTCACCCTGGGACCCAACCCTGGACGAGCTAAGGGTTGACAAATCGGACGGGATATGACACGACGAGCGACGCGACGAAACGAACGCGACGACTGACGAAATGATGACGATGCCGTTGAACGCACAGTCACCGCGTGTTCCACCGCCAAGACTGCGCTGGAGATTCTGCGAACGCGAAAGGAAGAGTTTGACATCGTGCTGAGCGACGTGCACATGCCAGACATGGATGGGTTCAAGCTGTTGGAGATCATTCAGTTTGAACTCGCTTTACCCGTTCTCATGATGAGTGCGAACTCGGACTCGAGCGTGGTATTGAGAGGGATCATTCACGGGGCGGTAGACTATTTGTTGAAGCCCGTTCGAATCGAGGAGTTGCGTAATATTTGGCAACACGTCGTTCGACGCGACTACTCGTCGGCGAAGAGCTCGGGATCGGAAGACGTGGAGGCTTCGTCGCCGAGCAAGCGTGCGAAAACGTCTGGGTCGAATTCGAAGAGCGAAGAGGTCGATCGGACGGCAAGCGAGATGAGTTCGGGCAAAGCGAGGAAGAAACCGACGGGTAAGAAGGGAGGCAAGAGCGTCAAGGAAGCGGAAAAGAAGGACGTCGTGGATAACTCGAACTCAAAGAAGCCTCGAGTGGTGTGGAGCGCTGAGCTCCACGCGCAGTTCGTGACCGCAGTGAATCAACTTGGAATCGATAAAGCTGTGCCAAAACGTATTTTAGATCTCATGGGGGTTCAAGGTTTGACGAGAGAAAACGTCGCGAGTCACTTGCAAAAGTATCGACTATACCTCAAGCGTTTGCAAGGAAACGATGCCCGCGGCGGCGGCAACGCCTCTTCGACTGGGGCCCGCTCAAAGGACGGACAGTTGAGCAATAACGGCTCCAAGATTTCCACGAGCACGTTCTTAGGGGATGATACCATCTTTCACGGCGGCGATTTGAGTCTCCCCGGGGACCTTCTCGTTGACGATCCGACGTTCGATCCATCTTTGCTCGCGCCTTTGGATTTAGAAAAGGTGGGCAAAGGCGACGTTCTCGGCGTCGATGCGTCGGACAACATGCTGAACTTTTTCTTTGAAGGAGATTAGATCACATTCCAGTAAATTATAGCTGCACGCGATGACTGTTTATCGAGCGCACGTCGGCGGTGTTTAGGTTTTCATACGCCGACGGTTTCAGACGTCATACGCGATTGGTAACGCTCGCGCCGCGCGAGCGTCTCCCCGGTCGCCTTCATTTAGTCCATACAACAATTCATCACCACATCTTTAGCACAACGCTTTAATCGATCTATTTCGATTCATTCACTAACTATTTTACGCGCCTTGGCGTCGTCCCATCGGACTCGCGCCGTCTTCGTCCTCGGCGTCTTCGTCCCTCCCCCGGGGGAACGGTGTCGGTCGGCATTCCTCGGCATGCGCGCGTGGGCCGTCGCGCGACGAGGATTCATCGCATCGCACGCGCGCGTGAGTGTCACCATGACGACGCACGCGATCGCACAATCGCTCGCGCACGCGCGGGACGCGCATCTCACGCCGCGTCATTCGTCGCATCTTCGACGCGCGCGCGAGTCGTTACGGATGCGAGTGACGATTGGGCGCGGGGCGAATGCGTTCGAGACGCCCAGGACGACGCACGCGCGGACTCGAGCGAGCGAACGAACGACGACGGCGATGACGTCATCACAATCGCAATCGCCGCCGAGCGCGCACGTGTTGACGGCGTACGCGGTGCGAGGCTCGTCGGGGACGCTGCCGGCGCTGCGCGTCGTCCCGCTCGAGCTGTCGGACGACGCCGGGAAGGCGTGCGTGCGCGCGCTGTGGAGCGCGGTGCGGTTACTGCGGGAGACGAACACGGATCGGGGAGGGAAATCGATGACGCCATTTTCAAACGAAGGCGCGTGCGAACTCTTCGCGCAGGCTGGAGTGCGAGACGAGGGGGACGTGCTGCGGTACGGCGTCGCGCGCACGAACGCGAAGGCGCTCGCGGAGAAGGCGCTCGGGCGGGGATCGACGAGGGAAGTCAAGGAGGGCGCGGCTTTTGATTTAGTGCCAAGATCGAATGATTTCGAGTCGCGGGTGGCGTACGGAGAGATCCTTCGCGAAGCGCTGTATGAGCACACGCTGAGTGTGGCAGGCGAGCTCTTCGACGTCTCGCGTTTGGGACGAAGCGGCGTGTTGCTCACGGCAAAGTTGACGCGTGGGTCATGGGCGTGGACGCCCGTGAGCGATGCCGTGGCGGTTTTAGATCAGTACACGATAGATATCGAGATTGGGGCGGAGGATTCGGCGCAGATACTATGCACACTCGGGCACGAGCTGCGGAGTCCGCTGAGCGTTCGTCAAATCTTGGACGATCCGTCGTTGATGGATCTCCCGGAGGGTGCCGAAGTCGTCGCGTTGGGCGGACCGCATCTTCAAGGACAACTTTCGTACACAAATATCGGCGGGAAGACGATCGGTGAGGCTCGAGAGGAGTTAAAAGGGGAAAGTCTTCTAAGCTATCATCGCGCGCGCTACCCGGCACGGATTGAATTGTTAGCCAACGCGCGCGATGACGACGACGCAGTGCAGCTCGTGCAACCGGGGCGACCGCCGAGTGCATACCCAGCCGAGCTTCTTTCACCCGTGATTAAGATGAACATACTCGACGCAACCACGCGCGAAGCAGTTTCAGAGACGTGTTCTGGAACGCCAGCGGATTTGCAACGTCGGATCTCAGCCGTTCGATCGATGCTAGGTCAACCGTTTACACCACTTTTGCAAGTCGACGAAAAGATGCAAAGGCTCGCCGCGGCGCCACCGCCGGCATCAGCGAACGATGACGTTCGTCGAGGAAGTATGAAAACTGGACCGGCGGTCATGCCTTCGGCGTCTACGATGACGACGATGGAGAAAGCGCTTCCAACGCTGACTTTACTGCTCGGTGCGTCGACGAAGACGGACGAGACGGCGGCGACGAATTACATCTCACGGCTCACGGCTGACGTAGAAGCCGCGATGAGAGGGTGGAGCGCGAGAGAAGAAGACATCGATGCGATAAAGGGCGATATCGCAAACGCGGTGGTGTGCTACTACGACGATAGCTCGCTGAATGCCACACGTTCGGCGTTCATAAAGGTTTTTCGAGAGAATATGTCGTCGTCGTACTTGGTTGCACTCTCTGAGACGAAGCAATTTGTCGAGGCGGGCGCTCGTCAAGCCGGGTCACGAGTGTCGAATGAGTCCACGGTGAGATGGGCCGCGGATGACTCAGACGCGAGACGACTGTGTTTTTCGCTCATCGCTCGACGTGGAGGTCAAGCAACGGTATGCAAAGATCGAATCATCGCCGAAGATGCTCACATCGTTGGCGCCGGCGTCAAGTCAGGCTTTCCTGTCGTCGACTCGTACGGTCGAGTCATTGCTCGACAATTCGGCGCTCCTTCTGGCGCGACAGTCACTGGTGCGGTGCGCACAGCAATTGACCTTAGACTAAAAATGATAGCCATTCACCACGCCGGTGAATCCGACGTCGAGGACGTCAGGGCGGCGATGAATTTAGCGCGCGAAAACAACGTGACGATTTCAACCGTCGTCGACGTGGTCGACGCCGACTTCGGTCGTGTTCTCGGTTGGAGCAAACAAGCGGGTGCGGTGACGCAACCTGATCGTGGTTTCTGGTCGCCTTTAGGTACGGTCGGCGACGACGCCGTCGTCGTCACCACGGGCATGGAGTCCAATCTTGTTCGAGGTGTCTCCAGACCGCTTCGGCTTCGAATCCGTGCCGGCGACGACGGCATCGAATCGGCGGTGGATCAAATACTCAAGCTCTCCGTCATTGACTGTCACTTCACACCATCGACGAGTTCATTTCGATTACCTTTGACGCTGAGGCCGAAGAGCGAGAACAACTTGGAAATCATTCTCGTCGCCGCCGCGACGTCGACGTTGTAACAAAACAGCCTCCCTGGATTAGACCTCATTGCGCGTCCGCGTGCGTCGTCGCGAGATGAACGACGATGTTGCGGGCGTCGCCACAAACGACACACGACATCAGCGTCCACCGAAGATTAAATTGCGGCTAAACATTCCCGCGCGCGACGACGATGACGAGAAAGGACGCGCTGGAACGACGAGGAAACGAACGACGACCACGACCACGACCACGACCACGACGTCGCGAGAAAACTCCATGAGCATGTCCATGGGAGCGTCCATGTCTTTGGGAGAGCACGGCGACGAACACGGCGACGAAGCGACGCAAGGGATGTCGTTCCTCTCGCCTCCGACTGGACGCCAAAAAAGGCACACCCACAGCCCGGCGACGACACCGATGTCGGTCGGAACGTCGCCAAGAATATCGTCGAAACGACCAAGAATGAGTAATGATTGGATTGAGGATGAAGTGCACCCGTCGATGGTCATGGGGACGCCGGGGAGCGGTGGCACGGCAGCGAAGCGATTGACATCGGAGATCATGGCGAGCAACTTGTCGCAGCTCTTGAGCGTGTCGCCGATGTCGACAAATAACGATGGTGGTACTGCGTGCGCAGTTGATGAATCATGGACGTCGTCGAGCGCACCGATGTCATTTGGTGAAACCGTGAAGTCGTCAACGTCGCTGCTGAAGCGCACGCTGTCAGGGACGTACGGAGATACCACGGGCATGTTGATGCTGACGGCACCCCAGCTCGCCAAGTCACCAACAGAAAGCATGATGGTGAGTCATCACGGCGGCGGTGGTCTGCCTCCGTCATCACCGTCGGATCCTTCGCCAATTCACGATTTACGGAAAGCCGCACTCATGCGTTCGAGATTACTGAACGTTTCATCCGCTTTGCCGCCGCGAGCGACGCCTTCAAGCACTCGAGGGAATCACTTGCAGCGTGGGTTCGTGCATGAACGTCCTCCGATTCACAGTTTAGGCGTTGGTACGGTTGATGTCGGTGACGAGACAGAGAGCGGAGAGAGGAACGTAGCTAAGTAGACATTCATCAATAGATACACTGCATTTAGGGATTCGTTCGAGACTTCTTCACACACACCGTCGGGTAGTGCACCTCCTGAACGCACAAACCCGTAACATCGCGAAATCGCGAAATCGCGAGTGGGGCGGACCTCATTTTGTGACTACGGTGTATATACCAGATGAAATGCTTAATAAGCGATCATTTCGTCGCCAAAATGCTCGATTGGTCTAGTGGTTATGACGTCTGCTTAACATATACCGGCCTCCGCGCCACAATATGGACAAGCACGAGATTGCGATTTACTTCGCATTCTTACGTTTCTCAAGGAAAGCGCGACGCGAGTCGCGCGCTTCTAGCTTAACGCGCAGAAGGTCTCCGGTTCAATCCCGGAATTGAGTATCTTTTTTGCCCATCATTTTACAACCTTTTATTTATTTCGACTCACTGCACCCCATACCGGCGGGGACGACAACGCCCGCTCCAGGCGTTTTTCTTGGGTGAACGCCGACGGTCGCGCGACACACACGGCGACGCGCGTGACATGTGTACCAACGGCGACGCGATGACGACGAACGATGTGATCGCGATTCAACGTCGTCGATCCGACGACGACGCGCCGAAGACACCGCCGAAAACGCCAAGTTCTTCCGATAATCTTTTGCACGTCTTGGCGGGCTGGACGACGATAACGCCCGCGCCACTGGGCGACGACGCCGAGAAAGAAGACCAAAAAGACGATGACGACGACGACGACGACGCGCTTTCTCGGTGTACCACCACCAATCGGCGACTCGATCGAGATTTTGGTCGTCACGCCGAGCCCATCGACGACGGCGCGCTGACGACGCCGACGGCGCCGCCGCCACCGACGGAGCCGTTCCCAGCAAAAGGACGAGCGCTGCTGAACACGCTTCTGCCGAATTTAAAGACATCGCCGTCAGAGTCACCATCGCCATCGTCTTCATCCTTAGCTCGAATCGAAGCTTTGCTGCAGGCGTTGGTCAAACGCGTGGAAACGGTCGAAAGCAAGCTCGATGAGGTGCTTTCGAGATGTGACGAGCGGCAAAAACATGATGACAACGCGCTCGACGATGCGTGCGATGATGATGACGATAATCATTTCCACACACCCAAGTCTGAACCGCGATCTATTTCGATAGCGTCGTCGCCGTGTCTCGTCAGAGCGTCGCCGTCGCCGTCCATCGTCAACGCCTTCGCGGAGCTCTACGTCTCGTGATGCGCGCGCGATGCCGGCGTTGTACCATACTAGTAGTGTCTCGTACAATATTATATTAAATCGACTAAAATATCGGTTCAGCCTCGAACCCTCCCTCCACCACGGTCTCCACGAGCGCCGGGAGCTTGGTGACGCCGTCCACCACGCTCTCGCAATCGATCGACACGCGCACAATCTTCGTCGCCAAATCGACGTCCACCGCCGTCACCTTGACCCCTTTATCGTTGTTCATCAGTTTCGTCGTCACGCTCTCCACGCACCCGTCGCACATCATCCCCTCAACCTTCAGCTCCACCACCACGGGCTCGCTCGACGCCGACGCCGCGACCGACGCGGGCGTCGCTCTCGGCGTCGCGGCTTTGCGCGGCGACCGCGTCGCGCGACGCTTGGACGCGGCGGGCGTCGAGGGCGTCGAGGGCGTCGACGTCGACGTCGACGTCGACGTCGCCTTCGAACACGACATCGCGCCGGTTCGCGGTGTGACGCCGCGACGGATAAAATCCGTCGCGCGCGCGGCGATCGCCCGATCGTTCCTCCGAGAAACGAATCGGCCAAATGCGAGAATCGTCACACGCGAACGCGTCCGACGACACCGATCGCGCGCATCGATGAATACGAAACGCGCGTCGCGCACGATCGTCTGCCTCGTCCTCGGCATCTTTCTCGACGCCCTCGGCGGTGCGCGCGCGCAGGCGACGCGCGCGCGCCAGAGAGCGCCCGAGACGGCGTGCGCGCCAATCGCCCCCGTGCAGCCGTTCAACCTCACCGAGTACGTCGATCGAGAGTGGTACGTGGTGGCACAAAAACCGACGTCGTACCAGCCGCGTCGCGATCTGTTTTGCGTGCGAGCGAATTACACGCTCGTGGATGCGCAGACGATTTCAATTTGGAACACGGCGAGGAGAGACGGCGTCTCGGGACGCGATAGAAATGCCCGAGGGTTGTTTAAGCTCCGAGGAATCGTGGAAGACGTCGAAACTCCATCAAAACTCGTCGTTGGTTTGAACTTTTTACCATCGTTCACCTATGGTCCGTACTGGGTCGTCGCCACGGACACAACACCGGAATCGGACGAGTTTGCGGAGCGCGGCTACTCGTGGGCCATCATTAGCGGCGGGCCGCTGACGACACCGAGAGGCGATGAAGGGTTGTGTGAGCCATCCGGCGGACTTTGGTTGTTCGTGCGCGATCCGCTCGTTTCCAAAAATGTTGTGGATCAGATAAAAGCGACCGCTCGAGAGCTCGGGATCGACACAAGCGTACTTTTACCAGTCGACCAAGAAGGGTGCACGTATCCGCGTTGACGAACACGGTCAGTCTAGCATCCACACAAGCATCATGAAGAGAAAAGGGCGATACGCTGATGATTTTTCACTATCAGACCGATTTTTGATTCATTCTTTTAGTACTACTACTACATTCTTTTCAACTTTGCTACTGCTACCAAGCGTCGACAAAATATCGACCAGTCGTTTCTAATTTAGTCATGTATCGTGCGCTTGCGTCCTCGTCGAGCAATCCTTGCTCGCGCACGACCTCCTGGATCGCTTTGTGCACGGCCGCGGGCATCTTTTCTGCCGATCCAGCTACGAAGACTTTCGCTCCAGCCTCGAGCAAGGACCATATACGTTTCGCTTCATCCTTGACGCAATCTTGCACGTATCGCTTCTTCGCCTCTGGCACCATGCGAGAAAACGCGACGACAACACCTCCGAGTGAATCGCCGCCAGAACCAATTAAAGAGCCATCTTTTTCAATTTGTTTCCACTCTTCCTTATATAAATAATCGTGCCGTGCGTGACGGCATCCAAACACGACCAATGCGCTTGCCGTGGAGGATTGCAGCACGCGTGCTCGAACAAAGGATCGAAATGGTGCGATACCAGTGCCCGGACCGATGAGAATCAATGGGGTCTCGGGTGGTGGTAAACTGATGCTTCCTTTGGTGATAGAGTATTTCACGCGCGTGCCAACGTCCAAAGAGTTCAGCCAGGAAGAACATAATCCTTTCCGCGCCCGTTTCATCGGTGTCACCCATTCCGCAGCGGCAACGGTGATGTGCGTCGCCGCCGTCCGCTCAGTATCCGCTGGAGAAGACGATATGGAATAATATCGCGGATGCAAGTGAGGAGCTACTTGCAAAAGCCACGCCAGTGACGGTTTTAACGACGGAAAATCGTCGAATATTTCACACACCGTCCTTCGCTCGCGCTGATTGTACTTGTACAAATCCACAGCGCCCTCTGCCGAGGCAAAGTACTGAAGACGCTCCTTTTCGTGTTCGCTTTCGGCAAAATGACTCATGACCTCAAAAAAGTAACGTCTTGGGGATGCAGAATCCACATCGATCGCACCTGCGAGTAAGTACTTGACCTGAATCAACGGGAACAATGCAGCCTTCGTCTCGGGCGCCGACGAAGGATAAACGCGCACCCAAGCATCCGGAGACATGCCCAGACGCTCAATCAGAGCCGAGACTTTGGCGTCGGCGGCACGCGTTGCGAAAGGTATCACGCCTAACACATCACCTGCTTCGTAGTGCGCGATCGAGGCGTCTAAGGTTTGAAATTCTAGGTGACGAACCTCCTTGACGGCGTCGTCACTCGTCAAACATCTATTCTCACTCACGAATCCATCGTAATACGTTGTGTCGCGCGATTCGCGAGCTTCGTACTCAGCTTTTGAGAATGAAGTGCTAGCGTCGCTCGCATCAGCCGCCGCGAGCGCGAGTCGCAACGCCGTGTGTGCCTCCATCAGGCGTTCTCCGCTCGCCTCGACAATGCCCTCTGCGCAGGCAACCTCTTCCACGACGAATCTACAAGCGGGTAACGGCGCACTCGAGAGCTCGGCCTCGGTGAGGTCTTTCAAGTGCGGTGGCAACGGAAATATCTCGCGCATAGATTTCCACAACTCTCTCAACCACGGATTCAACGCCGCCTCGTACCCAAGTGGGTGCTGGTCATCTCCCAACCCAAGCGCTTCAATCGCGTTTGCCCCGAGCCCTTGCAGGCGCCGAAAAAGTTTTTTAGCGGTGACGTTATATTTTTGATATCCCGAATCGCCCAACCCGAACACGGCGTAGGACATGTTCGTCAGAGACGTCGCGGACAAACTCCGCCGCAGCAAAAATCTCCAAAAGCTCTTCATGTTCCTCGGTTCGTCACCCTGTCCTGTGGTGGACGTGACAAACACCACGCACCGCTCGCGAGGTAACGTTCGCACGTCATATCCCTCCATGGTCATGAGCACGGGGGCGTAATGCTTGAGCTTGGCCTCTCTCACGACGCGCTCCGCGACGTCTTGCGCGTTCCCAGTCTCCGAACCGTAGAGCACGAGCACGCGACGAGCGGGCGATGCGCCCGACGCGTCCGATGCGCCCGATGCGCCCGCGCCTGCGCTCACCATCGCGATCGAGTGACGCGCACCGACCTAGTTTGCGCCGCGCGATGGCGACCCAAAATGCGGCTGCAGGCCGCTGGTGCGGCCGCCCACGAAACGCCAGTGCGCGGCGGTCGTGGGCGCCGGTGCACCGTCGAAGCGCGGTCCAACCATGGCGACCGCTAGAGACGATGGTCGTTTCAATCCCAGTCCTGCGCTCGCGCGCGACGTCGAGGCGTCGGGCGCGCGATATCCACCGGTTAAAGTTCGCGCGGCCTCGCTGGGAACCGTCAAGGCGCGCGCGCTGCATCACCAAGCCACGGAAGAAATGGTGCGAGATTTGTTAAAGTACGACGAAGTGCCGGGAATAACGAACATGTCGCACGTCGCTTTGCCCCCGGGCACCGTTATCGATCGTCACGTCCATCCGAGCAAGTACGAGGTATTCTTCGTGCAAAGCGGACGAGGTGCGTTCAAGGTGTGGAGACGCAAAGCGAGCGAAGCGGAAGAGGCGCGAGAAGAAATTGACCTCAGACCTGGTGTGAGCGTATACGTTGGACCGGAAGAACCTCACGAGATTATCCCGCATGGTGAGGACGAGCCGTTGATGATGTTGTACTTTGGCGTCGTAGCGCCAGAACCTTGAGGTCGCCGGCGTTTCTCTCGCGTCGCGGCGATGCTGTCCGTATTATTATTAGTTGTTGTAAACGATGAAGGAAGTAGGAACTCATATTGAGCTAGTGAAACGATTTCGACTGTACGGCGAACGTGTGCTGTACTTGCGCGATTGGTATCGCATCGGATGTTTTATTGTCTCCAAGTGCTGCCTTGAGAGACGACAGTCCCTCAACCACATGTGCTTCAAGTTCTCGCCAAGTTCGTAACACGAGCTCGTGGACAATCAAATCTTTCATCAAGGTTTTTGCACAAGCTTCGACACTCTTTTCAACGCCCCGAACGTTCGGAATGGCGATCTTATACAGCTTGAGTAGGTGTGCGCGGCGGTCGCCGGCAGGCTGAAACGTTCCCACACTCGAGCCCGAGCGCAAAGCGTGGATCTCCCCGAAGAGCTTTCCAAAATGCTTTTCGCAAACCTCCGCGACGTAAGTTGAGCTCGCTAAAGTCATGAATCCGTCCAATTGCGCCGCTAGTCCGGCAGAAACGTCGCCTTCATTCTCACCTCTTTCGAAACACCGAGCAAGTGAAAAATAGCCTTGAAGTCTTACTCTGTCATGTCTGAGTGAAGTCGTGAGTTTCGATTCGAGTAAAAGTAGAGATGAGGCATAAAATTACCTCTTGGATACCGCACTCGCTGTATGTTCTATGTGCGTGCACGCTACATCACACATCGACAGAAAACAAGCATCAGCTGAGTGTTCACCATTTGCCGCAAACACGTTTTGAAGCTGCATATGAGCTGAAATAATTTTTCTCAACGGATCGAGCTCTGGCATGCGAAACTCATATTCTCCACCCGAATTGCGCGTCGATGATTGCTTCGAGCGAAGCGCACTCAGCTCTCGAGCGAATTCCTGCGCAGCGCTGTTGATGTGCGCTTCTACGACGACCTGTAATTAAATCAAATAAATAAATCAAATCGAGCGCAGAGAAAACAATGCGATGACGCACCTGAAAGTTATTGACGCTTTCAGTCAACGCATATTGACCTAGAGCGTGCGTCGATGCAGAAGTATCAATCAAAGCCGCCAGAAACGCCACGCAAAGTGCGCTATTGGTCGCAATCGATTGTTCAATTAAATCGAGCAAACATCCCTCCAATCCTGTAATTATTTCCTGATGATAGAATTCGCGATTATTCGACGCGATTCGGAATGTCGTGCCGAGAAACGTTTCCACCGTATTTCCCACAGTCTCCATGGCTGCAATCGCTGTCCTTAGCGCTTGAAACGCGACCTGCGAATTAATTATTTAATTTCATCCAACATCGTTCATTGAAATCGAGAAGAACTCACGTTTATGGCATCTGCTTCAGTATCTTGTTTGTCGATCGCGTCCATAATCATCACTATATCGCATCGCATCACTTCAACGCAGCTTTGGCAATATAGACGCGCGAAAGCATCCGCGGTTGTTGGACTTAATTCGGACAAAGCGTCAAATAATCTCTCGAATTTCTTTAAGTCGCTGCGTTTGTGAGCGATAGATGTGAGATTCGTGACAATATTTATTTCTGTCATGCACCGTACCTTTGTATTGCTTCCCACGTGTTCGCGTCGCTCATCGCTTTTTTTTGCGTCGACCATCGCACCCATCCCTGCAAGAAATATTAATAAATTAATTCCAACGAGCAACACGATACACACCTCTGCGATCGCTCGCAAGCGCTCAAATACACGCTCAAACGCGTGCATGGCTATTACTTCTACTTGTTCGCGCGCTTCGACGGTGACTCGCATCGTCGCAATCCCTGCTGGTAAACCATCCCTACGTGAGACCGAGTTAGTTTCGGCGTGTAAAGTCGAAACGTCGCGCACAGCGTACCTCAGCTTTCTTTTGAAGTCCAACAGCCGACGCAGTGCGTCGTAGATGGTCAAAATGCCTCGTTCATCATCGAGTGAATGCTCGCGGACTGCACGCTCGACACCAACAGGTAACTCTAACTCCCCAAGCAAGCCCCGCACGGCAGCTGCGAGCGCTCGCTTGTTCTCGTTGGAGACGTCTCGCTTGTCGTCTCTGCCTTTGATAATCTCGATGTTCCTACGCATATTAACCAGTTTTGTTTCAAACACCGTGGACCACGCGTTCACGTCCTCCATCGAGCGTTCGACTTCGGATACGTACGCGGACAACGAAGCCATGACGCTTCCCGATGACTCCAACGCGTCAGAGAGAGCGCGGTCGGCGTCTTCAAGCTCGAGCTTTAGGATCCTATCCAAGCTCGAGATCCCTTCCGTCGTCGCATGACGAGTGCTTTCGAACAGCTCGCCGATCACTCGCTCCTCTTCCTCCTTCAACACGCGCGTGGACGTGCTCGACACCTCTTCCGTCGTCGTCCCCGCGAGCCGCATCGATGCGACTCGAGGTGGTTGGATTTGTTCGATTCTTTGCACCCGTCCCGACGCGCGAAGACGGGTGTCGAGACCGTTTTGGACGTGAATTCTACTTGAGATAAACTTTTTCCGCGCGTTCGCGCGCGTTCGCGCGAACCCACGCGCGTTCGCGCGAAAAGTCGAGTTTTGTGGACGCGAGCGCGCGCGCCTCGAGAGAGTTTTCGAAATTTCGAAACGCGAGCGCGGCGCCACAACTCGGCTCACGCGCGTCACGCGCGCGTGAAACGCGATGTCGCGCGACGACGGAGGCGAGACGTGGACGGAAAACGTCTTTCCGCCCGCCAGTGCGCGCTCCCCCGCCCTGGCGCGCGACACCTCCGCGTCTCGATCCCGCGCTCGGTTGTCCGCGGAGACCGCGCGCGAGCGTCACGAGCGTCGCGCGCTCGATGCGGTGGATCGAATGGTGGTGAAATCCGCGATGGAGGATTTGAGAAAGGTGGCCGATAGTTTAGACGCGGACGCGTGGATGTATCGACCGAAGCGCGAGGCGTGAGGACGGCGCAAAGTTCGAGGCGTCGGTTCTTCTCGACTTTTAGTCTAGCTCTAGTTTCCATGTATGATTCTTAGTCTGCGGCCATTTTTCATCGAAAAGGGGAACGATTGAGTTCACCGCGAACGGGCGATTTGCGGCACTCGACGGCGCGTTCGCGGTACGAAGACGCGATGTCCGGCGTGTTGACGCCACACAATCAGAAAATTAAACGCGGTGGGCGGAAGAAGACCCCGCTGAGCCGATCACCCGCACCATCCGGACTGTTATCCCCGAACGATGATCAGCTGGAACGACAAAAATCGCTCCTGTCCCGCGAAGCGACGGAAGAGATGCGGCGGGATTTCGCCACCGAGCTCGAAGAAAATGCGGAATCTGCGCCGGTGAAGAAGCCGAGTAAACTCGAAGAACTCACCGGAGCGCCGCAAGCACCACCAAAACCGGTCAAGAAGCTGTCGGCGGACGCGGTTTTGAACCTCTACACCAACTGCATCAAGCTCGCGTCGGAGAACAAAATCAACGCCAAAAACACATGGAGCCTGGCTTTGATCGATCACATCAGCGATATCGTGAAGAATGAAAAAGATGAAGACAATCAAACTAACTTTCAAAAGGCGAGCTGCACATTGGAAGCTGGTGTGAAGATTTATGCATCGCGCGTAGATTCGTTCCACAGCGAAACTTTCAAGATGCTCGGTGGGATGAACAAAGTCTCGTCCAACGGCGAAGAAGAAGAAGATGATGGACGACAAGGACTTGGAGACGGTGCGGATGGGAGTCAATTGCCGGAAGACGGCGATGGAGCGAAAACAAAGAAACGACGAGCGACCGTAAACACTTTGGAGATGCCGGACGCACACTCGTTGAAGCAGCTCGACGAAACGTTAGTCGTCGATCCTCTTTTCCAAAAGACGAGTGCCATGTTTGATGAAGGTGGTGCCTCAGGTCTTCTATTGACAAACTTAGCCGTACACAAAGGGTGCAATATTTGTTTTGACTCAGAAGAGGTGCCAGACTACACGAAGGGCGAGGACGCGCCGCTCACGGGGACGCTCGATCTCTCGTCGTTGCGTGCTTCAATCGAAGCTGCGACCACGGCCATGGCGTCGGTGTCGCGCATCACACCTTCTATCGATGAAGTTCAAGCTATGCTCACGGAAGTCACGGGTGTTGCTCCCACCAAGGCAACTGAAGAAAGCGCAGAGGGTGCGGGCTCATTCTTTACGGGTTCGTCGCTCGAAGGGATAAACTTGGCAGAATACGACGACGAAGATGAAGATATTGCGGAGGAGTCGCCAGAGGACTGGGCTGCCGGTGCTGATGGTTTCGAAGACGAAAATTGGGCGGAAGATGGCGACCATGGTACATCCATGGATGATGATACCGTTCTACCGACCCAAGAAGGTGGTTTGGAGTGGATCGTTTCATCTGGCTTAGGTGGCAAGATGGGCTGGGCTGGCCCGACACACTGGCAATTCAGAGCTCCACCTCGCGCCAAATCGAGTGCTAACGGCGAAGACGACGGTGAAAACAAAAACCAAAAGAAGAGAGGGAAGGGTGAGCTCACTTATGACTTTGAAAATCCGAGCGAGCTTGATGAACGAAGATTTGAACTCGCCGTCGACGAGGACGACCTGTTGTTGGCCACAGCACCGAGTGCGTCCGACACTCTCCTTCCACCAGATCTCGGTTATGAACCATCCAATCTGATAAAACTTTTCTTGAAGTCTCAAAACGTGGCGAGCTTGGTAAATAGTGAATCCATGACGAATCAAGACGAGGAAGGGTTCACCTTTGGCGCAGATGAAGCTGGAGGCGAATTCGATGATGGTGAGGAGCTGGTCGGTGAAGCGGGCGGGTGGTATGACGCCAATGAGTTAGGAGACGATGACGATTTTGTGGATGCCCCGCGACGTGTGGAAAAGATTGAGGTCAATTACGCTAGGACCACGAAGCAAGTGAACGTCCGCGCTCTCAAGCAAACGCTCTGGGCCAACCTCGAAGAATCAACGTCAGAGGAAGACGTGCATTCTTTCAATGAGATGCTCCGGGAATTCCCCGTGAATAACCCAGCTGGACATGTTGAAGATATCAGCGTTCATATGGCGTTCATTTGCGCCCTTCACCTTGCTAATGAGCACGGTCTGGTCATCAAGAGCGTCCCTGCCATGGACGATTTATGCATCTCAAATGTTCCATGTTCAGTGAATTAGCGAATTTTGATTGATGTAAGAACAATAAGAAGCTAATTTTAGCCGCACTGAGATTTGAAAATTAATAATGCGAATGCTGCTTCGCCGCTACTCAACTACTCGGCGGCTTTCGCCGCTGCTTCTTCACTTTCCCACTCGCCGCTCGAGTGGTTCATGAGGGCCCGCGTGATGTCCCCCTTCGCGCAACCTGCCTCGTTGAACTTGGCAATCGCGGCTACTGCGTCGTCTTTCCAGTTCTTAACGCTTCGTGAGTGCTTCACCTGAGATTGCTCGTAGAGCACGTTGCCCCACAGGATTAAGATCTGCGCCTTGACACCATTCGACTCTTCACTCTTCTCAGTTAGCACGACGTCTCTCTCAGCGGGTGGAAGCATCTCCATGGCCTCTTGGTACTTGGTGATGGCGAGGGCAAACATTACGTCCGCGGTTTCCTCCGCCTTCTTGACCTCGGCACCTTTTACTTGACTAGACAAGTGGTGGTACAACTTGCCACGCTCGAACGCTTGCTGGCCCCATGTGATGGGAGCTTCAAAATACGTCGGCTTAATTTTGAGAGAGGCCGCAAAACGTTCACAGCACGCCTCGTAATCTGCATCTAGCTCAGCCATGTGAAGTTTCGCAGCCACCATGAGCGCCTCATCACTCCCACTTACGCCGTCGTCATCCTGGCTCCCACAAGCATCGATGATTCTGCGTGAGTTGCACGCATACACATTACCCCAGTTGAAGATGGCGGTGGCGGCAGCTTCTTGGAACTTATCAGTTGCACTGACGAGGAGTGCTTTCGACTCCGGCAAGCCCACAGTTTCTTCCAGCACCTCGCAACACTTCTCAAGTCCGATTTCACGCAACTCAAGAGGGCCTTCCTTGGGCGCCAGGTCGCCAAGCCGCTTGCGGAAGAGCGATGCAAAACTAAGGAGCCACTCGTCAATTTCGATGACGTCTTCGTTGATCTCATCGTTTTCTTGCAATTGCGCTGGCTGTACTTGCTCGGGCGTTTCCAGAATCTCGGTATTAGACGCAAAAGCGGTGACTTGAATGACTGGGATCGATGTCTCTGCCTTTTCACCGCTCTCCTTGGCACGGTGCTCAGCCATGGCGGCGAAGTTCGTCAAGGCGGATCGTAAATCCATGCGAGATGTGATGGTGATGAAGTCATTGTCGAAGTCCTTGTACTTGACAGCTACGTGCGTTTTGATGTCAAACTCTTTCTTGATGGAGTCCGTCAAGTCAGAATATTTCAGAGACACTGGAAGCTGAATGCTCTTGACTTCCCCTTCGTACGTGACGTCAAAGGTGAATTTCGTTTCGGCCGCTTGCTGTGCCGCTTGTTGACGAAGTACCTCGGCGCGTAACGCAGCGATTTGCTCCTTCGTGTACTTCTGAGCTGGTTGCTTACCGACGCCCGCTCCTCCCATGCCCGCCGGACGGCTGGCTTTTGCGGCCTTGGCAGCCAAGGATTTCACCTTGTCCAATCGATTTCTCACAGAATCATCGGACGAATCGATCGCGAGGGCACGTTCGATATCTGTCTTGGCCTTGGTATACTCCTGCAGCGCCTCGTACGCCGTTGCGCGGCGCAGCAACGCTGGTTTGTAAGTGGGCTGCGCATCGAGCGCAGCATCACATTCGTTGATAGCCTGACTTGGGACACCTCCTCGCAAGTAAACCGCCGCCTTATTAGTTGCGATCGCAACGAATTCAGCACTCCCTCTGAGAGCGAGTTGCTGCGCCTTGTTATACTTGGCGAGCGCTTCGCCGTGGCTGCCCTTCGCAAACAAGACATCCGCTTCCAACTTTAGCTGTTGCGACTTCTTCGTGAACGCCGCGATCTCGCTCGTCGGACCCGGAATCTTCTTCTTCGTGACGGCGACCATGTTTACTTTTCCTTAAGCTGATCGAGCGCCTTTTTGGCGTTATCAAGCTCGCTAATGACGCGCTCGAGTTCTTCCCGCGAAAGCTCGAGGGACACTTGTCGTCTACTTTCAGACGAAGGTTGGTCGAGATGAAGTTCAAGTCTCACCAAAGACTCGTCGATGTTTGCGATTTTATCGCTCGACAGTACTCGATGAACCTGGTGAGCGCGTAAACGAGCGTAGACGTGTCAGTCCTCGGAGTCGATTTTGTGGAATGGACCTGGTTCCTTTGCCCACGTGGACGGTCCAAATGGGTCGATTACTCGTCGAAATCGCCCTTTGCGCCCGCTCTCGCGCGTTGTGCTCGGCGCGGTCGTGAAACAAATATTCATTCATCCACGACGTTGTCCATCGAGTCGCGCGCGCGCGTTCGAGCCGTCGGCGACGCCAAGTCTCGTCGTCCACGAAAGACCCTCGCGCGAGGGTTCTTCGCGTCGGCACGTCGGCGGACACGTTCGAGACCAGCGACGCGCGCGCGCGCGCTCGATGCGCGTCGAAATCCGCGCGAAATGTGCAAATAATTTGTATCAACGCACCTTCCAATCGATATCGCCGAGCGTGCACGAACTCGCGTTTGAAGACGTCTCGCGCGTTGACATCAACCAGCGGCGCGCGCCGGTGTGACGTGCAAGGGGTTCATCTGGTTCTAACCCCAGGCGCGCGCGCGAGAGCGTGGTGGGATTTTTTGTTTTTCATGAAGCGTCGATTCGATGACAAAATCCTACACTAATCCCTCGAGCACGCCTCGTTCCAACGATGAACGATGCCGGGGACGTGTGCGGCGCCGAGGACGAAGACTACGGTGATTGAGACGCCGTCGGCGGGGAGGTCGAGTGCCGGGACGCGACGCGCGTATTCAAACGTCGAGGAGGCGCTGTGGTAAAAGCCAGGACGGTCCGTCGGTTTACCCTCGATCACGGACCATAAACAATCAAACAAGACGCTGTCTCGTTCATCTATGAATACTTCGCGCATGTGAGGCGGCATGCTGACCTCACCCGAACGCATCAGCGTCAAACGCTCGGTTTCGATAGCCGTGGTTAACTGTTTACGTGTCTTGAAGGCGGATGTAATCAACGATCGTATGGATCCGAGGATATAGCGCGCGAGCGAACGCTTCATTCCTGGAACGTGTTCATGAAGCTTTTCTTCGAGCGATCGCATCGTCTTGGATACTTCTGAATCAGCCAAGTAGACACGTGAAGTGCGCGACTCGAACGCTGCTGATAAACCAGCAATGATTTCCCCACCGTCTTGAGCGTCGAGTTTGTTCGAAATAATAGACTCAGCAAGCGTCATCATCCCGTTCATAATTTTTACAGTCAATGGAGACGACTTATTCGCTCCCGCCCCCGCTCTCGCCGCCTCGCCGATGAATGAAATGGACAACACGTCCTGAAGACTGACGTCAATGCGCTCAAACCACCTATCCGTCGATAAAGCCACATCTGGAACCACGTCGAGCGTTATACATTCCCCATCGCTCACATCCAGCGCTACGGTGTAGCCACTTTGTAGCCTCTCTTGGACCGCAATAACCAAAGATGCGCACAAAGCTGCAGTCTGCCACGCGCTCATCTTGCCTTGACCGCTCGCACAATCGCTCACTTTCACAAGCTCGCCCGCTCGTCGCATCACTTCAACCTCTGCAGCGGCATCCGAAGTAGCGGAGACGAAATTTTCATAAACGTTCCACTTGAATCGGATGTCTGAAGTCAACTCTGCGCCCATCGGATGAACGGTGAAGACAATTTCGGCAACCGATACCACCAAAGTCACCTTCCCTTCCTTCCAAACGACGGTGCGCGCACCGTGTTCGTCTTCAGCACGTCCGCGTACAATGACCGATTCGAATAAACCAGTGCGCAACAATAACTCAGCATCACTTTTGAGATCTTCCAACGACACTCCCTTCCCAACTTTTGTGCGTAAACGCGACAGTAGAACAACCTCATCCACTCCGCCAGGAAGAACACCCGCCGGCATACCAACAATATGCACCGCACCGGGTACTACTACGTCGTCGTTCTCGACGCCTTTCATTCGGTCAATGATGCCATCAACGCGCTCATCGCACACTTCTAGTAGCACTGCGTCGGGTTTATTCGTTCGTATTACCTCGTCGGCGTCCAAGGCGGAGCGCTCGCTCACATGCGCCGTCGGTAACAGAATTACTTTCACTCCCGCCGTATGACTCGTCTTCGGGCGCTCTAGGACGACCGTGGGTATCGCATCCGGCTCGCGACTAACCTTGACATGGCTCGCGTCACCATGCTGTGCGTGTGCGCACCTCGAAACGCGTGCGAGGCGACGTTCAACGCGACGCCGCCCTTTTCGCGCTTTCGACAGTCCCAAACACTTTCGCTCGGGCGACGCGCTCAGCGCAGATGCGCCGAGGCACGTGCGATGAACAGTGTTCATGAGTAACGCTCAAGCACTTTAGCGGAGCTAACCTACCTAAGGACTATGTTGCAAACTACTGGCATGCGCGCTACTGAGGTCGAGGCGAGTGAGCGAGCACAGCCGTAGGCTGTCGTGTCTACATGTCTACTTTGAGTTCATGAATACGGGTCGTTGTGGAGGCGGATACTCCTCGAAAAAAGCATCATTCAGCGCTTCAGAGCAAGTGAGGCGCCTTGCGGGATCGTACGTCAACAGATGGTTGAGCAACTCGTATCCTTTATCGCTCAAACCAGTCGACGCCTGCGGGAATTTCTGACGCAACTTGTTGTAAGGTTGCTCGGCGAACGTGACTTTTTGCACACTCGGGAGTGAGCTAAACTCCGGCCATATCTTATCGTTTGGCGTGCCGAGAAGCTTAAAAATCTTTTGTAGCTGATCGATTTCCGCACGACCATTGAACAGAGGACTTCCGGCGAGTAATTCGCCGAAGATGCAGCCTAGACTCCAGACATCAATGGCTGGACCGTAAGTTGTCGATCCCAATAGCAACTCCGGTGCACGATACCAAAGCGTAACGACTAGTTGCGTGTATCTACCGACTCCACCAAATTGTCTTGCCAGACCGAAGTCGCATATTTTCAAATCGCCCGAGTTCGTGACGAGAATGTTAGACATTTTCAAGTCACGATGCATGATCCAATTTTCGTGCAAATACGACATCCCACTCAGAAGCTGTAGCATTAACGCCTTTGTCTCGGGAATCGTAAATTTGGGCGAAGACGACTGCGCCATCTGATCCATGAGACCTTTCAAATCATTTTCAACGTATTCCATCACCATGAATACAAAGTTTAACTTTGAGCCGACGACTACCTCGTTGACGTTCACAATGCTCGGATGATCCAACGATAGCAGTATGTTGACTTCTCTAAGAGCAGTAAGAGGGAATCCATCCGTCGCCTCGTCCATTTTCACCCTCTTCAACGCCGCCACCTCTCCCGTTTTCTTATCCCGCGCTTTGAAGACTATTCCATACGTGCCTTCATCGATCTTGTTCAATCTCTCAAACTCGTCCACGCTACGACACGCTTGAAGCATGTTTAATGGTCTCTTTTGCAACTGCACTTCCACCTGATTGGTCGATGGAACTGGAGACGAACCTGCTTCTCGCCCTCGCGCCAGGCCAGCTTCTGCTTCTTCGGCAGCGGCGCGCATCGCCTCTGGATCCGGTCGCGCGGGTCCAACCGTCAAGTCATCTTCTTCATCATTTATCGCACGAGGTCTCGCCGGTCCCGCCATGGGCTCCTTCTCTTCGTCGGATTCGAGCTCTGCTAACTCGCCGGCGAGCGACTGCGGCAACGTGTCCTGCTTCGGTGGCCGCGAAGGCCCCGCTTCTGCTGAAGCTGCTGCCTCACCTTCGTCACTGGTACTCGGCGACGGTGCAAAGAAACTCTTCGGATCTACACTTTGAGATTGCTTACGCCCACTTACTTCAAGCTGCTGATTTTCCCGCTGCGCCGCGGCGAACGAGTTTGCTTCCGCGAGCATCTTCTCCATGTACCCCTGATTCGCGGTCGTCGGCCGCGTCGCGTCTGGCGCACTTCCTTCGCGCACATCTTCATCCTCGTCCTCTTCGTCCGATGAGCCCCATCTCGACCCTTTCACCGTCGTCGGCTTCGACACCTTCGCACGTTTGGCGGCTCCGTCGTCCTCCTCATCCTTCTTCTCCGTCCCCGTGCCTCGGACGACGTCGTTTGCTCGCGTCGGTGGCGCTTGTTTCTGTTTCACAGCCTCCGCCTCACGCTGTTTTCGCGCCAACGCCGCGCGCGCTGCGGCTCTTATGCTCGACATCCGCGGCGCACACTGCGGGCGTAGAGTCGCCAGTGTTCAGCGCGACGTCATGGCGCGCGCGGTTGGTGACGACGATGATCATCCTTCGACGTCTTCCACGGACGACTTACCGGTCTCGCGTTACGGTGCGTCGAGCGTTACGGAGAGCGCCGACTGGACCCCCGACCGCGAACGAGAGGAGCATCTTTTTCTTAGAGCGACGACGACGGTGACTGACGAGCGCGGTGATCGACGAACAGCGAACGATATTGCGAGTGCGGTAAAGACGAATGCGGTGACGGTTGTGATTGGGGAGACGGGGAGCGGGAAGACGACACAGATTGCGCAGATTCTCCTGCGCTCAGGCGTCGTCGCCGACGGCTCGGCGGTGGCGGTGACGCAGCCGAGACGTGTGGCAGCTGTTTCCGTGGCAAAACGCGTCGCAGAAGAAATGGGGGTAGAGATTGGGAAAGAAGTTGGGTATTCGGTGCGCTTTGAGGACAGAACGTGCCGCCTGACGAGGATAAAATATTTAACTGACGGCACGTTACTGCGAGAGCTTCTCGAAGACCCGACTCTGTCGCGTTACAGTGTCGTCGTCTTGGATGAGGCTCATGAGCGGTCGTTGCACACAGATATATTATTCGGATTATTGAAGAAGCTCGTGTCCGCGCGTGAACTGAAGCTGGTGATTACTTCGGCCACGCTCGACAGCGAAAAATTCTCGACGTATTTCGACGACGCACCGGTGTTCACCGTGCCTGGACGCACGTTTCCGGTTCAAATCGCGCACGCCACCGAGGCTCCAAAGTCGTACTTTCAAAGTGCGATTGAAACGGTGGTGGATGTACATGTGAATACCGGCCCTGGGGATATGTTGGTGTTCCTAACAGGTCAAGAAGAGATTGAAAAAGCGTGTCGGGCTGTGGAGGCTCACGTGCGATCGATGCCCGAGGGAGAGTGTCCAGATGTGCAAGTCTTGCCACTCTATGCATCACTCCCACCGGATATGCAGTCGAGGGTGTTTCACCCACATGATCCGAACGTGCGACGAATAATCTTTGCGACAAATATTGCTGAGACGTCGCTGACGGTCCCAGGAATCGTTTTTGTGATTGATCCAGGCGTGGTGAAGCAGGTTGAGTACGATGCGATGACGGGAATGAATGCATTAAAAGTAGTGCCTATCAGTAGCGTGCAGGCGAAGCAGCGTGCAGGACGTGCAGGAAGAACGCAAGCTGGGCGATGCTACCGACTGTACACAAAGGACGCGCTCGAACTCGACATGCCAGCGATCACTCGGCCAGAGATCCAACGGACATGTCTAGTCGGTACGATTCTGTATCTGAAGACACTGAATCTAAAAGGACTAGATGTGATGACTTTCGATTTCTTGGATCCTCCAGACACTGCACTCATCGCAGATGCTTTGCGCCAACTTTATTTCGTTGGTGCAATCGATCCCGATGGGAAGGCAACTTCTATTGGACGAGAGATGAGTTCGCTTCCACTTGAGCCATGCTTATCGCGTGCGATGGTCGAAGCGAAACGCCTTGATTGTGTTGCAGATACTGCAACAGTTGCCGCGATGTTGAGCGTCGAAAGAGTGTTTTTAGGTCAGCACCGAGATGCAACTGAGAGTCTTCACGAGCTTGCGACTCACGAAGATTTTCTTCTTGGCGATCACGCGGTGTTACTTCGAATCTATCAAGCCTGGGAGAGCAGTGGATATCAAAGAAAATTTCACCAGCGGTATTCGTTGTCGGATCGAGGAATGGAGTTCGCGCGAGAGATACGAAAACAATTACTTGGAGTGTTCAAGGACAAGCGTAAAAGCGATAGGAACGACTTTGATTGTTTCTCACGAACAGATGAAGGTCTGAACCGATTGCGCCAATCGCTGTGCGCAGGCTTCGTGACAAAGATTGCGCATCGACTACCGAATCATAATGGCTACAGAACATTGGGAGAAAATTCCACGCTGTGCCAGGTCCACCCTTCTATGGCTCGCCAACTCGCCGACAAAGACGGTTTGCTTCCAGAGTGGATCGTTTACCATGAGTTGATCACGACTTCTCGACCCTTTCTCCGCCACGTGTGCAAAATTGAGCCAGAATGGATTTCAAAGCAAAGAGAGCTGCTCTCGAAGAAGGTGAACATTCATCGTCTCTCTGGCGGCGTGTTGAGCCCCGGGGATGCTGAAAGCACGGACGCAGCGAGTGGGCACGAAGCCGACACGGTGGACGCGAATAAAGCGCCAGTCGAAGGACGTAGAATCACCGACGAGCAAGTTTCTGCCGCGCGAGAGCGCTTCCTGGCGCGTAAGAAACAGAAATTAGCGAAATTAGCGGGAAAATAGAGTTTTGATGAAAGCAAGCGAACGAGGAAAAAACGCTCTTTCGACGTTCGCTGAAAGTGCGCGCCGTCGCCGCAGACGCTGACGCACGATGGATGCGTATAACCCATCGCTCGACACCGTCAGTGATGGCGCACTCCAAGCTAAGGCATGGGAGCAGTACAAGACGAACGGAACCGCGGGCGGACCAGACGACGCATCGCATGGGAACGAAACGCTCGAAGATGAGCTGATCGAGGAGAAGAAGAAGGAGTACGGCAAGCATTATCCGAGCGTGTGGACGAAAGAACCGCACGGAGGGGAGTATAGGATCGACAAAGGCCCAGACGTGCGCAGAGGGTACGATGCGCTCGAGCAGCACAGTGATGGAACGATGATAGCTCGAGCGCCGGGGTACGAGAAGCCTCAGAGCGGGCCGACGACAAACTTTGTCGGCAACCATATGACACAAGGGGCGATTGATTTAGTGCAATACGAGCTGACGAAGATCGACCCGAACAGAGAAGTCTTCAGAGCGCGACTCGATCGCGCGCGAGGCGTCGAACGCAAATTACCTGAACTCTTATCAGTGACGACGGCGGATGTTGGCGTGCGAGAAGAACGCACTGGGATTGAAAAATTTACTTGGTGGGATAGCGACGGTTCCATCACGCTAAAGATACCTCATACATCATTGTGTGACGACGTGCGTTGGAATGACATCGCACTGAAGTACGGCGATCGAAGCCTTCTCATCGAAATTCCAAAGGCAACATCGTCCGCGATCGCAAAGCGTGAGTTTGTGTTGAAAATTGATCGTCTATATGGTGCCATAGTGCCAGATAAATGTACGCACATCGTAACAGACGAGTGTATTCTACTGATGTTAGTAAAATTGAACGATGCGATGCGATGGCCGAATCTAGAGGCTCCATATGTGAAGGCCCTTCCCGCAAATACAAGTACAGAAATGACTCGAGCGAGTCATTCGAGTATTGATTTACGAGCGCTTCGTACCGAAATGATCGCCAAAAGAGAAGGAAAGTTGATATCCATGATGAACTGGCTCAATAAAAAGCCATTCAAGGACGATAAAAGTGAGCTTGAAGCCATGGCCGCTGATGTTGCCCTGATGAGAGTCGCGTCGCAATTCGAATGCGGTGACTACGTTGAAGCCCTCACTACTATCACTCGCGGTCTACGACATTCGAACATATCTCCAGCTGATCAACTTGAATTGTTGAACTATCGTGCGTACGCAAATATCCAGCTCGGTTCCCTCAAGGACGCTATATCAGACTACTCAGAAATGTTCGAAATCAAGCCGAACGCCGACACGCTTTTCAAACGAGCGACCGCCCATGAACAACGAGAAGATTACGAAGCTGCTCTATTAGATTACGAAGCCGCTCTTAAGTTTGACATGGCTAATGCGAACATTCGTCAAGCCATACGACGCGCGCGCGAGTTAGTGACGCAAAATAATCGAATGAAAGCAGTCGATTCAAAACGTCGCGAGAAAGACGATGGCGAGCGAAGCGTACCGCGACCTTGCATGCGTCAATTCGAGATTCGTGGAAAAGCCGGAGCGTGCTTCTAATTGAAGAAAACCTATTGGAAAAGTTGTTGTACAGATAACATTTCTAGTAGTTGGGGTTCTCCTACGGCTATATGTCTATCTTTTCCCCCGTGCCTTGATCGACAAGTTGAGCGTCGATCCGTCTTTCAAATTGTAATACGCCAAACTCGCTGTGTCTTTGAGGAATCCCAAGCCAAGAGTGCTGAGCTTTTGTTTATTTTGAGCGAGGTCTCCAGCAAGTGGCTTGATCGATCTCTTCAAATCCACAATTTTATCCGCGAGCGAACTGACTTTGATTTCGAGCGTCTGCCCCGTCAAGCTACTGTCGCCCTCCACAGTTGGGCACACGACGTTGATGGTGGCCTCTCCGGGATTTGCTTCCAAGAACTCTGATTCATCGTCTAATTCAACGTCACCCACCTTCAACTTCTTAGGTTCAGGTTCGACCTCCTCTTCTGGCTCCGGTGCTGCGCGTTTCTTTTCCTCTTGTGGTGCTGGAGGCGGAGGAGGAGTCAAAACCTTTGGAGGCGGAGGCGGAGGAGGCGGTGCAACACGAGTGGGCGGCGGTGGAGCTACGGCGGTGGAAGGCGGGGCAATAGAGGGAGACGGCGCGGTCGCCTTAGCGATCGATCTCTTCTTCAGCATTTCCGCATTTATCGCTTTCGATACCTCGTCATCCGTGGAACCGAAAATATCGGGGCGATTTCTCGCCAAATTCAAAACGTTCGCCGCGACGTCTTCGTGAGAGGCCTGCGTACTCCCTTGAAGTTTTGCCATCATGGCTTCTCTCTGGATTTTCCACTTAGGATCGATGAGGGAGATACGCATATGCTCCGCCATTTGGTCGAGTGGAATCATCTCTCCAGTGATCGGGGATACTACAAACTTGGTCGAGTCAACTACAGCCGTCTTGCGCTCCTCGGGCTTCTTGTAGTTTCGCACAACCTTCATTGCGCCGACATTTTCCACCACAGGGGGTTCAGGATTCGAGCGCGGCTCTGTCGCTTGACGCACAAGTTCACGTTCCTCTTCATCCATGGTGGCCGTGATAACAGGGGCCGCTTGACCTTCGACGTCCTCAGGTACTGAGGGCGCTTCGAGTTCTTGCTTGCGCATCGCTTCGACGACTTCATTCAGCTGCATCGGTGGTGGTAAGTCGCGATCTTCGGCATCTTCGAAATCTAAGGTTTCGACGACGACAAAACTATGCCAGTCGATGAGCGCCATCTGAATGCGCTCTTCTTCTTCCGCGTCTTCCTTATCCTTCTTCGCCTTGTTTTGCGCGGACTCCCACTCTACGCGCTTCAACACGCGCTCCAACACCACACTCTTGTCGCTACCTTTCTCCAGAGATTCGAGCAGAGCCGTGTCTGGGGCTAAAATTTTCTCGTATGCGTCCGCAAGGGCGGTGAAAAACGTAAACATGGAGTGATGAGGCTTGAGAAAGTTGAACTGCGGGTTGGCGTGTTCCTTCCCAGCCAACGCGGTGACGAACTTCTTCCCATTTCTCGCTGCAAACTGTGCGGTAGTCTTAATCACGTCGAGATCTACCGACGAGATGCCCGCTGGAATAGGGATAGTGAATTCATCGCTCTTAGGTGGTTCCAAAACCACGGGCTTGGCGGTACCCGTGCTCGGTTTCACCAGGACTTGCTCAGCCACCGGCGCGGCGGCTCGCGTCTCCGTCTCCGTCTTCGCCGTTCCGTTCGCCTGCGCCTTCGCCTCGTCCACTTGCTGTCGGTAGTACGCGTGATAGGGGTCTCCCTCGGTCAAGAAGTTGAACTTGACGTTATTCTTCTCCGACGCCAAGATCCTCTGCTCAAACTCCGGTCCATTCTTCCCCACGAATTGCGCCGTCTTGTCCACGATCACTCGCACGTCCGGCGGCGGTATAATCACCCCCACCGTCTGCGTGTGCGTCTCCAGCGACACCGCGCGCGCGTTATCCACCTTCACGCTCCTCTCTCCAATCCCAGTGTCCACGGTAGACTTCGCGAGCTCCATCTTCACCGCGCCAATCGCCTCGCGATGTGCCGGCTCGCCCGCCCGCCCGCGCGCTCGGTCGCGCCCGACCGCGGCGGGCGTCGGCGAAACGAGGGCCGAAATCAGGGCGTCCGATCGAGGCTAGGGTTCAAACGACCGATCGGGACTCAAGAACGAGGGACTCTTTGAAAGCGAAAGCGCGCGCGAAAAAATCAAAATCGAACGCGACGCGCGACGACGCCGCGCGCGCGGTCGGTGCGCGCAGTGCTCGGCGCGCGACGAGATTCGCGCGTCGTGGCGCGCGGGCGCGGCCGGTGCGATGGACGCCCAAACGCTGAAATCGCGCGGAAATGAACTTTACCAGCGCGGCAAGTTCGGTGCCGCCATCGAGGCGTACACGGAAGCCATCACGTGCGACCCGCGGTGGACGGTGCTGTACATCAATCGCGCGCTGTGCCATCGGAAGAAGAAGGATTGGGCGAGCGTGAAAAGGGACTGCGAGACGGCGCTACACTTCGAACGGAACAGCGTGAAGGCGCTGTATATGCTTGGCTTAGCGTTGATCGCGGAAAAAAAGTTCACGGACGCGGCTAAGTCGCTACAACGCGCGCTGGAGGAGGCGCGAGAGAGCGGGGACATGATTCAAGACGACGTGTGGCGAGAACTCGCGAGGGCGAAATATTTAGAGTGGGAGCTGTTAGCGAGCGATCGAGATCGAAGATACTCGCACTTAGAAAATAGTGTGCGAAATTTCAGCTCGCAGCTCGATGCAGAGGACGTGAGTACGATGGGGGAAGTGATTGCTTGCGCCCGCGCGCCGGATGACCGCTCGTGCGAACCGCCGGACGCGTTCTGTTGCAAATTAACCTTTGAGGTATTTCGCGATCCGGTCATCGCGCCGAGTGGTCATAGCTACGAACGATTGGCGATTTTACAGCATTTGAAAATCTCTCAGTTCGACCCAATCACGAGAGAGCCGTTGCGGCCTGAGCAGCTAATCTCAAACGTCAATTTGAGAAACGCGAGCCACGCTTGGCTGTCCACGCACGCTTGGGCATTCGGAGACATCGTCCGACCGAATGCACCTTTAGAATAGCCCGTAATATAACTGTTAGCATCAATTATTGAATTCAGCGTCACAAAGCGCCACGATTGCGCGGTAGCTCGCCGAGGCGCAGCAGCCCCGCTGGCTTGCCGCATTGCCAGACGCAGTGGGTCTCGTCGCCGTCCACCGTTCGTGCGCTGTGATCGCGTTCGAGTGGTTCACGACACCATGCCTGGTATTCTCCATGGTCGTTCGATTCCCGTCATCGCCGCTCTTTGGACGTTCACGCTCGTTCTCCTCGTTCGTGGGACTCGAACTGAAGGATCTGGGTTCATCGATTGGGCGCGGTTGTGGGTGCTGTTCACGCGCATTAACCCGTACTTCTTCTCTGCCATGGGCATCGCCGCCGCGGTCGGACTAAGCGTGGCCGGTGCGGCGTGGGGGATCTTCATTACGGGCAGCAGCTTGCTCGGCGCCGCGGTGCACACGCCGCGCATCACGAGCAAAAACTTGATCAGTGTCATTTTTTGTGAAGCAGTCGCAATTTACGGCGTAATCATCGCCATCATTCTCAGCACAAAGCTCGAGTACGTTCCCAGCGATCCCGACACTGGGGCGTTTCACAGAACGACAATGATGGCTGGGTACGCCGTATTCGCGAGTGGGTTGACGTGCGGTTTGGCGAATTTGGTGTGCGGTATATGCGTCGGTGTAGTCGGTAGCTCATGCGCGCTCGCAGACGCGGCAAACCCCACGTTATTCGTGAAAATTTTAGTGATTGAAATTTTCGGTAGTGCGCTCGGGTTGTTCGGCGTCATCGTGGCCATTATTCTTAGTTCCAACGCCGTGTTTGAAAAGGTTTGACGCGACTGTATCAATTGTAGCCGTTCTAGCGCATAGCATTGTTCAACTAAAACGATTGAGTGATATTCAATGACTTATTGCTATGCTAATCTCCTTTTGAGAACGTGGCTTTGATGAGACTTTTCTTCCGCCTACTGTCCAGAGCGAAAGCGGCGATCAAGTCGCTCCGTCGCAAACGAGCGCGAGCAATTCTTCCATCTTTGTACACGTGAGGAACGCGCACCGCTTCCTTGCCCTTTTCGAACAGAATCAAAGTAGGCAACTGCTTGCTCGTCCCAGCAACGTTAATGCCGTATTCTTCCCCAGTCTTAGGCCATCTCATGAGATCAAATTTGGCAAACTTGAGGTCAGCGGTGGTGTACTTGCAGCTCAGGTCTGCAAACGTAGGTTCCAAGCTCACGCAAGGCGGTGACCAAGATGCGTAGAACTCCACCAGCCAAGCGACGTTCTTGTCTGTATCATCAGGCTCGAGCACTAGTCGCTTGAGTGTCGCAGGATTTAACCATTCGATGCGACTTGGTCCCTTGTACTCGGGCCGTCGCACGTACAGAAACAGCATTGCATACGCCACGCAATACCAGCTGAAGATACGCTGATCCATCATCCAAGACAGTAGTAAGATGCCAGATTTGGTGAACATGAACATGTCCGACACAAAGGAGTCGATGTTGACCTTACGAATGAATTTTGCCAGAGCCATAGCGCCCAAAGTCGTCAAGGTTTGCTTTTCCCAGCCGTCGAGCATCGTCACCGCGCTCGCGTACTCGTGACGGGCCCATAACGAGAACAGAGGGTAGGTGAGGATGACGGCAGTGTTCAAGATGTAGTAAGCGCTGATGAAACGCGACATTGGACGACGACGAAGGGGCGCAACGCGAAGTGAACCACAATCTCACTTTTCGAGGCTGAAAAAGTGTCACCTCCTTGCAAAGATTTTGCGCATTCGCTCATGTCGAAGGGAAACGGCTGAACGTATGTGCCACTGTGACGGAAAAATTCATTGCTCTAATTTCTAATCGCGTGTTGTTACAAATTGCGGTGTGTCGTGCGCCTCATGTCATGCCCCAGTCTTCGTCGTCGTCACTATCGTCGTTTGAACCAGTCTCGCCGAGACTTGCGACGGCACTTTCTTCAGTTTCTTTATTCTCAGCGGCGTAGGGCTGCTTAAGTTTTGTCCACTCGTCTTTTGCAAGACTCGAGTCGGAATCAAATCCCTCTTCATCCGTTGCGAGGGACGAAATTCGCTGGTGCGAAACCGCAGTGACGGCCGCGCTTGACGGTTGCAGGTTTTCTTGTGGTGAATCGTCTGGTAAATCGGGGAGAGCCTGCTTCTCGAATTCTATTTCTAGTTCATACAATTTGAAGAAGTACCGACGCCAGAACGTGTCCTCGTCTACAATTGTAGGCACGATTCGCGCAAAAAGTTCCTTCATAAAGTTGTTCGCATTCAAAGTCGTCAATATATCCTGACCATGCCCTGCCATCGTAAAACTTTCGCTGAAATGCTCAAACAGTTTCACATTTTTTGGATCATCGCAATACGTTCCCGAATCTCGCTGAATTGCTTGCACACGAATTGCAAACTCGTCTCGCCCGCGTTTCGGTGTCTTGCCCGAGTCTTTCACTGCAAACGCATCTCTAGTCTCTTTGATCACTTCTTTCGTCTCTTTGATGGCGTCTCGAGTCGTCTCTTTGACTTGATTGATTAGCTTGCCTGCTCCTACAAACATTTTTTGTCCCAAAAGCTCAATCTTTTCCCCAACTTGCTCAAATTTTTCCTGCACTTCGAGCGCGATGTCCTCGTCGCCCACATCCTCGTCGCCGGCGCCGGGAATCATCACATCTTCTCCAGTATACACGACTCTACCGTTCGATGATGTAGCGGTCGTATCCGCATCAATGTCGCTGACCTCATCCTCGTCCACGTCGTCGTCCCCGAACGTCGCAAAGTCCTCCCGCACTTGTTCCTTGATATCCTTCAGTCCCTCGGACAGCTCCTTACCGACGCCCTTGGACACGTCTTTTAACTTTGCCAGCGTCGAACGACCGAAAGTAAACGCAGTGTTCATCAACTCGTCGAGTTCGTCCGCATCGTCGCCCTCGTGAGCGTCGTCAGGTCCAGAGATTTCTCCAGCGTCGGAGGCACCACCGCCTTGCCGCGTGCCGCGCGCGACGTCGTCCGAATCACCGTCGGAATCCGAATCCGAACCCACCAACGCGTCCCCGACAACGTCTCCGACGCGACGAAGGAAATCCATCACCACCGGTGGACAGCGCGCGCGCGAGTGACGGATACGTCGATTTCGAGGAGACATATGTGAGTCGCGGAGTCGCGGAGTCGAGGAGACAGTGTCGCACGAAGCGGCGCGAAGCGAGCACTAATGTAATACGATAATAATAACTAATAGAATCACACTAATTCTACAACATCAACCGCGGAAGCCAAACGATGAAAGCCCTTGTAAGATGCCGAGTGCTTCGCGCTCCGTCGCGAGAAAGACGCGGTCGACCGCGAGCTCGCCCTTTGCCACGCGATCATTCGCCCATTCGCGAAGCTCCGACTCAGCATTTCCTACTATGATACATCTCGTCTGCCCCGATAACATTAAGATATCGTTCCCGCTGTCCCCACAGGCCACGGTCTCTAGAAGTTCAAAGCCTAACTGTTTTCGCACGTATTCCAAGCTTTCTAATTTCCCCGCCCCCGCGCTCACGCAGTCCACGAACTTCCAACCGCCCGAACCGCTGATGATGATCTTATATTCTAATCCGTTCGACTCGCACGCGCTTCGTATGGTATCCTCCACTACATTCACGAGCTCATCCTTCACTCCCACCGTGACTTTGTGTCTGTTCTGTTCATCTGCAGGTCGAAAGTGCGCATTGTCATCGCCGCACGCATCGATCGCTCCTCGTGCCGCCGCCGTAACGACATCACAGCACCAGTTGACGTCTAGTGCCGCCGTCCACTCGGCGTCTTCGACCCATGGGCGCGAAACGTCGCCGCTCGGTTGAAACACTTTTGTGCCTACTGCGCAGATGAGGCCATCCGGCTCAACCATGACTTGCGATTTCGTCTCGATAAGCTTGGTGAACGACTCAAGCGATCGTCCGGTGGAGTACACGAGCTTAGACCCAGGAGGTTTTGCGCTCGATTCCCAAAATTCTCGGAACGAGCGCGTGTATTCGTCGTTCCCAACCATGGTGCCATCGAGATCGGAGACAATCAAAACGGGTGTTTGAGCCGATTTATCGACCGACGTCGACGCTGCGGCGGCACGCACGCCGCGAGATCGACAGACAACAATATTTGACGCGTGATTGGCGCGCGCTAGGCGCGTGGGAGCGATCGAAGCTGCGCCGAGTCGCATGTCGAGTTATGTGGATACCGTAGACCCGTACGTTTCGGTGTCAACTTTTCGTCAAAAAATTCTACAGCATCGTTCTATATGAGGATATCTATCGGGCGCAAGTCATAAACACATCATTCTCTCACGCCGTCTTCGCCGCCGCGCGCTTCGCCTTGATGTCAGCCACCGCGGATCGAATCGCATCCTCGGCGAGCATCGAACAGTGCAACTTCACCGGCGGCAAGTTCAAATGTTTCGCTATGTCCTGATTCTTGATCGTCACCGCCTCATCTACGTGCGTGCCTTTGATCCATTCCGTCGCCACCGAGCTCGACGCGATCGCACTTCCGCATCCGAACGTCTTGAAGCACGAGTCCACGATGTTGCCCTCGTCGTCCACCTTAATCTGCAGCTTCATCACGTCCCCGCACGCGGGAGCCCCGACGACGCCCGTGCCGACGTTCAGATCGCTCTTATCGAACGAACCAACATTTCTTGGGTTTTCGTAATGATCCACCACCTGCGATGCGCGCGTCGCACGCCTCGGTTAGTCTCATTCTTGGCTTTCTCTTCGAGTCGCGTCGACGACGACGATTCCACCGCGCGCTTCCGTCGCGCGCACCTTTTTGTCGTAGGCGCGTTCGAAAACTCGAGAGCACGCGACGGATTTCGCGCTCGTCGTCCCTCGGCGCGCCGTTCGTTCGATCGCACGTCGTAACATATCGCGTTGTCGCGCGCGAAGTGACGTCGGGGGCCTGCGACCACGGCGCTGGGGGGGGCGATCGGGGCGACACGAGGCGGCGCTCGAGCTCGTCAGCGCGGGTCTGAAACGCGTGCGTGAGCGAAATTTGCAGAAGTGTGGTGGGCTAATAATATTTTGACTAAACGTTTTCTAGGTCTCCAAGAACTCTACGGCTCGACTGGCTCGTTTGCCTGTTGACGAGCCTGTCGACGAGCGTGCGCGTGGAGTCAGCCGTGGAGGTTCCCATGGAGGTGATGGACTGCGACGCCTCGGTACTGCCCGCGGCTAAATCAGAAAGCACCGCGGCGACTTTATCCGGGAAGTGATCGGCGAAGAATCCGTACTGAATCATCATCCCACGGTCCATGAGTTCGTGGGCTTCCACGAGGCGCGGGGCGTATGAACCATTGGGAAGCCGGAGCAAGTGAATGAGTTGTCCCGGAGGATGCAACGGCGCCGCCATCATGGGTGTCGAGTCGACTTGCGCCCGTGAGAACGTTCTGAAATCCTCGCGAAGCGCTGTAGACTCACTCGCCGCACTTTCTGGGTCAAGAACGTCAGAAATTTGCAACTTGGTGCCGTTGAACGTCATTCGCATCATCAAAGAAAACTTGTTCAGCTTTGCGTTGGTCAGCGAGTCCATCATGTCGCTACGGAGCTTCAACAACACTGGTCCCGATAGTCGACAGAATAAATCACAGTGATGCACCGTGCTATACGTCCAAGCCTTAGTGATATTGCTTAACTTTGGACTCAACACGCCTCCAGGAGGTTCGATGCACCACACTTTCAAGTTGGGAAACTTTTTGCGAAGATGCAAGGACAACGCGGCGGCGACGCCCGCGCCCAAGGAGTGCCCAGTTAAGACCAAGTCCCAGTCGTGACAATCGACGGCGCTGCTCGGAAGCGGCGCACTCTCTGCGGACGGCTGCTCTCCTAAAATTGTCTGTTCTAAAATTCGATTCGCGTTCAAGTCCGAGAGAATAAAATTGGTCGCTCGAAAAACGCCCGAGTGCACGTGAAGATCAGAACCTTGAAGTCCTGGCTCATGTATGGCATCGGCGTTTAACATGCACGGCTTATACATGCTATCCGTGACACAGTCTGCGATGCTCAATGTACCCCGTACCGAGAGCACCACCGCCTTGCGACGAACGTCTCGAGCAATAAAATATGGCGGTTCACCAATGCCGTTCGCCATCGACACGTAAAACAAATCATCCGACGCAATCCCCGCGCACTTTTTCAACGCTTCACGGTTCAAATCGTGCGGATCGCGATGGTCCTGCGATTTCCTCAAGCATTTTCGACAACCGCAACAACTCATGCATGCCTCGGACGAACACGCCATTCCGATGCCGGAACGCGGATCCGCCCAAGCGAACAGCGCCCATCCGTACGCTGCGAGCGCCCATCGAGAATAATGTGCTGCATCCTCGTACATCGCGTTGAGAGACTTGTACGGCGCGAGCGCGTCCGAATCTGTTGCGAGCGGCTTACCCAACGGCTCGTTCTCGATCATGTGTCTATGCTGAATCGCGAGCAAGCCCATGCCTGCGGCGATGTCGCTCGGAACCACATCTGCGCCCTGAAAAACCTCCGCGAAACAATTTGCTACGTGACCTAACGTCCCTTGCTCCGCTAACTGCCTGTCCACTTCGGGATCCTCCGTTCTCTCTCGACGTCTGATGCACAAAACCGTCGCGATGATGTTGAAAATCTTGTACCACTTTTGATCGCTCGGTAAGTGTCCAAACATGCTAAACATCAGCATAATTCCACAGAAATGCACGCCGATGACGATGAAATTCCCAATGATGATGCTCAACACCATTCCCCGCACGCGTGCGCGATCCATGCACGCCGATAACTCCGCATCCACAACAGTACCCAAAATTGTAAACGCAATGTCCACGGACAACAGGAACAAGTGCGCGTACAAGAAGTATGGCACCAAACGTCTCTTCTCCGGTTCTAAGATTCTCCCTCGCAGGGAGAGATGAAGCAGGATCGCCTCTACGCACAGCGCGACGAAATAACACGAGAACGTCGCGTAAAACCATGCCATCGCGTGTTCCCCGCCCGCGCAGTTTTGTCGCAACGTCCTGTGCGCGCGCTCGTACACCACCAATATGATCACGCACCACAGCGTGTGCACCGTCATCAATCCCGCCATGGGCAGCGGCAAATCATCGCTCGACAACAGCCAGTGGCGTCCGAACAAGCGAATGGCCGGCATACCGCGCGCGCGCGATCTTCCCGCGTCGCTCCCGCGCAGGCGTCTCTCGGACCGTGTGATTCGCGCGTCGCTCGCGCCTCTCGCCTCTCGCCTCGCGCGCGCGTCTCGGCGCCTCGCGCGGCGCGACGAACGCCCGCGCCTTCGTTCGCGCGCCGCGCTCGATCGCCGCGCTCGATCGCCGCGTTCGATCGACGACGCGCGCGTCGATTTGCCGCGCAACACCATTGTTGGTCCAGAGCAAAAAGAGCGAAATTCGACCGACCGGCGTGTCGGGAAAGACGACGGCGCGCGGCAGAAGACGCCGCCACCATGGTCGCGCGCGGTGCGACGGTGTGCGTGGGAGCGCGGTGTGGACACGCCTCTTGGCGTGCGCGCGAGAGACGAACGACGAGGTGCGCGCGACTACGACACGAAACGACGAGACGACGACGCGCGTGCTGAATTTGAAATTTCAATCGGCGCGCGAGGCTGCGCGACGATGACGCGTTCGGGTTCGCGATCGAGCGGTCGTGGGACGAGACAGGGCGCGAAAGACTGACGCAGATGCGGTGCCGTGCGGTGATGCCGACCTTAGGCGTGTCGATCGTGGTGGGTGGCTCGACGGCGACGCGAGACTATCGACGCGAGGCGGACGCGTCGACGCTTCGGTGGCGGAGGGCGAGACGACGTGGCGAGGGGATTCGGGAAGTGATGCGGACGATGGAACGAGCGTGCAGGATGGTAGGGAATGGTACACGTTTAAGCACGGAGAGAACGTGCGGTGGTTGGTGGAACAGAGTGGGTTAGACTGGGCCACTCTGGAGCAACTGAATCCAGACATGGATTTGACGACGACGTTTCCGGGAGATAGAATTGTTATCCGTGGACCACCGAGTTTAAAGCCGAACGATCGTGTGGTTGCAGCAGTGGTGGCACAACCGACGTCTTCCGTCGTGGTGACGCCAAGATTATCGACGTGGAGCTCACCCGTCGCATTAGCGGGTGTGCTCATCGTGGGTATCGTCACCGGCGCAGCTTTCGCGGGGAAAAGGCGGCTATCCACGGTCATCATGGCGCTCACGGGGAACGCGGACCCACAACTCGAGGCAAAAGACAACGAAATTGACGCTCTCAGAGCCCACCTGGATGTCGCGGAACGTGATCTCACGGACATGCGAGAGAAGTGGCTGAGGAACGAACAGTCGCTGGAAAACTTGCAACAGCTCCTGGAAAGTGCGTCGCGAGCCGACGCATCTTTGAGAGACCAAATCAGCGTGCTGAAAGAGTCCCTAGACTCAAGAAATAACGATGTCAAACGTCTCGAAAGCTCGAACGCTGAAGCCAATGAGCTTGCGGAGCAGTACAAAACCAAGCTTAAGAACGCTCAAGGTGAAGTTGACGCGCTGCGGGAAACTGAGAGAAACAGTGCGTCTCAACTTGCCCAAGTCACGCAGATGACAACGCAGTACGAAGGCGATATTTTGAGTTATAAAAGTAAATTATTGGACATCGAGGCGGAGCTGATGGCTCTCAGAGAGCTCAACGACGGTTATTCTGATGAAGCAAATACCTCAAAAGAAAAGTACAAAGAGACACTGAGCGAAATTGCCAAAGTGACAGAGTTGAATGACAAGCTCGAGGCAGAGCTTTCAAAAACGAACGAACAGGTGATAAATCATCTAAACCAGCTAGCCATTCATAAGCACGACATGGAAAAGCTGGAATTAGAACTCGCGGCTTCTCGCAACGATCTGTCAGAGTTGACGGTTGATTTTGAAAGCGCGAATACAAAATTGAGTTCACTTACGTCTGAACTGGAAGATAGCCGATCAGAGGCACTCGCATACTCGAATGAGCTTCAAACTGTGAAAACCGACCTCGAGATTTCGATGGACGAACTCGAAACACTCAGAAAAAGTCTTAAAGCTTCGCAAGATCACGTTTCAGAATATGAGATCAATCTCTCGGGTTACAAAACAAAGCTCGAAATGGTTCAATCGTCGCTTGAGATATCTCGTAATGAAGCCACAAGCTATCATGATGATCTTACTTTAAATAAACGTGAACTTGAGGAGGTGCGCGATGGACTTGAGCAGATAACGAGCGAGCTACGAGCTTCAAAGACTGAAAATTCCAGCTTATCTGATGAACTCGACTGCTTAAAAAGCGAGCTTGAAATGCTTCAATCACAACTTGCTACTGCGAATGACGAGTCCTCAACACTCTCGATCGATCTTGCAGGGATTAAAAGTAAGCTCGAAATGGCTGAAAAAGCTCTGGAAGAGTCTCGCAATCAGGCATCTGGGTATAAGGGCGAGCTGGAAGTAGCACGTAATGAGGCTGTACAATTGTCTAGCGAGCTCATGGGCTTGAAAGTTAAGGTAGACGAGTTGGAGGTAGCGCTCAATGAAACCAGCGGAGAGTCGTCGACTCTTTCCATCGACCTCGCTGGTTTCAAGAGCAAGCTAGCAATGGTCGAGGAAGCTCTCGAGCAAGCGCGCACGCAGTCCTCTGAGTATGAAGGCGAGCTCGCTCGCGCTCGCGAGGCGCTCGAGAATGAGGCAAACGAGAAGAGATCCATGGAAGAGAAGTTTTCGAAGATGTGCGAGGAGCTATCTCAGCAGGGCATGCAAGCGTCGGAGGAAGGGGGACGCCTAGAGCGCGAGCTCGCTTACACTCGCGAGGCGCTCGAGAATGAGGCAAACGAGAAGAGATCCATGGAGGAGAAGTTTTCAAAGACGTGCGAAGAGTTATCTCAGCAGGGCATGCAGGCGTCGCAGGAAGTTGATCGCCTGCAAGGTGAGTTGCAAAAGTCTAGAACCGCACTTGATAAAGCTAACGGCGAATCTTCACTTCTTTCCATTGACCTCGCTGGTTTCAAGAGCAAGCTAGCAATGGTCGAGGAAGCTCTCGAGCAAGCGCGCATGCAGTCCTCTGAGTATGAAGGCGAGCTCGCTCGCGCTCGCGAGGCGCTCGAGAATGAGGCAAACGAGAAGAGATCCATGGAAGAGAAGTTTTCGAAGATGTGCGAGGAGCTATCTCAGCAGGGCATGCAAGCGTCGGAGGAAGTTGATCGCCTGCAAGGTGAGTTGCAGGCGGCGCAAGCGGCGCTCGATAGCGCGTCGGGCGAGTCGTCGACTCTTTCCATCGACCTCACTGGTTTCAAGAGCAAGCTAGCAATGGTCGAGGAAGCTCTCGAGCAAGCGCGCACGCAGTCCTCTGAGTATGAAGGCGAGCTCGCTCGCGCTCGCGAGGCGCTCGAGAATGAGGCAAACGAGAAGAGATCCATGGAAGAGAAGTTTTCGAAGATGTGCGAGGAGCTATCTCAGCAGGGCATGCAAGCGTCGGAGGAAGGGGGACGCCTAGAGCGCGAGCTCGCTCGCGCTCGCGAGGCGCTCGAGAATGAGGCAAACGAGAAGAGATCCATGGAAGAGAAGTTTTCGAAGATGTGCGAGGAGCTATCTCAGCAGGGCATGCAAGCGTCGGAGGAAGTTGATCGCCTGCAAGGTGAGTTGCAGGCGGCGCAAGCGGCGCTCGATAGCGCGGTGCGGGATTCAACGGAGATTCGCATTTCTGCTGATGGCTACAAGATGAATCTTGAAGCAGCGCAATGCGAGCTTGATGCGTTACGATCGCAAAGCGGTGACACGTCATCAGACCTTACAGAATATAAGAACAAGGTTGAATCATTGCAGTCCGAGCTTTTGTCTGCCCGTGAGGACTCTATGAAAACAGCAGAGGCTTTATCGCGAGAACAAATCAAATTTCAAGGCATGGAGGAAAAGTTGGCAAATATCGTAGCATCGAGCGGGGCAGACAACGTTGAGATTGAAACTTATAAATCACGGCTTGCGAGCAGTGAATTAGAACTCGAAACTCTTAGGGTGAAAGCAGCGGTAAATGCTGAAGAAGCAGAAAAGTATCAAGTAAATCTCATCGACGCCCGTGAGGAAGTTGCAAGATTAGCCGATGAAATTGGCGAGTGGAAGAGCAAAGCAGATTCTCTCGAACACCAACTCGGTCAAGTTCAGATGGAGCACCCCGACAAAGATGAAGATGCAGAAAAAAATCGTCAGCTTGAGGACGAGTTAGAACTCTTAAAAGAAAAAGTCTCAGCGTCATCGGCTGAAATAGAGTCATACATGGGTAAGTTGGAGCACGCGGAATCTGAACTTTCAGTGATGCGAGCTGAGATTGAAGGAGGAAAACACGAAAGATCCGAACAAAACCAGGAAGTGATCGCGCGCATGCAAATTGAAGTTAGTGCAGCAAATGAGCGAGCTGATCGCTATAAGCAGCGTTTGCTTGAGCTCGAGGAAAATATGCAGCTCAAGTTAGAATCCCTTGAGTCGATTGCTGAATTTTCTGAAACAGAGGAAGTGCGATTGCTGCAGGAACAAATTTCGAGGCTTGAGTCAGAAAACGCCGAGGCGAACTCAATGCTGAAAAACATGGAACAGGATATAGCGAAAATGCGTGTCTCTTCTATCGAGCCTTCTCAGTCTCCAATGTGGCTGATCGAGGAAGAGCGGCGTGACATGGAATTATCTATGCTTGAAGCGAGACAAGCAGCACAGCTCTCATTGGCACAAGTGTCGCAGGCGGTAACCAAAATGAGACAACAAGCGCGAGGCGAGCTGGTTTCGCATGCCATCTCTTGCGAGTTCAAAGTACGCAAAGATGTTGGCGAACATCAATTCCTTTGTTTGGTAGGAAGTTGGCACGAGTGGGATGTACAGACAGCTGATTACATGCAGCGCGGCGCTGATGGTACCTGGCAAGTTGCCATCACGCTCTTTGCAGATGAGGCGTACGAATATAAATACTGTGTTTGCGAGGTAAATGAGCACGGTCAGCGTGTTCCAATAGAGTGGCAAGTAGGCCACAATCACGGCTTTGCCTTCGATTCAAATCTAATCGTCAATCAGAACATGAAGGCCAAGGCGCAGATCCGAGATAAATTTCTCGCGGATCCAGCGCATACCCCAATAATCTTATTTGGGCCAAATGGTGAAAAGTTTGAGACGGGTAGTACGGCGCTGCTCCACAACTTCTCGAATCACATCGCTGAAAGTGGATTTGAGAATTTGCGAACGAGTCTTGAGCGTTTAAATGCCATCCTCGCGAAGTCACAGCGTAAAAATCTTGAGGCGTAGATCAGTAGCAAAATGTTGGGGCGAGATTCCTTCAGGCATAGATTCCTTCAGGCTTAGACACGAAGTAGTTCTTCCTTAACAAATTCAATTTCAAAACAAACTATAAATTTTATTTACTGAGCGGCTGCACATGTACTAAGTAATGTCGTTTAATATTCTCCTGGCGATGCGACGAGTATCCCACCTTGCGTCAAGTCTGCCCATTTCAAACACTTCACTGCACGGCGTGTCGCTACGCTTGCGGCGCGCGCGCTACGACTCTGAATTGACGCAACGTCCAGGTCGCACGCATTAGCCGAACGCGCTCCACGCGTCGTCGTGCACAGTCAAATACGCTCGACGGCGAGATGATCGACGCCGCGGTGGGTGTTGGCGGCAACGTTGTCGAGTCCGAGGCTCTGTTGGAGCCTGCGAGTGGGTCGGGACGCGATCGTCGTCTCGCACGCAAAGCATTACAATGGTCCGGCGCGATGCTGACGTTTGCGTCGTTCATCGCGCTCGGCGTCGTTGCAAAGCGGCGCTGGGTTGGCGTTGAGCGCGCGAGCGCGGCGGCGTTGGGAGACACGCCTGGAACAGTGCGCGTGGAATCGTTCGACACCGCGGCTTGTCAGTGGCGTCTTGATCGTGCGCTTGACGAGAATATTCGGTGTAATCCGGCTGGCACAGACGTCGTGGTAGTGCCCAAACTCAAAGCGGTGTACGTGGATGTGACGAAGGCGGCGAGTGAAAGTATACGAAGTCGTCTATTAGATGTCTACAACTCAAGCTGGACAAATGAAGAATACGCCATGGACGAAGGGAACAACATCGTTCGTTCGACTACTTCTTCGTTGTCGGATGAATTGTTGGATTCATACAAATTCTTCACGTTTGTACGAAATCCAAGTGAGCGTTTCGTCTCTGGCTATCAGCAGGCTTTCTGTCGCTCTTTGTGTCAGGGATGCATGCATGGAAAGACACCCACCCGGCCTCCGACGATTGAGCAGACGATCGATTTGATAGAAATCATGCGCGGTAGGGCGAAGCATGACGACAGCTTTTGCTCGAATCGTCTGGGGGCGCCGCAAGACCAGAGCTTTTTGAACAATCCTTGGTTGGATGAGCACTTACAATCAACCGTATCGAGGCTCAGTGGTGTAACTCGACGTGGCTCGCGCGTACCAATGCACTTTATAGGTCGAACTGAGTCGTTGGACGAAGATTGGAACCGTCTTATGGATGAGCTCGGCGTCGAACCAAGTCACCCTGTTCGTGCTCCGCTCAAGCACGTCGAGCACGAGTGCGCGATCTCCGAGCGCGAAAGACATTTGAAAGCCCAACGTGACGTATTCTTCTCTCACATAGTCCGTGGTGAACGAGCTCCAGAATCAGGCGAGCTTTATGAACCAGTGGAAGTCATTTACTCACGCGACAGAGCCGAGGTACACATCCCGAAGCCGAGTACCGCAAACGGTGGTGCGTACTTTGATAGATTCAAAACGCTCTACGAGGACGATTACCGATGCCTCGATTATTAGCCATTTAGCCAACACTTACCATTAGCGTTCATCATTAGCTAGCTCGATGAATTAGACTCCTTCAACTTTCAACTTTCAACCACGCCCGATGTCCCCCACAACGCTTCAGACGCCGCCGCGTAGTTCGGCCGATCCCACCGCGGCGTCATGGAGCTTGCATCGCGCGACACCGCGCGATCGACACTGACGCGCGCGTTACCATTCGACGTATTCGACGCCGACACCGACGCACCGTCGTGCAGCGACACCGACGCCACGAACGGCTTGGCTGCGACGAACAAACCGTTGAATCGCAGCGACGAAGACGCCGTCGTTGAGCTTCGGGCGATCGATGCAGCGCTCCGTGCGGCGCTGCACCGCGCACCACGAACGATGAATGAAGTTGTGACGAAAGGGGCGACGCTGGATCTGTGTGCGGACCTCATAGAGCGCGAGGATGAGGCGATGCGCGCGGCGGGAGCAGGACGTCGTCGAGCGACAAGCTCGAGCGAAACCGAACGCGAGGAAGACGTGCCATGGGGCACACCGACGAAGGCGGCGGTGGAACGATTTGCAGAAGAGCTGGAGGTGGTTCTCAAAGAGAAGGAGAACGCGGTGATTGGACTTGAGAAGACTTTGGCATCGAAGCGCGAAGCGACGCTTGCATTTGAGCAGCAAAGAGCGCGGGCAGCGCAGAGCGAAAAAGCGCTGCACTTCGCCGAAGGCGAGATTGTGAGACTATCGAAGAAGGTGAATGAGCTCTCCAAAGTTTTGGAAGGCTCGAGGGCAGAGTCCGCCCAACGTTGGGAAAAATTAAAGAAGGTAGAGAAGCGACTTGCGGAGGCGCAAGCCAAGGACGAGGAAAATCTGCGTGCGCTTGCGATGCTTCGAAAAGATTTGCAAACTGAGCGTCAAATGAACAAGTCAAAAGAAGCCGAGATATCTCGACTGCGCGATGCGTTCCGAGATGTCAGCAACGGTAAAAAGATTGAAAACGTGGGTGATGAGCAGAATTTGAAGCGAATTCAAGACCTGGAAGAAAAGATTGTTCAGTTGGCTGTTTCCGTATCAAAGCAGTCTTCTGCATCTTCAGTACCACGACGTTCGAACGAGCGCGAGTTGAATTTGTTAGTCCACGAGCTCGCTAAAGAAGAGTTGAAATCCAGAGCTCGAGCGGACGCCGCTGAGCAACTCGTTACTACGATGCGAGCAGAGTTAGATTCAAAGACGGTCGAAGTTATCACGCTGCGTCAGCACATCAATACTCTTGATCAAAAACATCCCGTTAGAACCATCTCACGCGGGTCCTTAGACTCACCGCGATCGGTGTCAGTTTCTCTAGAAGAGATTGATCAGAACCTTCAACGAAGTTGCGATCGCGCCGAACAGCTTTGCCAACGTCTTTCAACGGTGATGTCTTCTGGTGGAGCATCAACGGGTGGATATTCTCAGAGAATGATGGAAACCCCTCTTAGTGTGTCGAGCGATCGTTCAGAGGACAAGATTCGCGAGCTTCAAGAAGCGCTTGATGATCAATCTCAGCGTCGAGACGAGGCTGAGAAACTGGCAGCCAAGGCGGCGAGTGATGCATCAGCCTTGCGAGATTTGATCACCGCAGAACGCATAGCATCTGCTGCTGCAATGATGGCTGAGTCGAGGGGCTTGACAGGAGCGTATGTCGCGCGAGGAAATACGCACAATATGTCTCCATCAACTTCTGATGTCACATCGACACCGAGCCGTAGTCCTCGACCGTTTCAACACACACCACGAACGACGTCGTCGATCTTCGGAGGTGCTCCCGTAGGCCTTTCAAAAGAGTTGGAAGAAGCGCGGCGCACCGCTAATAAAGAGCGTAAGCGCGCGGAAGTGGCCGAGGAGACAATATCTCGATGGAGCCGTCTCGCAGATTAGAGTAGCTGAATAGAATTCAATTTGTATATCAACACGCTAGCTTAGTCCATCGCACTTTGCCAAACTTGACGAGTTTAATCACCAACTCACTTACTTCGTCTTCCTTGACGAAGCACTCACACTGCTCTGGAAGGATGGTTAGCGGGAGCTCGGCGACGGCGAAGCGATACGATCTTGCTGTCGCAGCAAGCTCGATGGAGAAACTTTGCGATCCGAATTTGCGATCAACTATTCTAAATGACGAACTTTCCTTTGGTAGTTGAACAAACACGTGCGCAAAACGCTCGTCGTCGTACCAGACGTACTCGTGCAAACTGATGGCGTCCTTTGCTGTGCCCGTTGCACGGATCCGAACGTCTTCACGAGAGACCACCGGTGGTTCAAACGTCCTCCCTTGAATCCTGAGGTGATCTTCCCGTCGTTTACTAATCACTGGCTCCTCCTCGGAATCCGATAAAGACGACGCGAGGGCGTCCCACTTCGCATACATATTGCCTGCGCCTGAAAATGAAGCGACAGGATGGGTGTGCCACTCTCACAACTCCAATCGCGTTAGTAAGAGTCATATGCCAAGACATCTTCATAGTCATACGGGTTCCCACTCATCGACAGCTTTTCCGTCGTTCCTCGTCCCTTGAAAGCCTTTAACTTGAGAGGCAGCGGTTGGGACGCGCCGACTGTGAGTTCCAATCGAGCATCGTTCTCTCCCGGCTGCAACTCTTTGATGCTGCCAATTCTACCAGAGTTCAACACGTCGTCATTTGCCTGGTCTTTCACCGATCCGAACACATCGGCGTTGTACACGACATCCTTCGTTGGGTTAAGCGCTTTGAAACTCAACAGAATACACTTCGCCTTGTATGTCCCTGATCCGGGAACGCCTCCCGCCATCCCGCATGACGATTGTTCAATCGTACTCGCATCGATCGCGATCTCCACCGGTTTGGCTTGCACCAAACTCGCACCGAGCATCGTCGCGAGCGCGGTCGCGGCGGCGATCGACTTGGCGGAGTTGGACACGCGTCCATAGGATATGGCGTCAACTTTGACGCATCGCGACGTCACGCGAGCGCTGTTGGCGCGGGTGGGAGTCCTAAAGAGGCTCACGCGTGCGTGCGTGGAGACACACGAGTTCGTCATCGTCTCGCGCGCGAACGTTTGAAGTTTTGGCTGTTCGGTGGTTTGCTACAAGAAATGCTGCACTAGTTCGAGGGAACGGCTTCGGGTTCGACGGTGGGCGCGGAAGCGTCTTGGACTTGCGTAAGATCGACATTGACTTCAGGTTCGCCCACCTTGGCCGTCGCCTTTGCCTCCGCCGTGACCGCCTTCACCTTGTTCGTCGCCTGACTCAAGCCTTCGCCGATGGTCGTCGTGGCGCTACTTATCACCTTGCTCTCCATCGCCTTGTTCATCGCCATGCCAGCAGCGTCTCGTCCGATCCCCACCACAGCGTTCGTCGTCGCAGTTATCTTCAGCGACTTGTCAATCTCTGCGACCTGCGCCGACGCGGTGGTTGACAGTTTCTTGACGCCCGTCGACAAACCAGCCTTTTCATCAAATTTCTTCATGCTGGACGATATTTGTAATTTCTCATCCATAGCCTTGATATTTTCTTTCGTCTTAGCCGTGATTTGATTTCTCTCGTCGAAATCCTTCACCGCCGCCATGGCTTGCTTGCCAGCGAGAAGCGTCTTGCCTAAAAATCCAGCGAACTTGGATTCAAAGCTGTTCAGCGTCGTGCCCTCGTTCGCGACGTCGTCCGAAACCGGGTACGCGCACTCCGCGATGTTCAACGGATGATTGAGTAACAAACATCCGTTTAATAGCACCGCCGCGCTCACCGCCTCCTTGTGCGTGAACTCGATCACGGCTTTGCGTCCGCTCTTCGTGGCGACGTTGAAGATGCGCACGCGCTCAATCTCCCCTGCCGTGCTGAAGAATTCCCTCAAATTAGACTCTTCCGCGCTTGGAGCGACGTTTGTGACCTGTGTGATGCACGATCGAGCGTGTGCGCGTCAGTAATCACGCGCGAGGCGAGAGATCTCGAACGAAATCTTATTTCAACGTGCCCAGTCGGAGAGGCGAGAATCGTGCCGTTGGGAGCGAAACTGCGCGTACGGCGCGTGACGATCGCGAGCAAAGACGCCGCGCATCGCGTTTCGTCCGCTGACGCACCGTAATGGCTGACATAGTGTCGATGACTTGCGTCGGGTTGTGTTGAGATGTTACAGTGAGTGACAGGTGGTGTGGCTGGGTGAGTGCTCCATAACTAATCGTCCCGGGAGGACGTACCGCTTAGGGCGGCAGCTTTTAGAGTCTCTATATCTATGGGTATTGCGCTCGTTGACGAAGAAGCGCCGGTGAGCTCGTCGAGGACTTGCGTGATAGCGGCTTTGACAACGGTGCGGCGTTCAGGTTCAAGGCCTTCGCAGGCCTCGAGCGCAGCGCCAAGAGAGCGACCTGTGATGGCGACGACTTTACCTCGAGTCTGCGCCACTAATAAAGGAACGACAATCAACAAAGCTTTTGAGATGTCTGTCGCGGCGCGAAGCTGCTCTTCGAGGCCTTTCTTGTGCACGTGCAGCATCGAGCGTTCCGTTTTTTTATTCGGCGCCGGAAGGCGGACTCCAAATAATTCGCAAAGTCTTCCTAGGGAATCCATGACGTCCATGGGTGATTTCTCACGACGGATTGCGTCGATTAAGTCGCGACCTAAAGCTTTCGCTTTGTTGCCATCCGAAAAACTTTCCACGATGAATGCACGAAGCTTTTCTGTCAAAGGCGCTGCGCTATCGCCCTCATCGAAACTCTTTTCGGCTTTCGATCGTAAAAATGCGTCCGCACATGGCACGGCGTATCTTCTGCATGTGTATGTCATGGCGTGTGAGTCGTGCGACAACACCTCTGCGGTTCCCTTGGAGCATAACAATGCCGTCGGGTACGACGCCAGGAATATCTTCTTTGCCGCGTCGCAAGACATTCTGAGCTTATCGCCGTGACTCGCTATCGCGAATGAAATGCGTTCTTTAAATGCCAATACTGCCGCAACTTTATGCACTCGCACCAGTTCTTGAATCAAGTCGGCTTCCACGCCCGGAACGGCGCGTTTGACGGCTGCGATGACGTCTGAATCTCCGACCGAATTTGCCACGAGGAATTCACGCAGCGTGGCAACATCCTTCTTCTCGTTCTCGCGTATGGCTTTTTCAGCAGCCAATTCCCCGAAGCGTTTAATCGCATCTGTGCACTTTTTGATGAAGGATTTCGTAACCACGTACTCCCTGCCAAACTCGACATGCTTCTGCAACACACTCGTCTGGGCGAGCGTCTCGGCACAACTTGTCAAGCCTTCCGGTAAGACGTCCGGCGTGTAACAATAGCCATCTTCGTCGAGCGCTTCTGAGACGGCAGTTTCGAACTGATCTAGAACTCTTTTAGCGACGAAACACGCCGGCGATCCGAACTCCAAGTGTGACTCGTCCGCTTCTGAGAGAATTTTCTTTGCTTGCTTTGCATCAAAACCGACGCGTGCCGCGGCGTCGACGCTCACAACGCCCATTTGTGCAAACATCTCCAAAAGCTTCTTGCGCTGACGATCCAAGTGCGCCGCTGGGTACCAAACGCCTCCAGACATCTCACCACTGAGTCTCACCGCTTTCGACTTGATAACTTCGCTCAATACGCTTCCCACAAGCTGCGCTCTGGCCTCCTCGCCGAGCGCCTCGCGGAGCAGAGCGTCGCGAGAAGTTGGCACCGCACACGCCATCAAAGTCTCACGCACGCGCGATGTGAGTTTCGCGACGTACTCGGAGGTGTAAACTAAACTTCCGTCCATCTTAACGTCCGACGCGCCGACGACGCGTTCGCGCAAAACTTTCACCACCAAGTCGGCACCGAGCGAAAACTTACGCGCGACGTCCGAAACAGTCGCCGTTCCGTTTTCGCGCAAAATCTCCTGCGTCTCCCTCGCGACGTCGTCAAAGTATCCATCCGTCATGAGTTCCCCCTCCAAGAACCGCGCGCCGCTCGACGCGTTTTCTCGAGCCAAAGCCTTGGCCGCGCGTTCGCACGTCGACGCGTCCACCCCGAGCGCCGTCGACAACGCCACCACTCCAACGCGCCCTCCGCATCGCTCCACCTCTCGCATCACCTCTTCCCGCACCCTCTCCGTCGTCACGTACGCCTTCCCATCACCCGCGCGCGTCAAAGATTCGTTCGCCACGACCCCCAGCTCGCGCATCTTCGCGACGAGCGCGACGGCGTGCGCGTCTCGCCACGCGAACGCCGCGCGTCCCCCCTGTGCGTCCCTCGCGCGAGATTCCTCGACATCTCCCATCACGCGCGACGCGCGCGCGACGTCGCGCGCCCCGCAATCGCCCCATCGCCGGGCGCCGGTCGCCGTCGCGATCGCGCCCGTTCGTCTTCTTTTTTCTCGAACGCGCGCGAAAACGCGTAAAAAAACGCCGATTCCCGTCGCGCGCCTTTCGGATTTCGCGACGACGGTTCGCGACTCAAATGCGACCCCCTCCCCGCGCGGGGTCCGCGATCGCGCGCGACGCGGCCCTTTCGCGCGCGTGCCGCGACGCCGCTGATGGGGGCTGGCGTCGCGGGAGAACACCGCGCGCGGTGGTGCGCGTCGTCGGCGCGCGCGGATCGCCCGTCGAGCGCGCGCGCGGTCGTCTCTTGCGTCGCGTCGCGCGTCGCGCGTATTTCGCGTCGCGACGCGCGCGCGGGCGACGCGCGATCGCGGCGACGATCGAGCGATCGTCGCGAATTCGCGCGCGAAAACTTTGCGCGATCGCGCGCGCGATGGTGACGCCGGTGACGGGGCAAACGGCGCGTGCGGTGGATGAGAGCGAGGAGAACGAGGTCGTTGACGCCGCGCGCGGTGATGCGCGCGAACGCGCGGCGGCGTTTCGACGAGACGTCGAGATGCGATGCGACGCCGTGCGACGGGACGCGGAAGCCGCGAGCGCGGAGCAGGAGGAGTTGCGAGCGAAATTGGCGACGACGACCACGGAGAACGCGAGTGTGAGAGAGAGCGAGACGGACACGAAGATTTTGAAGACACCACCGGCGACGCCGAGCGATTGCGTGCATCTTTCGTTGAATGCGTGCGATTTCAACGTGAGCGCAGACGCGGAGGAGCTCGTCAAGGCGTTGTTGAAGAGTCAACGCGAACGGGAGAGTTTCGTCGAAGTGGCGCAGGAGACGGGCGCGGCGCGCTCGAAGGGATCTTCGAATAGAAGTGGGCACTCAACTCCGGACGATATCAACTATGGATTTCACAAAGCGCAGTTGCGCGATGAGTTGGAGAAGATTCGGCGTCAAGTGCTCGAGGAGACGCTCACGCTCGAAGGGCTTCGTCGGGAAACGGCTGAGTTACGAACGACGCGCGCGGCGACGTCGAGCGATGAGGCCGTGGTGAAAGACAAGCTCACCAAGACTCGCACGCAGTTGACGCTCCTCGAAAACGAGCAAGCGCAATTGACGGAGGACCTGGAGTACCAGCACAAGAGTTCCGCGGCGGTGCGCAAGGCGTGTCAGGATGAAGAGCACAGGTTGAGAAAACAGATTGATGAACTGAGGAAAGAGGCCGCGGATGAGGAGGAACGCGCGATGCAGTTGAAGTCCGATACTTGTATCACCGTGGAAATTCTCGAAGAGCACGAACAGTACATCGAGAAGGTTAAGGGAAAGTTGGAAGGATTAGAAGCCGAAGTCGAATCAAAGACGAAGCTCTTGAGAGAGCTCGACTGCGATCAAGGTTCGATTGAAGAGGAGTTGGAAGCGTTGCGGACAAAGCTTAAGGAAGAAAGTGAACTAGGTGACAGATTACGGGCGAAAGAAGCGGAAGATAGAGCGAATGCGCAACGCGCGTTGGAAGCCATCAAGACTGAGGCTGAAAAACTTAAAGAGGACAAGCGCAGTTACGAAGCCGACATCGAGCGATCACAAGAGGCACTCGCCGAGGCTGTGCACCTATTGCAAGTTGCAAAGGATACGGCGGAGCAAGAAATGTCATGGACTGCGAACCCGCTTCGAACACCACCACCGTACCGTCAAGTTGGACATTCTTATGTGTATGACAGCGCGCAAAATTCACCGTTGGAAGCCCCGATGCAGGGTGTTCGTTTGTTCGACGACAGCCCGATGATGAAAGTCTCGGCAGAGGACAAAGCGTACCATCGTCTGATGATCATGGAAAAAGCGGCAAAAGATGCCGAAGCTCGCAGAATGGCAGCTGAATCCGGCGCCCACACCGCTGAAGTACGCCTGCGAAGAATGGTTGAATTTGTCAACCGCCTCGGGCCCTCCGCGACGTCTTCACCATCTCGACCACGCTCACCGCAATCGGGAGACTATGCCATCTATCGTCGGGACTCTCCGACGAACTCCGTCATAGATTCTCTCGATTCTCTTCGGTTGCAGCTCGCTTCGGCGGTCAAGCAAAAATCTCGAGCGGGACTTGACAAAGTCTCGCGACGCCGCGAGAGCGCGCCTCGAGAAGAGCTTCACTTTAAGCTCAATCAACTCATAGATGAGATTGGGAAGACACGTAAGCACTACTAGTTGTTGTTAATTTAATTAGCGCGATTAACAAAAGCGACACGGATCGATATGCGTCCTCCGTCGCTGCGAGTCGGTTCGTCGCGAGCGAGCGTCCGCCGCACGGGCTGCCGCACTCGTCCGCGCGCGCGGCAGCCCGTGCGCGAGATGGGCGCGCGTCGAAGGAACGATATGAACATGGCGTTCGTGTGCGCCGTCATCCTTCGCCTCGTCCTCATCGCTTGGAGCGCGTATCAAGACGCAAACTTTGACGTCAAGTATACCGACATTGACTACTTCGTCTACACCGACGCCGCGCGTCATGTCGTCCGCGGCGGATCGCCGTATGAACGAGCAACGTATCGATATCCACCGCTATTGGCCGTCTTACTCGCGCCGAACGTGTTGGTGCACGAAATGTGGGGGAAAGTGTTCTTCAGCACGTTGGACATCGCGGTGGGCGGTTTGATTTTGAAAATCGGTCGGCGACGCGGTATGAACGCGCGAGAGCTCAAATATGCTTTGTGGTGTTGGTTATTTAATCCGTTCACGTGCGCGATAAGCACGAGGGGAAGCTGCGAGGCATTGACGGGAGTGTTGATGCTGTTGACGGTTGAGGCTCTCACCGCGGGCGCAACGACAAGGGCCGCAATCGCGTACGGATTCGTCGTTCACATGAGGCTGTATCCAATCATACACGCATTGATGTTCGTTGCGTTTCTTAATAAGGATTACATGGGCAATCGCGCTTTGTTCGGTAAGCGAGGATCCAAAGCGCTTTCGTGGGTGACGGTAGAAAACGTCAAGTTTGCCGTGGTTTCGTCGGCGACATTTTTCGCGCTAACGGCTGGTTCGTACGCCGTGTATGGCATGGATTACATCGATGAGGCAATTCTGTATCACGCGCAAAGAAAAGACCATCGTCACAACTTCTCACCGGCGTTTTACGGGATATATCTGAGCATTCATCCGACGACGGACGCTCCAGACTTGAACGGTTCAGCAATCGTTCAAACCGCCGATCGGTTGGCTATGAGTCCGTTGCCCATGCTTACAGTCGTTCTATCACTTGGGTTTGCGTTTGCTAGCGACATGCCTTTCGCACTTTTTGTGCAGACACTCGCGTTTGTAGCTTTCAACAAGGTGTGCACGGCGCAATACTTTGTTTGGTGGTTCATGCTCTTGCCACTCGTTTTACCATCGCTGATGCGAAGTGCGAATCGAAAACGTGTGGTGTTCGCCACGCTGATTTGGCTCATCGCCCAGTTACACTGGCTGGCTTGGGCGTACGCCCTCGAATTCAAAGGGGCGCAAGTATTTGAGAGCGTGTGGTTGGCGTCCATCGCGTTCTTCGGCGCAAACATTTGGCTCTTGTTGAACATCATCGCAGCGTATGCGCACGCACCGATATTTTCCAGAGGTCGCTTGCAGAAGTTTTCAAAAGTAGAATAGTTCCTTAGCTCCCGATAGCTCTAGCGTTCTCATGATGATTCAATTCATCACCGTTGCCGAAACCTCAAACGAGGTCATTTCGGGAGAGGCTGACCGCATAATCGTTCGCGCAGCGTCTTCACGAACACTTACGCCATGCTTGCTAGCATCACGACTACACCCCTCATCGTGAGACCGGTGCATCGCCGCGCGCGCGTCGATCGAACGCGCGTCGTCGCCAGAGACGCCTCATCGCTCGCGCCGAAGAAGGTTCACGAACGCACGCAGGAAATCGCGAGTATCGCCGCCAAACCTGCGCCGGTGCCGGTAAAGAAGCCGCTCTTCGCAGATGTGTCTCCGGTGCAAGCCTTTGGCGTGGGCGGCTTCCTCGCGGCGGCGATCATCAAGGGTCACATCGCGGCAAAATCGGGAAGCACACTGCGCAAGACTCGAGCCACGCTGCGCTACTTCGACGCACGAGGCGCGGCGGAGGTCATTCGCACGATTTTTGCCGCGGCAAACGTCGATTACGAGGATTATAGATACACCTTCTCTATGGATGGGCCGAAGCCGCAGATCTGTGAGCAGCACGGGGTCGATAAGGAGGCGGGGATGTTCGATGCGAATCTTAAGCGTCTTCCTGTTCTCGAGGTCCAAGGCGAGATGATCGGGCAGAGCCGCGCGATTGAGCGATTTGTCGCCAAAGATTTGGGACTCATGGGCAAAGGGAAGATAGACGAGGCTAAAATCGATGCGATTTGCGAACATGTGCGAGATCTGCGGGACGCGTATCAAAAAGCACGCGGTAATCCGTTCGCGCCGCCGACGCCTGAAATTGAAGAAGCGATGGCGAAGTGGTACGATGAGACGATGAAGACGTGGATGGGCAAACTTGAATCCGTCGTCGGCGACCAATGGTGCGTCGGAAAAAAGATGTCACTCGCGGATATTGTGCTTTACGTCGCGTTAACGCAGGCCTTCTCCGATGCGGAAAAGGCGGCGGCATCGTATGTCGACTGCCCCAAAGTGTCCGCCATAGTCGACAAGGTAGGCGAAAACGCGGGCATTCAAAAATGGTTAGAAACGCGACCGGAGAACCGATTCTAAGACGTCCAAAAGTTCTCGGAATCTTCGCGCAAAAGAGATTCATATCGAGCGAGACTTATTACTCGCCACGTGGCTGAAACGTTTGCAATTATTACAGAACAAAGAAAGAGACGCAATCCGTGTTAATAATCGTCATCTAGATAGTTGCCGTCGTCGATTCCATCTCCATCGATTTCGTCGTACCCCCACGGACTCGATGTCTTGACCGGGGGCTCGCGGGCAACATCGATGATGGCGTTGATGGCGTCGAGGCACTGAAGCCCCTCGGCGTCGTCCGCCGTCGGTCCCGGCTGCGTCGGCCCGAGCGGTACGCTCGGAGACAAGTCATGCAAAAACCAAGGATGATGGTATATCCCTGAGACAGTTATTCTATTCTTCGGATCGACGTTGAAAATTTGCGTGAGCAAATCCTTGCACTCGTCTGTCATATTCTGCGGAAGGTCGAATTTGGCCGACAACACGCGCTGCATCATCTTGTGCGAGTTGTTTGGATCTTGAGGATCCGAAAACGGATATCTACCCACTAACATGACGTACAATAAAACCCCACACGCCCACACGTCCGATGCCGCGCCATCGTACGGTTGCGCCCCGCTATACACCTCCGGCGAAATGTACGCCGGCGTCCCGATTTGCGTCTTTGGCTGACTGTCGAATCCCCCTTTGGAGAACCCAAAATCACAAATCTTCAGCACCGGCGTCGTCGTGAGATCCACCAGCGTGTTCTCAAGTTTCAAATCTCGGTGCGATATTCTCATATTATGCAAATACTCCACCCCCGAGATCAAGTGTTGAAAAAAATACCTCGCCTGCGACTCCGTAAAATTCCCTTGCTGCTGCACGTACCCAAACAGTTCGCCCCCCCCGATCGCCTCCATCGCCACCGCCAGGTGCGTCGGCGTCACCAGCACCTCCTTAAACTTCACGATGTTCGGATGGCTCAGGTTCCGATGATTCGTGATCTCTCGTCGCACGTGTTCGGTGATCTTTTCACCGCGTTCGATGTACTTCAGCGCGTACATTCGCCCCGTGGTTTTCTCGCGCATGAGTTTCGTGTACCCGTACGACCCGGTGCCGAGCAGGGCGTCGTTCACCGGTTCGTACCGCGCGTCGTGATCATCGACGTCGACGTCCGCGCGCGCTCGCGTCGCGGTCGCGGGCGTCGCCATGCCGTCGCGCCGTCGCGACGCCGTCGTCGCGGTCTGCGCCCCGGGCGCGCGCGACGCCGCCGACGCCGCCGATCGATCGATCGATCGATCGATCGATCGTGGACGACGGTTCGCGATCGGGACGCGAATCGACGCGCGCGATATCGACGCGTGTGACGGCGCGCGCGCGCGCGGTGACGGCCAGTGCGCGACGCGCGCGCGAGCGGAGCGTCGAAGACGACGCGCGCGCGCGTCTGAATCGTCGCGGCGGCGCGCGGTCGAGACGCGGGACGACGGGACGAGGGGAAGGGATACGGCGCGACGCGTCTCGCGGCGACGTCTCGAGCGCGGGACGAAGGCGCGGGATGGAGGACGACGCGGAGTGCGAAACGGAATCGACGAACGCGACGAGCGCGAAGGATGCGACGACGTTGGGCGAAGTTGGAGCGGTGCCGCCGTTACCGTCGGAACCGCGACCGAGGGGAAGAGGAGAGCGGGGCGGGGGCGGGGACGGCGCGCGAAGCGTTCCCGGCTGGCTTCACGCGGCGGAGGTTGGAGGGAAGATTCAGCGCGAGCGCGGGATGAGGAGCGCGAACAATATCGAGGGATTGCCACTCGATGAATTTACGAGGGATATGACGAGTCTGGGACAGTGGGCGCGCGTGGGAAACGGGGGTAAGAGGGCGATGGGTGACGCGCTTCGAGCGACGTCGTTTGCGTCGCTCGAGTCGGCGGTCGTGCGAGAGACCTGGCCGCGAGGGATGATGGATGCGTACCTCGACGCGCAATTTCTCAGAAGTGTCGAGCAAGGAAAGATGGTGCAATGCTTCACTGAATCTGGAGACGCGGCGTGGGCGACGTTTCACACGAATTTACTGTCGTACGACGAGTTCCCTCTCTTCGCGATGTTTGGCCGAGAATTTACACGAATCGACAAGTCCCAAGCCGTTAACGGAGGGAAATGGGAGCTGGTGGGGTTCGTCGATGATGTCACCTTGCGCGACCCATCGCAGCCGTGGAACGCGATCGAGCCAATCTTGCACGTGCCACCGCGACCGACGTTTGTGGAGGATCCGTGCGATTGTCTCTGGATCGCCGATGAAACCGGCGACGACGTCGTCCTTGAAATCGACGCGCGTTTTTGGGAATCTCTCGAGTCAGATGCCGTTGTCGCTCTTCTGAAGGAATTTTCAACGTTGACTGCGCGTCATCACGCCGGGATGAGTGCGATTTCGCGATTGGCGCGCTTGGTGTCGTACGGCTTCCACGCTCCGGTGCCGAGATTCGCGCGCTTGCAAGGCGCTCGCGGTCCTGGGAAGGTACAAATGCTGCTCCCATTCAAAGCGGATTCGAAATCCATGCAAACGCGCGCCGCGGTGGTGGTAGATATAATCAAAAGTCGCCGCGGTGGGAGGATGTATCGGGCCGTCGGTGTCGTATCGCTTCGAGAGGCAGTGTTTACCGCGCGCGTCATCGGACCGCTGACGACGTCCGATTGGTTAAACGCAGACGCCATCGAACGCTCGCCCTCGATTTCGGTTTCGCCTCCGGAGAGCGAGAACGCCTGGGATGAACGGAAAGACGACTATCCTACTAAAGTCGCGTACGCGACGATGGCGACGAAAGCGCCGGCCCAACCAGCTGACGGAATTCAAATTGCGTCTCCAACGCAACCCGTCGGCAAAATCCAAATTCAAAAAACGTCAAAGCCTTCGTCGGCTTCAAACGGAACAACGCCAGCGATGCCGACGCGCATGAAAATTGATGACTGGTACAAGGCCACGATCGCCGATGATGGTCCGCCGAAAATTGTGAACCCAAAGGTGAACTTGAAAATGTTGCCGTTTGAATTCATGCAAGCTGTTTGCAAAAAGCTTCACCTCGATGATTCGATTCTTCGGTTGTCAGACGCTCCGTCGGAGAGCGAATATCGCTTGACTCAAGCGTTATCAACCGAAGCGAGTGGATGGGTGAGATCGATCATGTCTTCCTACGGCATAATCGATCGCGTGTACGTCGGGGTCAGTCGACGGGTGCGGTGTTTCTTCGCCGTCGTGTCATTTGAGAAGTGGACGGATCTCGAAGTCCGCAACGCGCTGGTTTCAGGCGAGACGATTCAAGTCGCTGGTTTCAGATGTCGAGAGAAGGTGTACATGCGACTGTCTCTTCAAGACAAGCGTAGTGCATTGTGACGTGAACGTGCAATTGTGTCCTTTTTGTTACAAATACCGATGCATTCTTTCAGAATCTTTCACTCCTTCTGAAACCGATCGCGATTTTCGCCGAGTACGAATCGACCAAACATTTTGCGCAACGCCACATCCGGCGTTAAAATCTTGATCGCGATCGTCTTATTCACCGAATCTGGAGAAACCGTCGCCACTTTCAGTTTATCCACGATCTGCTCCGCCGCTACCTCGGCCGGCTCGGCGAGCGCGTTGACAAACATTCTTCCTTGACTGCCAAACGCGTCGCGCCCACTCGAAATCAATTCGGTGAAAACCATTCCGGGGCTAATCGTGTGCACGCCGATGGGCACATCCTTGAGCTCCACCGCCATCGTTTTCGCCAGCTGCGACATCCCAGCCTTGGTGTGCCCATACGCTGCAAACTTACGCGTCGCCGCGCCGTCGCTCCCCGCGCCCTCCATGTTGAACACGTGCCCGCGTCCCGTCGTCGCCTTCATCGTCTTTATCGCCTGCCTCGTGCACAACAACGACCCGAGCGAGTTGGTCAAAATAATTTCTTCCAGCACCTCCGGCGTCGCGTCTTCCAAATTATCGTACGAGTACCCGTTACTCGCGGCGTTATTCACCCACACGTCCACGCCGCCGAAGGCTTCGCAGCACGCCGCCGCCATCGCCTCGACGCTCTCCGCTCTGCGCACGTCCGCCGCCACGCCCGCGACGCGCGCGTCACCATACTCTCGACGAAGTCCCTCGACCACCTCGCGCACTTTATCGTCGTCCCGCGACGTCACGAACACCGCGTCCCCGCGCTTGAGAAAGCTCTTCGCCAACTCGTATCCCAAGCCTCGCGTGCTCCCCGTGATCAGCACGCGCTGCGCCTCGGACGCGCGCGCGGCGCCGTCGGCGCGAACGATCGCGCGCGCGCGTCCGCGCGGCGCCCGGACGGCCCGCGGCGTCGCGGCCGACGGGCGACGCGCGAACGCCCGCGTCATCGTGTGTCGTGCGTCACCGGTGCAGTTCGCGACGCATGGCGTCGACGCGCTTCGCCTTGGACGTTCCCGCGCGCTGCGCGAGCGCCGGAACGCTCGCGCCCGATGTACCCCTGTGCCTGGTGTTCGGTTGGGTGAACGCGCGCGACGCGCACGTCAAGAAATACACCGACGTGTTGACGCGCGAGCTCGAGTGTTGCGCGACGGTTCGAGCGACGATGCCGACCGCGCGCGCGTTCAGCCCGTTCGAGCGGTCGAGGGTGGCGTACGTGACGGAGGCGCTGACGTTCGCGCGTCGCGCGTACGGCGGACAGACGCCGAGGAAGGTGTACCTGTTTTGCTTCTCCAACGGTGGATGCTGGGTCCAAGCCACGCTCGCGCGAGCGCGCGCCGAGGGAACCATCGCGCGCGAGTTGATGTTTGATTTCGAGGGCGTGATATTTGATTCGTGTCCAGCGTTCATGTCGATGAAATCGGGCGGCGACGCGCTGACGGCGGTGATGCGGCAACCGCTCGCGCTCGTCGTGCGATTGACATTCTACGCGCTGGTTTTAGTGCTCGCGACTGTGCATCTATGCACGGGGACGTACGATCAAATGTTGACGAGGAAGTTTTGGACGACGATGCTGAACATGCCGAACGAAAAGAAGGAGTTGTATATTTATTCCCTAAGTGATACGTTGACGGATCCGCAGAAGCTCGAGGCGTTAATCGCTCATCGAGCGAAAAACTCGGCAAACGTCAAGGTGCTCTGTTTCGAGCAGTCGCCGCACTGCGCGCATTTGAGAAAGCATCCGGACGAGTACGTCAAGGCGTTGCGCGAATTCATCGTGTAGTCAGTTTTAGCAGCATCTCATTGTATTCTATTCTATAGTGGTCTATTGATCGTTGCGCTTCTGCTTCTTTTTGGCTAAAAAGGACTCCCATCTGTTGTGATTCAGCTCGGAAAAATCATCTAGACTGGCGATTTCTTCTAGATACTCGCTCAATCGTAACAGTTCGCGGTCGGTCGCCCGACTCGTGTGCGCGTTTCTGAATGGTCTAATTTTCAGTCCAAGCTGTGGGTTCATGATGAAGTTGCGAGACAAATCGTCAAACATGAGGGTTGTTTTAGAGTCATACTCGCACCAATCCTGCGCGAACAAGTACCCGAGTGGCTTGCAATTGAACACGCCGTACTTGGCCGTCTCCACGGTAATCATCGCCGACGAATCAATCAAACCAACAATTTTGTAATCATTGTGAGTCAACACTCCAAGCTCGGTCATCTTTAACTCGATCCACTTCAAAGACGTCGCTGACCAAATGAATATGTCAAAGTTCGCCGCGTACGCTCGCGATAAAAATTCGTGGAGGAAAGGTCGCATAATCTCGCTCGGATTCTCCGCCGTCGTCCGATGATCAAACAGCGTGTAATCGATATCTAACACCAGACACTTCGCCCCCGGACGTGGGTCGGAAAGTTTCTTCGGAAACTTGCAATCCCGCACGCGCCGTTCGAGCTTCGCGATGAACTCGGGATTCGCCATCGCCGCCGTCGTCGTCCGCGCATCCAGCTCAAAATCATCCTCGACCTCGGGCGCCATCGACGACGCCAACGCCTCCGCCGTGGCGTGCGCTTCGATCTGCGATTCGCGTTTTCCCATCATCATCACCTGCTTCGGGAACTTGCCGATCTCGGACAGCGCGTCGTCATCCATCGCCGGTTTCGCGCCGATTCGCAGGTTGAGAAGTTTGATGCGCGCCGCGCGCACTTGCGTCGTCGTTTCGATCGATCGTTTCAGGTCGGCGACCGTGGCGTCGTCGTCGACGTCGATGTCGAACGTCGGCGGCGTTCCGCCGGACCAGCGCACGGAGACGCGCATCGTCGTCGGCGGGTTGTGTGGACAGTTGGAGCGGCGCGCGGCACGGCGGAGCGGTCGCGGATTCGAACTACGGTGTCTAGTGATGATTTCAAAGTCGTCAAGGGCTACGGAAAATGCACACGCGGCATCTTTGAGCTTTCGCTTAAATATCGGCGTCCGCGATCGCGTCTTCGCCGCGGGTTTCCTGTTCTTTGTCGAGCGCGCGAGCGGCGGCTCGACGAGCGCGCACCTGCTCGGGCGATTCGCCCACCTCACCGCGCTTGCGCGTTCTCTGCGGCCGCTCGGCGACGATAAACTTTTCTCCTTCGCGTGACCGTTCTTCGTATCCCGCCCACGACGCGAAGTGATGCATGACGATGGACGCCGCGACGGACACGTTGAGAGACGCCGTCCCGGGTCCGTATTGCGGTATGTACACGAAACCATCGCAAATCGCCTTCTGTGCCTCCGTCATCCCGTGTCCTTCGTTACCCATGATGAACGCCGTGTTCCCCGTGAACGGATGGCTCTCGATCGCCCGCGCGTCGTCCACTATCTCCACCCCTAAGATTTGCGTGCACCCTCGCTCGCCCTTCAACTTTTCCCTCGCCTCCTCGAGCGAGTCAAAGTGTTCAAAGTGCACGTGCCCGTCCGCCCCGTGCGAACCGAACGTGTTGAACTGTCTCGACCCGATCAACACGAGCGATTTCACGCCGAACGCGGTGCAGCACCGCGCCATGGTTCCGATGTTGTGCTTCTTCGCCACGTTGTGCGCGAGAAAGTACATCTCCGCGCGCTCGCTCGCGCGTCGCGTCGTCGCGTCGTCCGTCGTCATCGCGCCGTTCGTCGTCGTCGCCATCGCGCGCGCGCGCTCGTCTGGGCGGTGATCCATCGGCGCGTCGGCGTGTGCGCGCGGCGCCGCCGACGCGACACACCTCAGCGAGCGCGGTCGCGACGACGACGACGCGCGACGCGAGCGCGGGTCGAGGGCCCGAGTCGCGGGCGAAAATGCGGTTTCAGTGCTCGAGCGGCGGGGCGTGCGCGGTCGGCGCGGTGAGGTGCGCGGTCGATGGTCATCGTTCGCGACGATTCGCGTCGTCTTCGTTGACTCGACGGTTGGTGCGAAGCGATCGATTGACCGACGTCTGAACCGCGTGCGCAGGGAAGCCGAGCGTCAGTGGAACGCCGAGCGGGGAAAATTGCGCAAGGAGATGGAGTGCCACCGCGCGAGCGCGTTGAAGGCGAAACGAGAGCTCGACATGGTGAAAAGGTTGAGAGACGCGGAGCGGGACGAGTTGCGCGCGACGCGCGCGGCGTTGATGGAGATGAATCGAGACGCGAAGGGAGATGAAGTGAATCGAGTGAAAGAGATGACAGGATTTGAAAATACGATTCGCCATGAGCGCGCGCGGCGAGAGGCGGCAGAATCGGAGAGGGATGAGTTGATGGATTTGCTGCATATGGCGCACGCAAAATTGGAGCACGCCGACGCAAAGATTCGCAGTGTCGATCGCATGATTGCGAACGACGTGCGGCGAGTATGCGACGCGATCAATGACGAACGCATGCGTTCTATTGACTGCACTGTTTCCAACGTTGGCACGACGCAAACATTACTCGATCGTTTGTCAGAGTTGTATGAGTCTCGGTTTGCGAAGTCTCGCGAGGCGTTGCGAGAAATTTCAAGCTGAGCGCACCATCATTGGATAGGATTGTATTTACAAATATGCCGCAACACGGTGGTATTATCGATGGTGAGTCACCCAAGTTTAAGTCTTAACTCGCGTCATCGGGTAAGCCAATGATTGCTTGTTTCTCCGCCGCCGTCTTCTTTTTCTGCACTGAAGTGTGCTTCTTTCGAAGTGTTTGCTCATCCATGTGGAAATCCTTCGGCCAAAGCTCCACAACTTCTTTCCACACCGCGCCGGCGGTTGCCTTGGAGGTTGCAAAGAAGATACGCACGAGCGTGACGAACATGAGCTCGGCGATTTCCTTCGTCCATTCAAATGTGTAGCTCTCAGACGTCGCCACTCCTGTTTTGATTCGTTCAGACTCGCGAATCGTTTCGCACTGCTTATCGACCAAAGCCTTGATCTTTGCAAACTCCGCAGCTTTGCCATCGACTATCTTCTTCCTCGCCTCGGGATGCCTCGGGTCGGTCACGTCAAGGTTGGCGGCGCCACGGGAAGCCGTGGCGTTGGAAGATTTTGTCTTTTGCGAGGAAGAGTTGACAACCGCAGCCGCGTGCTGCGAACGCCTGGGCGTGCTCAAACCATCCTCTTCACCTTCCTCCTCCTCTTCGTCGTCGTCTGTTTCCTTGACATTCATCATCGATGGTGGTTTAGGTGGCACCTTCGGGATGACGATGTCGATCCCGAGCGCCTGCAAATCCTTCTCCATCGCGTCCCATTGTTTGCGCATGCGATGAGTCGAATACGACTTCAGCTCGGGGTACTCGCCACAATCAAGGATCATCTGCCATCTTTTACCGTACGTCGTCACCGCCTTTCGAAGCGTTTTCTTGGTCTCCTCCGTCCATTCCACCATCTTGGCTGGCGCCGGCTTCTCCTTCTTCGCCGGGGGTTTGTCGTCAGACGTCATCGCCACATGCTTCACGGGAGTTCGCCCCTCTTCATCGACCTTTTGCAACTCGCCCTTATTGATGAAGAATCCACTATGTTTGGTTTTTAAGCCATCGTCTTCAAAGTACTCATCCAGTTCGTCGTCGTCGATGAAATCGTCGTCGACGTCGTACCAGTCCACGTCTCTCTTTCTCTTCGCCTGTTTCTTCTTCTTCGCCGGTTTCCCTTTCTTTTCCTCGGACGACTTCGCCGCAGGAGGCTGTTCAATACGCTGCGTACCGTTGGGCGTCATCGTCGGCTTATCATCCGGGTCCTCCATTTCACTTCCGGAGTCCTCCTCGTCTCCGCTCTCTCCGAGCTCGTCGTCGTCGCCCTCGCCTTCTTCACCACTCTCACCCTCTTCATCGCCCTCGTCGTCTTCGTCTTCTTCAGAATCCTCCTCTGACCCGTCCTCGTCGTCGTCCTCTTCATCATCGCTCGACGCGTTCCCCGGTCCACCTTGATACAGCGCCTCGATTCTTCGAATCACCGCCGCCATGTGTCCGCCCCCGCCCGCGCCGCCGCTCTCCAACAAAGATTTCGGCGATTTCATCGCCGCCTCGCTCGCCGTCGCCGTCGCCGACTTCTGCTTCGCTTCCTTCTCCGCCGACGCGCGCGTCTCCCCGCTCTGCTCCCTCAACAGCTTTTTATAATTCACGCACGGCACGTCTTCGCCGTCGACGTCGAGCAGCTGCACCAACCGCCGCGGCGCCGCCGGGCTCCCCCCCCCTCGTCTCGCCGGCGTCATCCCGCCCGTCCCGGTCGCGCGCGCGTCGTCCCCCTCCTCTTCCCTCGCCTTCCTTCACGCCGCGCGCGTCCCGCGCCTCGCCTCCGATCCACCCGCGCGCGTCCCGCGCCTCCGCTAAGCGCGCGCCCCGCGCGTTTCAAACGGATGCGCGCACGAATCGATTCACGCGGAGCGTCCCCGACGCGCCTGGCGCGCGCGCGCGTCGTCTCGATCCGTCGCCCGCGTCGTCGCGGTTTGCGGCGTCGCGCGCGCGTCGTCTCGATCCGTCGCGCGCGTCGGTCGTCGTCGGTCGTCGTCGGATGTCGGACGTCGTCGGATGTCGGATCCGTCGTCGGCCGGCGTCGAGTGGCGTCGCGCGATCGACGCGATATCGGCGCGTCGCGCGACCGACGCGATATCGGCGCGACGGCGCGGGACGGGACCGGCGACGCGATATCGGATATCGGCGCGGCGCGGCGCGGTCGCGCGCATGGGTGTACGTGTATCGTAAATACGCCTAAAGCGGCCGTATTCGAACGCATCGATGCGGGATCGCGCGTCCACGATCGATCGCGGTCGCGTCGCGCGCGCGGGCGCGCATGCATTGATTATGGGTGTACGTGTATCGTAAATACGCGACCGCGGCCGTATTCGAACGCATCGATGCGGGATCGCGGATCCCGGATAGATCGCGGGCGCGTCGCGCGCGCGGTCGCGCATGCGTCGATTATGGGTTTACGTGTATCGTAAATACGCGACCGCGGCCGTATTCGAACGCATCGATGCGCGATCGCGCGTCCACGATGGAGCGCGGGCGCGTCGCGCGCGCGGTCGCGCATGCATCGATTCGTGCGTTCGCGACGGGGCGATAGAGTCGGACGCGATGGACGCGACGTGCGCGCCGCCGCCGGCGAGACCGAATTGCGATTGCGGTGCGCGCGACGCGACGCTGCGCGACGCGACGGGACGCGGGACGACGCGACGACGACGCGCGGGCGATCGAGGGTCGAGGGCGCGCGGTCGAGGGCGGGATCTCGACGGCGCGCGAGCGACGGCGCGCGGGACGCGCGCGGGACGCGGGCGACGGCGACCGCGCGATCGGGGAGTGGGGAGACTGACGGATGCGGTGATCGCGCGCGAGAACAGCGGTGTGCGTGCCGAAGGCGCTGAAAGATGGGGATTACGACGCCTCGCTCAAGGGGCCGACGAGCCCGTTTCAGCCGTACAAGCTGGTGAAGGTGGAGTTGGACGGCACGCGAAGACCGCTGACGGCGCAGGAGCTGAACGCGCTCGAAAAGTCGAATCCGACGGTTTGTGAGTGGCAAACGCCGCTCAGTCAGGCGAAGCGGATGTGGCAGAAGACGTGCGCGGGGATTTTGAAAAAGTTGTTTACGTACAAAAAGTTGGCGTGGCCGTTTACGGAGCCGGTGGATTGGGAGGTTTTGAACATCCCGGATTACCCGGTCATCATCAAGCATCCCATGGACTTGAAAACGATCGAGTCGAAGTTGCACGACGGGCACATCGAAAGCCCTGATGAGTTTGTCGCCCTCGTGCGCACGGTTTTCCGTAACGCGTACGTGTACAACGCGGTGGGCGATCCCAGCGGCGTTCGCGAGTGCGCGGAGAAGCTCTCGCAAATTTTCGAGAAGGAACTCGCCAAATTGTAATACGAAAATAGAAGAAAATAGAAGAATGATGGCTACATCTCGTACTGCCGTGCTAATTTACTAAAACTACTGCGTTACTACTGAGCGCCGGCGACGTAGAGCGACGCGCTGAAGACAATGTCGCGTTTAATCGCCGCGCTCGCTTCTTCCATTTTCGCGAACAAGGTGCTATCGCCCATGATTCTCGCCGCGTTCCTCACGTCGCGGCACATTTCATCGAGTCGAACGATGGTGCGAACGACGCTTCCCTCTTGCACGTCGGTGAGCTGACAGATGTCCGCGAACGGCGTGCCGCGCGCCCACTCGTAGACGACTTCGGATAAACCAAAGCGCATGGTCGTCTCTACGAATTCATCAGGCGCAATCGGTAGACCATGTGCCATCTGTATCTCGCCGGCGGCAAACGCTAGCTCTTTCGCGCGATCACACGCCGCTTTGAGCGAGCCTTCGAGGTTGGGCGGGGAAGCATTCTTTTCTTGAAAGACGAGCGCCGCGAGAAGCGCCACGGCTTCCTCTGAAGGTATATCCGTGAGCACGCCCGCAAATATAATTTCTGTTCCGACGAGCTCGTCCCCAGTGGCAATTTCACACGCCACGCGACCTTTCAACGTCACCGTCCTGTTTTCGTCGAGATAGCCCATGCGCTGGAGCACAGCGACGCGCGCTTCAAAATCGGGCATTTGGAGCAAGTTTGCGTCTGACAATCCGAACTCCAGCTCGGCGACACGAGAAGTGAGAACATGTTTTGCTCGCAGCAACGCCGACCATTCACGAAGTTTCTGCGCCGATGCGACCGGTCTCGGGGGCAAGCTCTTCACCAAGTCGGCGTGATGCTGACAAGCTTCCACGGTGACGATGTCTTGTATCTTCAAATCCTTGAGCGGGTGGAGAGCTTCAAACGAGGTCTCACTCGACAATTTCTCCATCGATAGGAGCGCTCGAGAAGTCGCCGCTACGTCACCACTACCATCTAGTATTGCGTCCGCTTCTACGCTCAACCGACTAGTCGTGATAGCGAGTATCGCGGTCTCAGGAACGCTCGCGACAATGTAATCGATGCCGCCCGCTTGTCGAAACCACGGAAGGCCGTCGGGCATTTTATTTGAGGTCGTGCCACCGCGCTTACCTCCGCCGGCGGACTTCTTGGACATGCCGAAGAAATCATCGTCGTCATCTTTGTCCTTACTATTCATGGACTTCATCGCCGTGGGTGCGTTGTCTCGGGCAGCGTCTTCAGCTTCGGCGACACCTTTGGAGGCATGGCCTTCAGGACACGAAACAAGAACCACGAAAGACTTTCCATTCGTCGCAGAAGTCACCACGCGCAGGAGCACGCAATGTTTTGCGACACCACCTCTTGGTAGTCCGTCCACACTCTCACCTCCCTCGCCTTCAGGAGCGACGAGCAAGACCCTTCCCGGGCTGAGTGCGTTTTGCGCCCCTCGACTCGTCATGATGGCTTCTCTCACGTGCTCCACGCTTCGTGCAATCTCTCTCGCATGGTCGTCCCAATGAACGGCTTTCTGCCATTCATCCGGTGAAAACTGCGCTTCAGTTTGCATGAGCGACTCTACTTTGCGAAGAGCAGCGGTGTCGATAGCGAGATCGCCTCGTCGATCTATGACGCTGCGCTGTGCATGGAATTCGGCAAACGAGCGCGCGAGCATATCCTCGACGCGCAAGTCCTCGACTCGCATGAGGTTGAGAATCATGCCGTACGTCAATCGGAACTGTGACTGCAATTTCGTTGCTTGACCCGACAGCAACTGACGAAGCTCAAGTTCTGGAGGAAAGTTCTCCCAAGCTGCCAAGATGACGGTGCCGACTGTGTCGAGGCCTCGACGTCCAGCGCGGCCAGCCATTTGCGTATATTCACCACTTAGAAGACCTCTGAAATCTTGCCCGTCATGTTTGCGCAGACTTTGGAAGCACACACAACGAGCTGGAGCGTTTACACCCATCGCAAAAGTTTCCGTGCAATAGAGAACTTTAAGCAAACCACGACAAAACAACATCTCGACAATCTCCTTGACGATTGGCAGTAGACCAGCGTGATGCACGCCGAGACCTCGACGAAGGAGTTCGCGCACGCGAAGGACTTGCGGTAACTTGCGGTCGGTGACGGATAATCGACTCAGCGCGCGTTCACAAAATACGTGGATTTCGTGCTTCTCAGAGCTTGATGTGAGATCCATCGACGTCAGGCTGTCGACGAGAGTGTCGCATCGTTTCTTGCTAAACGCAAATACAACCATGGGTAGTAGTTCTCGACGTTCAAGATTGCGAATGAGCTCTACCCACATATTCTTATCGCGCCCAGCGTTGGGTCCAAACGAGCTTCCTCGTCCACCGGTGACGTTTTGGGTTCCTCCGCGCCCGCCCACTCGGCCTCCTCGCCCTTGTTGGGCTCCACCACGGCCGCCCCGTCCGGCGAGCGCGGTTTGTTTCGCAGCTTGCGCATTTGCTGGTGTTGCCGTCGTCGTTTTGTTACCAAGTAGCTTCTTTTTGTGCGCATCTGACGCGACTTTATACCCAGTCGGCAAGAATGCTTCGTGCTCTCCGACCTTGTAAAAGTCCTTCTCCTTATCGCCTCCGAAGTAGATGCAGTGTTCGAGCGGCACAGGTCGCTTCTTCGTTCCCGTGACGAATATTTTCTTTCTCTTCGTTCTTCCAACCCAATCAGCAAACTCGAAAACGTTTGGTACCGTGGCAGACAACAAAATCAAACCAACGTGCGCGGGAAGCATGATGATGACCTCTTCCCACACGACACCTCTCTCGGCGTCATTTACGTAGTGCACCTCGTCAAAGATAACCCATTCGACGTCGCGTATCAGATCCGCGCCTCGATACAGCATACTCCGCAAAATTTCCGTCGTCATGATGAGACAAGCCGCTTCTGGTTTGATGGAAACGTCACCTGTCAACAGGCCGACGTCGAACATCTTCCCAAAATCTCTAAACTTTTGGTTGCTAATCGTCTTGATTGGAGACGTATAGATGGCGCGCGTGCAGTGTTTCGTAGCCAGCGCAAAGGCGTATTCCGCAACCACGGTCTTGCCCGCGGAAGTGTGCGCTGCAACGAACACATTCTCGGACTTTTCCAAGTGGACGATGGCTTCTTTCTGAAATAAATCGAGTTCGAATGGGAAATCGTGCGCCGGTTCGGGTACCTCGCGTCTATACGCTTCCTGAACGTCGTCAAATCTCTCCATGACGGCCCATGTCTCTCCTTTCTTCTTCCTCGACTTACTTCGCCTTCGAGCCGCAATAATGGATTTTGTGCCGTTCAGTAATGCCTCGACTTCGGCTTCGCCTTCGAGCGTGACTTCGTCGACCGCTTCGCCGTCCTCTTCCGTTTCGTCCTCCGTTTCGTCCTCCGTGTCATCCTCCTCGCTCGATGATTCCTCCGGTCGAACAGCGCCGCGAAGCGCATCGATGAATAAATCGTCGTACGACATCGGTAACTCTTCATCGTCCATCACTGTCAGCTTTTCAAGCTCGAGCTCCATTTGCTCCATGCCACTGTCTAAATCAAACATTTCTCGCATCCCGTGCAGCGTGTTTGGTAGAGTCGACGCTGAGAGATACGTCCCCGCTTCAAACTCTTCCAACCACGCCTTTCCCGCGCGACTCGCCAGCTCCATACGCTTTGCCGCGCTCTCTCGCGCGGCTGCGTCCCATCCTTCTCCTCCCGGCGTGAACGGCACTTGACTAAACGAACCTCGCACGAAATCGCTCTGCGGCGCGGGCGAACGCGCCAACGAACTCGAATCTCCAGCCCCACCTTCGGCGAGAAGTTCGACCTCGATCCAATCCGTCGTCGCCAACGTCTCCCCTCGCGCTTGTCGCTCGGCCCAATCCTTTGACGGCGTCGGCGTCGAGTGTGCGTCGTATGCGTCCACGTCGTACGGCGTCGGCGTCGGCGCGCGCGGAAGCACCGCCGCCTCCGCCTCGCTCGGCTCTGCGCCCGCGCAGTGCGCGCTCAGCTTCACGCGGGCCATCATCGACGCGGACGCAATCAGGGCGTCATCCAGTTCGCTCGCGCGCCGCGCTCGCGCGTCGTGCGCAGCGCCGTCGTCGTTCGGGACGACGGTTGGGTCAAAGCGGAGCGCGCGCGCGGGGACGCGTTCGACGGCGTCGACGTCCGCGACGTCGTCCTCGTCCACGACGACGATGCGGACGTCACCGCTCGATGTGGGGACGAGGGCCACGCGATCACCGACGCCCTCGACGAGGAGTCGCATCGCGAACGACGCGGCTGGCTGTGAGGTCGAGCGCGTCGGTTGTCAACGCCGAAGAGCGGAGCATCGAGACATCGAATCGCTATAGTATTGAAAAAATAAATTGCGCGCGCTACGCGTGTGAAATAGTTACGCTCAAGTTTCGTAACGCTGCTCGCCGAGCAAGAAAACCTTGTCCGTTCTCGACAAGTCGTGTTCGAATCCGCCATGGCCGATGCGCTCCAGGGCGTCTGCAGGAGAAATATCGAGAAGTTCGTCGCCGAGAAGGGCGCGCCAGGTGTTGAGATCGGTGATTCCCGTTTCTGGTAAGCGATTACTCGCTTGGAAAGTCAGAAGAGCCGCGGAGGTGGTGCTACCGAAGTACCAATACTCCATGTCCTCTTCGCCCGAATCGAAACCTTGTTCGGAGAGGATGACTTGCATCTTGTGAACTTCCATACCGCCGTCGTCTTCGCGAAGGACGGGCCACTTATGAGCACCTATTTTACCGTTCGTTTCGAATGAAGCGCCTTGAGGCGCACCTCGCTCGTCGTCGTGGCCAAAAGGATCGTAATCATCCGGGGCGTAGTCCTCTTCCGCCATGACATATTTCGGGTTCGCAGTGGCCGCTTCTGCTGCGGGCGCTTCTACCGAGGGCACCTTGTCCACGACCTCTGGAATCTTGCTCTCATCGAATGCGATCGCACCCGGTGGAGGTCCCCACTTGAATGCTTCTTCACCGAGCAATGCGCGCCACGTATCCGAATCCACGAGCCCAGTCTCGGGGATCCCAGCGTTGGCTTGGAAATACAACAACGCGACCTTCGTCGTTTCGCCGAAGAACATATCCTCCTCGTCGTCTTCCCCGGCCCAGAATCCCGCCTCGTTTAATTTGTAGTGAATCGTCGTCATCAGATAGATGTCGTCGTCATTTTTCTTGACGAGCGGCCACTCCCCCGAACGATCCGTGCCGTCGCCTCTCCACTCGCTCACGTCGAGCACGGGCTCGACAATCGGTTCGCTCGCCTCCACATCCACCGCGCCTAACCCACCACCACCAACGCCAAGCATGGCCAACATATCCGCATCACTCTTCTCTCCCTTCACGGCGTTCATGCTCGAGCCCGCGTCGAGCGTCCCTCCTCGCGTCGTCGCCGCTCGCACCTCCTCCTTCAGCTCCCGCACCTCCTTCGTCAACGACCGAATCTCTTTCAGCAGCTCCATCTGCACTTGCGCCGCATCCAAGACTATTTCTCCTCGCTCTTCGCGTATCTCCCGCAGTTCATTATCGATCAGCGTGCGTTCGACGCGCAGGCGCGACGTCTCCACCAACGCCGCCTCCGCCGCGTCCCCAGCCTTCTTGAGAAATCCTCGAAGCTTCTTCTTCCCTCGCGCCACCACCGCGCCGCGCGGAGCGTCCGCGCGCGCGCGTCGCGACGGCGCGAGCGTCACCGGCGTCGCCCCGTCCGCGCGCGCGCGAAGGACGCAGCGCGCGCGCGGCGTCGCGGCGTCGCCGAATCCACGCCCGACGACGACGACGGCGGCGCGCGCGACGCCTCGAGCGCGCGCCGCGCCGCGCGACGACGACGGCGCGCGCGCCGCCGTCGATCGCGTCGACGCGGCGATGGGCGCGCGCGCGCGCATGTCGGAAGACGACGCGACGCGACGAGAGCGCGCGTGACAATGCCGACACCGACGCGCTGCGCGCGAGACGTCGACGCGCGACGCGCGGACGACGCGTCGAGGCGTCGAGTCGACGGCGATGACGCGGTCGAGCGCGATGCGCGCGCTCGCGCGCGCGCGCGCGCGCGTCGTCGCCGCGCGCGCGCGCGGTGGGAACGTTTCGTCGTCGTCAAAGTTCGCGTCGATGACGACGACGACGACGACGCGCCCGAGCGACGACGTCACCGCGCGCACGCTGCTCGAGGCGAACGGCAAGCGATTCGACGTCGCGATGCCGCGCGGCGTGGCGCTGCAGGCGCTGTTGCTCGCGCGAAGCGACGACTTGAAGTGCGTGGACATCATGTGTCAGTGGGTGGGGGACGCGTGCGCGTGCAGGCTCGCGCGCGCGCTCGACAGGCGAGGGGAGGCGCTCAGGGTGCTGGATGTTTCTGGGAACAGGCTGCGCGCGCTGCCGAGCGCGGTGTGGGCGATGCGGGCGCTGGAGGTGTTGGACGCGAGCGACAACGCGTTGACGCCGGCGGACGTCCCGTTCGACGATTTGATGGACGAGACCAAGGATGTGGCGCCGAATCTCAAGGTTTTGAATTTAAGGGGGAACGTGGCGGTGATAGATGGGTTAGAGGGGCGATTGAGAGAGGTCGTGGACGCCATGGCGCGTCGCGGCGTGAAGCTCGTGTTGTAGTAAAGCGGTTAGCGTTTGATTAAACGTCATTCGTCGTCGCGCATGTCAGCGTCATCGCGTTGCGGTGCGCGAGCCGCCTCGACATCGTCGCCGTCGCGTCATCTCTCGCGTCGCCGCCCTTCGCGCGCGCGCGCGTCGATGGCGTCGGTTGCCAGCCAGCTCCCGGTGCTGTCGCTGCCGCGAGAAGACGCCGACGAAAACTCACACCGCGCGTTCGCCGCGGAGCTGTGTCGAACGTGTCACGACGTTGGATTCTTTTATTTATCGAATCACGGCGTCGAGCAGGCGTGCGACAACGTTCTCGACGCGTCGAGGGCGTTCTTCGCGTTGCCACTGGCTGAGAAGAAAGAGATAGACTACACGCGAAGTCGAGCGTTTCGAGGATACATGTACGACGGCGCCGAAAACACCGCTGGAAAGCCAGATCGAAGAGAGCAGATTGAATTCGGTGTCGAGTGCGCCGAAACGTGCGCCACCGAAGGGCCATATTACGAGCGATTAAAAGGTCCAAATCAGTGGCCGGCTCAGGTGCCGCTTCGCGCACCAGTGGAAGATTTCCAAAACAAAATGGCGACGTTGAGTCGAAGAATCATGACTTATTTGGCGATCGGACTAGACCTCGACGGCGGTTATTTCGATTCCATGTTCGGCGACGAACCGAACGTGCAGATGAAAATTTGCCGGTATCCGCCGAGCGACGGATCCGTCGGCGAACACAGCGACACTGGAATTCTTTCTTTTGTCGTCCAAGACTCGGTCGGTGGTTTGCAAGTGCAGCTTCACGATAGCGGTGAATGGATTGATGCGCCGCCGATCGACGGAACGCTCGTCGTCAACTTGGGGGAGATGATTCAACTAATCACCGGCGGCTACTTTCTTGCCACGCCGCATCGCGTTCAAAACCTGAACGGCAGCCAGGCGCGATACTCGGTGCCTTACTTTTGGAATCCGGAGCTAGACTATCGAGTCGAATTTATAGAGTCCTCCATATTGGACAGTTTGGTTTGGCATCGGCCGCGACCGTCGGACGATTCCTTCAGAGCGACGGGATCGCACGGCGGCGCGAATCGACTCATCTCAGCGTACGGCGAAAACGCGTTCAAATCGTTCGCACGGTCTCATCCCGTAGTCATGCGAAGGCATCATTCAGACTTAGTGATGAACCCCGACGGTAGTATAACTAGTCCTAGCAGCTCAATATTATAATCGTTCCGCCGGCGCAGGAACCGGCGTTTTCTTTTTCTGCGGTAAACTAACTTCTAACGTCACCTTCACGTCATCATCCGCACCGACTGTGGTGATGATGTTCACGCGCTCTTGCGACGGCTTTGGAGTTTTCGGCTTCTTCGGTGGCTTGACCTTTTTCGGCGCGTACTTCGTGTTATATCTCGTCATCGCGTCACCAAACTTGTTGTCAAGCAACACCTCCTGCAACGCCTCCACGGCGTCTTCCACGGCGCCATTCACCTTGACCGCGTCGTCCTCATCGAACCTCGAAAGCACGTACTCGTACACCGCCGTATTTTCATCTTTAGGCCGTCCAATCCCAATCTTAACTCGCGCGAAAGATCTATCGCCGCGCGTCGCGTCGTCGATGACGCTTCGCACACCGTTATGCCCACCATGACTCCCGCTCGTCTTCATCCTCAACTCTCCAAGCTTGGTCTCTAAATCATCGTACACGATCACGATTCGCGACTTACCGATCTTAAACGCCCGCATCATCTCTCGCACGCTCTTGCCGCTCAGGTTCATAAAAGTCTGCGGCTTCGCCAGAACCACCGCGCTGCGTCCAAGCTTCCCCACCCCGAGCACCGCGCGGTGCTTCGTCGACGTCAGCTCGATCCCAGCGCGTCGCGCGAGCGCGTCCACGACCTCGAAACCGACGTTGTGTCTCGTGCCGGCGAATTTCGCGCCTGGGTTCCCGAGTCCACAAATCAACCACGCGTCGCGTTCGACGCCGCGCGCGCCCATCGCGCGCGTCGACACCGCGCGCACCGCGCGCGCGGGCAAGCCGACGATCGCCACCGACGCGCGCGCGGTGGCTCGCAGCGCGCCCGCGAGCGCGCGCTTCATGCCGCGGTGGCGAGTGGCGCGTGCCGCAGTGCTCGACGCGACGACGCGAGACGAAGACGAGATGAGCGCGCGACAGGTGCGAACGACGCGACGCGGCGCGGCGCGACGCGACGATGTCGCGCGTCGGGCGACGCGACGATGCGACGGGCCGCGCGCCGTTCGAATCGATTCGATTCGATTTCGATGCGATCGAGCGATGCGTTGGCGTCTAGGGCGACGACGCGAAGCGCGTTCGAGCGCGTCGAGACTCGCAGAGCCCCCCCCGCGCGCGATGACGACACGACTGACGCCGAGCGCGTCGAGCGCGCGCGATCGAAGAAACAAACCGCCGAGGACGTGGCGGCGCAGATGGAGAAACGCGCGGCGGCGCAGGCGAGACTCGCGGCGGCGCAAGCGGCGGCGGCGGCGTCCGCGGCGGCGGCGAAAAAGAAGACCGATGATGGTGGTCACGCGATCTCCAAGGATGAGCTTCAGGAGCTGCTGAAGGAGTTCGCGCCGGGAGAGAGCTTCGAACCGGAGGTTGAGGAAATGCTGTTGGAGATTACGGACGACTTCGTCGACAACGTGCTCGAACACGCGGCGCGATTAGCGAGACATCGAGGAAGCGAGGCGGTGGAACCGAAAGATGTGTTGTTACATCTCGAGCGGCAGTGGGATATGCACATTCCCGGGTACGGTGGTGAAGAGGTGCCAAAGTATACGGAGAAGCAAAGCGTGGAGACGCACTCGAGACGACTGGCGGCGGTGCGACGGTCGGTAGCCGCGGCCACGGCGGCGCAAAACGAGCAACGCAAGCAAGCTCGACTCGCAGCCGATCGTGCGACGAAAGGAAAAGGAGATATGGGCGCGGAAGACGCATAGAAATGTTTTAGTAATCTTCACTTAATTAGTCATACATCATCAAAAGCCGCATCTGTGCGCGCTTCCTCTACACCTCATCCTCGTTGAGCAGCATATTCGGAATCCCTTTATTAATGGGAAACTTTCTCCCGCTCTCCGGGCACACCAACGTGCCTTCCTCCACGTGCACCTCTAAAAGCGCGTGATGAAACGTTCTCAAAAACTCCTCGTCGCTCGCCGCGTCGTCGGGAATCTCGCTCGGTAGTCCCTCAAGCCCGATCTCCTTCGCCGCATTCACAAACGCACTCCACTCCATCTTCGGCAGCATGTGCGTCAAGAATTCGGCGTTAAAGTCCACTTCGACCTCGCGCGTTTCCTTCGGGACAATCTTCAGCGGGAACCCGTTCACCACGCCCTGCGCGCGCCCGGTCCAGTCGACCTCGTTCGTCAGTCGCGCGTCACGCTCGCGCGCGGCATCACCACGTCCGACTCGTTCGCGTTTCGCATCGCGCGCGTCGTCGTCGTCGTCGTCGCTGCCGCCGTCGTCGTCGCGCATCACCGCCGCCGGCGCAACTTTCGTCGCCGCTCGCGCATCGCGCCGCGTCGCGCTCGCGCCATCGCGCGTCGCATCGCGCGCACCTTGGCGTTACACGCCAGCATGTTGTGCGCCAGCAGCCGCATCGCGCGCGCGTCGTCGTCGTCGTCGTCGAACCGTCGCGCTCTGCTGTCTCGTCACTCGCGCGCGCGCGATCGACCATGGTCACCGCGCTCGCGCCTCGCGACCGCGCGCGCGCGCCAGACGTGGACGTCGACGAAGCGCGCGCGATAGCGAGCGATCGCGCGGACGCGGAGACGCTCACCGAGGGCGAACGCGTGGCGATCGTCCCGAAGGAATGGTTTGAAGCCTTCGCGCGGTCGTTCGCGGGCGCGACGTCGATGAAACGCGTGGACGGAGGCGAAGAGGGCGAGAGTGCGGTCGGGGCGATCGATACGCGCGAGTTGTTGCTCGCGACGGCGTCGACGACGGCGGTGCGGGCGGATGACGACGACGACGCGCGCGACGAGGCTATCCTGAAACCGGCGCTCGCCGAGGGCGTGGACTTTGAAATCGTGCGCGAGCGAGCGATGGTGAAGCTTGAGGGGTGGTACGGACACGTGGAAGGGTCGAGATCGATTTATAGGACGTGCGTGCGACGGGGGAGTGGGATATACGTCGATGTGTATGGATTGGGGTTGGTGGCGAAATTCGGCGACGAGGAGCGAGCGGTGGAGGTGCGAAGGGAGAGCGCGGCGAGTGAGCTCGTGCGTGTGGTGAAGAAGGCGTTTGCGGCGCTAAAGGACGTGGATGATGCTGATGTGCGCGTGGCAGATTACTTGTACGGTAATCGAGGCGAAGTGCTGACGAGAAACCCGAGGAAGTTGTTGGAAGAATTTCACCTGTTGCCGGGACAGGAGGTTCTAGTGGAGACGAAATCCGCTGGCGGTTCGTGGAACGAAGACGAGGATTCGGTCATAGCGTTGCCGGGAACGAGCGAAGATGAAGTTATGGAAGACACGACTTTTGGATGCGATGTGAGTTTGACGCCAAAGAACGACGTGACGACTTGCGCTGAGGAGGCAAAAGTAGGAACGAGGGGCAAAGCCGGACTGAGCAATCTCGGGAATACGTGCTTTATGAATAGCGCATTGCAGTGTCTCAGTCACTCTTCGCTTTTGACGGATTACTTTCTGTCCGATAAATACGAAGTGGACATTAATACGGACAATCCCATCGGTATGGGCGGGGAGCTGGCGAAGGAGTACGCGAATTTGATAGGCGCACTTTGGCGGGACGGCGCGCTCACGGTCACGCCGCGCAAGTTCAAGTCTTCCTTGGCTCGTTTCGCGCCTCAGTTCAGTGGATATATGCAACAAGATGCACAAGAGCTGTTGGCGTTTTTACTAGATGGCTTGCACGAAGATTTAAATCGCGTCAAGAACAAACCGTACGCCACAGAGCGAGACGCGGAGGGAAGAAGCGACGAGGACGTTGCAAACGAATCTTGGGAAGCACACACGGCTCGCAACAATTCTTGCATCGTCGATACTTTTCAGGGTCAGTATCGATCGAAGTTGGTTTGCCCGTCATGCAGCAACAAATCGGTCAAGTTCGATCCGTTCATGTACCTTTCCATTCCGGTCCCGTCGGCTCGTGAGCGCATGATTAAAGTCACACTCGTATCGTACGGCGACGAACTTTCTGCAATCACGTACGGTTTGAAACTGCCTAAGAATGGTGAGATTGCCATGTTACTTAGTGCTCTATGCGAAGCCGCTGATATCGATACGATGGACGAACGTGTGGTACTTTGCGAAGTGTACAATCATCGAATGGAAAAGACTCTTTCGAACATGTCCTACTCACTCACAGACATCAGAGAACGCGACGTGATATACGCGCACCGCTTACCGGCGATAAAAGACAACGACAACGTGGAAACAGTCGACACCGTTCTTGTGCACAGAAAAGAGTTGAATCAAAACAAGACGCCGTATTCGCACGTTAGCTCCGTGGCGGCGACGACGATGGTCCGATTTGGCTTTCCGTGGATCGTTCCAGTGAGCGTGCCAAAAGGCACGAAGGCTGGTCCCGACCACGCGAGATTCGTAGAGAAGGAGGTGGAAAAGTTTAGCGCAAAGTTTGCACACACAAATTCGATGGAGAAATCGTGTTCGCCTACCACGAGCGGCGATACAGAAGGAAGTGCGTCTCGACGCGCCGTCGCAGAAAAGGACTCTCGACTCTTCAAAATGAAGTACACGAATAAGAGCGCCTCGGCATCGTTCCACGAGTATGGTTCAACGACCGCATCGACGTCGGACTCGCACGAAATGCAGTACACCATCGCCTCCTCCATGCATTGCGTTGCGATAGACTGGTCTTCGAAGGCTCTGAGCCAGTTCTTTGACGAAGAATTGTTGGAGCGTGAAATCGAGGAGCACCCAAGCGTGACGGAGAACGCGATTGAGAACAGCGGGACTCAAGGCACACCACTAGCGTCGTGCATCGAGTCTTTCATTCAAGAAGAGCCGCTCGGTAAGGATGACATGTGGTATTGCAAGCAGTGCAAGGACCACGTCCAGGCGATGAAAAAGCTCGATTTGTGGCGCATGCCGCCGATTCTCGTCATGCACCTCAAGCGTTTCAGCTACAGTCGAACGTGGCGAGATAAGATCGATACGTTGATTGATTTTCCACTCAACACGCTTGACATGACGCCTTACGTACTCCCGAACGCTTCCAGTGGGCCGGCGCCGATTTATGACTTGTACGCGGTGGTGAACCACTTTGGCGGCATGGGCGGCGGTCATTACACCGCGTACACGAGACACGCCGAGGAGGGCACGTGGCACTTGTACGACGATAGTCGTTGTACCGCAGTAGACGTCGGTGCGGCGCTGAACAACAGCGCGGCTTACGTCTTGTTCTACAAGCGCCGCGACGTCCCGATGCGCCAAGCCATGTCTCGCGCCGGCTCGCTGTGCAACATGGCCGCCATGGACAGCGTCGCGAACACGCGTACCCCATGCGACGACGACGACGACGAACCTAGAGAAATGGAACTCAACTAGAACGTAATACCTTTTGAAGCCAAAGTAATAGCTCGCCAAAGCCGCCGCCGCTCGAGCCGTCGCGCGTCGTCGTCGCGTCACTCGCGACCTCGCGCGCGATGTCCGTCGTCGTCGACGACGACGGCGACGCTCCGGCGCCATCGCCACTAAAATTTCGAATCATCGCCACGGACGGTCGCGCTCGCGCGACGTCGCTGACGCTTCCGCATCACGAATGTTTCACGCCGATGTTCATGCCCGTCGGTACGCAAGGCTCGGTGAAAGGCTTGACGAGCGCGCAGCTGGAGGCGATCGAGTGCCAGGTGATTCTCGGGAACACGTATCACTTGGGAAATCGCCCCGGGGCGGACGTGCTCGCCAAAGCCGGCGGTCTGCACGGGTTCATGAACTGGCGTCGAGCGATGCTCACCGACAGCGGCGGGTTCCAGATGGTGTCGCTGCTTGATTTAGCGGATATCACCGAGGAAGGGGTGACGTTTCAAAGCCCGACCGATGGGAAACAGATGTTACTCACGCCCGAGCGAAGTATTCACATACAGAACGATATAGGGGCGGATATCATCATGGCGTTGGACGACGTGGTGTCGAGCGTGACGGCGGACCGAGCGAGGTTCGAGGAGGCAACGCATAGAACGACGCGGTGGATAGATAGATGCATCGCGGCGCACAAGCGACCGCACGAACAGTGCTTGTTCGGCATCGTGCAGGGGGGGTTAGACTTAGATTTGAGAGATGTATCGCTGGAAGGGTTGTTGGCGCGCGGCGACGCGTTGCCGGGCATGGCGGTGGGCGGTTTAGCTGGCGGCGAGTCCAAGGAAGATTTCGTGCGCGTCGTGTCGCACTGCACGGCGAAGTTACCCGATCACAAACCAAGATACGTCATGGGCGTGGGCTATCCGTTGGATTTAGTGTTGTGCACCGCGCTCGGGGCGGACATGTACGACTGCGTGTACCCGTCGCGCACGGCGCGATTCGGCACGGCGCTCGTGCCCGAGGGCGTTCTTCGACTGAAGAGCTCCGCTCTCGAACACGACCACCGGCCTATCGACGAAACGTGCGACTGTTTGACGTGCAAAACGTACACGCGCGCGCAAATGCACGCCATCGCGACGAAGGAGCCTCGCGCGGCGCAGTTGCTCACGATTCACAACTTGCGCTATCAAATGCGTCTCTGCGCCGCGATGCACCACGCCATCGTCGAGCAACGTTTCGCCGATTTCGTTCGAGATTTCATCGAGAAGCAGTATCCCGACGACACCGCCCCACCGTGGGTGCGTCAAGCGTTGGAGTACGCCGGAATTACCCTTCGCGTCGCGTGACGCCTTGTAGCGCGCACCTTTGCCCGTCGTCAGAGCGTCGCCTTTGCTCCCGCACACGTCGCCTCGCGTCGTCGTCTCGCCACGCATGGGCGCCGCGAAATCGAAATCAGCGTCCATCGTGAACGCGTCGAAACCCGCGCGCGCGCTCCCTCGTCCCGGCGCGACGCCCATCGCGCCGTACGTCCCGCCCGACACTTTCGTCCAGGCGTCCCCGGTCGACGACGCGCGAGCCGACGACACCGCGCTGCGCGAGATGATGTCCAAGCTCGTCGTGCGCACCACCGATGTCTCCGCGGAGGACTACGGCTACGCCCCGTCGCCAGCGAGCGCGGTGAAGCGAAGGGAACCGCCGGGGACGGAGGCGCTGCTGAAGCCGCGCGACGTCGCCGAAGCGCTCGAGCGACACCGCGCGAGCGCGTTCTCAGACGCGATCGTGGAAGAGATCGCGCGAGAACGACGCGGAAAGTTAGATTCAAAAGTGCTGGGGCTGATGATGAAGCACGTGCGCGCGCACGCGTACGCGGAGGAGGAGGACGAGCGGCGGCCGGGCGGGACGCTGCGCGTCGGGAGATGGTAGCGCGTCGACGCCGTCGGAAACGGCGATGGACGCGCGAGCGATGGTGGAAGAGAAACCGTATTTCGCGTCATCGATCGATGCGTTCGTAGTACTTGTAGGTAGCATTCATAGTTGTCATCGTTCCTTCGCGCGGCGCGTCGTCGGTTGCCGCCGCCCGCCGAGGCGCTCGCGTCGCGACACACTCGCGCGCGCGATCGGTCGACGTCCACGGTCCCGCGCTGAGATGACTAAAACGGGCGTGCGCGTAGATCGCGCCGCCGGCGCCGCGCACGCCGTCGTGTGGCTCGAACGCGAGCCCGTCAACTCGATGACGTTGGAATTCTGGCGCGCGCTCGCGGACGCGCTGACAGCGCTCGAGAACGACGCTACGGTGCGCGCGACGCGCGCGCGAGGCAAAGATGGGAAGACTGACGGTGCGCGCTCGCGTCGAACAGGTGCACGGGGTGATTTTCGCCAGCGGGTTGCGACGGTCGGTGTTCACGGCTGGGAACGACATCGCGGAGCTGTACGCGCCGAAGACGACGTGGAAACGATACCGAGAATTCTGGCTCACGCAGACGACTTTTTTGTCTAGACTGTTGAGCACTAGATTGGCGACGGTGTGCGCGATTCGAGGCGCGTGCCCGGCGGGAGGATGCGTCGTGGCGCTGTGTTGCGATTATCGGTTGCAGACGACGAGCGGGTCGCTCGGGCTGAACGAAGTCGCGTTGGGTATCGCGGTGCCACAGTATTGGGCCGAGTTGTTTCTGTATCGATGTATCGATCGTGTGAAGGGAGAGAGCTTACTGCAGCGTGGGGTTTTAGTGCGACCTTTAGAGGCGCAAAGTCTTGGATTAATCGACGAAGTCGTCGGCGAAGGCGCGCTCATGTCGGCGGCGGCGAGCGCCATGGAACGCTACTTGAAGCTTCCTTCGAGCGCGCGGGCGACGACTAAGCGGACGATTCGTTCACATTTCAGCGCATCGTGGGCGGCATACGCGGAAGAGGAGGCGAAGGGAGGATGGAAGATGTTGAATGAGCCGCACATCGTCAAGGCACTCGGGGGGGTATTGATGAAATTGAGCGGTGGGAAAGCAAAGCTGTAGAAGCGCCTAATGCAATGCAAGTTTCTAATATCAAATTAAATGTACTGTAAACTGTAACCTCGTAAATCGCATACCGCAAACGCGTGATTAAATTGTGAGTGATTACTTTTTCGGGGAAGTCGCCTCATCGACGAGGTACACCAACCCGCGGAAGGGGACGCCGTCCGCGTGGTTGGAGAGGTTCACTTCGCACGTGCGGCTAGTGGAGTAGCCATCGGTACAACCCTTAGGGAGGTTCATGTAGCCCAAGGCAGAGTCGGTGATTTCGGGGTATCGCATACCGCGATCACCAGCCATACCGCAACACGGGATACCGGAGCCGGAGACCTCGTCGGCGCACTTGCTCGCCAACTTCATAAAGGTTTGCTCGACGCCCATCTTCTTCGACGAGCACGGCACGTGCACGGCGATGTGCTTCTTCACCTTGTTCCATTCGAGCTTATCGATAAGGTGGTTGGCGATGAACTCAGACGGCTCGTAAAGCGCGAAACGAAGCTCAGGGCTTTCGAGTTGCTCCTTGATCTGCGCCAAGCACGGAGACGTGTCGACAATGATCGGGTACTTGCCCCCTTCGGAAGCCTTCAAGAGCGCTTGCTCGAGATCGTAACCCTTAGCTAAAGATTGGTCCTTGAGACCACGAGAGTTGAAGATCATCCCGCAGCATTGGGAGTTGAGACCTTCGGGGTAAACAACTTCGTACTTGGCCTTATCCAAGATGCTCATCATCGCGTCGGCAACGCCGCCGTTCGCTTCTTCGCCCTTCACCGGACCCATCATGCGAGTCACGCACGACGGCAAGTAAACCACCTTGCGAGGAATACCCTTGGACGGTGCCGCGTCGGCACGCGCCGGAAGCGGCGCCGGAAGCTTGGGAGCACCAGTGGGCATGTACGGGTTCCAAACCGGAATCATGGCGCCCGAAGCCTTGTTCAACATCTTCGAGACGCCCTTCAACACACCTTCACCGAGGATACCGTGCGCCATAGAGACCGTGTTCAAGAGCGGCGGCACCACAGACGTGGCGGCACCAAAGTTGCGCGCGACCATGCCAGCCATGGACTTGGCCGATCGCGCGGTTTCCATCTCGCGGTTGCGGATGCTCTTGACGAGCTCGCCGGTGTTGATGCCAACCGGGCACTTCACTTCACACATACCATCAGCTGCGCACGTGCTGTTACCAGCGTACGCGAAGATGTCAAGGAATTCGTCCAATCGGCTCTGGTCTTCCTTCGTGCGAGTGTTCGGTTCAATCGCCTGGAGGCGAGAGATTTCGCGGTACACGGTGATGCGCTGTCGCGGCGTGAGCGAGACGTCGCGAGTCGGGCAGTTGGATTCGCAGAAGCCACACTCCATGCACATGTCGACGATGGGATCGGCGACCGGCTTGGGCTTGAGGTTCTTCTCGTGCACGTGCGGATCTCTGTTGAGGATGACACCCGGGTTCAACACGTAGTTCGGGTCGAAGAGCTCCTTCAACTCCCACATGATGTCGTACGCCTTGGTACCCCACTCCATCTCCACGAACGGCGCAACGTTACGACCGGTACCGTGCTCAGCCTTGAGGCTGCCCTGGTACTTGACGGCGACGATTTCGCACATCTCTTGCATCATCGCCGAGTACATCTTGACTTCTTCGTCGGTTCGGAAACCTTGAGAGAAAACCAAGTGCAAGTTGCCCTCCAGGGCGTGACCCATGCAAGACGCATCGTCGTATCCAAACTTTTCAAACATGGCGATCAAGTCTTTCGTCATGTTACCGAGCTTGTCGACTTCGCACGCGACGTCTTCGATGAGCACAGACGTACCGGCTTCGCGGCTGGAACCGACCATCGGGATGAGACCCTTGCGGACGTCCCAGTACACCTTGTAAACGTCTTCCTCCTTGCTGAAGGGGTACTTTTCCGTGCGCGGGTGCAAGAATCGCACACCAGCGTTGTCGATGGACTTCTCGACGGCAGAGATACCTTTGTTCAGCTCTTCATCCGTCGCACCTCGGCACTCGATGAGAAGCGCGGCGCCGTACTTGGGCGCCTCCTTAATCGTCGGCACCAAGTTCATGATCTTTTCGTGACCTTCGCACTGCGTCAGCGAGGCACGATCGAACAACTCGACGGCATCGACGTCGGTTTCCCGACGTAACACGGCCGCAGCCTTGCACGCATCCTCGACGTCTTGGAACACGATGAACGCGCTCGCCTTGTGCGGGTGGTCGACGACGGTCTTGTACGTCGCCTGGCTCACGAAACCGAGCGTACCTTCGCTGCCAATCATCAAACGCTTGATGATTTCGATCGGGTCGTCCACCGGGTGATCCACCAAGGCGTTGATGGAGTAACCAGTGGTGCACTTGATGGCGAACTTCTTCTTGATGAGCGCGGTGAGCTCCTCGTCCGCTTGCACGCGGCGCGCGAGCGCTTGCACACCCTCGACGAGCGGCTTGTGCGTGCGCATGAAAGATTCGCGGCTGGCTTGGTCGGACGTGTCGAGAACGGTACCGTCGACGAAGACGATGCGCATGTCCTTGAGCGTGTGGTAGGTGTTTTGAGACACGCCGCAGCACATGCCCGAGGAGTTGTTCGCGACGACGCCGCCAATCATGCACGAGTCGATGGACGACGGATCGGGACCCATCTTGTACTGAACGTCGTGACCACCCTTGATTTTGTGTGCTTGAAGTAATCGGTTGACTTCACCCAAAATCAATCCCGGTTCGACGGTAATTTCGCTCCCGTCCCCCTTGATTTCGTACTTTCTGAAATTCTGCCCCGTGTGCGACAGCTTGAGCAAGATGGAGTCCGACACCGCTTGACCCGAGAGCGAGGTCCCGGCGGCTCGGAAAGTCACCGGCGTTTCATTTTCTGCCGCGACGGGCAAAACCTTCTTCACCTCGGTCTCGTTGTGGATCTTCACCACCGCCTGCGGCAGGAGACGATAAAACGAGGCGTCCGTCCCGTACGCGAACGTCTTCACCGGATCGGTGTAAATGCGTTCCTCGGGAATGATGCTCTTGATGTCGTTCTGAAACTTGGTATATCTCCCATCGTTCACCCGCATGCCGTCCGCGTTCTCGTACACCTTGTTCGTCAACGGCTTCACCGGGTACACCCCCGTCTCCACCGTCCCCGCGAGCCCGTAATCGATCGATTTGACCGTCGTCGCCGCCGCCGGCGACGCCTTCGCCCGCGCCGTCTCCCGTCCCGGCGCGCGCAGCGCACCATTCACCGGCTTCGCGTCGCCTCGCACGCCTCGTCGCGCGTGCACCGACCGCTTCGCATCGCTCGTCTTCATTCGCCGCGACGTCGGCATGACGCCCCCTGTGCTTCGCGTCGTCGCGCGATCGACGCCCGTCTTCACCGTCGCCGACGTGCTCGCGCCGAGCGCTTTCGCACCGCGCGCGATGACATCGCGCACGACGTCGTGCCGTCGTCCCATCGCGGAGAACCCGTCACCACTCGCGCGCGCGCGTCGCGCGATGCCGCGCCCGTCGGCGTCGTCGCGTCGCCGTCGCGACGTCATCGCGCGCGCGATGGGTCGATCGCGGCGCGCGAACCTCGATCGCGCGGGTCGATCTCGATCGCGCGCGTTATCGGAACGGAAGGCCCCCTATCGTCGAAATCCGCGCGCGATCGCGCGTATTCTACGTGTAACGAACGGGATTAAAATCAATGCGTCATGCGCGTAATCATGCACGACGATAAAACCGCGCGGCGCGGGATCGGGCGGTCGGTCGCCGCGCGCGACTCCACGCGCGCGCGCGCGCGACGCCGCACTCTTCGCATCCGACGACTATCGACACGATGCTCGCCTCCGCTTCCACGTTCACCGGCGTCAAGGTCGTCGCGAAGGCGACCGCCAAGACGACCGTCGCCAAGCGCGCCGCGTGCGTGACGCGCGCGGGGCAATACGACGATGAATTGCTCGAGACCGCGGTGCGCGCGACGACGCGACGCGACGCGACGCGGGACGACGCGATGACGCGGTGATGCGCGCGCGACGCGCGCGGGAATCCGGCGATGCGCGCGGGAGTTGGGATGGAAAATATTTTCGCGTCGAACGCGCGCGGGCGCGGCGGTCGGGGGGGGCGCGCGCGTCGGGGGGGGGCGACGGCGCGACGGCGCGAGATCGGATAGGGTTGTTCGGGCGAGGGTGATAATCCATCAATCCATCGATCGAAACGACTCGCGTCGCGACGGAATCGATCGAACGCGGTGACTGACGAGGATGGAAACGCGATTCGCGACGCGCGCAGACCAACATGACCAAGCCGGGTAAGGGTATCCTCGCCATGGACGAGTCCAACGCCACGTGCGGTACCCGACTCGAAGGCGTCGGGGTCGAAAACACCGAAGAAAACCGCCGCCGCTACCGCGAGTTGCTCATCAGCACCAAGGGTATGGGCGAATACGTCGGCGGTGCGATTCTCTTCGAAGAAACCTTGTACCAATCTTGCAAGGATGGCACCTCGTTCGTCGACGCGCTCCGCAAGGAAGGCATGTACCCGGGTATCAAGGTTGACAAGGGCCTCCGGCCGCTCGCCAACTCCAACGGCGAGTCTTGGTGCCAAGGTCTCGACGGCCTCGCCGAACGCGCGGCTGAGTACTACAAGCAAGGCGCGCGCTTCTGCAAGTGGCGCTCCGTCGTCTCCATCCCGGCCGGTCCGTCCAAGATCGCCGTGACGGACTGCGCTTACGGCCTCGCCCGCTACGCGGCCATCTGCCAAAACGCCGGTCTCGTCCCGATCGTCGAACCGGAGATCCTCCTCGACGGTGACCACGACATCGACCGCAACTTCGAAGTCGCCTCCATGGTTTGGGCGGAGACCTTCAAGTACTTGGCCGACAACAACGTCAAGTTCGACCGCATGCTCTTGAAGCCGTCCATGGTTGCCCCGGGCGCCGACTGCACGAAGAAGTCCAACGCCAAGGAAGTCGCCGCGTACACCTTGAAGATGCTCAACTCCCGAGTCCCGCCGGAAACCGCGGGCATCATGTTCTTGTCCGGTGGCTTGTCCGAGTTGGACTCCACCATGTACTTGAACGCCATGAACCAGCAACCGAACCCGTGGCACGTGTCTTTCTCGTACGCGCGGGCTCTTCAAAACTCGGTACGTATTTTTTTTTGTGAGCGCCTCGTCACGCGTCTGAGAAGCGTCTGAGAATCGCGAGAATAACGCGTACTGACGACTGACGAACACTTATAACGCGCCAGGTTATTAAAACGTGGGCGGGCGATGATTCTCGAACCGCGGAAGCGCAAGAAATCCTTCTCCGCCGCGCTCGCGAGAACTCTGAAGCGCAACGCGGCGTCTTCGACGTGACGAAGTCGCAGACGGAAGGTTCTTCGATGTATGAGAAGGGCTACGTGTACTAAATCAGTACGCTACGCGCTTCCTCGTCGAGCCACTCGTTTCAATGAAATCTTCTTTACATGAATTACATCAACCTTCCCTCGCACGACTCAAAACCGAAACGACAACTGCGAGCTGAAAGCTGTTCAGCTCACAGTTGTCCCGCGTATCTCCACCCAGACCTCGCCACAGCGCGCCGCGTCGCGCGCGACGACCCGTCTCATGCGGTCGAACGTCGCGCTCCGAGCGTCCACGACGTCCGCGCACCGATGGTCTCGCTTTTCGTCGTCGCCGTCGTCCACGAGACGTCGCCAACATCAGCGCCAACATCACCATCTTGATGTCCAACACCGTCCTTCTCGTCCCGTTCGCGTCGCCGCCGCGCCCGCGGAGAAGCCGACGGTCGAAGAAGACACCGCGCGCGTGCTTCGCGTGCGATATCACCGCAAAGATGGCGCGTACGCGCGATGGGGCGCACACGTTTGGGGACGCGGCGCGGCGTCGCCGACGCCATGGGACGCGCCGCTTGCGGCGACGACGGATGACGCGTCGGAATGGGTGACCTTTGACGTCGAGCTCTCGGATATCTCTCGCGGTGATGGATCGGTGAGCGTGCTGATTCATAAGGGCGAGGCGCAAGACTGTCGAGTAGAGGATTTCGACGCGACGGCGGCGCCAGAGGTGTTTTTGGTGAGCGGATATTCGAGCGCGTTCGAGACGGAGCCCGATTTGACGTCGTTGCCGAAAGGAGACATAGAAAAGTATCGCGCGATCTGGGTCGCCGAGCGCGTGATCGCGGTGCCGGGGGATTTCGCGAACGATGGGGACTCGTTCACGCTCGTGAGCTCGTCCACGGCGGATTTGAAAGTCACGGGCGAAGGCGTCGTCGGCGGCGACGACGTCGTCACCGTGGTTCGTTCGGGTGAGTTACCTTCGAGCGTGTGCGCAAAGTTTCCACACATCAAAGCTGCGGGCTATCGCGCGCTCGAAGTTCCTTCGAGCGTCAACGTGCGAGACGCGTTGAAGCGCCAAATCGCCGTAGCCGCGGTGGACGCCGCGGGTAAGCCGACGGATGCCACGGGCGTGCAGTTGCAAGGCGCGATCGATGATTTATTCGCTTACGATGGACCTCTCGGAGCGGAATTTGGAGTGAACGACAAAGTCACGCTACGCGTGTGGGCGCCCACGGCCTTGAACGTCGCGTTGGCGTTGTTCGACGAACCCAGAGGAGAGGAGACGAGACGCGTCGTCGCGATGACGCGGGACGAGACGTCGGGGGTGTGGAGTGCGACCGGTGACGATTTCAAGGATAAATATTACAATTTCGAAGTCACCGTATTCAACCCGACGACTGGGAAAGTGTCGACGAACGTCGCGTCGGATCCGTACGCTCGGAGCCTCGCCGCCGACGGTCGCCGAGCGCACGTGTGCGACATTTCGCGAGACGACCTCAAACCCAAGGGATGGGAGACGTTTGAGAAGCCAAAGTTCACGCATCCCGTGGATTGTTCAATCTACGAGCTACACGTGCGAGATTTCAGCGCGTTGGATGAAACCGTGAGCGCTTCTGCGCGAGGCAAGTATTTAGCGTTCTGCGAAGAATCGAGCGTGTGCGTGTCCCATCTCAAAAAGCTCGCCGACGCCGGTCTCACGCACGTGCACCTGTTGCCGTCTTACGACTTTGGTTCCGTGCCCGAGCTCCCAGAAAATCAGCTGTCGGTAGACTTCAAAGAGTTGGCCAAATTACCACCGAATTCTCGAAAGCAACAAGAAGAAATCAGTAAAATTGCATGGTCTGATTGCTTCAACTGGGGATACGACCCCGTGCACTACGGCGTGCCCGAAGGCAGTTACGCCACCAATCCAGACGGTCCCCGGCGCATTTTCGAGTACCGCCAGATGGTGCATGCGCTCGCCTCGAACGGATTACGCGTCATATGTGATGTGGTGTATAATCACACCTTGTCGTCCGGACCGAGTGACGTCAACAGCGTCTTGGATAAAATTGTCCCGGGGTACTACCATCGACGCAACTTTGACGGATTCATCGAGGCGAGCACGTGTTGCAACAACACGGCCAGCGAGCATTACATGATGGATCGTCTCATTGTGGACGATCTCGTGCACTGGGCGAAAGATTATAAGGTTGATGGATTCCGATTTGATTTAATGGGGCACTTGATGCTGTCCACGATGCTTCGAGCGAAGGACGCGCTCCAATCGTTGACGCTCGAGAAGGATGGTGTCGATGGTAAATCACTGTACCTGTACGGAGAAGGATGGGATTACGCCGAGGTGGAAAAAGGTCGCGTCGGCAAGAATGCATCGCAGCTAAATTTGGCTCACACTGGTATCGGAAGCTTTAACGACCGCGTCCGCGAGGGTTGCATCGGAGGCAGTCCCTTTGGCGATCCTCGCATGCAAGGTTTCCTCACGGGCTTGTACTACACCCCCAACGGCGCCGTCGATCAAGGAGACCAAGACTCCCAACGCTATAGAATGATGGAGGACGGCGAGAAGATAATCGCCGCGCTCGCTGGAAACGTCCGTGATTTTGTCTTTGTCAATCGCCACGGCGTCGAGGTTCCGTCGAGTTCGGCGGCTTGGCCAGACTCAAACGTTGCCTACGCGGGCGAACCGGAAGAAACGGTGAACTACGTCAGCGCGCACGATAACGAAACCCTATTCGATTGCATCATGTTAAGAGCGGCGGCGTCTGTGTCTCTGGAACAAAGGTGCCGAATCAATCATTTAGCGACGGCGATTGTGGCGTTGTCGCAAGGCGTGCCATTCTTCCACGCGGGCGACGAAATCTTACGGAGTAAATCTTTAGACCGAGACTCGTACTCCAGCGGTGACTGGTTCAATAGGCTGGACTACTCTGGGGACACGCACAACTTCGGCGTCGGGTTGCCCGGGGAGCAAAAGAACGGCGATAGATACGACTTCATCACGCCCATGCTCGCCGATACGTCGATGCGCCCCTCGAAAGAGTTCATCGAAGAGGCGACGAGAAACTTTTGCGAACTTCTGAGCATCCGTCAATCGACGCCACTGTTGCGTCTTCAAACCACGCGAGACATTCAGCGTCGCATGAAGTTTTATAACCGCGGACCGGCGCAAACGCCTGGGCTCATCATCGCTAGTATCAACGACGGCGACGCGTCCACGCCTGGGTTACCATCGCTCGACGCGAACTACAAGCGCGTCGTGCTCGCGTTCAACGCCACTCCGAACGAAATTTCACATCACGAGGCTGGGCTTAAAGTTGATTTCGCTGGCGTCGATCTCGAATTACATCCGCTCGTCGGCGGCGTCACCGCGGACGCCGTCGCGATGAGGAGCGTCTTCATCGAAGGCGTTCCCACGATTCCTCCGTACACGTGGACCGTGTTCGTACAGCATAGATAATATTAGCGTTATAGCTGCGGTAAGCTCAATTAGAGTCAAGCTGAGAAACAACTTTCTGACGCGCGTTCCTTTCCGGTCGTTACAATTGGAGATGTTTGCGCAAAAACGCGTCTACGCGCGACCACGCGAGCTCGACCGCGGACTCATCGAGCTTTGGAAACCCTTGCACTTTCTCTCGCTCCTCAAAGTTCGGATACGGTTGAGGCGTCGTGTTCATGAAGGCGTGCCCGACGTTTTCGTAAAAGTGTATCTCGCCCTGGCGAAGTCTCTCTCGCAATTTCTTCGCGCTGCCGGGATCCGAAAATCCAACCAAATTGTCCTTCTCCCCGAAGTGTCCTTGCACCGGAACCTCGATCGCGCTCACATCGCACGCGTCGTCGCCCGGAATCCCGTAAAACGGCACCGCGCAATCCACGCTCGCCTTTGCCGCGGCGATGAGCGTCAGCGCGCCGCCCATGCAGAATCCCACGACGCCCACTCTTTCCGCCTTTCGCTCCGCCCGCAGCCACGCGGCCGCCTCGCGGATCTCTTCGGTCGCCACTTTCCAATCCATGTTCGTCATCAGGTGATGCGCTTCCTCGACGTCGACGCCGAGCTCGCCGCGGTACAAGTCAGGGACGAGCACCGTCACGCCCAGTTCGTCGCGCAATCGTCGAGCGTGCGCGAGGACGACGTCGTTGACGCCCCACCACTCCTGCAGGACGATCACCGCCGCGCGCGTCGACGCGGACGATGGCGCGGCGAGGACGCGGGCCCGCGCGCCGGCGGCGCCGAACGCGACATCCTCGAACGACGACGACATCGTCGGGTTGTGTCGCGCGCGGCGCCGCTACGAAAAAATGAAACCAAGACACCAGGGACAATTACGGTACCGACTGCTCGACGAAAATCGGGCGCGCGCGGGCGCGCGGGCGCGACGGCGCAAAGTTACGGTTTCTTCGAGAGGTGGTTAACAACCGACGCGGGCCTAGGCGCCGTATCCGAACACTTGTCGAATGCGACCGAAGATTAAATTCTTCCACCCGTTTTCGGTGGTGTCCATCACCGTCTCGTTGCCGAACTTGTCGCACTCCGGGACGTTGGTTTGCACGAGGTCGACGAAGCAGTTGCCGGGCTCGGGCTCGCGAAACGTGACGGTGACGACGGAGAAGTGGTCGTCGGGCCACGACGAGAATCGCCAGTTTTGAACTATTTTTTCGCCCGGAACGTACTCCGTCGTTTCGCCTTGAACGTTTCCGTCGAACATTTCGAATTTACCCGTCGAACCGTTCAATCCGGACGCTCGACTTTGCGTGAAATGTTGCACGCGATTTCCGTCGAGCAAGGCGTCGCAAATATCTCTCGGGCGACAGTAAAAATTCTCCGTCAGCCGGATGGTGTGGTTCGTTTGCGATAACGGCGCGGTTTTATCGCTCCTAGGCACCGACGCGCTCGATTTCGCCTTGGCCGCCTTGGCCGCCTCGGCCGCCTCGGCCGCCTCGGCCGCCGCCTCGGCGCTCGCCGGCGCGTCGCCTCCCGGCCCGCCCGCCGCCATCTCCTTCACCCACGTCCTCACGCCCTCTAAAACCTTCGGCACGATCGATTTCAAAATCAGCGCCTTCACTCGCGCGTCCTCGTTCGTATCGTTCGCCGGCACCACGACGCACTCCGGGTCCTCGTCCGCGTTTTCGTCCGCCACGTACGGCAGCCGAATCTTCCCGTCGCGCGTCTTCCCGTCCCTCAGCTCCGCGACGTACGACATCTCCAGCTCCAGCTCGTACCCGGGTATAATTTTTCCTTTTCTTTTGTTCACGTACGCCTCGCCCTCGCACTTCGTCACGCCCGTCACCGCGACGCGCGTCACGACGCCGTCGCCATCGCCGTCGCCGTCGCCGTCGATCGCGCGTCGCGCGCACAGCGCGTCCAATCGCGCGCGCGCCCAGGGCAGGGCGTCCTTCTCCTGCCAGTGCCACCCGTGGACGTTGGTGCCGTCCGCGCGATCCTCGACGATCCATCGCGCGTCGCCCTCGCCCGCGCGCGCCATCGCTTCTCGAAGCTTCGCGGCGCGGAGTGGCGATCGATCGCCGCGCGACGGTCGACCCTCGGCGCGAGGGTCGAGGCGCGCGCGCGAACCTCGCGGCGAGGGTCGCGGCGCGCGCGCGACGACGCGCGGGGACCGACCGTCGCGCGCGACGGACGACGCGCGCGACAGACGACGACGACGACGACGCGCGATGCGGGCGGCGGCGACGACGACGATGCTGGGACGCTCGACGACGACGGGCGCGCGCGCGCGCGCGCGCGCGGCGCCGGCGCGCGCGTCGACGCGGAAATATCCGGTCGTCTCGAGGTTTTCGGCGACGCGCGACGCGAGGACGGGCGCGGGCGCGTTTCGCAACGCGCCGGAGCCGCAGACGGAGGAAGAGGAGGGGTCGGTTTTGGATTTCCCGGAGGAGTACCAGCGCGCGGTGCCGTCGAGACGACCGGACATATTTCCAGACCTGAAGGAGCCGAAGACGCCGATGCCGCGACCGATGCCGGGCGACCCGGAGATGCCAGGTACGCGACGACGACGTCTCGTGTGGTCACCGTGTTGACTAATTTTTTACGCGCAGATGAGGAGGAAGAGGAGAAGGAGCGCAAGGAGAATCCCGGTGAACCGGGGGTAAGTTTTGGTTTCGACCGACGCGCGTTCGCGACTCGAGCTCGCGCGAACGCTCGACTGACTCCTCGCTTTCGCGTCGCGTCGTAGGAAAAACCGGAAGATGAGGAAGAAGAAGAAAACGAAAAGAAGAAGAAGAAGAAGATCAAGAAGGATGACGAAGAAGAAGAGTGAGAGAAAAGTAGAAGATGAGTTGTCACGATGCGTAAATAGTTCTTCGCTATCTCAGACGCCTATCCTCCTAATTCCTAATCTATCGTCCTAATGCTAATGTTAATGCGCGTGTGGGAGATGTATTCCGCGAACTCTTCATCCCAGGCATCGGCGCCGAGCGCGTCAGGAAGCTCGAATCCACGCTCGTTTGATTCGAAGACCCTCGGCACGCCGTGGTAACAGTTTCGCGACTCTCCGCCGAGGATCACGGCGTCGCCCGTTCGCAGCACCAGGGCCGTCGGTGCGCGGTTTCGGTCTTCGTATCCGAGTAGGAAAATTGCGGGACACCCGAGAGAAATACTCACTATCGGGCGGTCCAAATTGGACTCAGCGTCGTCCACATGCCCATTCAACGTGTCGCCCGGTTGATAATAATTCACCAATCCCGCCTGCGCCTCAAATTCCCAGTTTTCCGGCGCCACGCTCGCGATTCGCCGCGTCAAACTCACGAGCTCTTCGCTTATCGCCCGTCTCGGCACGTCCGGTTCGTATATCCGCGACGTCCAGTTGAATGAAGGGCCCACCGTCGCCCAACGCAGCTTTGATAGCAACCGCCTGGCGAGGAGTCGCTCGTCAGCGTCGCCTCGCTTCACCTCACGCGCTGGCCTGGCCCATCGCTCACCATCGATTAACATCAAATCCTCCCGCGCGGCGTCCCACAACCCAGGAGGCAAGTCTCCGAGCTCTTTTCCAAAGTTTGTTCGCGCCGGCGGCTCGCACAGCTCCGTCGCCGCCGCTCGCACCCACGTCCGCTGTTCATCGCTCGACAGCGCGTTCGAGACGTAATAAAACCCCGGATGCTCGTCCAGGGCGTAGACTTTCACCGCGCCTTCCTCGCGCGCGAGCGTCGCGCCGTGCGCGTTCGCCGCGTCCTTCGACAGGTCGAGCGCGTCGCGCAGGTCTACCGGCTCGGCGACGAATCGACCGCCCCTGCGTCGTCCGTTCGCGCTCGTTCGGAACTGCTCGACGAGTTTCAGCTGGTACTTTTTCTCCGCCGCGCGAAACGCGGTTTGCGCCGGGGGATCGGTGCCGGGATCGCGAGCGTACATCCGCGCAGTGAGGTTGGTTCGGTTGCTATTCACAAAGACTACTTTTTCGATTCGCGTTCGCGCTGATGATAATACCTCTTCAAAACCTCCTTGGCGGAACACATCGGGAAGTTTGAGAGGTCGTAATAGTGCGGCGCTAAGTCGATGAGCCACTCGCCACGAACGTCCGTGACGGTGCGAATGTAATTCTTTGACGTCAACACGAACTCGTTGTAGACGACCCACTCGGGCTTGCGATCGAGGCACGTGGACGGGTGAAGCATGACTTCTTGGTTGTCCTTGACGGTCAAATACCGTCCACCGCGCTCGAGATGGGCGACTTGCATGAAGTATCCGCTCAAAATGGCCTTGCGAATGTTCGGGTAGTAATCCCTCGACGCGAAATCCGTGCTCACGAGCGGAAGGTTGAAGCGTTGGCAAATGCGCACGAGTTGCGTGCGCACGTTGTCCGCGCTCTTCATCGCGCGATGGCTGATGTAATTGTTCCAGCACCAATCCGGATCATCTTTGGCCTGCTTGTACGCGTGATAAACGTTGAGCAAGGTCAAGTGATCGCCGTCGACGTGAGCGAATTGAGCCTTCGCCGCGTCCGCTTGCTCGGCTTGATCCCTCGGGCGAATGAAACACATGGGCACGGAGAGCATGGCGACGATGGAGAGCACCTCGTTCGAGCACTTGAACTCGCACGACGTGACGAGCATTTTCGCCAACTGTGGATCCAACGGGTACTCCGCCATCACTTGACCGACCGTGGTCAAGTTACCGTCGTCGTCTAGGGCGCCGAGGTAGTTCAGTAGCTCCAGCGCCCGCATGAGCGTCTCGGGCGCCGGCGGATCCATAAAGTCGAAGTGCACTAAATCATCTATCCCAAGTTTCTTCAGCTGCAACACCACGCTTCCGAGGTTCGATCGCAAAATCTCCGGGTACGTTTGCTCCTGCAAATCCTTCTTGAACGACTGTTCGGTGTACAAGCGGAAGCATTTACCAGGCTGCGTACGACCGGCGCGACCGGCGCGTTGTTGCGCCGAGGCTCTCGAAATGGGCGACACGAGGAGAGACTCCACTCGAATCCTCGGATTGAACACTTTTTGCTTTGAGAAGCCAGGATCGATCACGTACACGATCCCATCGATCGTCAAAGACGTTTCGGCTATGTTTGTGGAGACTACGATTTTGCGCCCGGCGGGTTTGCCCGGTTTTCCCTCTGGCGCCTTGTCGAAGATTTTCTGCTGCATCGCCGGCGGAAGCGTGGCGTAGAGCGGTACGACGTTCACCACACCCACCTCATCGCCTAAGTTTTGAATCTCACGACGAATCTTCCCGCACGCGTCCTCGATTTCTTCCTCGCCCGTCAAGAACAACAAAATGTCCCCCGGCGGCTCGCATTGGTGAATTTGCGTCACCGTACGAATCGCTGATTCTAAGTAATCGCGCTCCGGTTCTTGCGTGTAGAAGATCTCCACCGGGTGCATACGACCCGGAACCTTCATCAACGGTGCGTCCAAGAAGTACCCCTGAAACTTCTCCGCCTCGAGCGTCGCAGACATCACCACGCACTTCAAGTCTTTGCGCTTGACTAAAATTTCCTTCAATAAACCAAACAAAATATCCGTCGCCAACGTCCGTTCGTGCGCCTCATCGATGACGACGACGGAATATCGCGACAACAACGGATCCGTCATCGCCTCACGAAGCAACATGCCATCCGTCGCGTACTTTAACATCGTCTTCGGCCCCGTGGTTTCTTCGAAACGAATCGAATAGCCCACCTCCTCGCCGATGTTCACGTCCATCTCATCCGCCACCCGCTTCGCCACGCTCATCGCCGCCACTCGTCTCGGCTGCGTGCACACGCACATCTTCCCATCCGCGGTATATCCAGCGTCGACGACGAATTGCGGCACCTGCGTCGTCTTCCCGCTCCCCGTCTCCCCGACCAAAATCATCGTCTGGCTTTGACTCAGCTTTTCGATGAACTCCCTCTTCTGCAACCACACCGGCAGGGTCTTCCGTTTCTCCAGGATGTCGTAGTACCGCCGCGACAGCGCGTTCCCGGTGTGCTTATTGATCCCATCGTCGTCGTCGTCCGCCGTCGTCTTCGCCTTTTTCGGCGTCTTTTCTTCGTCTCCCATGGCTCTTCGCGCGCGCTGGCGGCGGCGACGCGATTCGTTCGCGCGCGCGCCGTCGCGTCGTCGGCGCGCGCGTCGGCGGTGCGTCGCGCGCGCGGTGCGTCGCGCGTTCGTTCGCGCGCGTCGTCGATTCGCGATTCGCGATTCGCGACGCGCGCGGGTGTGCGTCGCGCCCGTCGCGCGCGCGCGTCCCGCGCCGACGAAAAACGACGCGCCGAGAACATTGAAATTTAGAGTCGCGGGTGATCACTAAAGCGAAGCGTTACAACATCATACCGCCGGACGCGCCTTGATGACCGTGACGCGCGATCTCGGGACGACCGCGACGCTGCGAGAGCTCGCCCAACACCGGTGGGACGTCGCTGCCCTGAATGAACGTCCTGTGAATGCCCGACGCGTCGACGGCGTTGAGGCGAATGCAACCGCCCGAGGAACCGTCGACGGACATCGCGAGGGCGATAGCCTTGGCGACGAACGCCTCGCACTCCTCCCGGGTCATCCCTTCGCGCCACCCGCTGTCTAAAAAACCCCAAATATACGTCGACCCGCTGCCGTCGGTGGTCCATCGCTCCTTGATCATGTTCCCGCCCGCCGTGCACGCGTACACCTGCGACCCGCGGCGCTTGTCCCAACCGCCCACGATGGTGTACGCGCTCAGCCCTCGGCCTCGATTCGCGCCCTTGTTCTGATACCCTATTTGATTCGCGATCGTCGCCACCGTTTTCACGTCCGCGATTTCGTCCAGCTCCATCTCGTGCTGACTCACGATGTTTCGCACGTACCCCGCGAGCGCCTCGGTGTCCGCCGCGGAGCCGGATCGACACATGATCGTGCGATCGTTCAGCGCGCACATCTTATCCGACGCCCGGTTCGAGACGTATATCCCTGCGCGCGCGTCGCGATCGACGGCGTCGTCGCGTCGTCGTCAGTCTTCGCGCTCGATCGCGTCGTCGTCGAGTCAAACGCCGCGGTCGTCGTTCGAACCGCTCGCGCGCGTTCGCACCCGTGCTGACGCGAGAGTCCGCGCCGAGGACCACGCCGCCGGCGTATTCGCACGCGACGATGGTCGTCCCCGTGTGCGGGGCCTCGCTCGCGTCCGCGTCGCGCGCGTCGAGGCCCATGTCGACGTCGAGCGCGCGATTGTGTCGCGCGGCGGGCGCGCGCGGTCGCACATCTCGACGCCGACGTCGCGAGACCGCGAGACCGCGCGCTCGGACGAGCGAAACAATCGTCGCGGGTCGCGTCGCGCGCGCGCGGGCGCGAGAAGCGCCATGCTCGACGCCGGGGCGCGTCGTTTGGGTCGGTGTCACAACGCCCTCGTGACGGCGCTGCTCACGGATACGTACCAGCTCACGATGGCGTACGCGTACTGGAGGAACGGCACGCACGACCGACGCGCGGTGTTCGAGCTGTTCTTTCGAGCGAACCCGTTCCAGGGCGAGTTCACCGTGTTCGCGGGGTTGGAGGAGGCGCTGCGATTCGTGAGCAACTTTGAGTTTACGGAGCGGGACGTGGAGTACTTGAAATCGACGCCCGTGGGGGAGAACATGGAGGATGAGTTCTTCGAGTTTCTCCTCGGACTCGACGCGAGCGAGGTGAGGGTATACGCGCAAAAGGAAGGGTCGGTGGTGTTCCCGAGGGTGCCGCTGTTGCGTCTCGAGGGACCGCTCGCGACGGTGCAGTTGCTCGAGACGACGCTGCTGTGTCTCGTCAACTACGCCAGTTTGTTGGCGACGAACGCGGCGAGGCATCGACTTGTGGCGGGGCAAAACGCGATGCTGCTCGAGTTTGGGTTGCGACGGGCGCAAGGGGTGGATGGAGGTGTGAGCGCGAGTCGGTACGCGTACCTCGGCGGTTTCGACGCCACGAGCAACGTCGAGGCGGGACGACAGTTTGGGATTCCAATCAAGGGCACGCACGCGCACTCGTACGTGCAATCGCACGCGGGATGGGGTTGCGTGAAAAACCCCAAGCTAGTCGCCGCCGATGGCTCGGTGTGCGAAGACTTTCCCGCGCTCGTGTTGGAAAAGATGAAGAGTTTAGAGGCGATTCGAGACGACATGGAAGTCGACTTGCGGTGGAGCGAGACGAACACGAGCGAGCTGGCCGCTTTCACATCGTACGCTCTCGCGTTTCCGAACGCGTTTTTGGCTCTCGTGGACACGTACAACGTTTTGCAAAGCGGTTTGCCAAACTTTTGCGCCGTCGCGTTGGCGCTTCGCGAGCTGGGGTACGCCGCCGTGGGGATTCGGCTCGACAGCGGTGATTTGTCGTACCTCAGTAAGCGCTCGCGAGCGTTTTTGCGTAACATCGAACGTTTGCTAGGGACGAAGATTGCGGATAACTTGAGCGCGGTGTCCATCACGGCGTCGAACGACATCCACGAGGAGGTGTTGTATTCGCTTCGCCAACACGGGCACGAGATTGATGCGTTCGGCATAGGCACGCATCTCGTCACGTGCTTGAAACAACCCGCACTGGGATGTGTGTACAAGCTCGTTGAAGTCGACGGAACGCCGCGAATCAAACTGAGCGAGGATATCGGCAAGGTGACGATTCCTGGGTGCAAGAATGGCTATCGCCTCTTTTCGCAGACGGGAGAAGCCATCGTAGACGTGATGACGCGCGTGGGCGAGCCCGTACCGAAGGTTGGCGAACGGATGTTGTGTCGTCATCCGTTCATGGAGAGCAAACGCGCGTACGTCGTTCCATCCAAGGTGGCACCATTGTTTGATTTAGTTTGGGACGGCGCGCGCGGCGTGGACCCGCAAGTAGATTTGAGTTTAGAAACCTCCCGCGCTCGATGCAAGGAGTCGATTCGTCAGCTGCGCGCGGACCATTTGCGGTACACCAATCCGACGCCGTACAAAGTGAGCGTGTCTGCGTCGCTGTACGATTTCATCCACGATTTGTGGCTCGCCGAGGCGCCCGTGGGCGAGTTGCGCTAGCGGCGAACGAGGAAAACTATTAAATATAGGTTCATCATCTATTCGTTCTTCTTTGGTACTAAATGAATTGCTATGTGCTATCGAACACTCGTGTGTGTGTGTGTTCCATCACTCGTCTTCGTCGTCCGTCGGCACCCATCGCGGCGCCGCTTGGCTCAGCGGTAAGATTTCTTCGTCGTGCCAGTCTTCGTCTTCCGAAGTCGTCGGCGAAGATTTGCCCCCCAACGCGCTCGTCTTGTTCTCGTCGTCGGTACCGATAGAAATCACTTCGGTGGTTTGCGTTTCGCCGCTTGCCTCTTCCTTTGCAGCCTTTTGTCTACTTCGAACTTCCTCGATGAGTCGAGCGAAGGTGGCGTCGCTCGTCTTCGCCGCCGCCGCCGTCGCCTTCTCCCTGCTCGTCGCCACCGTGTTGAACATGCGAGCTTTGGCGCCCGCACCTACCTTGCGCGCTTCTTCGCGATTGACTTCACGCGCGATCGCGGGTAAATCCGGCACGCGTCCGTATCCTATGATGGAATTCACGCGCGTCGTGAACTCCTTGTGCCTCGCCTCGAGCATCTTTTTGTCGCCGTTGGACGCCAAGCCTTCTTTTTTGCACAGCTCGCGTATCTTGTTCAACGTGAAGACGTGATACGCAAGCTTTGGCAGTCGACGCGTGAGAGCCGTCGACGTCGTTTCTTCAACCGAACGCGCGCGTTTCTTTGCGCCCCCCCCGCCCGGCGACGAAAGCGGTTCGTTGCGCACCAAACACGAGTTGAGATGAGAGTTAATCTCCCTCGACGGCACTTGCGCGCAACACACCGGACACGCGACGTTATCAGAACCGTCTCGCCTGTGCGCCGTCGGCGACGTTCCGAGCCCCCCATCCGTCGCGGAATCGCTCGCGTCGTTTCCGTCTCCGTCGTCGTCGCTTCCGTCGTCCAACACGATGGCCCCATCGTCTTCGAATTCGTCCGCCTGTTCGATCACCGGTCGAGCCACTTTCGCTCGCGACGTCCTCTCCGCGCGTCGTTGGCTCGTTTTCGTCGCCGCCGCCGTCCTCGCCGTCAACGCCGCGTCGAGGAGTTCGTCGCGAATCTTTTTAAATCTCTCCACCACCTCCTCCAGCGCCTTCGCCGGGACTAAATCCGACTCCTCCGCCGGTTCGCGGCACGTCGGACACTTGTGCATCGTCGGCAGCGATCTTCGCGCGCAATCGGAGCAGAACGCGTGCTGACACGCGCGAAACGTCACCGGCATGGCGTAAAACTCGGCGCAAATCGCGCATCGCAGCGACGCGTCGAAATCGCGCTGCGGCACCGTCGGCCACGCCTCGGCGACGTCCGAGTGCTTCGGTTTCGCGCTCGCGAACGCCGACGCGATCGTTCGACGCGACATCGCGCGCGGGAGACTGGCGCGACGGCGCGGGAAGCGAGCGCTCGGGCGTCGGTCCCCTCGTCGTCGAAACAAACAACCCGTAACTTTGCGCGCGCGCCCGATTTTGCCAGGTGCCCGGATCTTTATGCGTTCTCCACCTATCTGATGGCGCATAACGGCGTATAATGCGACGTTTACCGCGATCGGGGTCGTAGCTCAAATGGTAGAGCGCGCGCTTAGCATGCGCGAGGTACCGAGATCGATACTTGGCGACTCCATGCGGCGAAGGATGTCCGGACATCCTAAACGCATCTTTTTTTTGGGCGAACGGTTGTCGTTGACATCGCGCCGAAGCGGTACGTCCGCGCGCTGACGACGCTCGCGCGCGCTCGCGAGTCCGAGCGCACTTTTTGTTCCTGTATGGGCTTCTTTTCGCTTCACTCATATTTTGCAGTTTGTTTTCCTATCACTTTTATACCTCCTCAATGCTTACTGGTAATCACTGTGGTACCACACCCAGTTGTCGGACATTTTTAGAGAGATCAAGAGGACGCGGAGATGTTCGCCGCAAAGCGCGCGTAGAAGCCGCCCGATACGCGCGCTGCTCATACATTGATTGCGTGGTACGCATCGTCGATCGATATCGATGGTCTCCATGTTACAAGGTGTATCGCCGCTAAAGGTGTCGTCGTCGTCCGTTCGTCGTTCGCTCGGCTCGATCGAGTCCCGCGTCTGAAAACCGACGCTCCGGTCGAATCACGACCGCGACGACGACGGTTATTGCTTTCGTCTTCTAATGATGCCCACCTCCCGGCACGCGCTTGTGCACGAACCACTCGGAACCGATGAGCATCGGCGGCGCGCCTTCCTCGAGGCGTCCCCAGTGAATGATGGAGTCGTCGTCCGGATCGGGCGAGCCCACGACGCGATACTCCATCGTCGACTCCACCACGCACGGCGATTCTTTCGTCCCCGTCGGCGCGCGCAAAAATGCGTGATGATCGAAGATATCTTCCCCCTTGAGCCGCCCCTCGAGCTCCGCCTTGTACAAACCCGTGGCGTTTTCCAAGTTGGTCACCACGCCCCCCCCGCTGTACGCCCGCGCGGACGTCCCGAGCGCGGCCTGCGCGCGTGCACCGCGACCGCGCGTTCACCGTCAGTCTCGCGCTCGCGTCGCGATCACCACCGCGCGTCTTCGCGCGCCGCGTTCGCGCTTTCGCGCGCGTCGAATCGATCGTTCGATCGAGTCGCGCGCGGCGTTCCCCCGTCGTCGTCGCGCGCGCGCGCGCGTCGTCGTCGTCGCACCTCGACCCGCCGGCGCGTCACCGCCATGATCGATCGTCGAAGCATCGCGATCGTCGTCGCGCGTCGCCGTCCGCCGTCGCGTCGCGTCGCGTCGCGTCGTCGCGTCGCCGTCGTCGGCCCGACGCCCCCGAGTCCCCCGATCGTCGAGTCACGAACGGTCGAATCGCGCGAAAATCACGAAATGCCGTCCTGTATTTTTTCCGTCGGGAGGTCACGCCCAAAGCCCTAAAACGCGAGCGCGATCGCGCGGCGCGCGAATCCGTCTTTTCGCGACGCGCCGTGTCGGTGAACGCTCGATCCGTCGCTCGTAAACGACGCTTGATACTCTCGCACACCGCGCGACGTAACTCAAATCTCTCGACATGGGTCGCATGCACACGCCCGGGAAGGGCATGTCCGGCTCCGCCTTGCCCTACAAGCGCTCGGCGCCGAGCTGGTTGAAGGTCACGCCGACGGAGGTGACGGAGATGATCACCAAGATGGCGAAGAAGGGCATGACGCCGTCGCAGATCGGCGTGGCGCTGCGCGATAACCACGGCATCGCGCAGGTGAGCTCGGTGACGAACTCGAAGGTTTTGCGAATCTTGCGGGGGCAAGGGCTCGCGCCGGGGATTCCGGAAGATCTTTATTGTTTGATCAAGAAGGCGGTGAGCGTGCGCAAGCACTTGGAGCGCAACCGTAAGGATATGGACTCCAAGTTCCGCTTGATTCTCATCGAATCTCGCATTCACCGCTTGGCGCGATACTACAAGCTCGCCAAGAAGCTCGAGCCGTCGTTCAAGTACAACTCGGCGAGCGCCGCGACGCTCTTGACGACGTAAACTTAGCACACGGAGGAACGGGAAACGGAGGAAGAGAAGATGTCTTAGGTTGTAAAGATCATCCATCTTTGAGTCATTACATTTTTCGCGTCATCGTTCTCACGCGCGCGCTCTGGGCGTTTGAATGGCGCGTCGGAGCGCAATCCAATCCTAAAACACCGCACAACTTAGCGCGCATCGTCGCCCGCGCGTCGCGTCGCGCGAGTCTCGATCGAGTCGCCGCGCGATTAAGCGACGCGTCGTCATCGCGTCGTCGTCGCGATGTCGACGACGCGAAGAAGCGCGCGATTGGGCTCGATGGCGAAAGATTCCGATGCCGAAACGTCCGGCGCGACGGTGGCGCTGAGCGATGCGCCCGTGGTGCGACGACGCGCGAGCGCACAGCGTAAACGCGAACGCTCGCCTGAAACGACGGAGGTGGCGCAGTCGAGCGCGAGATCGCGACCGCAGAGCTCTCGGCGGGCGTTGGCGTCGACGGCGAAGGCGGCGCGCGCGGCGGCGAGAAAGATGAAGGAAGCGGACGGTGATGGCGAGCACGACGACGATGACGTTCAAGGCACCGCTGGTGAAACCTCGGATGATCCCATGGAGATCGTCCGCACGGATGGTGCGCTGGTGAACGCGTACGAGGCGACGAACATGGTTAAATCGGCGCTCGTTGCTGAATTCGAACGCCGAGGGGAAAAATTGATCGAGCTCGAGCGCGAGGCGCACGCGTTGAAACAGAAAACGAAGAGCGCGGAATCACTGTTAGCGGCGACGACGGCGGAGGTGGAGTCTTTGCGCGAGATGAAGTCAGATCATGAAAAGAGCAAGGTTGCGATGCGAGAGGAACTCGCCGAGGAGCGACAGGCGAACATGTTGGCGCTCGAGCGCGAGGTCGGACGCGCGTGCGAGGCAGAATCGCGCGTTAAAACGTTAGCCGAAGAGTTGTCCGCGATGAAAGAAACTTTGGCTGCGATCGAACGCGAACGTGCGGAGGATTCCGCTGAAGACGACGCCGAGCGCTATCCGAGCGATTTCGCGGAGAAAAACGCCGAGTTGGAGTACTCCGTCGCGTGTTTACAGGACGAAGTTTCGAATCTTAAGAAGGAAAATGTGTCTTTACAAGCACGCTTTCAAACGGTCGAGGCTGAGCGCGTGGAGGTGACGACGCGCGCGGAGCAAGCCGAAGAGGCGCTTCGCGAGTGCGAATCCTTGGTGGCGCAGGCGGAAGCCACGGTGCTGGACATTAGAAGAGAAGCGGATGACGCCAAGCTCGCGCGAGGCGCGGATGGCGACGAAGAATCGAGTAAGATTATCGAAGACTTACGAGGGATGAACAGGACTTTACAAGAAGAGCTCAGAGTCGCGACTCGAGAAGCGGCGGAGGTGAAGACGTTGCGTCGCAAAGCTGAGTTCGCGGCGACGTGCGAAGAGCGCGCCATGGCTGCGGAATCGCGCGCGCTTCGCGCCGAGGCGAGCGTGATCGATACGTCATCTTTACAAGCACGACTTTCAAAGCTCGAGTATCTCGAAAACGATTGGGCGTCAGTCATCGATCGTTTGTCGCCGGGGAGCGTAAAGGTGCCGTCAGATCTCGTCGAGCGCGTCATCTCGCTCGAGACGCGTCTCACGTCGCAGACTGGCGAACAAGGAAAGATGATGTCCGATCTTGCGCAAGCTCAAATGAAAGAAACTGCGGCTACGCGTCGGGCCACCGAGGCCGAGGAAAAGTATCAGAAAATTGAATCCAGCGCCTCAAGCGCCGTCGAGGCGCTCGCCGTGGCGGAGCGTCAAATCGCGATGATGAAGGGGCAAGTCGAGAGCTTGAATAGAATCGTTAAGTCCTACGAAGACGAAGGTAACGCCGCGGCGGCAAGGAAATCGACTGAAAAGGAGAAATCCAAGGCTGCGTCCGATCGTGCGATGAAGGAGCTCGAAAAGCTACTCGCCCACGCGAAGGAACGAATCGCCGTGCTCGACGGCGAGTTGAGCGAAGCCAAGACGCGAGCCGAAACCGCCGAAGCCGCCGCGACAGCCGCGGCCGCGGCGTTGCCGGTGGAGAACCCAGTGACTCTTGCGCGCATCGAAACGCTCGAACGCGAGCGCGAAGAGCTGTTAGAGCGACTGAAAAGAGAGAGCGCACAGGAAGATGACTCTAAAGCCTTGAAGGTGCTTCACTTCAAATCCAACCCCGTCGCCTCGGCGATGCGAAGCGCGTTGGAAAAAGAAGTCGAATCGCTGCGAAGCGAAGCCGCTGGCTTGCGTGAGGCGTTGTCCAAGTTACAACAAGGTTCGGTAAGCTCCGCGAGCGAGGCCGACATGACCGTGATGAAGCGAAAATTGGAAGATTTGCAAAAGCGCGAACAGCGCCTGATGACTGTGTTCAAGCGTCAAATCTCCGCCTTTCGCGAGGCGTGCCACAAAATCTTTGGCTACAAGATTGAAATGAACGAAGACGCCGGCGCGTGTACGTTCACGCTCACTTCCGATTACGCCACTAACCCCACCGACGCCTTCGCGTTCAAGTACGACGATAAATCCAGCACGGTATCGCTCAAAGAAACCCCCTTCGTCGCCGCGCCGGAGATTCGGCGCAGCGTCGAAACCTTCGTCACGCGCATGCGTTCCATCCCAGCCTTCATCGCCAACCACACCATCGAGACCTTCAATCAACGCGACGACGACGTCGACGTCGACGACGACGGCGTCGACGCCATGGACGCGTGATCACCGCTCATAGTTTATAGCGCGGCGCCTCGAGCGCCGCTGTAAGACGCGCGCGCACGCCACATCCGCTCGCGTTCGATCGTCCTCGCGCGCGTCCATGTTCGCCCTCGCGCCCGCGTTCGCGCCTCGCGCGCCCGCGTCTGGCGCGCCTCGCGCGTCTGGCGCGCGTCGCGTCGTCGTCGCGCGCGCCGCCGCGCCGTCGCCGTCGTCGTCGTCGTCGTCGCGTCGCGTCGCGCTCGCGCTCGCGTCGTCGCTCGCGGCGTTCCTGCGCCCGCGCGCGAGCGACGCGGCGTACGGCACGAGCGCCGGGGGTTCGAGCGACACCGACGCGAGCGACTTGACGTGGGGCACGTTCTACGGCGCGGCGAACCCGCCGGCGACGTACGGGACCACGGGCGGGACGACGAAGTCGCTGGCGAAGTACTCGTACGACGTGCCGAGCTCGTGGGTCGAGGAAGCGACGACGAAGGTGGAGAAGGGAAGCGGCGGACAAGACTCTCGATGGGTGAAGAGAGGCTCGCGAGGAGAGGAAAAAGCGTACCTGCTGACGCTGAACAGGGCGGGTCAGGATGGGGCGGCGTTCGAGCTCACGGACGCGTCGCTGCAAGCCGTGGCGGGAGCGCTCAGCGAGATGCAAGATTCGATCGCGTCGGGACGCGTGACGAGTCGACGCGATACCGAGGACGGTAGGGAGTACGCGCTGTTCGATGTCGACGCCGATCGAAAGTACACGGTGAAGATCTCGATCGACAACACCGGGAGACTGTTCGCGTTCGTCGTCACGGCGCCGGCTTCGCAGTTTAATCGCGATAAAAAGGTGCTCGATAGAATGGTGGATTCGTTTCGGATTTACACCAGCGCGTCTCAGTTTGTGTAACATCGTCAAGAGTTTGTGTAAACGGTGCGCGGCTATTGTTGTTACGTTTCATCGTCGCCAGAGATCGAGCGGAACGTATTCGCGATCGGAATCGACGCGAAGCGGAATCTGCTCCAAGCCGTATTTTTCGCACAACGCGTCTGTGAGAAACGTCCCCGCGACGACGTGCGTTTGCGCCATGCGCTTCACGCGAGGTCGCGGTTCGCCGCGCGCGGGATCGTCCAACGTCGCGCAGCACTGCTTCGGCGCCGTGAGCGAGACGAGCAAGTCGGGGACGAAGATGTCGCCGTCGTCTGGCGCGCCCGCGTCGACGTCCCAACCGCTCGGAATGTCCAAGCTCACCGTGAACGTCTCGCGCGCGTCCCCGTTCGTGAGCGCGACCAACGCGTTCAAAACATTCACGAACGGCGCTCGCACGGCGCCTTTGAATGAAAAACCAAACAGAGCGTCGACGAAACATCGCGGCGTCGCCGCCGCCGACGTCGCGCGCTCCCGCATCATCCCCAACACCGCGTCCTCGTCCACGAACTCCACGTTCGCCGTCTCTCGACACTCTCTCACCAACTCGCCGTACAATTCGTTCGTCCCCGCCCCCTTCGGGTACCACACCGACACCCGCGCGTCTCTTCGCCGCGTCGCGACCTCTCGCGCCAGCGCCAAACCGTCCCCTCCGTTGTTCCCCGGTCCGCACAGCACCACGAAATCCGTCCCCCCGAACGCGTCCAACGTCGCCGTCGCCGCCGCGCGTCCCGCCGCGCGCATCAGCGCCTCCAACGACCGCGCCTCGCACGCGCGTCCCGCCGTCAAGTCCTCGTCCAACCGCCTCGCCGCGTCGCTCGTCAAAAACGCGCCGTCGCGCGCGCGTCGCGCCCGCGCCGGCGTCCCGGACGCGCCGCGCGTCCGCATCCGCGCGCGCGCCGCCGCGCGCGCGCGCGCGATCGCCGTCGCCGTCGCCGCGCGCGCGCGCGCGTCGCGCGATGCCATCGATCGCGTCGTCGATCGATCGATCGCCCGCCAACCTCGATCGCGGTTCGCCGACGCCGGGTTCGCGAACCTCGATTTTCGCCCCGCGCGGTGGCGCGCGGGGCGGTGCGACGCGTCGGCGCGCGGTGCGACGCGCGTCACAACACGCGCGACGCCGCGATGAGCGACGACGAGCACGACGTGGAAACGTTCGAATCCGCCGATGCGGGCGCCTCGCACACCGTGCCCATGCAGGCCGGGTCCGTGCGCAAGGGCGGCTTCATGGTGCGCCGACGACGCGCGACCGAGGACGCGACCCGATGCGCGATCGCGCGACGGCGGGGGGGGCGACGGGCGCGGCGAAGCGCGCGCGCGAGCGACGCGAGGCAGAGCGATGGGAAAGAAATGCGCGCGCGCGATAGGGGGAGGCGCGGGCGAGGCGCGCGCGCGGTGGGGCGAGGGAGGCGACTTCGCGACTTCGCGACTTGGGGTTTATCGCGGGGTAACCCTGTTTGGACGCGCGCGGGGCGGCGCGAACGCGAGCGCGATGGACGACGACTGACGATGCGCCGGGCGCGATGTTGAATGATAGGTGATTAAGGGTCGCCCGACCAAGGTGATCGAGGTCACGACGTCGAAGACGGGGAAGCACGGGCACGCGAAGTGCCACTTCACCGCGCTCGATATTTTCACCAACAAAAAGGTTGAAGAACTCGTGCCGTCTTCGCACAACCTTGAAGTGCCGATCGTGAACCGGGTAGAATACACTTTGTTGGATATTGATGAGGATGACCACATGTCTCTCATGGATGATAAGGGAGACACGCGTGAAGACTTGAAGCTTCCGGGGGGACACGCGGAGGCGGAAAAGTTAGCCGAGGATTTGCGCACCGCGTTCGACGACGGCAAGGAAGTGCAAGTGACGATTTTGTGCTCCATGGGTATCGAACAAGCTCACGCGATTAAGGAAGTGAACAACTCTTAAACTCGAATGAGTTAGATGATTTCTAAGGAAACGTTGAAGTAGAAGAGCTGGAGACGGCGGCTTCGGCGTCGCGTGGCGACGGTCGCTTTCACTTTCGCTTTCGCGTCGCGAGACCGCTCGTCACCGCATCTTTACAACCCTCACATAAACCGTTGTCAGTACAAAAAATTCTGAGTATTATCATCAAAGCGCGCACGCCACGACTGCCCCGCGGCGGTAGATTGTTTCCTCGAACGCCTCGTCGAGCCGCCGGCGACGCGGCCCGCACAACGCGTCCGACCCTTCGACGCGGCCGCGCGCCTCGAGAGCATCATGATAATGTTTGCATCGACGCCGACCGCCCCCGGCGAGTCGCAGGCGTGTTAGAGCGTCACAAACGTCGACGTAAATGTCTCCACGGGCGCGGCATTTCCGTTTCAAGCGCCGCGCACGAGCCGTGCGATGCGCGCTCGTCGCGCTCTGCGCCGCCCTCGCCGGCGCGGTCGTCACCGCGACGTTCGATGTGCTCGGATGTCACGATAACGGCGTCGTCGGCACGATCGTCGGCGCGGGCGTCGAAGGAATGCGTGACGGACGGTTTGAAAAGAGTTTTCTGCGCGCGCCCGCCGGCGCGGCGTGCAACGCGACGGTGTGCTACGTCACAGAGAGTGGGAATAACGCGGTGAAAACCATCAATATAGCGAAGAGTGAGATGGTGATGTATGCGGGATCGACGGCGGGCACGGCGGGGTCGACGGACGGAAAGGCGAAGGCGTGCGCGGAGAAAGGCGAGACGCAGGCGTTGTTTAAACAGCCGGCGAGCGTCGTGCTCGTGTCGCAGTCGAGCTCGTATTACGCGGCGGGAGATGTGCTGGTGGTGGATAGCGGTAATAACGCCATCAGGCGAGTGTCGGGGGATGACGTGAGCACGTTGATCACGGGACTGGCATTTGCACCGACGGCGATGGTATTCGACGAGAGCGACGGGGCGATTTATTTTCTAGGATCGTCGCAGAATCATGTGTCCAAGATAGCGTACGGGTCTGGGACGGTGTCAACGTACGCGGGCAGTCAAGGGACGTCGGGACTCGTCGACAACGTCACTCCCTCGAGCGCACGCTTCAACGCTCCTGAAGGCTTGGCGCTGGATGGCGCGAATCGCATATTATACGTAGCAGACACCGGAAACCACGCCGTTAGGGCGATCGACTTATCCACCGGAGCGGTAACGACAGTACTGGGCGATGGGACGATTTCTGCAAGCGGTGCGGTACTCGATTCTGACGGTATACTTTCCACCCCAGCACGCTTCAACTACCCGGCGGGGATCGCGTATAACCTCGATTCCAGCCTCAGCAGCGGTGTTCTATTAGTCACGGATCGGGGAACGCATCAGATTCGTAAAATAATTCTCACGGATGCAACAGCATCGAATGCTGCGACGGTGGTGACGGTGGCCGGAAGCTACACCGGAACCTCTGGTTTCCGAGACAGTACCGTGGGAAGCGCGGCGTTGCTAAACAAGCCGGTGTCCATTTCATACGTCAGCGGTTCAACATACGTGGTTGTCGACCAAGACAATCACGCAATTAGAAAAGTCAGTTTAGAGGCACCGGTACAGATCACGTTCACGATGCAATCGGTGGCGGATATCGAGAAGACGGAACAAAGTCATGATTTGGTGATAGAGGAGTACGGCTCGTATTCTGTCAACGGACCTCCGTACAATGAGACTACGCACTTCTCGGGTGTTTTGACGTATTTTGGCGAGATACACGAGCTCGTCATGTGCGCTTATCCATCGGTTGAATACTTTGTGAAATTCGAAGGCGCCATGCAAGCCACGGTCAAGGATGCGAGTTATTTGTACTTCGGGTACACGGGCGCGACGGTGGATAACAGCTTGGCACGCACCTTTCGGATTCGTGGACCGGGATGCACGGACGCTTCGGCGCCTAATTATAATCCGTTCGCCACGAGTGATGACGGTTCGTGCGTGAGTGGGGTACAACTTCGCTTCACCGTCGGAGCGTACGGCGTCATAGATCATGCTGTTTACGAATTCGAAGGACCAGGATTTTACATCTCAGACTCTTTCGAAAGCGGAAGTGGGGAAGCTCATTACGAACAATCGATAGATTTCGACTTCATGGCATATCCAGGAGCGGTGTACATTGCAACTTTTTACGGTGCACTGAATGCTTCGTTAACCACCGTGTCCGGCCAGTCGGGCTTGGGAGCGACGTTGATCACATACTGGACCTACACGTCGAGTCAAGCCAGCGACCAGAGTGTGCAGCGAGCTCGGGTCATTGGGCCAGGGTGCATCGACCCATCGTATCCATCGTATGATCAGTATGCTTTGGCCTCGGACGAAGTGAATGCATGTACCTTTGCGAGCACCATGCGCGTCGTTCTCAACGCCAGCGCGTCGGCAGAGTCGTGGTACGATTTTGGCTCCATCGTAGGCACCTCGGACCAAGTCGCTTCGGTCGATGGGATCTCATTGGACAACGCTACGGATCAATTTGTTTTGGATATGTCGGTAACTCCCGGCGTGTACGAGTTTGAATCGTACGGAGATGTTTCGGGGGCAATTCAACAATATGACTCTGGTTCTTACACGAACCTTCGCACTTGGCTCGGCACTGATAGTTCACTCAGAACCGATTCATACGGATTTTCAACCACAACAGACTCAGAACGTATCACAGTCTCGTTCCCGTTCACGTTTTCACTGAATATCGGCGCGAACGGTGTGGTGGGATATGCTGGTGGTGTACTCGTTGGCGATGACGGTACGTCAAGCGTGACCTTCGTCGAAGGTTCGGTTCCGGCGCTAGCCACCATTACATCGACGTTTACACAAGTCGCATCGTCGACCTCGATAAAGAATTCTTTATGGTACACGTCGAACACTAATATTCTTGGCGTGTCAACGTACGTCATGGCACTCACGCCCACTGGATACCAGCTAGCCGTCTCTGCTGCGCTTTCGCTAAAGTATGACAAAACTGGAGTGCCGTCGCAAGAAGGTAACGAAAATATAGTCCTTTTCAAGGCTTCAGACAGCACAATGCAAGATGCTATCACTTTGTATGGTGCTACTTTCGACGCCGCAAACGGCATCGCCTCGGCAACGATTGATTCCATGGGTACTTACGGCGTCGCGTTTAGAGCAACGGTGAGAAGTATCTCGCCGCCGCGTGGCTGGCTCGACGGAGACGTCACGGTGACGTTGGATGGTGTCGACTTTTCGTCGCTGAGTACCGTAAATACGGTAACAACGTATCAAAAGTGTCGATGGGGTGAGACCTTCACAGTCGCAACCACTGTAGCTTCGAGTGATACTCGATCACAGCTTTCAGGCTCGGACAGCACCATCCTGGGTACGAAGATAAATGCCGTGTCCTGCCAGTCACCGGTGGTGGCATACGCTGGATTTACTATCGTAGAGTTCCATGACTCACGGAATGGCATGTCGAGTGACACCAGATTTGTTTACTTACAAACCGCATCTCCACAAGTTCGAGCTGTCGTCCCGCCAGAAGGCGTCTCGTCTGGTGGAACCGTCGTCTCGTTATCCGGTTCATTTCTCAGAGCTGGCGCCGTGGCGTCTGATTGGGAAAAATACGATCTAGACACCACATTCTTCGCAAATAGCGGACCAACCACAGTATCTTGCGTCTTTGGCTCAACAACGTCGAGTGGCATCGCCGTGTCTTCTGCGTTCGCTCGATGTGAGAGTCCGCCGTCGACCACGACTGCGTCGAAGACGTTGCGTGTTGGTGATTTATCCCATCAAGTGGCTGGATATGGCGTCTACACGTACGTTACTGATTTCGATGCCGGCATCACAACGTCAGCGTATGAAGATCATAGCGGAGACAGCTCGTTTACCGATGGTGGAGTCGTGGTGGACTTGTACGCTGCGACAGGATCTCTCACAAAACAGCGCAACTCCTTCTACGACTGGAGGTGCTTGTTTGGCACCGTCAGCGTGGCGGCGAGACGCAAACCTTACGGCGACTTGAGCTGTGTTTCTACATCGATAGCTAGAGGAACAACTGTGGACGTGCGACTGGTGGGTCCTCTCGGGGAACACTCTCTTTTGCTCGGTAACATCACCGCCGCTACGATTGCGAGTACGTACGTCGACTCGATTGTAACTCTTCCAGGAACTCCAAAGATAGTGGAAACGATCACTATCATCGAGAGAGCGATATCTCCGCCAGTCTGGGAGCCTCTGAAGTGGGTTAGCACCGCTCACGCACTCGTTGCGACACCAGGCGGAAGTTGGTCTGGTACAAGTCAAGGATACGGCCATGGTACGTATGGCGTCGCAAATTGTACCTTCACCACGGATGCGGGCGTCGTCACGACGAGGGTAGCGAACATCATATCGTCTGCGCTCGTGGTATGCGAGGCGCCTATCACTGCGGCGGAAGAATGGTATTCACTTACTATTACGAGCAACGGTGTATCATCTGGATCCCCAAGGACGTCGCTCAAGGCTTGGTACGAACCTGTGACTCGATCGGGGAGCTACTCGCTCGGCGACGTCGTCGACGCGTGGCTGCCTTCGGCAACCGCCGGCGGAGTCGTTATTCGACCGTATTTCTTACCCTCAAGCGCCTCATCAGTTTCTACGCTGTGTTATTTCGGCGTTTCTATAGATCCAGTGGCGTACTCATCCAGCGTGTGCACCGTTCCCAGGTCGCTCTCTCCAGGCTTCGTCGCCATCACTTTGGGCGTCGCCTCGGTCGGACCAAGTTTTGCGCATCAGATCGAGATTCTTGAGCCCGTGCACGCGAGCATGGTTTTACCGAGATTCGTCGACGCTAACGGTGGATCGATCGTGGACATTATGGGTAGAGATTTATACTCCGGACCTGGCGCGATGCTCATATACTGTGCGTACAAGGATTCTTCAACGATAATCGAAGCCGTCTTCGTCTCGTCGGGGCTGTTGAAGTGCGAGACGGGGCTCAGCAGCAACACCATCTACCGCGATCAGAAAGATTTGGGAATCGGTCGATACGGTGACTTCTACGGTACCGAGCCGATCGAACTTTCGTTGTCACCGGGAAAGGGTACTATAGCTCTTGCAGCGAACGTGTTCGGCTTGCAAACTCTGCTGACGCCCACGGTGACGGCGGTTTCCCCCGTCGCGTCGTCGGCGCAAGGCGGCGCCATCTTCGCCGTGACTGGTACACAATTCGCCTCGCAAACTGGCTATGCGAATTGCGTCTTTGGCAACGTCTTCGTGGCGGCCATGGTCTACAACTCCACGTACGCCGATTGCGTGGTGCCATCGCTGTATCCGATGCGAACGTACGACGTCTCCTTCGCCGTGACGGGTTCGGCCGGGCAGCGCGAGTTGGACGTAGGATTCGCCTACGCCAACGGCACCGCGCTCGCATTCAGCGCATACTAGAAAAAAAGTCATTTGTAGCATTAGCTTTTCGCATTCGTCGCGTCCGCGCGCGAATGCGTTGTAACTTTACATTAGAGCCGCTCGCTCGTCCCGTCGCGCCGAGGGGAAGCTCCACGGTGCGTTCGAACCCGCGTCACTTCCCGCGCGCCAGTTTCGAGTTCACGCGACGCGAACCATGGCGAATGCGATGCAAAACATCTGCGCCAACTTCGATCAAGTGGGCAAGGTGCGCATCGCGCGACAGCGCGCGCTACTCGACGTCGACGATTATGATTGCACTTTAATCGCCAAGAGAGATTACCGCGCCGTACGCGCTCGACTGACGCCTTCGCGATGGCTCTCGCGCGCAGGCTTTCGCGGAACACTACTATAACACCTTTGACACCGACCGATCGCAGCTCGGCCCGCTTTACAACGACACGTACTCGATGCTAAACTTTGAGCACAGCGTCGATCGCCCGGGACAATTCAAGGGCAGCGCCGCGATTGTCGAAAAACTCCGAACGTTACCGTTTCAACAGGTGAAGCACCAAGTGGTGACGTTGGACACGCAACCATCGCCGAACGGTGGGGTGGTCGTGATGGTGTGCGGGAACTTGCTCATCGACAGCGAACAACAGCCGCAAAAGTTTTCCCAGTGCTTTCAACTCATGCCCACCGAAGCCGCCGGGCTCGCCCCCGGCAGCTACTTCATCTTCAACGACGTGTTTAGACTGAATATTGGATGATCATCGATGATTCCTATATTTTAGACTAGCTCGCTATTGCAACAAAACCGCGACTCCGCGCGCGTTCGACCCGTCGTCGTCACACCGCCGTCTTTCCCGACAGGCACAAATCAACCTTCTCCAGCAAATTCCCATTCTCCAGCGCCGCCGCCACGCGTTCCTTATCGTTCAACTGTTTATTCACCGCCCTCTCGCTCGCGTGCGTTCCCGGCGCGATCACCACGTCCACCTTGAACCTCCTCGGCAGCGTCCGCAGCAGCTTCACGCGAATGCTCAGCCCGATGAGCGTCGCCATCGAGCAGTGCGGCACCGTCGGCGTGAACTCCACCCGCACCCGATTCCGCGCGTCATCGCACTCGATCGCGCTCGCGCCGACGACGTTCAGCCGTTCGAGCGAGTACGGGTGCTCGGGGTCGTTGATGTCCCGCACGTGGTCAAAGATTTCGAGCGCGTCGACGGCGTCGCGCGTCGTTTCGTCGCCCTCTCGCGCCGCGCGCGCGTCGCGCGCCGACGCGCGGTCGCGCGCGCGCGCGTAGACGATCGGTTCGGGGTTTATGAAGCCACCGCGCGCGTCGTCGTCGTCGTCGTCGGCGTCGGCGCGCATCGTCGAACGCCAATCGAATCGAACGCGCGACAGTGACGACAGACGGCGACGCGACGCGCGGATGACGACGACGACGGCGACGGCGCGCGCGGCGACGACGGCGACGACGGCGCGCGCGGCGACGACGGCGCGAGGCCGCGCGCGGCGCGCGAGGACGACGCGCGCGGCGCGGTGCGACGGCGACGGCGACGGCGAGGACGACGCGCGGACGACGACGACGACGACGACGACGCGCGGACGAAAGGCGCGCGGAGGGGAAGCGCGCGCGATGGTGGTCGGCGCGAACGACGCGGACGATGGACGGCGAGGTCGGCGCGAGGTGCTGCGCGCGCTCGCGGTCGGGGCGAGCGCGAACGCGGCGGCGGGGTTGGCGAGGGACGACGCGGGCGAGGCGAGAGCGGACGCGGGCGAGGAGGGAAAGCGCGGGTTGACGCGATACGTGGATTCGAAAAAAATGTTTGAGTTGGGATACCCGTCGAGTTGGGCGGTGGCGAGCAAGCCCGGGGCGGAGGTGTTGTTTAAGAACCCGGAGGCGAAGTATAGCAACATCGGCGTCACGGTTTCGCCGGTGACGATTGATTCGCTCGGTAAGTTTGGGAGCTTGAGTGAGATTGGAGAGAAACTGGCGCAGGCGGAGAGTAAGAAAGAAAGCACCATACCGGGCGGGGTGAGCGTGTTGAGTGAGACGGAGCGCGTGGGGGCAAAATCTGGGGCGACGTTTTACGACTACGAGTATCGATTGATCACGACGCACGGGAATAAGCGTATTTTCACTTCGGTGTCCATCGTGGACAGCACGCTGTACATCTTGAATGCCCAGGTGTACGAAACAGCCGATCCCGAGAATCCAACGGAGGAACAAAAAGCCTTCGACGCCAAAAACATGGATTTGTATAAACAAGTCGGGGCTACGTTTGACGCGTCTAAAGCCATCTTTTTAGCGTAGAGGCCAAATATCTAATATTTATTCATTGAGCACGCGTCGAAACGTTGTCTACTACTACGCTGTCCACTCCACGAATCCATTCTCTTGATCATACGTCCAGTATTTATGTTTGTCGGTGAAGAGTTGCTTATGATGATCGTAAAACAAATCTGAAGCTTGGCAATAGTACATGCCGTCATCAGCTCTCCACGCGTAGCCCTCGGGAACCACGACCGGCTTGCAACACTTCGCGCGAGAAATGAGCTCACTCTTTTCTGCGATATTGCCCGCGACGCTCCCACCATGCGCTTGAATGTACGCCTTGAGGTTTTTCACGCTCATTGAAGCGAAGTTTAAGCCGCTAGAGGGCGGCGGATCTTCAATCTTCGACGGCTCCACCTTTGCCTTCTTCGCTGCTGGCAACGAAGGCTCGGGTGCGACACCTTCATCGTCGTCGCTATCGGCGAACATGTCTTTACCAGTGTCTTCCGTCAAAGTCGTCGTCGGCGCGTACAGGTTTGCTGCGCGCTCGAACGCCTCTTTACGAAACGTGTACACTTCGTATTCCCCTTGACCCATTAGTGCGCTCGAAAGCTCCGTCAGCTTATCAAACACTTTCTTTTCTTCATCACTCATGACTTTAGCGGGCTTGCCTTGATTACCACCGCGTCCACCGCCACCTTTTTTCGCGTTCCCGCCGAGACGCTTGAGCGCGCCGAGCACTGTTTCCCCTGGGTTCAAATATCCAGCTATTTCGCGCTGCACCACGGCCACCTCGCGCTCGCTCATCGATGTCGCCCCCTCTTCCTCTTCAAACGCCGCCGTGCTTCGTTTGATCGCGCCGCTCGCTAATCTCTCGTCAACTTTTGCATCTTTTTCTAACCACAAATCCGCCTCGTCCTGTTCCTCGGCGTATTCGACGTAATTCCCATCGTCATCGAAGTACCCTTCCTGTCGCTCTTTATCCAAATTGAACGCCATGAACTCCGATTCCTTCCCTTCATCGTCTCCCACGAGCGCCTCTTCGGCATCCTTCACGTCGTCGCGCGCGTCGACGTCGTCGGCGTCCCGCACGCCCGCCGCCCACTCAGACCTCAACAGCGCGCGCGTCTTCGCCGCCCCGCTCGCCTTTCTCGCCATCGCGGCGTCGTCTTCGTCGTCATCTTCCGCGAAAGACACCACTTTTTTACCGTCCCGCGCGTCTTTCGGTGCGTCGTCGTCGCTATCGCCGCCGCCGCTCGGTAAAACGGTCGCGCGCGGGACGTCGGATTTCGACTTTGCTTTTTGGCCCTCCTCGAGGACGCGGGCGACGAGCTCGGCGGTGGATCCGGGCTCGTGCGTCGCGATGGCGTCCTCATCGTCGGAGTCGACATCGTCGAACGCGGGACGCTTCTCGCGACGCATCGTCAGTGGGGGACGTGAGAGCGAATGTGAGGCGAAGTTGCGCAGGCGTTGCTACAAAGTTGCCGACTCCGGAGTGCTGTACTACTTCCAAGTGATGATCGCGTTGAAGAACTCATCGTAAGATAACGAGTCATCGCCATCGACGTCAAAAATGTCGAAGACGATTTTGGCGACTTCGCGACTGAGGTTGACGCCGGCGGTGCGCTTGGCGATTTTTCTAAACTTTTCTCTGGTGATGGGCGCGCCGGAATCGGAGATTTCCTTCATCTCGGCCTGGAACGCCCCATCACCGTGTTTTGCAATGCGAGCAAAGGCTAGGAACTCCGCGCGGCTGACTCGATTCTTAGCCTCGCGCCCCGGAAGTTCCTTGACTTTTTGCAAAAACGTCGCGAGGTGGTCCACCTTCGAGCCCGCGACGAGGGCGTATCCAAAGTCTCGCGGGGTAATGGAGCCCACGTTGTGATAGTCGTAATGCTTGAATTCTAGGTCATCCATTTCCCAGCGAAGAGTTTGAAGAAACGAGTGAAAGTGCTTCAACTTTAATCTCTTGTTGCGCTTCGGGCCAAACAAATAATCCAACAAGCCTTCGCCGACTTCGTCCACTCTGGCGACCCCCGTGTCCAAGCCCGTACGCATACCAGTTGCGTGCTTGACTTGCGTGCGCATATCCTTCATCATCGCCGTGAACTCTTCAACGTCTAAAGCACCGGAGCCATCGACGTCGTACCTGTGAAACGTCGACGTCGCTTGCTTCCGATCCGTCTTCAACAGCGTCATAAAGAATAAATACTCCGCGAAATCAAACAACCCGTTGTTATCGGTATCGAAAAGCTCGAATAACTTACTGCGCATCACTTCTGTGCTCACCTTCTTCCCCAGCTCAGCGCTCCCATCCGTTTCACCGTGCAATTTCCCCGCTCGCGTCTCCCCGCTGCCCACCGCCGGGTGCAACGGTAACAACGATCGCACGAGATCGCTCAGCGTCATGTACGTGCTCCCATCTTGATGTACGCTCGCGAAGTAGTCAAAAACTTTTTCAGGCGGTGAAAACGCTCGCAATCGTCGTTCATAGCTAAAGAACACATCCTGTTTGTACTCGTGCGAGAACCCGGAGTTGAGCTTGCCGAACTCGTTCGGGTAGTACTGCGCGCGTCGATCAAACCACTGCTGCCACGTCTCCTCCGGCCTCACGAGCGGTCCGTACGTGCGATCGAACGCGACGCCACCTCCCACGAGCGCGGCGACGCCGAGCGCGGCGCCGAACCCACCACCGCCACCACCACCGCCGTTCGCATTCGTGGAATTATGACGCGAGATAATCGCCGACGCGCGCGTCAACGCGGTCGCGTGACCGCGCGCGGTGCGCCGCGCGATGACGCCGAACATATCGCGCGTTCGTGTCGGCGCTTTCGAGACGGCGCGCGGGCGCGCTCGACGACGTGTGCGGAGACCTCACGCATGGTTGGCGTTGGCGCGAGTAATCCAAACCAGAGCGCGCGGCGGCGAGCGAAGTACAAAAGTCAACTACAAATGTCTACCGGCCACGCGGTGGGGCTCGGGAATGAGCGCCTTGGTGCGCGATAATCGAGCTACCGTGACGAGCTTGTTGTCGATGGGAATGCTCGGATCGGCGAGCTCCAAGACGTCGATGCGCACCGAACGCCACTCGTCTCGCGAAAAGAGATGTTGATGACGTTGAATGGCCTGGTACAATGAATTCAAGGCGTAAATTAACATGCCTTGCTGCACCGATCGACGCTCAGCGATCTTTAAGCTGGTTAAGGCGCGCTCGGCTTCGTGAAGGAGCATGCGCATCTCTTCCCGATGTTTCGAGCGACGACGATGAGCGGAGAGCGAGAGCGACGCCTTCATCGCGAGCACCGTGGTGTACATGCCGAGAGCCGCGGGAAAACAAGCCATGAGGGAAAAGTTAAGGCGGTTCGCCCGCATGAGTTGATCCATTTGCATCAACGCACCTTCCATCTCTACTTTCATGACTTGCGTTTGTAGGAGAAGCAGTTGCATGAGATCTCCTGCGAGCATGTTCGTCAGCGGACTCTTGAGTTCTTCTTCGACACGAGCCGTCACGAGGCGCGTCGGGTCGGGGGTGACTAAGACCTTTTCTTCGCCCTCACCTTTGCTTCCGCCGCCCACGGACTTGTATGCGCGATAGAGAGATTCAGAGTAACCCGGTCTCGACGCTTGTTTCGTGTATTCACCGAGCATGCGATCAAGAGACGCCTTACTTTCTTCCAATCTCTCTATCGCGTCGTCCGGGCGATCTGAGACAAACGCCGCCTTGAGCTCATCTCGCAACTCTTTCACGGGATCGAGAATGCGCATCTTCAGGAACGTGATGAATGCAGCCTTCGCCGCGTGTAACGTGTTATCCAGATCATCGCTTCCACACAGGCGACTGTGACGAATCATCACCGTCGTCGAAATCACAAACGTCGCGCTGCCAATCGTGTACAGCAACCACCGTCTGACGTGCTTCGACGGCTTCGCGTGAACCTCCAAAGCATCGTGCGATGAGTCGCGAACTTCCGACCACTCTTGCTCGACGCGATTCAACGCCTGCCAAATCGTATCATTCACCTTTGGCAGAGAAAGTGGCCGACCGTTGACGACGAGAGGCTGTCGGAAGCGATGCGCGACCGCGGCGTCTTCGGGCTGCTTGCTCAAGTCCATGCTCGCCAACCGCTGCAAGCGGCTCAAAGGACGCGTCGGTCCCGGAGACAGATCGCGATCAAAGTCACCACTCGATCGCGTACTCGACCGTGGTGTGGGCTCGGGCAAATCGGGCATCATATCTCGCAACCGCTTACCGTGACTCAATCGATGCAGAGACTTTAACAACTTTGGCGAGTCTCTCGCCGCGAGCCGCGACGAATTTGACACTTTTGCCAAGTCTCCCACGGTTTCTCTCGACTTCGTCGCGTACTCTTTCACTTGTTCTAAACACTCTAATAAGCCATCCGTGGCCTCGATGATCGCCTGCCGCGTCATCTCTCTCGACTCACCGCCCATGCTCGCGCTCAACGAACTCTCCCCGCTCGCGTTTGCGACGGTGTCCGCGTGATGATGCACGCGGCCGACGACGCTGGCCAAGCTCACCTGCAACTCATTCAACGCGTTCACTCGCCCATCGATGATCACTCGCGCGCTCGCGCTCGGAAGCGCAAACTTTGCGTCCGTCCCGTTCAACGCCGCGCGCGCGTGACACCATAAACGATACGTCCCTTCCCTCGCGAGCGCCACGAAATTACTCGGCCCCGTGTTGAACAGCAAAAACCGCGCCTGCCCGCTCGGTCGATCTCTCAACACCTCCCAAAAGCTCAGCGAGCTCGTCGCGACGTGTAAATCAAGCAACAACTCCCGACTCATGTCCTGCGCGAAAAACAACGTCGCTCGCGCGGCGTGTCCGAGGTCGCTCGCCTCGCTCGCCTCCTCCGCTCTGCTTTCGTCGCCGTCGAGCGCCGCCGACACCGCGAACGCGTCCCTCCACCACACCGCGCTCGCGCCCGTGCGTCCATCCTTATCGAAAAACACCGGCAGCGATTTCACCGCGCGCGCGCTCCTCGCGCCGCGCTCTCGCGCCCTCGCGCGCGCGTGCGTCGCTCGCTTTCGCAGCTCCTTGGCCACGTCCCAAAACGACCCGTGCTCCCCTCGCGCCCGGCGCTTCTCCTCGGCGGCGTCCAGGACGTCGCGCGCGACGTCCCTGAACAACCGCCGCACCGGCGGTCCGTCGCTCGCCATCGCGCGTCGCGAGGCGACGCGCGTCGCGCTCTGGCGTCGCCGCTCGCCCGCCGTCGCGTCGACCGGGACGGTCGCGTCCCGCACCGCGCGACGCGCGCGCCCGCGATGCGCGCGGCGTCGACGGCGTCGACGGCGTCGACGTCGGCGCCCTCGACGTCGGCGCCGACGCTCGGCGCGCGCGCGGCCGGCGCGCGCGCGCGCGTCGCCGTCGCGCTCGGTCGACCGCTGCGACCGAACGCGCGACGCGCGACGCTGAAGCCGCCGCCGATCGACCTCGAGGGAGGGGCGCCGACGGCGTGCGCGGAGATTGATTACGAACGCGACGTCGTCGCGGCGAACGTCGGCGCGCGCGCGCTCGGGGAAGCGCTCGCGCGGTTGCGCGAACCGCTGGTGGTCAGGGGCGGCGCGAAGGCGTGGCGCGCGAGCGGTCGGTGGACGCTGGAGACGCTCGTGCGAGAATACGGCGATTGGCGGTGCGACGTGCGCGTGATAGCGTCGCCGGAGACGAACGATGGACGGGAGTTCGTGTACTGCGAGGAGTCGCACGAGGCGGTGCGAGAGGGAAAGTTCGCGGCGCCGAGCGCGACGGCGACGATGGATTTCGCGACGGCGGCGGCTAAAGTTTTGAGATTTCACGGCGATGGGGCGTACGTGCAGTCAAAAATATCGGAGAAAATGACGCTGGAATGCGTCGGGGGAGTGAGCGATGCGTTCGGCGCGCTCGGTGAGGAGTCGCAGGAGCGCAGGCTGTGGCTCGCGCTCGCCGGGTCGGTGTCGCCGATGCATTTCGACGCGTCGACGAGCACGTTGGTCCAAGTCG